>NC_088333.1:6292500-6940000 GCF_036884655.1 Musa acuminata AAA Group
TATTTGGACCCTAAAAAAGATTAAAATATTAAAATAGATCAATAAATTAAGTTCTTCTTTTGAGTAAAATGTATTATAGATATATCTAATTTGAAAAAATATATTATAGATATGATTGGATTCTAATCATGGTTATTGGCTAATAAAAATAATATATATTTATGGTAGAATTTCTTAAGAAATGATAGTGATTCTCCTAATTATTTTTTTTAGACTCTCTAGTATCACTTATAGATAGACCGAACCTCTTGGGGACTCAACATCGATACATGACATTATTTAGATAGTACAGATTTTTTTTCATCTTTCATTAGTCACATGAACTACCTATGGAGAGATTATAGATCTTTTCTCATCTCACCTTTGCCCATGGTCTATTTCTTATATCAGTCCTACGAAGAATCAAGACGAGAGGAGAAAACGAGTCTAGTTTTTCTTGTAAATCGATATTACTATAGATTTTCTAAGCAACATCGAAAAGTGCATATTATAAATTTAATCTATTATTATTTTATTTTAATTTCTGATATTAAAGTTTTTTTTTTTTGCATAATAGCGTAATCATGGTTTCCATACTTACAATAGGTATTAGAGTCATATTTTAAAATAAATATTTTAAATCATAAAAGTATTTTAGATCTAATTTATATTTATATCTATTTATTAACACTCTTCGCTTATGAAACTATGGTATTTGGTTTTGATTTTGTTGAGAAATTTGGGAAGACATCACATGCATAACGGAAAAATAAAACACAAAACTAGTTTCCCAAAAGAACGATATAGGAATGTCGTGTGATGATTGGTAGCGAAAAACTCAATAAACCAAAAATCACGTAAGATTTGTGAGACGTTCTCACCTATGGAAGATCGTATATCTCTGAAAATGTAGATCCAAGTGTTGAATCTCGTATTTTGATGATGAAACTACTTGATATATGTTTATGATTTAATCTACGTTTTGAGTGACGTAGGATGCCTCGATCAGGATGAGACAATTAAAGCAGGAAAATCATGTTGTGCCGGAGGAACATGTCAAAAGATTGGACGTTGGGCCGGTGGATCGGTCGACGTATCGACAGAAGGCTTCGGGCCGTGGACTCGGGCATCGGGCCAAGAAGAGCGGGTATTGTGCCAAGGATATCGGAGTTGCGGAGTCAACTGGCCGATTGGGCAATAGGCTGCAGGAAAGGACGATGCGTCGAAGAATCGGACGAAGCGTCGAGGGACCAATGACATGCCGGACAACTTGGTTAATTGCTTAGGATTAATTGTCTCGATCGAAGTTTTTGTTTTGAATGTGCAGGATTAACTACAATGGAAGAAAGACATGCAGCAGGAGTTGCGCCGGAGTCATGACAATGATCACGTTGGGAGTTTGAGAGCTCGACGGAAGTTCGGACAGTCGTCGGAGGTTCTGCAGGAACAAATCCGAGAAGTCCAAAAGCTTACCAAAGGAGCTCATCGGAACTTGCCAAGTGGATCGTTGCAAGTCTAGGAGTTTGCCGGAAGTCCGCAGGAGCATCACCGAGGGTTCGTCGGATGATTGACGGAAGTTCGCCGGAAACCCGCCGGAAGAAGCGATTGACGCACCGGAGCAAGCTGCAGAATTTGTCTTAGGAAATAATCGTAGTTAGCACATTGATTAAGTTAGAAATGGGAGGTGATCCCATTAGCTTAATCTTGGGGCAATTGGGCCCCTGAAGAACTCAAATTGGGCCGAATGGATCAACCCATTCGGACCCAGGTTGCTGTGGGAGGTGCAACCGCCCAGGCAAGGAGATAGCACCGCCCAGGCTATGTCTCCCAGCGAGACTAGGCGGTGCAACCGCCCCAGCCAAGAGGTGGCACCGCCCCGGGCTTAGTCTCCGAGCGAGACTGGGCGGTGCAACCTCCTCTGTCAGGAGGTAGCACCGCCAGAGCTCAAGTTTCGAGCTCTGCCAGGCGGTGCAACCTCTCCAGTCAGGCGGTGCAACCGCCTGAGCTCGGTCTTCGAGCTCTGGCAGAGAGGTGCAACCGCCCCTGACAGAGGTGGCACCGCCCAGAGGCTCAGTCTTCGAGCTCTGCCAGGCGATGCAACCGCCCCAGTCAAGAGGTGCAACCACCTAATCCCGGAATTCCGGGAATTGACAGAATTGAGCTCTAAATTTGAACTGGGTTGGGGCCTATAAATACCCCACCCATTCAGCACTGAAAGCATAGAACACACACACGAAATCTTGCTGTCTTTCTGTGATTCTTAGAGCTCAAAACTGTTAGTTCTCCTCTTTCTGTTCTTCAAAAGTTTGAGTTGTAAAGAGAGGAGAGAAAACTTCTGTAAGGGTTGTCTCCTAAGCCTACTAAAAGGAGTGAATCTGTAAGAGGGTGGTTGGCCTTCGCCTATTGAAGGAAGGCCTCTAGTTGACGTCGGTGACCTCGTCGGTGGAGGAAGCCAAAAGTGGAGTAGGTCAAGATTGACCGAACCACTCTAAATCTCGGTTTGCATTTCCTTTGAGTATTTTACCTTCACTACAAACTTCTCAATAGCTTACTGCCCTCTGTAATTTTACGAACGAGTTTCAAGGTTTAGACGAAAATATGCATTTAGACGTAAAACTGCATTTAGACGTAAATCGGCTTTCCTCGTACAATCATCAGATTTCAGTTTACGTTTACGTCTTGATTTCAACTGCATACTGCCTTCTGCGATTTTACAAACGAGTTTCAAAGTTCAGACGTAAATCTGCGTTTAGACGTAAATCTACGTTTAGACGTAAATCTGCGTTTAGATGTAAATCTGCTTTTTGCAGATTACTTTTTGAGTTGTACAATAGCAGCACACTGTCTTTATACTTCTGCTTAAACTGTGTTTTATCTAAACAAGTGATTTATGAATCGGCACTTAGACGTAAATCTGTTTCTTCGTACGAACGTCGGATTTCAGTTTGCGTAGATATTCTGGTTTTCTTCATAGCTGCAAAATGCCTGCATAGATTGACTGCAACCTTGCTTAGTATCAACTTTCATATAGAGTTGTCTTTATTGTTCAAACGCAGCTTTCAGTTTTAATCGCAGAAAGTTTTCCGCTGCACTAATTCACCCCCCCCTCCCCTCCCCCCCTCTTAGTGCTCTCGATCCTAACACCAAGTCTATGGATGAAGAAAGTCAGGTGTCCTCCTCTATAGTGGTAATCCACGTAACAGATGATGTGATGATGCACCTCCCTTTGTAGTGCACCACCTCACAACAATAGGCAAAGAAGTGTTGGCCCCTTCTTTATTGTTCATAAGCACCACGAACGGACTAATAGCTAAGGAGGAGAATAGGAGGAGGTGACTAAAAAGGATCTAGCCCATGACTCTTTAGTCCTTCTCTTATTTATAGAGGTTCATATTAATTTAACCCTAATGAATCCTTCCCTAGTGGGTACTAGATCTCTATCAAATTACCCTAAACCTCATATTAATAGATCTCTATCCAATAATCATGATTTGCTCTTATTAGGTCTCACCTAAAAAATCTAATAAAACAAGGGTTTATCAGATATCTAATAAAACAATGGATCATTAGATATCTCATATTCAATCATCTACTCGTCGTGACATCCACCATATGTGCATGACCCTCTAGGCCCAATGTCGAGCTGGTCATGAGTTACACATATCAAAACTCCTTCTGACTCAGAACTCCTTCTAATTCAATGAATTATCATCTCATGATAATTCACTCAACTCATTGATTATAGACATACTAGGTCACAACGTCATAGTCCCTAGACGGTATAAGGATATCTAATCTATTGGATCTATCTACCTTCAGTTACTGTGTATTTATAGTCCCTCATACATCTAATATCTCAAAGATCATATACCAAGCATGGTGTTGTTAGGCCCATACGAAATATACTCGAGTCTCGCTCTAATCATATTCTCTTGAAAAACTCATTCTCTCTCAATTCGAATGACTTTGGCTAGAGATTTGTCTAAGCGAGAACATATGAGACATTACTCTTATGATACCGAAAACGGTGATTCTCTATCGATACCCAAATGCATTCATAAAATTGACTACCACTCCCGATGACCAATTGTGCTAAATCTAGAATCTCCAAACATATAATATGCATGTAATAAGTCAATCACATGTCAACATATACTCAATCATGAAAAAATTTAAAAAAATCAAATCCAAAATTTATTAATCAAGAATAAAGAGAAAAAAATAATTTTTTAAAACAAATAAATCAGAATTATTATATTTTTTAAGGTGAACATATTATATATTTAATTTAATACGATTGTCATCTCTCTTATTTTTATATTTCTTATATTGATTAAAACATTGTAATTCTTTAATAAAAAAAGGATCTTCACCGTATGTGTAAGTAGTGTAAAATCATAATTATGTTTATGATTATATGATTCTATCATTCGCATGCAAAAATGCGCAAGCGATTCATTCTTGAGCGTCTGGTGGTTTAGTATTCAAGAATATAACGTTCTCTGCTGCTATCGATGTGATTGTTCCCGCAGCTCAGCTTTCATGCCTTGAGAGACTCAAGATTAAGCGTGGCATATTCGTGCGGATTTATAGAGTTGTTAGAAGAATGAGAACAAGAAATAGAAAGCACACCAATTTGGAGCATTGTGGCAAACTGGCAGCAAGGAAGGAGAAGAGTGCGGACAGGATACAGATTTGGGGCTTGATGGAATTGTGATGTAGGACAAAGTGAGTGAATGAGATTTCGAAGGGATAAATGGCAATAAGTTGGGTTAGAATGTAGCTGATGGAATTGTAGGATAGAAAATAAAAATCGATTTGAGAGGCTCTGGCAGAGATTAATAGCAATTTTTCGGTATCAAAACGCAAAATAAGTAAGAACTGCAAGTAATTACTTGGATATTAATTTCAGATTAAGTAAAAGAAATGAAGAAAGAAGAGCAGTAATAATGATAATAATAGAAGAATAAGAAATGAAGTATGATTTACCGAGTCATTGAGATGAATATGTACAATTTTCTTTATAGTTTATGACTAGTTTCCTCTGTCTAAGATTCTGGTAAAAAGGTTAGCGAATGATTTTGTGTTCAAAGTAATGGTTGGATGAGTAGAACTAAAGATTGTGTTTCTTAATTCCGAGGAAACCAGGCATGTAGATTATTATCTGCTGCTCAGATACCATTGTTGAACAGCTGTATCTGTCATTCATCTCTTACTTGTTCTCAATTTGTAGAATTGTTCAGTCACTAAAAAAAAAAGTGATTTGAAAATAATAGGTGGAGAAGTTCTGAAAATAATAATTACCAGACAAGATCATAAAAGCTACTGTGGATCCTCATCAATGGCTCGGAGTTATACATCCAGTGAGAGCAGAGAATAAATGAGGTTGAAATAAACATGAACTTTATAAGATAGTCATCTAATGCACATATGTAGAATTATACACTGAAAGCATAGTGGCAGTTAATATTCAGAGAATGTGATGAGCTTTGCAGCTAAAATCAGCTTCAGTATACCTATGAATTCCTCACAAGTGAGAAATGCCATTTCATCAGCTGAATAGATGTCACATTCAAACTTCTCCATGCAACTCAACCTAAAACAAACCTGATATAACATCTCCAATCTTCCAAGGCAGTGTGCCACTTTTTCATTCAATCATAATTCATCCAACTAGAAGGCAGTCACTTTCTTCAAGTCCAACTACAAGTCTAAATGTTAGCTTCAATCAGACATCACATTTGTTCCCTGCTGTTCAGCATAGGGCCTTATGAAAGTTCTCCTCCACCAAACTTCAAAGGCTCTCTGGAGATTGGGGCAGTTGTCACCGACCTTCAAGAATCTCCCCAACCAAGAAAGAAGAATGGCCTGCTGGTCTTCTAAGGGGAGTGTCAAAATAGTCTGCCCAATTCCTTCCTCGACGACCGTCCGATCGAAAGATCTGCAACCATGTTGTAACCAGGTGTAGTCATTAATTAGTGGCTGTAACCAAATTTGTAACAGTAGCTGCCTGGTTTCCCTTGATGGAAGCATCTCTCCTCTTCCAATACCAACAAAAAGCCTAGAAGTGATACAGCTGACTAGGTGGCGTGACATGATCGGCAGCTTCGAGTGCAACTCTGCAAGCTCATGCTGGCTAGCCCATGTTGTCGCAAATTCATCTGCAGCATGCCTATCAATCAAAATCTCAAGTAACCAAATGAGATTGTCTGCCTCAAGAGCTATCTGCCGCATCACAGGGTCTTTACTGTCTATAGAAGTATCTGAGAGACCAGGTTCGGATGCTTGTCTGAACAGATGTAACAGTGATTCCATGCAAGTCCTGCAGGAACCGTAAAATAATTCAATGCGTATGTTAACAGAACCATTTGTCCCAACATTGTTTTCCTTAAGAAGCTTCAGCACCAATGCTTTCATCTCTCTCCGACCTCTGTCCTCGTTGCTTTTGAGAACTAGTTGCATTATGTGAGCAAGTGTATCATTTGGTGGGTTTGGTATATCTGAAGCCACTCGCTTCAATATAGGGCTGGCACCAAAACTCTGGAGATGTTTGACAGAGGACACAACCTTTTCTTCTTCGTCAGCAACCCAAGGGACTGCTTCCAAATAGTCCAAGCAGGACTTTATGCATTCATGGAAGCCAAGTGATTCAGCAACCTGTGAACAATCAATTCTATTTATATGAAGAAGCAACATCTCAATCAAACTAATGGATGTTATAGAATAAGAAAGAGTACGGACATGAAAAATGCAGTAATAAAAAAATAACTAGTAGATGGAACCGATATCTATCAAATTACCATTGTTTTCTCATGGTCTGAATCCATTTTCATATCAAAATGAAGAAAAATATTATACAAATGTATGTTTTTGTCATATCATATTCATATCCCTAACATTGCTTCTAAATCTTTTGGATATGGATGTGTATGTGAACCAAATTCTGCATGTAACCTACAGCCAGCATGTCTTGATATCCAAATATTGATTTACCTAGACTTTGGAATCACCAATGTTAACATAAAAAATAATGTACTTTCCAAATTACAATAAGTTTATCATCTTCCATTTCTTTAATTTACTTTTTTTTGTGTTTCCTATCCAAGAAATATCGGTGACAGGTTTGAGTTAGTGTTTTAATTTTGTTTGCAACTCATTGAATTCATAGGGTGCGGCTTGGTGCTATGATCAGACCTGACGATTAGGCTGTGTATATGGACTCTCCATTAATGCTGCATTGATGAAAGTGTCAGGCATGCTGTAAGATGTTCATTGATAAACAACAATCAGAAGAAAGAGGCAAATATAGAAGAAGAAATCAAAATCTCCTGGTTGTCTAAATTCTAAATTTCATTCAACTGAAAACCAATTACAACAATCAAATAACAATTATATGAATTGGACAATATTTCCATTCAAGGTGCACCCTGCATCTAGCACAATTTGAGATGCCTTTGGCAACGTGACTGGCACATTTAAGATTTGTGCCTAGACCCATGGCTGATATTATCCTCTACATCATTTTGGAGAGGAGTTGAGCCCTCGTATGACACTTTTGCTTATGGAGTAAAGAATTGCAATACTCTATGAACAGGAATAAATATTCCATGTATTCTTCTGAAAGAAAAATAATACAAAAAGGTTACATGGAAAGAGACATTTAGAGCACTGTACAATCAATTGTTCTTGGATAAAAATCTTTATATCAAACTCTATTGGAAACATAATTCCTTAGCCGCAACACATCTCATAATAGGACCTAGAAAAATACCTTAAATCGATCACAGAAAAAAATAATAAGAACTAATATGAAACAACTTTTTCTAATTTTAGACTCATTTATTTTATTAGAACCCCAATCTCTGAGGTGACCTCGCCAAATTCATCATGTCAAGTCACTGATAAAGATGAAAATAGAACTCTAGAAGCACCTAGAAATAACCACTTATAATAAATATGAAAGTTAGAAAGATATATATAAGCCACATTATCTTTCCTAAACTGTATTCCACCTTACACCTGCTTCGAATCCATTTCTTTGTACAAACACATGGTTCAGTCTAGTTGGAAGATCTGATTCTGAACTCATATCTGTTGATCAGAAGTGATCCGATATGTGGCTTCGTAATATCTAATCCATTTCTACTCCAAAGTGGTAGCAAAAGTATATGTGACATAAGACAAGTATTTGTAATGTAAAATTCACCCTGAAAATTTAACTCTTCTTAGTGGAGCAAAAATAAAAAAGAACAAACAATTGCTGCTAAAATACCCGATTTACCTTTTCTAGGCCTCTTCTATTCCCTCATCTGTCTAAATTGAGTATCAGAAAATTAGATTTATATTAACAAGATAAAAAAAACATAACAATTTTTCTATGACAGACATCACACTAATTCATTGATGAAGCAGCCATTCACAAACCACCTTCACAACTTGCATGGTGATGATGAGCCACAGAATATTCTGTTTCCCTCAAAGCTGATTCAAGGGTGAACTTAGATATGGACTATCAGTCACCATGACAGCTTAATTCAGGCTCAATTATCAAGGACCTATGTGATATAATCAGGCTCCTTTATCCCGCTGCCTAGAGCTTAGAGTGGGTTGGATGATATTGGTCTTAATCCATTTTCAGATTGGATTGAAGCCAAATATCATTATACAACTGTTTAGTCTTGTCATAACATACTTGTAGTCCTAAATTTGATAAAAATTTCTATTAAATAAAATCATATGTAAAGCTAAGATATCCCCTCTAAGAGTTCCCATCCTTCTACTTTCGGAGTGGTTCTCGTCTTCTCGATCAAACTATCGATGCATGCCATGTTTTCTTCCTGGTAAAGATTAATATAATGTAAGCTTCCTATTTTGTGGCCATTTTTTCCATTGTACAACATCTCAGTTCTTGAATAGTTGTAACAGAACTGCTTCATGTATTCTCTTCCTTTGCACCTTTGTTGTTGTAGCCTTACGATCAAATAAAAGGTCATCACATATTCGATCTGCTTAGGTTTCTTAATGTACATGAGCTACAACTTAAGTCAATAGAAAGGGAGCAAGGAAGGAACCTTTTATATGTTAATGAAGGCAACCTTTATAATCACACAGTTATAATTGCATTTTCATTCATTCAGCAAGGTCATTGTGCCACAAATCTAATTGTTTGCAGATATCGTTAAATGTTAATGCAGACAACAAAGGTCGGATCAAGAAAATGATACATAAAAATAATTCTAACACCAAGCCTAAACGAACCTTGAGAATCCGTAGCACACGAGGAACACTTTGCTTGATCAATCTGTGTTTCGGTTCTTTGCAGTACATCAATCCCACGGTCTCAACATAGATCTCCACATCTTCACAGTCTACTATTTCAACACACGGTACAGGAGACTGCCTGGAGAACTTATCTGCAAAGAAGCTGCTATGTTCTGCAAGAATGTTCCTATGAACACTCATCCTCACATAGATTCCTTCCTTACCAAACAAAACGACTTTCAAATCGCTGGTGTCAGGTTGACCAAAGCCCACGGATATCTTGCGTTGCGGGGTATCAGGACATGGCTTTGGTGGCCTCTCTGGCGGCCTCTCAGGCGCCTTTGTTGGACTTGCGGAAGCAGCAGCATTGTCAGTTGGACATCTTTGTTCATCAGAAACAACCTTGGTCCCTGGTGAGGTTCCATGTGATCTCCTATCCACCGGGGGAGTTGCAGCTCTCTGAACGGGCAAAGTCTTTGACGGCAGTGGAGATGAAACTCTACTCTTGCTTTGGTGATTGTGATTTTTGAGGGTCTTTTGAAGAACAGCAGGAGAGGGGCAACACCAGAACCCTTCTGGGGTTACTGCAATGGGAACATTTCGGATCTTTGTCTGTCCCTGCTCAGTCCTCCCAACTCTAAGATCTGCCATTTATGTAGTGTAAAGAACACAAAGGAGAGTTGTGGACAAGGCTGCTATTGATGCAGGGTTCAGGAGAGGGTCAATAATCTTCAGGAGAAGAAAGCATCGTCTCAAGGTGTGCATCAACTACATAACTGGTAATATCAGAAACCTGTAATTTGTTGCAGCAAGAACAGTTGTCACTCCTGCAAAAACAGCATCCTATTTAAACCTGTAATCAAAGCAAAAGAAGAAAAAAATAATCAGGATTTGATGATTCAAGTTTTGGTAAAACAAAAGTGCGTCTTTTGTTCTACACAAATTAAGAAGTACAAATATTCTTCAACCACAAAAATGTAAATGAAATTGTAGGGAGATGTCATGAAACTTAACACAACACACAAAAAGAAATGATAGAAAGCATCAGGAAAAACAAATTAGATCTCAAAAACAGAACAAGAACCCAGAACTAGGCAATCTGATTCTAGTTCCTCTTCAAGAATGAAAGATTCGAACTTTCTGCTTTTATTTTCTTTAGGAAGGAGAAAGACCCGATCTTTACCGCAACTAAGAAATAGTTCTTGAGACAAACTGAAGAAACATCAAAAAGAAAGAAAGAAAGATCGACACACATGAAGGAAAAAAGAGAAGGCCATGAAGCAACTAAAGCATTCATTGAAAACACCAAGAAATCTGATGGGTGTACTTACGCCTTGAAAGCCTCAATTTCTTCCACCAACCTCCTACATTTCTTCCCCCCCTCCCGGGCTGTTCTGGGATCCTAACGATGGAAGCGAGCTCCGGTGTCGAGCATGAACAGGGATGGGTCACTCAGATCATTTCCCTCCGATTCGAGTGCTACAAAAGATGAGATCTTTAGCTTTAGCAGATAAGGATGTCACCACTTTTTGCCTCCAATTTATTCCAACCCATCAACTCCTCTCTCTCTCTCTCTCTCTCTCTCTCTCTAACTTGTATATTATTCTCAGAAAAATAGGCTTGTGGTGAGAGTATGAATTAAGAAATGGAAGAGTAGCGGAGGCTTTAGGTGGGGACTTGATGTAAACCAAGAAGATCAAGAGTTGCCTTGGAAATGTGTTGATTATTCACTGATATCCCGCTTTCAACAACAAAGAAGAGATTGGAAGCCAAAAGAGATCTAAAGTCGTTCGAAACAGGGGGAGCTGGCATTTTCGTCTCTGGTCCACAGCTTGTTGCTCGGAGTTGGGTCTGGGGACCAAATTAGCAGGCTGGTTTACACCCCCAACTTCGCGCTTTACTGTCCTGATTCTCGACCAGTTTAGAAGCAACCACAATAGGAAAGGCATGCACAGTTCCTGGGGCCACAAATTGCAGTTGCGGCTGCAAGAAGGGGAGTGCAAGAGAATTGGATTCTCTCATTCAATTATGTGGCTGCGTATGTTTAGTTAATTAGCAGGATGTTAGTGGCATGAGGAGGTGCAGGCACATGGGGAGAGTGATGGAGTCAGAGATGAAGATACCTTGGGGAAAGCATTCAGGATCTGCTTGGTTGGATCCTGGAGGCAGTGCTGGCTTTGGTCTCGAGTAATGCTGTGTTCATGTAGATTAAATAATGGTAATTTGTTCTCTCTCATCTTTGCTTGGACTCACTGTTTCCATTTCTTTTCTATTACCAGCTTAGATCATTAGCTGTGACTTGTACTAAATCTAAGTAGATTTCTTGTCTGAAGATACAATCCACATTAATGTTATCTAAGATCTAACCAAGTTACTGTACTAAAATAAAAAATACCTGCTCCTCTAGATCATAGCTGTTTAATTAGTAGTGTGACAATGGATGTAGAAGTAAGTATATTATAATGCCTTCTTCAATAGCTCATTTAGATGATTTCAGACACAAAACAAGCTGCTTCTCTTGATTGCATAATTAGACTGTTAAGACTCATTTTATAGTACTCTGGCTATATGGGGGGTGGACTGCCATGACTGGAAAAGAGAAAGCAAAAGCACAAAAGAGAGGCAAACTGTTGTCAAATGATACCAAAAAGTGTCCTCTCCTTCAGCTTTGCTATTGCATTGTTTTGGAGCTTAGCTATCATTTTGTGGACCATATCTCTGTGACAATGGATCTGTGAAATGATTCTTCCAAAGAAAATTGAAGAGGGAAAAGATAAAGGGAGTTTGGTTCATACAGATCAAAGACCAAGTTCTTTATGAGTCAGTCATGATCCGAGAGGAAGCACGAGGACAGAAGCTTGTCCCTGGTTGGAATATTATGAGCCCACATTTTTGTATGCAGAAACAACAGCTCGGTTGATGAAGCGAATTCTCTGTTGCATAACTCATTGTTTCTATTGAATGGAAAGAAGATGAAATCCTATATGAGTCGGAGACAAAGAACTCATATGTGTTCACTGCGCTCCACCTACCTATTCAGGTTCATCCTTCTCCGTCAGATGGACTGCTACTGTGGGATAGTCTTGTCAGCTTGCAGGCAGCATTCAAGTTTTGGAGCTTTTCCTCTGCTGCTGGTTTATCCCTTGCAAAGATGGAGGATGAGGTTTGGCTGGAAGCATGTGAAGAGCTCAAACCTCTCCTTTTAGACAAGTCTTTCATCAAACTGAAGAAAAGAAAGATTTTAGCCCAAGATGAATTATTGGAAAAATAGAAACAGAGAAGACAAAACATATGAATTATTGTAGTGACTACTTACTATAAGCTATCCAATACATATATCATCACCAAGATGGTGGACCCAACCTATTTATTACCCACACCATACCTTGCCATGTTCCAAGACTTGAAAACTATGGTCTCTAGAGATCAAGACATATCAACAGCCTCTACACATGAAAAAGTGAACTTAAAGGTGTTGTGTCCATAGTCCTTTTTTTAGCTCCCTCTTTTTGCCAAGTAATTAACTTTAGGTTAATCACTCAAAACATTTCTTACTAGTTCACAAATTTGGGCTAATTTATGTCCAACCCAGTCAGCTTGTACACTTGTTGTTTGGTGGGTAAAGAGTGTGCCAGTCATATGGGCTTGATACAAGTGACAAAGAGTATTCCATTCCACCTCAACTTCATCTTGTTTGCAAGATAAACCTTAAGCTCACCAATCAACTTTTATCTTCTCTTGTGCAGTTTCTGCAAAGATACAGAAAGCTCAGTTCTTACAGATAAGGCTGCCTGTGTTGACTTGAGACAGGCTTGTCTTCTTGATTGAGCTTGGAATGCATGTGGCTTTGGCTTCAGTGAAGCTTGTGAGACATGGCACATTTCCATTTTGGCTCGATCCATGTGGAGCTATTGTAATGTCCACAGATTGCCAGCTTTGTTTTGATGTTTCATGTACCATAACCTAAGCTGTGTTGTGTAGCCATCTTTTATCAATGAATAGATATGGCTATGTAAATTGAAAGCTTTTTACTACAGTGTTTGGTTGATGAGCCACCTTATTGTGCTTTGGTTGTGGTATTACTTCTCCTTGGATAAGATGTGGTTAAGGCTTTTATCATCAATTTTTCTAGAGATTCACTCAAGGGAAAACTATTTTCTCTCTCTCACTCTCTCTCTCTCTATCTATCTATCTATGTGGCATGGAAAAGGTTCTCACTTGAAAAGAATTCTTTTCCAATGTTTGTTTGTAGGGAAACAAAAAATCTTAGAGTATATTTTGTACTTTTACCATAAGTTAGCTTTTTTGTTCTCACAAAAAAAAAAGAAAAAACTCAAAATTGTTGTTTCTCGACGTATCTTCCTCTTTTTCCTATTTTTCTACATATCGAGCACAAGAAAAGGAAAAGAACAGAAAATATTTTACCTTTTTCTACACTCTAAATAACTTTTTGTTTATGTATTATGTAAAACAATTCAGTGGAAATTTTATTATTATTTTCCCTTCATTTTTCCTTGCAATCTAATTACCATCTTGCATTAGGTATGTGTCTTTGTCTATAATTATATGAAAGATCAACACCTACTCTGGGAAAATTTTATTACAAATATCATATGTATTATTTTCTTTTCCATAATTACATTTATAATAAGGAATTTATCTATAAAAAAATTATTCGAGATAGAGAGAACAAGTGATTTTTTTCTTCTATCCTCGTTAAATTTTATGTTTGACTCTCGTTTGTTCTAACATGAATCAATCGGATCGATCCAATTCGCCGTCATGTTTTTTTCTTCTTTTTTTATTTGTGAAATATATATTTTTGGCAACATTTCAAGTCTCCTCGTACCATTGAAATGTTGGTAGGAGATGCCGGTAAGAAGTGTAAAGTTTGACCACCTTTGACAGAAACCCGAAGACACGCTTAAAGCCATAAAGCATCAGCAGAAAAGAAAAAGGGGTGAGCAAAAAAGATCACAAGGAAACCATTTCTCAGCTTCAGGCTCAGCAGATTTAGATGTCACAGCAGCCAATGCTAGCCATGTTAATATTCCTTTCTTTGATGGCTGATTTCCAAGTTAATATATACTCTTCACATCATCTTTAAAATTTGAGAGAATTCTGCATAATACAATTTGTTTTCTGAACTGTAAGTCTAATTCTGCTGCATTGTAATTTCATAGTCAGTTCGAGCAAGAAAGAATGCACTGCAACTTCATGTAGCTTCTCATCAGGCCGACTGAAGAAGGTAGAAAGCAGTGCTCTAACTGAAAGCAATTCTGCATTTGACATATTGTCAGTGGTGTCTTTTGTGCTTTACGAAATCTTAACACTGGGAATTGGGCATGCATGCCTTTGCTTTATGATTTAGCTCCTGTTTTTGGCGTAAAGGTGATGGAAACATGGCTTTTGCCGGATGTCTTCATCTTTCCCTGCGCAATTCTAAAGGCTTGTGCTTCCTTTAGCTAGACTCGAATCCAGAACGAGTCCCTTGGAGAGAGAAACAAAGGCTTTTGTCACGCACTTGGGAGAGGCCATTCACCCTGATTCCCGCTGTGTGTGTGTGTTGTGCAGGTGGTGTTTATTCCAGTATTTTATGCTGTTTTCTCTCTCTTTCCTTTTGATCTTTAGTTAAAGTCTGGCTTAAGTCGCGCGTGTTGATTCGCCTTTTAAAAGCAGAAGGTTCTTTTAAGTTTCAGAATTATTATCTCTTTCATTTCTGTGGAATAAGAAAATTTCTTTGCATTTTTCATCAACATATTATCTGGAGATTAAATACTTAATAGTAATCTCCTTTGTCAGGAGAGTAGTATTATGGATCAGGAGATAATATCATAGTTTCTGAGCTATGTCAGCTCACTCCAAACTATTTGTGTTGATTTTTCAGAAAGAGAAAAGAAATATAAAAGATTGAACTCTTTCTTTTGTGCTTTGGAGAAAGAGGATTTGAGATTCTGTTGTCTTTTGACCTGCCAGGAGAAAGCCAAGCAGAGGTTGGAGATCATTGTCTAAGTAAAACTGGCAGCATCACTTTGGATCTGACTCTTAAAGAACTCAACTACAGAGAGTTGCATGAGGGAAAACCAATGCTGTTCTACTCTTTCCATGTGTCTTGAACATGAAAGATAAGAAACTATCAGAAGCAGGTGTAGAGCTTGAATCCATGAAAACAAGTCTTGAATACAGTTTCCTGGCCTTAAATTTATCTTAGAGTGGAAATTTTAGGCCATTATTCATCTAAATTACAGCATTGTTTACCAAATAATTGCTGTGCCAAAGCACTAATTATGCAGAGATGAATCTAATCATACCAACAGATGCAATCTGAATTTAGCCTAAATCTTTGCATTACACTGGGAGGAAGAAGTTACATACATTTATGATACTTTACATTGTCCATCTTTTGAAACATTAACCTGCAATGTGAGTTTGGTTTGGTCCCATGATTGCAATGTCTCTTCATGTTTTTGACTTACCCAGAATACTGCATATGTACATGCAAAGATTCAAAGATACAAAGATACAAACTCAAGTGGTGGCATGCAGGAGGCTCCTTTGTTGCTTCTTTGCTCACTCTCAACACTACTTGCATAAAGGATAAGCTTTATGATGAGGTCAATAAAAGGAAAAGAGGTTGTGGTTTGCTTACCCCTTTCCCCACATCTTCTCTTCCATGTGTACTGCAAAAGGCCATTGCATGTAAGAACAACCGATTCCTCGACAAGCGTTAAAAAGCTTGGAGCTGAGGACAAAACAGGCATCTTCATCTTCTCCAGGGTTAAACCAGCTAGTGTTTGTCATTGTTTATGGTGGTAACTATGTGGGCATGGACTTCAGGGGCCACCATTTCATCATTCCTCTCGCATCTTGGAAACGAAGTGAAAAGGTTTAGCCATCTTTTGGTCGTGTGTGGTCTGTAAACGCCCTCAAGCAACTGGAATTCTACGGTCTTGTTGGTTGGGAGGTCTTGTTGCTGCTGCTTTGCAAAATGGGAAAGAATGAGGCTGTGGATGAGAAGAGATATGATATCTCAGCTCTGAAACTCCATTTGACTGTCCACTGTTCCAACCAGCACGGGATCTTTCTCTTCCCCACAGGTCATTGGATGGTGATCCGAGTTAATCTTCCCGTGAACAGTGTTGCTTATGCCCACATTTTGTTTCTCTGTCACACAGTGGGTCCTGCCAGTTGAGTGCTGTCTTCCCTTTACATCCGCACCGAAAAGGTTTGGGTGACACTCTCAGTGGCTGCTAATTGAGGCCTACATCTGCAAATGGAATTTGAGGAAAGGCGTGTGATCCAAGTTCAGGGTGTGAAATGCCACACTCACAGGTCTTCTTCGACGCACAAGCGATCCAAGAGGTAGCTGATCTCTTCTTCTACACTATCACTCAGCTGTCGAGCTGCTGGTTCTTGATGTTTGATGCAAAGTGTTTTACATTTGTACCTCTGGTTTATCATGGCAGTGATTCCGACACCACAGGCAGGGAAGATAAATTCGGTTCATCACCTAAACAACTTTGTTCTAAGCTGGTAAATCTCATTTTGATCATTTCAGAGTCTTGCAATTTGCTGAACTTTTGTGTTCTTGACATGGTTGTGTAGTTCTGTAGTCGTTCTTTTCTCAGATCCATTTATGCTAGATTTGTTATGGTTGCAAGGATATGGGAAAGACTAAGGACTACATTGGCATCAAGAAGAGATCATTACCGGACGCTGAGGTCCAACACTCATTGAAGCAAGAGGTAGGTGAAGTGGCAGTGGTTTGATAGCCTCCTCCATTGACACTCGGCAGCTGAATCATGTTCTCCTTAGCTTCTTCGTTTGGTATATTCTTACTGTGTTGGCGTTCAGCAGATTCTGCAGCTTGAGAAGCGGCTGTTGGGTCAATTCAAAACGCGATGTGCACTAGAAAAAGCATTGGGATGTAGCTCATCTGCAGTTCTCTGTTCCAATGATACTTGGATGCCAAAGGTGGCTCTCTTCTCCTCTCACTGTTATCTTGAACTGTTGTTTCTTGATGGATGTGGCGTTTGGTTTCAGACTCCCATTTTGATTTTGATCAATGATTCAGAGAGAGATCACTGGAGTAGCAACTACTCTTACAGTGTTGCGCAGTGATTTCTGATTGCACTTCATTGTCAGTTCATTCTTTGTGTTTTGTGCATTCTGGCAGATGCATATCTCTCATTCTGTGATGTTCAATTTGCTGAAACTGTAATGTGATAGCAGACTACCAAAGAGCTGATAAGGGAGATTGCATTGTTGGAGTTGGAGGTCATGTACCTGGAGCAGTATCTACTGTCACTCTATCGAAAAGCTTTCAGCCACCAAATTGCTCCGTTATCTGCTGATACTGCACACAAAGAGACGATGCCACAGAGTTCCCATTTGGAGATGTTTCAAGATGATGACGATTCAACACAGGAAGCCTCATCTGAGAAAGAAGGGCCAGGAGCTCAGTCTCATCAGATTCGTGAAGCCTATGAATCCATCTGCAAGGAGAAGAATGCTGGTGCAGACGTTCGACTCGGTCATTCCTCGGTCTCGCAACGAGCAACTCGTTCCGCGAGAATATCACCTACGGAAGAGAGCATTGCGAGAGCTCTACGCTCCAGCCATTCTCAACCCCTGGCATTTCCCAAGGCAAGAACACATTTCCGTTGCAAGCTCTGTTCATCACTGGATCAAGGGGTTCTTTTTCCTTCAGCTTATGAATCGAATTGTGTTGTTGGGCAGGAAGAGAAGAATCATGCTTCGAGTGTGATCAGCCTAGCGGACTATCTCGGTGCTAATATAGCTGATCATGTCCCGGAAACCCCCAATAAGCTCTCAGAAGACATGGTGAGATGCATGTGTGCCATATATTGCAGACTTGCAGAGCCTCCTTTGGTTTGCCATGGCCCTCCATCGTCTCCTGTTTCATCCCTCTCATCAATCACTGAGCTTTCTGTTCTTGACACTCCCATCCATAGAAGAGAACCTCTTCTTGACTACTCTCGCTTGATTCATCCTTTCCAAGTCGAAGGACTAAGAGAATTCAGCGGACCGTATGCTTCCATGGTTGAGGTTCCTTCGATCAGCAGGGACCCTCAGAGGCTGAAAGATGTGGAAGACATGCTACAAAACTACAAGTAGGTGATGTTGCCAGTTGATAATTGTTTCGAGCAACAGCATGTTCCTTTAGATTAATTATGATCACTACGATTCTGAAATTTGCAGGTCAATTCTTCAGCGACTGCGAAAGGTCAATCCAAGGAAGATGAAGCACGAGGAGAAGCTTGCGTTTTGGATAAACATACATAATGCCTTGATGATGCATGTAAACACAATACTTTGGCACATCTATGTTAAGCTTATGATTGATCTGAGTCACCTGAAAGTGATGTCTACGCTGTTTGCACAGGCATATGTAGAATATGGGATTCCACAGAACAATGTGAAGAAGGCATCACTGCTCGTCAAGGTAAACATAGTGACATTGATCATGTCAAAACTAGTTCAATTCTCTGAGAATAAGCTGCATTTTATTTCTTTGATGTAGGCAAGCTGTAACATCGGTGGTGGCTCAGTAAATGCAGCCATCATACAGGGTTCTATTCTTTCTTGCCGCACACATTGCCCTGCTCAGGTAGTTCTTCTAAGTTTCATATTAGATGAACTTTATTTCTGCAATGTTGTTCAAATGCCGACAGAAATGGAATGTTTTATGACAAATAATCTTGATTTTAGGTTGAAAAATCATTCAAAAAAAGTGTAGACTTTCTTCAGAAAACTTTATTTTGCTGAGTACCTATTCAAAAATTGTAGAGTTTATTCAGAGTAAATCCATAGTCACTCTGAGGAAGTTCTTAGAAGTGACTTTAGCATTGCAATAGGAGTATGAAGAGTTCTCCTGATCAAAACTTCGGATACATGTACATGCAGTGGCTTCAATCGTTGCTGTTCCCAAGGTTAAGAAACAAGGCTGGAGATCGCTGGCAAGGATACACCATCGAGCAACAAGAACCTCTTCTTCATTTTGCACTTTGCTCAGGAAACCATTCTGATCCTGCGGTAAACTTCATCATGATCCATCAGAGCTTGTTTACTGAAATTTAAGCCACTATTTTCCACTTCTCTTTTGTGAACGTTTAAGCTTTCACCTCCATGATCATGAGTTCTAAGAAATCCAAATAAAAGATAAAAACATCTGCATTAATCTTCCTAACAGATGCTGTTCTTTAGGTCCGAGTGTACACCCCGAAGAGACTGTATCAGCAGCTGGAAGCTGCAAAAGAGGAGTTCATTCGTGCCACCGTGAGGATTCGGAAGGAACACAAGATCGTCATGCCCAAGGTTGTGGACATGTACGCCAAGGACATGAAGCTAAGCTCACAGGCACTGCTTGACATGGTTCACCATCATTTTTGTGAGACACTCAGGAAATCCATGCAAGGGTTCCCACAAGCCAGGTCAGGAAAGATCATTGAGTGGGAGCCTCATAACTTTAGTTTCAGATTTCTTCTGTCAAGAGAACTTGCATTTGCTTAATTAGGACGTGAAGAGAGGTGATTTGGTTCATTTTTGTTTTCCCTTCTTTGTTCAAGGCCATTATTTACTGTGTATAGAGGCAAGATGTCGTGTTGTATATCCTCTACAGAATTCAATTCAACCTGGTGGAAATTTGGTTATGTAATATGAAGCCATCTTGCTAGCTTCAGTCTGCATGCATTTTTTTTTTCTTTCTTTCTTTTTTCTTTATGAGTCATAAAATCATTATTATTTTTCTTAAAATACCTATCTACCCTTTCAGCTGTTTATGTATGATTTATAAAATGACTACCGCGAAAACATATATAATTACGAATATATATATATATATATATATGATTTTGACATTATAGAATTTTATAATTAAGACACGCCCAGAAATAGTGACCCACAACTTTCCCGTCCTATCTGACCTCGCGGGCCTCTCACGGTGACTTCAGCTTTTACGCGGGGCCCACAGAGATAGATAGATAGGAGGAGACCGTTCATGGGAGAGACCGTGGGGAACCGAAACGTTACCTTAATAGAGAGTGGTATCGTCACCTTGCTGCATATGCCACACGTGCTTAGCGAAGGCACGCCCGAGGACCGGAGAGATCAGTTTGTCATGGAGCCCGCACCGCCGCACACGTGCAAAGACGACGCCGACCGCGCGTGCCGTGGCGTGCTCCGCGCCGCCTCCGGCAGGCGTTCCCACTAACCCACCCGCCATATCTTCACCGAATTGTCCAAGCTCCCGCTGTACACCACGTACCGTCGCCTATCACCCCGGTCCTCCTCCGCATCCGCCTCCACAGCCACGCACTTGATGGGAGCCGCGTGGCCGACGAGGGTGGCTACGACCACGTGAGCACCGCCTCCCTCCTCCCTCCGCCACACTCGGATGGTCCTGTCCGCCGATCCGCTAGCCAGAATGGTCCCAGCGGCGGCGAGACACAACACCGCCATCCCGTGGCCGCGCAGGGCCCCGCCGCGCGCGAGTGGCCCTCCGCCCCCCTCCCGCTGCCAGTAGAGCACCACCCCGTCCGACGACCCGCAGTACACGGTCCCCACCGCTGCCACCACCGCCAAGGCGGTCACTGCACCCTCCTGTTGGAGCAGCGTCTGAGCAGAGACGTGCCTGGTGGCGCCACCGATGCCGTCTTTTACCCCCGCGGCTACCTCCCGCCGCCATGCCTTCACCGTCCCATCCGCCGACCCTGTGAACACCAAGCCGTCGAACCCGGTGGCCACTGCGTTGACGGCGTCATCGTGCGCGTTGAAGGAATCGAGGCATTTGCAGTCCGATATCCGCCACACCTTGACGGTCTTGTCCCAGGAACCGGAGTAGAGCACCCCGGCGTCCTCGTCGAGGCTGAGGCACGAGATGGTGTCTAAATGGCGGAGCCAAAGGGAGCTGTGGTGCCGCCTCTGTTCCACGTATCTGGACGGGTTCATGGAGCTCCTAAGAAAGTCCCCAAGAGTAGGGAGAGTCATGACTCGCTTATGGACCGAGGGATCCTTCGAGGAGCTCCTCCAGACCCGGATCTTGCCGTCTTGGTGGCTAGTGAAGATTCTGTCCCCAGCGACGACTATGGCCTTGACGAAGCCGCTGCTAGACCTGAAGGAAGATAATTCTTGCCGGCCTTTCCAAACCCGGATGTTCCGGCTCTCCGATCCAGTATAGAGGAGGCCCCCGGCGGCGGCGAGGGAGTAGACGTGGCCCTCCCGGCGGACGAGGGAGCCCACAAGACTAGTGACGTGGGGATCGGCGCGAAGTTGCTTCGTCCATGGGGACCCGACTAACGGGGAGGCGGCCGCAGGGTTCCACAGAGAGATATTGTAAGACGATGTCCAGGGTCTCGTTACGTAGCAGGCGGCGGCGTCACTTCCGACCCAGCGGAGCTCTTCCTCCGACGGGACAATGGCGTCGGAGCGTAGGAGGTGGAGGAGTTTGGTAGAGAACGACGGGATACAAGTAGCTTCCTTTCGAGCACCCATGGATTGGATGATGCAGATTTAGAGCAGGTTGTTTGACGCAAACAGAACCGAAAGGTGGCAAAGCGAAGAAGCCGAAGCAGCAGCAGCAGCCGCAGCGGCAGAGACAAAAGAGGTATCTGAGACATGTGGTCGAATCACTTGGGTTGGCGTAAATTATATGAAGGCCAAAGTATCAAGGCACGTGTACGGAAAGCAAATTGAGGGCCGGAAGGCGTGGGAAGTGAACACGTAACAGAAGGAGATGTTGACTTGCGGACATGGGTCGACTGTTGCGGCACAAGAGCCATTCCCATTAGCCGGTTCTACAACAGTTTCTTATACCTATCTTGCTTGACTTCGTTCGTGATCAACGATATATATACGTAGCAATATTATATATATATAAATATATAAATATATATATATATATATATATATATATATATATATGTACACATACTCCTCGAATAAAACATGATACGTATTAGAAAAAATCATCATCAATATCAGAGTCATCTTGATGTGATCTAAATCCGAAAATATAAGAGTGTCCGAAATGGTTCCGACGTGGCTCGGAAGTGACTTTAAAGTGAAAGTGTTAAGTTTCCAATATGTCATCTATATTAAGATTAATATCGGGAGAATGATAAGAGATATATTAATAATTAATCATCATTCGATACATAAACACCACAAGTTAACGTGAAAGAAAAAAGATCCATGTTGTCGTCGCCTATTTGCTCGCATGGACAATAGTCTAAGATATGTTGTTCAGACCTATCTCTTCTAACCGTCCACGAGGATTAAACGCTAAGAGGTGAGTAGTTATAGATTATCTCTTCTAATGCTATATATAAAATTATGACTATCTATTCTAATGCTATATATAAAAGGTGATCTTCGTTGTTACACTATAAGACTCATTTTTGAGAAAAATTCATATTCATTATGATTAACTTGAGTATCGAAGGGATTGGATCGAAAAACTTATCTCGATATTGGTCTTAGTGCAAGTGACATCTTGAAAGCTCGACGCTTCCATCTCGGAGCCAAATATGGTTGACTGAGATGTTCAAAAATTTTCTTAACAATACGTATCATAAACCATATTATACGTATAAGGCAATAGTGGCCAATACCTCGTGTTACTTTTCTTGCGATCATGGATAAAGTTCGAGCAAGCAACAATGAATCAACGCCTCTCTCTCTCTCTCTCTCTCTCTCTTTCTCAAGCTTCGACATATCATTTCAGCAACATGCATGGGTTTTCTTTCAATCGAGTAAGTCGACGAGTTCCCTTTCTTGACCACCGTCCCCTTGAATCATTTACGACAGCATTGAAAAAGGAAGCATTGTAGCAACAGTGAGAAACAACAAAAGCCACATTTGATGTTGCAGTAGTACATTGACTGAAGCGTAGATTTGTATTACATCTGCTATCTTCTCTTAACGACAGTGACGCCAACAGATACAGCTGTGCCTGAAAGTATGGCCACTCTCTTTACTTTAAGCAATCTACTGCTTTCAAGGTGACATAAGCTGCTGAAATGATCGAGGGGCTGCGTGTCCTCTTTGAAGCAAGTCCTTATTTGCAGGCCACATCAAAAACTCATTCAGATATCAAGCACATCATGCGACAGTCCAGATTGGCTGTAAAGTGCGCCTCGTCGTCTTTTCCAATCTGTATGATGCTAAACTAAAATAAAAGTCCAAAAGTCAATGGAGGCCATTTCTGATGTTTGTAATGATTGGGTGATATTTTTATGAGCTTTTGAAGAAGGAGATCATCACCTTTCTTGTCGTGCAAATCTACAAGGTTAATTTGAGTATGCAAGGCTTTGATGCTTATCATAGCATCAGTCTCCATGAAAATAGAATTGGATTTGTCATTTGGACCGCTATGGATGCCTCGTACAATCGCGTCAACAAGAACAAAGGGATCGGCATTTGCAGGAGGAAGACGCCACTGCTTTTATCTTCTCTTTCCCAAAAGAAATGCAATAGGCAGGGAAGTTTCTCAGCTCAGCTGAGGCTAAAAGTCAACAGGTAATGCCGAGTTCCATTATCTGCATGATGGAACTTTTAAGGACATCACTCTAGCTTGCTCTTATCCTGACTTGCTCCCCTACTTAGCAGTGGGTAAAAGTCAGCTTGGGATGCGACTTATTGTGGCCCTGAGTGTGACTGGGGGATTTAACAGGACATCTCAATCGCGAGAAATGAGAGAGACGTAATTACTGCTCCTATCATCCACACCAAAGGCCCCTTCTTTCTTTCCTTATCCAACCTCAGGAACAACCAAGTGGCAATGGATTCAAATCACTCTCTTGTTGTCCCAATTACTATTTTGTCAATGGCTTCCCCTCTCAGATGTTTTGTCTGACAGGGAGAGATACACTGTGTATTCTCAAACGATCAATAGCTGAAAATATATATTTAGTATGATGCAGATGAATTAAAATAGCTCAAAATATGTTTTAGTAGTACAACATAGGATTTCTGTGTTGATGAACAATCATCTAAAGGCCAAAGCAATCTACTAAAATGGACAAGGCAGCCTCTGTCCCAATGCCTTGTGGTGGTTGGTGTGATTTGGCTTGGCTTACAACAAGGGAAGGCTCTTCCCTTTTCTTTGCGTTGCTCCCTTCGTCGCTTGGGCTTGAGCTATCGGCGTACAAGATTGAGCTGCACCTTCTGCAAAGCCTTTCTAGCTCTGCAGAGCAGATCTCTACCACGCTTGGCATCTGTAATTGACTGATACAGAACCAAGAAGAAGAAGAAGAAGAAGAGAACGCTGTTTGAAGTAGTATGTGAAGGAAGCTAATGGCTGTAATGGAGATGGGGAGAATCAAGACAATGCCTGTGGTCTTATAGCAAGTTCTCACCTTCAAAACAGGGGGTCATAGTTGTGCCAGCCCACAGGCTTTCTTCGGTGCAATGCGGCGAGGTGAAGCAGCCCCTTGAATCAGGAGGTCGCTTCCAGTTTTCCCCACAGGAAAATTCGCCTGCGCCCTTTTCCTTATCTGCTATTTGTTGCCAGTCCCATCAAGAGGAACCTTTGTGGCCCAGTTTACACCAGCAACATGAAGACAGTCAAAAAGTTGGCTTGTACAAGAAACTTTTGGGCCGTGTCAGGGATTTCCATGGATTTCATGTTTTCAGACTCAAATCGATGTCCGATCATTATAATAAATTTTATAGAATACTCTTGACAATCTTCGGTAGAGCTTTAGATGTAGCAACTATCCATAAAGCATGATGTGAGCAGCAATTGGGATCTCAGTCCCCAAAAACAGAGAATTCTCTTCAGAGCTTCGAGGAGAATAAAAAAGTACTGCTTGCTTAGTAAGATCGTGAGCAGTAGTATTTAATAACGATGATCACATTCTCAAAGTACAAAACTTTGATCCTCAAAACATCAGAACAGATATTTCTTTGGTGCTAGCGAATAGCCTTCGATCTATTAGAAATGAGGATTGCTTGAAGGTAATCAGACTTGATGATAATATTAGACTGATTCAACTAGGAGGCATTCCATAATCTGTCAAGAATGGCTCAGATTTTAGCCTGAAGAGGGCATGTTCTTGGTGGATGTTGGATCCCTCAAACACAGTGTCCCTGCTGATCAAGAATGAGCCACCACAGAATATAGCAAAAGAGTGATCTGGGTGTGTACTACTCTGTTCATCTGCAGAAGAGGCAAGAAGGGAGGTGTCCTCAGGCACCATGCTTTCCCCACTTTTCCTGCTGTTTCAGCCGACCACCACTCGACCAATGAAGCATACTGGAAGACCAGAAGCTCAGATTGGATTGAAGTCTCAACAGGATTTAGCAAAATTGTAAAAGAAATAGGATGTATTCTGCAGAGTCTATTCCTCCTTGACAGATACAACACTGATCTACGTAACAGTGTATTATGTTTATAAGCCAAAGGGAAGTCGACAGTGTATATATATATATGTATATATATATATATATATATATATGTATATATATATATGTATGTATATATATATATGTATGTATATATATATATGTATGTATATATATATATGTATATATATATATATGTATATATATATACATGTATATATATATATATGTATATGTATACATGTATATATACATATATATATACATGTATATATACATATATATACATGTATATATACATATATATACATGTATATATACATGTATATATATGTACATGTATATATACATGTATATATATATACATTGAGTTTGAGATTGAACCGGACAAATAATTCGAGTCGAGACTGAACCGAACCATCTCCTCTCACTAGTCACAAAGCACTTTCTTCATCCTCGAACCTTCCCTCGCCAAAACCCCGCCCACCCCCCCCCCCCCCCCACCCCCCACAAACCTTCGCCGACGTGAAATGGCTTGGAGAGGCTCGATCTCCGGGTCGCTTCTCGCCGCCGCGCGATCCTCACCTCCGCGGCGGCCGTCGATTCCTTCTCGCCTCTTCTCTCCTTCCCCTTCTGTCCCTCGCCGCCGACTCTCCTCTGCTCCCTCCCGGTACTTTCTTACCCCTGTAACTTTCATCTCCGCTGATCCCTTCCGCTCTCTCAATTTGTGTCCACGCAGGTCTTTGGGGGAACTAGGATGCGTGCAGCTTCTTCTTCCGCTGCGGGTGGTGGCGATTTCTCCCTGCCTCACCTCCCATCTGTCGGCCAGCGTGAGAGCCTGCTGTGAGCTTTCTCAGGGTAAATCTCGTCGCCAGATCGCTGGATAGTCTTCTTCAATTTGCCTTTTGATCGATTTCTCACACTGCTAATAATCCGAAATTACTGGGAAATGATTTTATAGATGTTTGCATATCCTTTTTTCTGTAGTTCTTCTCTCTACTAAATCTGTTTCTTCTCAAAGATGAGTTTCTTGGTTGATTCAAGACAATTGGGTTTGGGATATGATAGGGAGGAACGGAAAAGATGGGTGATGCAAGAGGCTGAGTATTGGTTCGAGGCAGAAGGATGGTGCTATTGTTTCAAGTTGTTGTAGGTTTCCTCGCTTCTTAATTATTTTCTAACTAATTGGTATCCAGACATAGGTGCAAAATAAAGAAAAAAATGGAAAAAAAAAAGTTTTTGATCACAAAAGTATCACATTTGTTTTTACTCCACTATTAGATTATTCTAATTTAGTAGGATAAATAAATTCTACATGCTAGTAAGAGTGTTTTTTTCTTGCTGGCAGCTAATGTTGTTTGAACCTAAACTTAGTGCATTGGAAGCAATTGCAGTTGGTCAATGTGATAGTACTATAGATCCTAGTTAGCTAACATTGTTTTGCAGATGAAACCTTTGACTTATATATATTTTTTCCTTATTTGGGTTTGCAACAGAATTGATAGAAAAAAATCCAACTGCAGTCTAGTTAACATGCATGATATTAGAGGCTTTTAATGCATTGGTAGCAACATAATATTTTGTTTGTATTCTTTTATTCCCCATCCATGAATCTATTTGAATCCTCTACTTATGACAGCTTTCTAAAGCATGAAATTTAAAACTAATGTTAGAAAGATCTAGGTTCATCAATGAATGTCATTATTATATTATAGTCGTTCTGAGCTTTTAGTGCTTAGATTCAAGATCTTTCGTGACAGCTTATACTAACAAATATGCATTTTTGGTTTCTTATGGTATGTCAGGGCTGAAAATTCTCTTGATTATTGATTCACCGATCTGACAAGTTAAAATCTATCTAGATTTGTTTATATTCTTAAAACTCAATGCTTTGTGTCATTATATCCATAAAATGTCCCTCGTATTTCAAGGTCTTGTGGGGTACGTTTAACTAAATTTGGAAGATCATATGAGAATTATAGAGTTTGGACAAAAATCTACATATGATGCTAGTTGATGTTCTCGTCATAGTTATAAATTAGCATTGGTTCCTTCTGTATGAAGAAATTTTTCTGTATGAAAAGTTCTGTTACTATTTCAAAGCCTGGTCCATCTCAGATCACTGGGGACAGAATTGTATTAGGTGCTTGAGAGTTTTCCTATTGTGTCATCTGAATAAGTGGGGGCCACATAGTGACAATTGGGAATAGTCAAGCTAAATATATTTGAGTTTCTAAATGTAGTTGCACGTGTAACCAGCAAGTCGTTGCTATAATTCTGGTAAACCCATCCACATAAAAAGACAATATATGCTAATTGTAAACAAGGAGGTCTCTGTCTGACACTAAACTGCAATAGGGACCTTCTGTATCAGAACTGTAGTGGAGAAGAAATTAGTATGATGGGACGTCAATTACTATAAGTAGATGATAGTGTCTTCTATAGATGCCATATAAGTAAAATTAATATGATTTTTATTTTTCTTTATGGACCTGAGCAACGCATCTTTGTGAATGTCACTGGAGTTCTATACTAGTCTTTTTGTTGCATTGTTGATCTCTTAAGCTGTTGCAATTCTTTAAATTTCTGAGAAGAAAAAAAAAGTTCAACTCGATTGTTATAGCTTTCTATCATCGTAATTGTTAGTAGATATTATCAACTCATTCCAAATTTCTTTAAAACACAAAAGCCCAATGTAAGATTAGTCATGCTTTGTGATGAGTAGTTGCAGATGAGGTTTCAACTTGTTAGTTCATCATATTTCAGTTCTATTTAGTCATGAATTGCACAAAAAAGTCTGTTTGAGTTGAAGCTTAAATGCAAACTAGTATCAGTACATCTGTCTTCTTTAGTTCAACCAGTAGTGGTTTCAATTCTTGATGTTGGATATGCCTAGAAGATTGAGTTCAATCCCTTAGGTGTGTGAGATTTTGTCTGTAATTATTATTTATTGCATCAAGCATAAAGTGAACGAGATTGTAATACTGATTTCTTATTTTGGCATCGGAAATTAAATATGCTATGTCTCTTTTAATTCAAGTGTTAGAGTTGTTGTCTGACAGCTATGACTTTAATGTTTTTTCGACTGAAGCAGGGACGTGAAGGAATCAGGGCTTATCACCGAGTTGCTAAAAGCTTCACTGGATTTTCCATACCTATGGTAAGGAAAACTCTTCACTTGCTGTTAAGTATCTGTAAGAGTAGTAGAAACTTTTGGTGGTCTCCTTTGATAGATGTTTGAATCTCCCAAGGTTTATGATTTGTGGAACCGATATGAAATTGCCCGTGATAAACCTCCAGTGAGAAATTGTGAACATGAGAAAAAAATTGCAGTTGTCACTGGATATTTCACTTGTCTTCCGAAATGCTTGCACATTTTTGTTTGGTCTGACATCATATTGTGGATTGTATTTTAGTGTTCTACAATATCTGTTGTCGAGAAGAACTTCCAAAGTCGCATTATTTATTTAATTTATTTTCTTGTGGTATATAGTTGTTGGGTTTAGATTCAAAGGCAATGTAGTCTGGAGAGGACATGCTATCCTTGACCTGAGAGGGTGAGACTAATCTGAGTGGGTCAGACCCGATCTGTGCCCCGGTCTCCGACCAAGCTGTGGTCAAATGAAGACTACCAAGTGTCAGCATATCTAGCCTCTTTCATCATTTTGATAAGAGGTTGTTGGATGACATTGGAAGGCTGCTAAGCGGGACGGAATCCCATCCACGTTCGAGAATCTATTTCATGTCACCGATGTTTCTTTTGTAGAAAAATATGCACGCACATAATTGAACCATGTATATGATTGGTCC
Source organism: Musa acuminata AAA Group (assembly GCF_036884655.1). NCBI lineage: Eukaryota > Viridiplantae > Streptophyta > Magnoliopsida > Zingiberales > Musaceae > Musa > Musa acuminata. Next base: position 6,321,916 of record NC_088333.1, read on the forward strand.
GAAAGGTTTTGCCACATGATTCATTCACCAAAATATTGGACGGCTTTCTTAGTGGCCAAAAGTCAAACCTGGAGGCATTTGTTTTTGGTTTGCTTTCCCGGACGTGCGCTTCTGTGACGCATGGGCTTACCTCACGCCCCAGAAGTGTACATGGCACCCACCTCGATGTCTTGTTTCTTCCACGGTGGGTAATTTGCTTCTCAATTAAGTACCAGTCTTCCCCCAATTCTAGTTAATTAGATTGCTTGCACCCTTGCGAATCTAATTGGAGTACATGAAATTGCCCCCCTTTAATTTGATGTCCATATCCCAAAAATCTTAACTATTAGCAATGTTATGCACGATATAATTTCTATTGGAAATTAAGATTAAATTATCTTGTTCCACGGTTCCAGAAAAGAGGAAACGTCGAGGAACCAACCTACTTGGCCATACCGGTCAACCAAATTATCTTGTACTTCCAGAAAAGGCCCTCGTGACTGTTCTATTATTACCCGAATACTAGACATGCAGCATATGTAATTTCGTAAATATTGCCAACGTTCGGCCCTTTTCAGAATTCTACTATCCTTATACAAACCCCTCGAGCAAGGAACTTTGCGGCCTCTTTCGTACTCCGCTTCCGCTGTGCTCGTTTCAGTCGGTCGCCTCTTGGGCTCCTCCCACAGAGGAGCTCCCCAAGCCAACACTCTTTGACCCTAGTCCCCAATCCTTCTCCTTCCCCGTAATCCCAGCTTTCCAATCTCCGGCGATCTCGGAACCCAGAACCGTCGATTAAGCTTCTCCGATTCCCCTTTCTCGATCCCGGTTCGGCTTCCTCCGTCGCCGGAATGGGATCCGCTTTCTGATCTCCCGCATCTTTCCCTCCTCGCGCTCCTCCTCCGTCCCCCTGTATCCCATCCTCCGCCGGTTTTCCGAGATTGCAACTATGGCGATCCGCGTCACCGTCTCCTTCTCCGGTTACCTCGCCCAGAACCTCGCCACCGCCGCCGGGATCCGCTGCGGGGGGAGCTGCCGGCTCTTCCACGACGCTGGCCGCCCCCTCGCCCTCTTCACCGGTCAACGACCCGACCATGACCACTCGCCGGCCTTCCCCCTCCGATCCGTCGCTCGCCAGGACTGGCCCAAGGCTCCCCTTTCCGATCCCTCAGTGGCGAAGGACCAGGGATCTGCTCTGGTTGCCGCCCTGCTATCTGCCATCGCGTCCGGCTCCGGTTCGAAGGCTGGCGGGTTTGGCGCCTTCGGCGTTTCGTCCATGACGAAAATGAGCTTGAAGCCGTCGTCTTTAATCCCGTTCTTCCAGACGTCCAAGTGGTTTCCGTGCAGCGAGTTCCTGCCAGGTTCGGGAGAGGCCGGCCCGGTGGATAAGGGAGGAACGAGTTCTTCAAATCCTTCTGGGGATGAGGGAGGAAGGGCTCCTTCTGGGGATGCGATCAGAGACGCAAAGGAATATTCTTTTTCTGGCCCCAAGGTGACTCTGGCTAAAGGTTTGGACAGTAAATATGATATGATGTTCTCCCGCGAGAAGAACAGCTGGGTCTCGCGGTTACTGAGCTCTTGCTCAGACGACGCCAAGATGCTCCTTGCTGCGTTGACTGTTCCGCTGCTGTATGGATCGTTCTTGGCAGAGCCGAGATCGATCCCTTCCAAATCAATGTTTCCAACATTTGATGTTGGTGATCGAATTCTAGCTGAGAGGGTAAGAACTGATTCTCTCTTTTGTAAGTAAAATTTCAGTTAATAGTTGCTTTGGATTTGAGCTTTTCAGAATCTGATGGTAAAAGAACTATTCAGTCTGTGGGCATTTAGTTTTAGTGTGATCTGTGACGTTTTGATTATCATATAAATTGATTGTACCCTTATCGGGACAGATGATTGTGTTTCATATGGATGAAATTTTGAAGTTGTATTCGCAATAGTATCAGGGAGAAATTATAAGAAAACTAATTTGATAATTCTCTCTTTCTAACTTCAATTCTTAGGATTATACAAGTTAGTATTTGGTATCATATGAATTGTGGCTTTTGTAATTAAGTTTATTTTGATAATATTCGTTTTGTGCTTGTTACAATTGCAGGTTTCTTATTTGTTTAGAGAGCCTGAAGTCACAGACATTGTGATCTTTAGAGTTCCTTCAATCCTTCATGTATGGTTGGTTTTGCACTCTAGTTATATGTCAGATATTTACCAGAACCAAGTATGGTGGTTCTGATGATTTGTGACAGTAAAACTAATGAGAATTTCCTTTATGCAGGAATTTGGGTTTGGTTCCAGTGATGTCTTCATCAAAAGAGTTGTGGCAAAGGCCGGCGACTATGTTGAAGTAAGCTTATATTCTAGTTGTATTAGTTCCATTTTTCTTGCTTTTGTATGATACATTTGTTCTCTATACCCAAATGATTTGCTGATGACTTAGTACTTGTCGTTCATGTCAGGTCCATGATGGTAAACTATTGGTGAATGGTGTCATCCAGGATGATGAGTTCATTCTTGAGCCACTTGAGTACGAAATGAAGCCAGTGGTATGACATATGTTCTGATTTTCTTGATTTTTCGTAAATTGAAATAAATTTCTATCATCCTGGGGAACCATGGTTTTGGTATAAATTATAGTGCTTTCTTATTACTCCATGATTCAGGAGAACTTAAATGTATGGTAGGATATGTTCTTTAAGTGACGTTAATACTTAATGTCTTACATGATATGTATAAGTTCCTGTAAACCTAATAAATTCTTTATTGCTTAACAAAGATATCACAGTTTTCTGATATCTGACATTTTGTTCTCGACATACATTTTTGCTAAAAATATCTGTTTTAACATCGATTCCTTAAGAAACTGCTTCTGAATTCTATACGGACTGTTGGCTGCTCTTATGCAGTTTGTGCCTGAAGGTTGTGTCTTTGTGTTGGGAGATAATCGTAATAACAGCTTCGACTCTCATGACTGGTGAGTCCTAAACATAACTGGAAACATCAAATTCTGGATGCTGATATAAAAGCTTTGGTTCACTGTTTTCTAAGCCAATGGTACATTAAAATTAGTTATGAACTACTTTAGCCTGACAACTATTATTTTGTTGTTTCAGGGGGCCTCTCCCAGTAAAGAACATACTTGGAAGGTCGGTGTTCCGTTACTGGCCTCCATCAAAAATCTCAGACACCATCTATGAACCAAATATGATGCAGAATGTGATGGGAGTTTCTTGATGCTTCTTCTTCTGCAAGGAGGACTTCATGGGATTGGATAAGGTGGATTTTCCAAGAGTTCTTGCCCTTATTTTTGTTATCTTCTTTTCCTTTTTTTTTTTTGGTTGTCCATTCGTGGACAATTCCTACCACTGTTCAACTTTGGTTGAATTTGTTGTGCCTGTTCCTTTAATAGGATACTTTGTCAATCATTCAGAACTGTTTTATGGCATATTATCATGTGTTTTTTACTTTAGCCACCAAAGTAGCGGAGCAGTCTTTAATATTGATCGTTTTTGCTTTGCAGGATCCATCTAATGGTTGCTTGAAACTTAATTCATCTACATTCTAGATCAGGAACCATTTATATGTCTTTGTGCATCCTGTCAACTTTTAGGAGTTTGGTTTAGGTGGGGAATCAAAATGCAAGGAACCTGCCATACAGCTGCTTTGGACCGATGAAGTCCAAATGTTCATTGTACCATTTGATGCTGCCATGGGAATGTAAAAAAGCCAGATGAAGATTCCGGCCAACCTACTAAATTGAGGTTGGGGCTTTCTGCAATACCAAATTCATTTGTTATTATCTGTTGATCTCCTTCCAGGCATGAAATAACTTGTACCGAGGCATGCTTAAGCAACATGCAATGATCATAACAGTCATATTTGCATCTTTGATGTCAGCAAATGATTGATCGATCATGAGTGCTCCAATGTCCCAATTACCTGCAATATGAACTTTGGGAAACATGCTCACGGAAAGTGTACTCAATAGGTGGGGTTAAAAAATATCCTTGTGAACTCTCTACGTGTATTGGGGGTCGTCAAGGTTTGTATGCGATGCGGCGATCACTTTGAGCTTGTCATCGACACATTCAAAGTCCACACTGTGAAATGATCTGTGTCATGGGAATTCAAGTTTCTTCTGTGAAATTGTCTATATCACACAGTGGGAGAAAGTACCCTTACCCAGTCAAGCCATCGATACTGGAATCGTTCTTGTGGGTTAGCGTTGACAGATTATTTACCTCAGTTGTGCTAATTTCTTTCAACCTTAACCTTATTGTGTGCCTTACTTACGTCTTGCATAAGTATCATTTTGTCATCATCTTGTTAGTACAAATACAGGTCTACATGTAGAGCTTAAACAAACAGTCCATTGTAGCTAAAGAAACAGCAGCAAAGGGATGGTGGATTGACAATTCTACCTACTCTGCGGACGGTGCCTGCTAGTCTACATTCTTATCATCATCCTATTATGAGAATCTAGCTTAGTGGTTCCTTCAGATCATCCTATTATGAGAATCTAGCTTAGCGGTTCCTTCAGCCACGGCATGTTTTTCTCTCAGTCATACCTGCCTCAATATTGGAGGTCCAAAGCAGCTGAATCGATGGCTAATTATAAATTATATTATATAGTTAATTATTTTTAGTATTTTAATTCTTATATTGAGATATTTATATTTATGAAAGTAAAATATTTAATTTTATTTCTCTTCATATCGTCAACTCTAACGAAGAAAATATCGCACGTGTTATCACGCAGAAAATGACGTTAAAACAAGATTAAAAAAATAATTTCATAATATTATTTTTATCAATATTATTTTTTTCTTTTGTAATTTTTGTTAAAAAAGGAGGAAACTAAGGAAGAGGAGGTGAAAGAAATGAAGAGTAATTTAGGGTTAAAATAAATCAACGAAGAGTAATAAGTCTAATTGAATCGAATCGATTTATTTAAAAAAAATATTTTAAATTATTTTAAATTATAAATTAATTAATCGAATCTTAATAATCAATTTTAATTCAGTTTGGTTTGGTAAATCTGAAGTGATTCTGATTCGAACGATCTTACTTTAACATAATCGAATCAAAAAAATTGTGATTTTTTTCGACGCTTAATGGTTCGATTCGAACCAATTTGAAAACCCTTAGTACCAATTTGAAAACCCTTAGTTGTCAAACGCACTGAATCATCCAACCTCGCTTGGGCTTCAACCCAACCCAACCCAAATTTATCACCCACCGCCTTCGTCATCATCATCTCACTACCATAACCCAAAGCCGTCATTGCGTACTCGTACCACAGACCTGCTTCGTGATTGAACCGTGTGTATATGCGCCCGCTGGATTCCTTCAGCGACAACGCAGGTAGGTCGGATGAGGCAGGTTACGTGTCGCTAATCTCAGGATTCTACGACAAGCGTTACTGTGCGACCAAGGACAACGACGAACAGTGACAGCATTCCGTCCAGATGCATCGAAGAATCCAATCTAAATAACGTGGAAGAGGCAAAAGAAGCAGAGAGGAGGAAGGGCGGAGATGGTTCTGGAATTCGATCCCGCGTTCATCCAAGCCCCCGAGCACCGCCCCAAGCCCGCCGTCGCCGAGGTCGGCAGCATCCCCCTCGTCGACCTCTCCCCTCTCCACCTCCTCGAACAACACGGGGGACCACTGGTGGCGGGGTTGGAGGTGCTGGTGGCGCAGGTGGAGGCGGCTTGCCGTGACTGGGGCTTCTTCCAGGTGATCAACCATGGGGTGCCGCTTGCAGTGGTGGAACGTGCGTGGGCCGCGTCGAGGGGGTTCTTCGCGCTGCCGCCGGAGGAGAGGCGGCGTGTGCGGCGGGACGAGGTGAACCCGCTGGGGTACTACGAGGCGGAGAACACCAAGAATGTCCGGGACTGGAAGGAGGTGTTCGATTTCGTGGTCCACGAGCCGGCCGTCATCCCTTCCCCTGGCGACGCCGGTGGAGGCGTCGATAGGCTGATCGAGCTGCGCAACCAGTGGCCGCAGTTACCCCATGGATTCAGGTAAAGTTAGGTTCTGGATCTGCAGAACGAATTAGAGGGGTTGCAAATTTCAAGCTCTGCTTCTTCATCTGTGATGGATAGGGAAGCACTTGTTGAGTACGCTCATGCCACGGAGGAGTTGGCTTTCACACTGCTGGAGCTGATATCACTAACCTTGAGCTTGCCGCCAAAGCGACTGCACGGCTTCTTCAAGGACCAGACCAGCTTCATCAGGCTCAATCACTACCCGCCCTGCCCCTCCCCTCACCTCGCCCTCGGAGTCGGCCGCCACAAGGACTCCGGAGCCCTCACCATCCTCGCTCAGGACGACGTCGGCGGCCTCGACGTAAGGAGGCGGTCCGACGGCGAGTGGGTTCGCGTCAAGCCCATCCCCAACTCCTTCATCATCAACGTCGGTGACATCGTTCAGGTGATCACTCTTCTCCTCAACTCTGCATGCGTCGAGACCATCCGAACACTTGTCGGCGATCGCAGGTGTGGAGCAATGACAAGTACGAGAGTGCAGAGCACAGGGTGTCGGTGAACTCCGAGAGGGAGAGGTTCTCCATACCCTTCTTCTTCAACCCGGCGCACTACGTGATGGTGAAGCCATTGGCAGAGCTGGTAGACGAGAAGAACCCGGCCAACTACGAGGAGTTCAACTGGGGGGAGTTCTTCAAGACACGGAAGAACAGCAACTTCAAGAAGCTGGATGTGGAGAACATCCAGATCTATCATTTCAAGAAGGCCAAGTGATGTGGGAGTCTGCAAACGGATTATAAGTATGCGAGGCAGTAGGATTAATGATGAAATAAAATCCAGTTGAAATGTGGTGTATTGAATGATAAACTGCAAAATTGGAGTTGCTATTAATATAACGCAAGTGATATTAGAGAGGACTTGTTTGCATGATCATAGAGTCTTGACGAAGTGCGCCAATTTTATTGCGATGTTTCTATTTCAATTTACTATATAGTGCTTGTAATAGATAAGACTGGATATCCTTTCATGATGCTATCGAGATCTATCATCGATTGGACGAGGGTTCTATGCTGGGGTAAATTAGGTATTTTGATGGCCGAGGTAGTACACTTTGCACAATCAAGAGCTTGCATATGGTTAGATCGCTACTTGGTAAAATATTGGAAGCCGATCAAATCACGAGTGATTATTTTAGAATTCTTAATTTTTTTAAGAAGGGATCAAGTTCCTCGTGGGATTACAAATATGATTTAGATTAGTGGTGCATAGAGAATTAGAATTTGTTAATATAAATACTCAAAAAATTAGTATTTCGATTTTACATAATATAATTTATAAAATTTATTTATTGATTTCTCTTTTACTTAGTTATCGTTATGTTCGTGTCACTTTTGTTTTCTATTGATGTTTTATTAAAAAATAAAGTAGATAGTTTACTCTTGGTAGAATTGATCATCGTTCATAAGAATTTGATAACTATTATCTTTTACTAAACTTCTTCGAAGTGTCTTTAAATATACGTAGAGCTTCTCTACTTGATAAATAAGAGAACTTGGATTCTCGATTTTGGCCATACTTTGAGTTGAGAAGATAAAAGTTAATAGACTTCGTTTGTCTCCTTGAGAGTTGTCCTCTATGCATCAAATTAGTTACTAGTCTTCGTATGCTCTTTGCTCACAATTCTGAAGCACTCGAAGTATTTGTACTCCTTGTGTTAAGTTAGCTACTATAATTTGCCTATTTATTACCATCAAACTTCTCGAATGTAAAAAGTTTTACCTAAAAAGAGTAAAATTTTGCTCTGACTCGGAGCAAGTTTATAATAGTTTTGGTTGTCTCTAAGACTGTACCATCTTCTTTATCATTTTTATCGCATACACCTATGCCTAAAAAATATATAATACACCTATGGAAAAGAGTCGCTCGAAAGTAAGAATGGGTGAAACCGAGTGAATGTGTCATCGACTCGAAATCATCAATAATATTGGTATGTGGTGTTGAAAAGGTGTCAACGAAAGTGAGGGACATGTTAAGATGATGAGCAAAACCTTTTCTGAGTAGAAAATGTGTCGATAAAATTTTCATCAAAATAGTCAAAAGTGAAAAGACAATCGGTGTCAACAAGCACTCATACATTGACCTAAAGTCTCATGCTTTCAACAATCTTAATGAGAAGCTCATTGATATTGATCTTATAAAGTTTCCCAATGTCTATCCATTGGTCTTGTTTCGGTACTTGAAGAGTTTATCTCTACATTCTCAACTTCTTTGGCATTTTTGATGATCATGCGCTTTCTCTCCATAAAAGTAATGGATCAATAATTCCATGAAAGTCTCGTCTCTATGGTACCATAGTGCTGTCATGCTCATGACTCTACAATCTATTATCTCACATTTGTATCCCTTTATTCATAATCAATATATTCGCCTCAACGGCAATATGACACTTCTCCGAGTCTTATCTTTATTCTAATTGATGCTTCATTTTTTAGTAGTTAAGACCCTCTAGACTCATCGTTGCTTCCTTCCCTCTTTCGACCACTTACTTCAACACATATGTGTTCCTCCGAGTAGTTTCCCTTGGCTTAAGAAAAGATAGACTATAACTCTCATGCATGATGTTCGACATCATTTTGTAGGTCTCATATTGATTTTGTTCTTCTTTGTGTCCTTGGTAGCAACGCCTGATCTTGTCCTCTAATTTATTGGGCTTCTGAAGTGAATAAAAGCTCTAGTGTAATCCAACTCTCTAGTCATTTTGATCATACCTTTTATGATCAAGTCTCTCATGGGATTTATTGGTACTTACATACGGAATCCCCCTTGGTAATACATAGCCTCCATATGTTGATGACAAAGGCTTTCATTCAATATAAAATTTGATACACACACGGAAGACCTGCATCTATGATATAATGATATTTATTCTTTGAATCCATAACCCTTATTGCCATCATATTGTTCACCAAAGTGGAGGTCTCAGTAGCGCCCGATCATACTTCTCTATGATTAAATCCCTCACGAAAATTCTATCATGTGTTAAATTGCTTTGAACTATCCTACTATGATCTATTGCACCATGTCGCCTCTTAGTGACATCTCCATTATATTATGATCTTTGTAAGATGAATTTGGACTATAATCTCTCCATGTGTGGCCTCTATCAATATATCGTAGGGCATCTATGACTTTCGAGTGTGTTCGTTTCTTTAGTAATTAACTTTTGTCCACCCATTGTTGGGTCACACATTGACAAAACATAACTCTAAGATAAGACAATCTATTATTTAGTAGCTCTCGAAGTTCATTGACTTTATTAAAACTGGTGCGTTATTATCTTGATCTTAGGCCTTTGTCCCCAACATAATCTTCATTATGCATAGCTTCATTTATGGTAACTCGAATGGTAGCATTATGATATATTCTTCAAGAGTACTATCTTTTGCGTTCTCTTGTCTCATACTAAGGCCTTTTGACCTGAACTTCACCTCCACAAGATGAGTTACTTTAATCCTATCGTTAATTGCTTCACAGAGATAAGGTGAATATGCCTCAAAGCTCTTTTTGACTTTGGCATAATGCAAGATGAGTTCACTCCATTAGAATGAGGGATCCATGGAATGATATAACCTTACTCTTGCCTTTGTAAGAGTTCATGTCCTTGACCTCTATCACGGAAAACTTCATGTCTCTATTCTATGTTCTATCTTCTATATCGACTCCCTTCATACAATTTGAGCACTTCACCAAGTTCTACCCAAGTTGCTTCGTTCATCGATTTGCATTGAATTGATAGTGACCCTTATGCCTACATTCCGTGGGTCAACCATCCCTTGTATTCGATCTTCATATCAACTCTAAGTGTACATTTATTTGATGTTGCTTAGGGTCACTCTTCTAATTGATCTCATAATGCATTTACCAACACATTATTTCGTGCAAGATCATGTAATGACTTCTCATCATTCACTTGGTCCAATGAGCTTTATGAAGCTATCATTTTGAGGTATTCCATCAATATGTGTGATCAGTTACACATGATTCTCCTTTTAGAGAATCAAAACTTATCTCTCTTTGATATCTGTCTCGTTGGAGTAATTTTTCTTTGCGTATCATTTCCTTTAAAAGTTTTAGAGACCATCATCCTCATGTACTATTCTGTCTTGCTATACAAATTGTGCACTATTTTTTCACCATAAATGCATTTACTAGATTGTGACTCTTCGCCAATACAACTCTTGCTGCACCTTTCAAGACCTAGCAATATGCAAAACTTACTATGTACTTCAGCCTCATATGGATATATCCTTCCTATGTCGAAGAGAAAGTTTTCATCCTCTATAGTGTTAAGTTTCAATTATCTTGAGATGGTCACAAACAATCCATCGTCTGAATATAAGTTCTTGTATAAGTACCGAATTCTTCGAGTTAGTAATTCTCCCCACCTCTATGAGTTTTGCATAACTTTTTCAATCATTGAATAATCCATCTATCCTTGCATTGTCTATCTTTTGTCAAGCACTTTGTTTGCCTTAAAGCATCATTAAGTTTCATTGCCAATATCGAGTGGTAGCTCAAACTCAACTATCCCAACTTTTATGCATTATGTGTTCTTCCTAGTTTGTTTGTTCTTTTTGTGGCTCTCGTACAAAGGGTTGAGCATTCATCTAAATGCCAATCTTTGATGCTCGCTCCTTAGAATGACTCTTTTCCTTATATCTTTACTTTTGTTTTTCTCAAATGATTGCGTGTGTTAGCTGTCCTCAATGCAACCTAATTAGGTATCCCACATTTGCATGTCAAGTATTTTTAAGTGTACTTATCTTACTCTAATATCATTTGTCATAACTTAGCTAGTTTTATCTAAGACATATAACACTTTTGTATATTTGTCCGTAAAGGATTAACCTTCCTGAAACATCTTATGATCACTTAAGGATCTACAAAAAGAGAAAACGGATTAAAGATATTTTAGCAAACACTTGATAGAAAATATAAATTATAAACATAAATTTTGTAAGCTTTGAATGATTACACGATAAAGGATCCAAAGTGATTCGTCACGATTAAAAGTTGTCATAAATGCTTACATGACACTACTATAGAACAAGACAATGAATCAGCCCTAAACATTACCTCAAAGGTTTGTCCAACCATGTGTTACTCGGGTAACTCCCGGGTATTGTGCTGGCTAACATCCCATACCACTTTACGAAATTAGAAAACTCCTAAAATGACTATATGAATGTCCTATTTTTAGATAATTTTATCTCTAGGTAATGATTGTATATAACTTATATTTATAATATTAAAATAAACATAAAAATTAATTCAAATAAGATTATCAAATCTACTATAAACCTTTTATACGAAGAAAATTAAAAGATACTATAAAATATAAACATTGCATCAAACAATTTATATACATGCTTATTCATGACAATATGCATCGATCAATTTGCATAAATAAATTCTCCACGGCACTTATAACCAAGACAAGATAGAATTGACTCCATCTCACAGCCCAAAAACATGCGTCATCTGATCCGGAATATAAGTATATATTTTCTTGGATCTGAAATCCATGCTTATTAGCTCATTACTGCTCTTGAAGTCTTCGTGATGACTCATACAAGCTCTAGAAAACTTGACCAAGCAAGCTTACTTTGTTAATATATCTTTCTCTAATTTGTGCCTATCACTTGCATTCTTCTGGTTTGAATGATGAATGCTGCTGTTGTCTAAAGTCACCATGAGATAACAGTGCTGGTGTGAATCTAAAAGAGCCAAGTCTCATACAAGACCATGACTCAGAGAGAGAGAGAGAGAGAGAGAGCAAGTGAGATCGTAAAACGTGTCTATTGGATCTCTGCCAGTGCAGACATCAACACCACTCTACTGTAGGGAAACAAGGAACTAAAGGGAATCCTCCAATGGCAAGTCTCTGCCTTACTTGAGTCCTATGCCTACTTCAGGAACAGAGCTGGAGATATTTATAGCAATTTGGTTAGATAAATCCAAATCAACTCCGATTCAAATTATCATATTTTAATTGAATCCAATCGTATAAAGATTCAATTTATTTCGATGTTTAATGATTGGATTTGAAAATCTTACTTGTCAAACCCAACCCAACCCAACCCAACCCAACCCAACCCAAACTAATCGTACTACCATAACCCAAACCCATCATTCCGTACCCGCGACACAGACCTGCTTTGTGATTGGAGTTGCTGGTAAGTCGGAGGGACTCCTTATCCTCATATGGGACCCGATGGTTTCCTTAAGCAACAAGCCAGGTAGGTTGGCTGACGTAGCTGAAGTGTCGCTCAACACCCTACGACGAAGTGACAGCCTTCCGTTCAGATGCACCAATAAATCCAATCTAAATAAAGTGGAAGGGACAAAAGAAGCAGAGAGGAGGTAGTGCAGGGATGGTTCTGGAATTCGATCCCGCCTTCATCCAAGCCCCCGAGCACCGCCCCAAGCCCGCCGTCACCGAGGCCGGCGGCATCCCTCTCATCGACCTCTCCCCTCTCCACCTCCTCGAACAACACGGGGGACCACTGGTGGCGGGGTTGGAGGTGCTGGTGGCGCAGGTGGAGGCGGCTTGCCGTGACTGGGGCTTCTTCCAGGTGATCAACCATGGGGTGCCGCTGGCGGTGGTGGAACGAGCGTGGGCCGCGTCGAGGGGGTTCTTCGCGCTGCCGCCGGAGGAGAGGCGGCGTGTGCGGCGGAACGAGGTGAACCCGCTGGGGTACTACGAGGCGGAGAACACCAAGAACGTCCGGGACTGGAAGGAGGTGTTCGACTACGTGGTCCACGAGCCGGCCGACGCTGGTGGAGGCGTCGATAGGCTGATCGAGCTCCGCAACCAGTGGCCACAGTTCCCCCATGGATTCAGGTAAAGTTAGCTTCTGGATCTGCAGAAGGAATTACAGAGGTTGGAAATTTCAAGCTCTGCTTCTTCATCTGTGATGGATAGGGAAGCACTTATTGAGTATGCTCAGGCCACGGAGGAGTTGGCTTTCAAGCTGCTGGAGCTGATATCACTGACCTTGAGCTTGCCGCCAAAGCGACTGCATGGCTTCTTCAAGGACCAGACCAGCTTAATCAGGCTCAATCACTACCCGCCCTGCCCCTCCCCTCACCTCGCCCTCGGCGTTGGCCGCCACAAGGACCCCGGAGCCCTCACCATTCTCGCTCAGGACGACGTCGGCGGCCTCGACGTCAGGAGGCGGTCCGACGGCGAGTGGATTCGCGTCAAGCCCATCCCCAACTCCTTCATCATCAACGTCGGTGACATCGTTCAGGTGATCACTCTTCTCCTCAACTCTGCATGCGTCGAGTCCATCTGAACACTTCTCGGCAATCGCAGGTGTGGAGCAATGACAAGTACGAGAGTACAGAGCACAGGGTGTCGGTGAACTCCGAGAGGGAGAGGTTCTCCATACCCTTCTTCTTCAACCCGGCGCACGACGTGATGGTGAAGCCCTTGGCAGAGCTGGTAGACGAGAAGAACCCGGCCAACTACGAGGAGTACAACTGGGGGGAGTTCCTGAAGACAAGGGCGGACGGCAACTTCAAGAAGCTGGATGTGGAGAACATCCAGATATATCATTTCAAGAAGGCCAAGTGACGTGGGAATCTGAAGCAGTAAGATACCGATGAAATAAAATCTAGTTGAAATGTGATGTATCGAATGATAAACTGCAAAATTGGAGCTGCTATTAATATAATGCAAGTGATATTAGATAAGACTTGTTTGCATGATCATTCACTCTTGACTAAGTGCCTAAATTTTAGGGATAATTACATATTGTCCTTGTTGCTCGTAGTAAGTTGTTTTAGCAGTAGTAAATTGTTTTAGCATTTCGATTTTTATATTTTAAAAATTATATTGATATTTTTACAGCCACGAAAGTAAAATAATTATATTTCATTTACCATAATAATATTATTTTTATTGATAAAAATATATAAAAAAAGATAAAAAAAAAGGAAGTAATTTTAACGTTCGACAAACGAGGTCGGTGATGGCGGATCCATCTCACTTTGCATTTGTGTCGATGTCGGTGTAAATGCTAAGCGACCGTTACCCTCTGATCCATGCTTTTTCAACAAGTTCTACATCGTGTTCGATCACCTCTTCGGCAAGTGATCATTGCTGTTGGACGAGACCATCACCTTCACCCGTGCCTCCCTGATCATTCGTAGAATCTCCTGCATCGACAATCATTTCTTTACCTTGATTGCTATGCACACCATCGCAATGTTCAATAGTGTTGCTAGCTTCTCCTCGTATGTCTCATTCTCGAACGACCCGGGGTTATCGTCGAAGTCATTTCGCTCCTCCTCCCGTATAAAGCAGACCCCCTTCTAGGACTTGGTGGAGGAGCACGGTGCTGGCACCCTTGGTGGGTCCGCTTCGTACGAGAGAAGTCATGCTAACCCACTAGGTGGAGGAGCACGACACTGACATCCCTCGGTGGATCAACACAGCTCCTCTCGCTCAAAGCGGATATCTCCCCAGTGGAGGAGCACAACTCCTCTCGCATGGAGCAAACATCCCCCTAGTGGAGGAGCACAGCTCCTCCCACACGAAGCGGACATGCCCTTGATGGAGGAGCACGTCTCCTCCAGCACAGAGTGAACATCACTCTAGCGGAGGAGCATGGCTCCTCCTCTCGCATGGAGTGAACATCCCCCTAGTGGAGGAGCACGACTCCTCTCGCATGGAGTGAACATTCCCCTAGTGGAGGAGCACGACTCCTCCCACACGAAGTAGACCCACCAGAGGATGTCGACAACGTGCTCCTCCACTAAGTCCTGGAAGGGGGTCTGCTCTGTGAAAGAGGAGCATATAGACTCCAGCGAGGATCTCGGGTCGTTTAGGAACGAGGCATCAGATGATCTGGGAGTCGCGAGCAGAGGTGATGGTCTCATGCAATAGCAACGATCACTCGTCAGGGAGGTGGTCGGAGACGGTACAGAGCTTGCCGATGGAGTATGGATCGGAGGGCGATGGTCACTCAGCATCTATGTCAACACCGACGTAGATGCCAAGTGGGAGGGATTCATCACCACCGATGCCAGTGACATCATCGTCCACTATTGAACGTTAAAATTATCTTTTTATCATTTATTTTTTTATTTTCATCGATAAAATTAAAGGATAAATAGACCTAATTATTTTATTTTTTTAATTATAGAGATGTTAATATAATATTTTAAAATATAAGAATTAGAATACTAAAGACAACTAACTATCGGAGCAATATATAATTAGCCTCCAATTTTATTGGGGTGTTTATATTTTATTTTATTGTATATTGCTTGTAATACATCTAAGATTTGATATCCTTGCTATTGGAATCAATCATTGTTTGTTGGGCTTTGGACTACGCACACTTTGCATATGCATTTAGGCCCAGTCATTACAAAAACACGTGTCATATGGGAGGCTGCTGACAATCAAGAACTTGTAGATGGTCAGATCGCGAGTTGGTAAATATTGGAAGTTGATCAAATCATGATTGGAAGCTGATCAAATCACGATTAATTATTTTAGGAGTACTGATTATTTGAAGGAGAGATTGAGTTATTCTTGAGATTAGGATTATGATTTAGATAAGAGATTCAAATATAATTAAAATTTATTAATATAAATACTAGAAAACACTTTTGGCTGTTCTGATTTTTCGCAATACAACTAGTAGGAAATTAGAATTATGATTTAAATTAGAGATTCCAACCAAAAAGTTATTTGCCATCGTATACATGATGTTTAATCTATTGAAAATGTTTGTGCTCATGTTATACAAATTAGGGAAATAGGGATATAATAAAGATGTGTATGTTCTCATCTTATACATGATCTTGCAATTAGGATTATTTTTATTAGGTGTCACTCAAGTTGGGCAATATATTATCATGAACTTAATTGATTTTACATAACTTATGCGATACTCTTACATGTGTATTTACAAAGGATCAATCTTTCTGAAATCTGTTATAGTTCTTTAAAGGACTTGCAAAAAGAATACGAGTTAGAAGAAGTATTTAATTCATCTTATAAGTAACATTTCAACGAACAATAATGCAGATTATAAACATAGATTTCGGTTATGTGATAAATGATGCATGATAGTCTACCGTGATTAAAAGTTCTCATAAGTGCTTGCATAACACTACATCGGAACAAAATAACGAACCAACCTTAGACACTATCCCAAGGGTCCATCCAACCATGTGTCACATAGGTAGCTCTTGAGTGCTATGTTGATTGACACTCTCTACTATTCTACGAAGCTAGAAAACATTCAAAATGACTACTTGATAGTTTATTTTTGGATAGTTTTATTTCTATGTAATGACCACACATAATTTATATTTACAAGACTAAATAGGCAAAAGAACTAACCAAAATAGGATTGTCAAGCTATTACAAACCCTCTATATACTGTGCAAAATATGAACAAAATCGAAAAACATAGATATACACAAATATTACATCAAACAAAATGATATTCTCCTATACTTATTTCTTTATATAGCTTTTGAGTGTCATGCTGGTTGATACTCTACATCATCTATGGAACTAGAAAACCCCTAAAATAACTACTTGGATGCTTTGTTTTGAACAATTTTGCTTATGTGTGACTACTACACACAACTTACATTTACAAAACTAAAATAACCGCAAGAGTAAACCAAAATGGGGCTACTAAGCCTATTGCTAGCCCTCTACATGCTATGCAAAAAATGAAGAATGACACAAACATATACAAATATCACATCAAAAAACATGATATTCCCCCTCACTTATTTCTTTGATGTCATTATCAAAATCTTTTCAAACGTTACATCTTCATACCTTTGTTGAATTTTTAATTTTTTGCTCTAATTACAACATACCTCTTGAGTCCCAACCGGTCTTTGCCACTATTATTGAGTAGCTGAACTTTAATCCGCTAATACTACTTCAACTCATCAATGACTCTAACTCTGGTGTGGGGTCGATCGAGTTATGATGCTCTTGTTGATTCCTCTAAATTCGTCAAAGGAAAGACTTTCCTTATTGTGGTTAGTCTCTAAAATATCTCACACCGCTTGAATTGAATGGATGCCTATTGGAACCTTAATGAGTATCGCTTTATAGACTTTAAAATTTTTGAAGTTTTTTCTCCGTAAAATTTGCTAAGCGATTCATTTTCTACTTAGTTGTCACCTCAAGTGGGTTTATAACACTTTCAATTTCAATTGACATTCTATTATAAAATAAAGTGGACAATCTACTCTATGATAATTGATCATTATTACTAAGGACTGACAATTATCGTCTTCCACTAAGATTTTTCGAAGGGTCTTCGAACATATGTAGAGCTCCTTTATTGGAAAAATAAGAGAACTAAGATACTTGGTTTTGCTCGTTCTTTTAAAAATTGATAAGACAAAGATTGCTTGACTTTACTTGCCTCCTCGAGGATTGTATTTTATGCATCAAGTTGGTTACTAATAATTATCCTTGCCTCTATGATCTTTGCATAACTCTTTTATTTATTGATTAACTCATCTCTCATTACACGGTCTCATCATTTGTTAAACACCCCGCTTACCTTGAGCACCGTCAAATTCAGTTGTCAATGTCAAGTCATTGCTCAAACTCAACCATCTCAACTTTTGTGTGTTACGTGTTTTTTTTAGTTCACTTGTCCTTGTGGTGCCTCTCACGTGAAGGGTTGGTCATTTAGAGGCAAATTTCAGATGCTTGCTTCTTTGAGTGACTCTTTGCCTTATGTCTATACATTTGCTTTCCTTAAACAGTTATGCCTGCTAGCTATCCTCAATGAAGCCCAACTAGGTCTCCAATATTTACATGTAAAGTTTTTTTAAGTATGTTTGTTATGATATAATACCATCTATCACTGATTTAGCTAGTTTATCTAAGTTATGCGGTAATCTTACGTGTTCGTCTGCAAAGGGTTAACCTCTATGAAATTTCTTATGATCCCTTAAGGACATGCAAAAGAGAAAATAGATTAAAGGAAGTATGTAACTTGAGATCTCATAAGTAATTATTTCAGCAAACACTTGATTAACAATACAAATTACAAATATAGACATTGCAAGTTCTAAATGATTGCAAGATAAATGGTCTAAGGTGGTTTGTCATAAAAAAAGTCTCCATAAGTACTCACATAACAATGTTGTGAAACAAGATAGTGAACCAACCTTAGACACTACCTCAAAGACTCATCCAACTATGTGTTATCCAGATAACTCCTTAGTATTGTGTTAGCTGATACCCCACACCACTCCATCAAACTAGAAAACTTCCAAAATAACTATCTGGATGATATATTATTGGACAATTTTACTTTTGTACGATAACTACACAACCTACTTTGTACAAAACACATATAAAAGCTATCCAAGTCTATTAAAATACTAAATGATATAAATATACACAAACACTATATTAAAACACATATTTGTTCGTGATAAATATGCATAAATCAATTTGCATAAATAAATTCTCGACAGCACTTATAATGAAGACAGTGATAGAATTGAGGCAGCTAAATTTCTTGTTATCCTCACAGCCCAAACACATGTCATATAATCCGGAATATATGTACACATGTTCTTGGATTTGAAATCCATGCTTATTAGCTCCTTAGCTCATTACTGCTCTTGAATTCTTCCCGATGACTTATGCAAGCTCTAGAAAACTTGACCAAGCTAGCTTTATTGAGATATCTTTCTCCAAGTTGTACCTGTCACTTGCATTCTTCTGGTTTCACCGATGGATGATGCTGTTGTCTAAAGCGACCATGAGATAACAGTGCAGGTGTGAATCCAAAGAACTTAATTCGTATAGACGACCTTGACTCAGAGAGAGAGAGAGAGATAGTAGTTGAGATCGTAAAACGTGTGTATTGGTTCTCTGCCAGTGCAGACATCAACACCACTCCACCGAAGGGAAACAAGGAATTAAAAGGAATCCTCCAGTGGCAAGTCTGTGGGCGGTTGGCTCATCTGTTTCCTTGGACCAAAGAGACTTCAAAAAACCCTCTGTAGCCACTGTAAGAGCGAATCAAAGACTAGAAAGTTGAAGAACAAGTTATTGATGCTGTGGTCTCAAGGATTCTTTCTCTCCTTGTTGCTTGCTGATGCATGGTTGAATTCATGGTACCTTCACACTCACATGCTGCAACAGTTGAGAATCCTTCAGTGATTTTGACTGGTAGAAACCCGTGGCTATGAAGAACTTGGGGTGTATGTATCAAGAACACCGATAGCCAAAAAGAATGCTCCACCATCCTCGACTCCAAAGACTCTGTCGTGTAAGCTCAGATCATATTTGTCTTCACAGTGAATTCACTTCTCTACCATCCGAATTACCTGTAAAGTCATATGAACCAGTCTATGAACATGTTAAGGTATCTCATGCTTGCAAGGAATATATGAACAGTACCCAAGGATTCAAATGAAGAATTAGGCAGAAGCTTTGAAATCTTAGCCTGAGACTTAATGGTGTTCTTGCTGTGGTCCTCCATCTACCAGCAACACAGGACATGACGCTGAGAGTGATCCCCATGTACTCATCTACGACTGTTGCAAGTCAAGTGCAGGCCGCTTTCAAAAGCGTCGTAATGGGAAGAGACCGAAACACCATTCAACAGAGTTGGAGGTGCATCAAATCATCAAGATCAGAACCACACTTCCTTACCGGTGGTTGATTCTAATCGAGGACTCCTCATCTTGGACACGATCCCAACTATCCTCTTTCTTCTATCTCTAACTTCAACACGAATGGGCAGACAAATTTAGACGAGGCACAGATTTAATCCTTGTTTGTATGAGATCTGCGCAACAGCTTGCCGTGAGAGACTTCTTTTCTTCTCCATGTCGTCGATGTTTGTGTCATAGAACACCTTCCAATCTTCTGATGCTTCAACCAACCGACCGAGGTTGCACATCAGAACAATGCCTTCTGATGAACAGTGCAAGTCATTGATAAGGACTTCTGCCAAGTTCATTCATGTCAACAAAAGACGAAAGAGAAGCAATCGAAAGCCACGCAGACAAGCATCCTTCTTTGACTTGAACTCTCCCTTAAGAGTACTGTCATGCACCAAACAAAGGATCCAACACTACTTAGAAGAACACGACTGCCGCAGACTCTCTTCGACCTGATAATGCCATGGTTGACCCCTCTGCTTCGAGGCTCTATAAACAATTAGGGCTCTTTGCAAGATACTTATATAAAATATTCCTGGAGAGAGAGAGAGAGAGAGAGATTTGTGGCTACAGATGTTTGAGGACGACGTGACGAAGAATATGCTTTATTTATTCCCCAAGCAACAGCCATGTAACCTTTGACCCAAGTCAAAAAAGATTGTGCTCCCGATCTATTCTCTTTCTCTTACTGATTGCTATTAAAGAACCAGTAATGTTGTGCTTTCTCTCTTTCTCTTCCGTTGAAAAGAACTCATTCTACACATGAAAATGAAGAAAAGGGATAATTTTCTTGTTCAATAGCATAACTTGGTCAGTGATTTATGAAAATTAAGGAGATGCTGGCCTAATCTTGACCAAGTTATAATAATACAACTCTAACCCAAAAGATTATTGTAACATCAAATGTTACATGCACACATCTTAAATCCCATGATTCACTGAGCAGTCAATTGGGCCACCACATAAATATGCTGCAACAATGTCAAGTTCTTCAGCAATCATATGATGGATTGAGAATGACTGAGCAGCTCCCAGAAAGACTTCTATTTATGTTGTCTCTTATGATCAAATTAGAGAGAAAAGGTTAATGTATGATTGCTAGTATCTCATTCCCCTATTTTATAAATGTTATACATTTCAAATAAGCGAAATTTCATATCAATGATGAATAATTCATTGATAGAGTAAATTTGATTATCACTGTTTCCAGGAGTTCGATAAATAAATATATATATATATATATATATGTATTATGTGATAATTCATTTACAAAAACGAATGCTAATGGCTCCCCTGCTAGATTGGAGCTTTCACTTGTGCAATAATCTTAGAGAGTGTGTTGAGGTCATCTCATTCGTATCATTGTATATAATATACATATATTGACCACGTTGACTTGAGTGGGTTTATGCACCTCTCATTGGGGTTGTAGTTGAAATGACAAAACTACCCTTCTCCCGCATTATATCCTCCCATGTCTCCCTCCTCCATCAAGAAGTGCCTTGTCTCCAACGGAGGGGTGACGGGCGGGGACAGACGCCTGCGGTGACGATGGAGACGTTCTTCGCCGGAGAGATCGCGACGGAGCTGGTGAAGGAGCTCCTAAAGGTTGTAAGGCGGACGTACCTATGCCGGCCAGCGGCGGAGCAACTGAAGCGCTCGGTGGACGCCCTGCTCCCCATCGTCCAGGAGATCCGGCACTCCGGCGTCGAGCTCCCCCAGCACCGCCAGTCACAGCTATCCGAGCTCGCCGACCAACTCCGCCTCGCCCTCGACCTCGCCCGCAAGGCGGCCGCGTCCCCTCGGTGGAACGTCTACCGCTCCATGCAGCTTGCCCACCGAATGGAGCGCCTCGATCGCTGGATTTCCCGGTGGGTCGAACGCCACATGCCCGCCCACGTCCTCGCCGATGTCCACCACCTTCGCGTCGACTACTCCGCCCGCCTCGATCGCATCGAGCGGACCCTCGACATGACGGCCGCCTCCGCGGCGTTGGCGGCTGCGAGGGTTCCGGTGGCGGTGGGGAGCGTTCCGTTCTCGGGGTCCCCGCTGACGGAGATGATGGACGGGTTGGTGCCGGCGGCAGCGGCGGCTACGGTCCCGGTGGCGGTGGGGACAGCCCCGTCGTCGGGGTTACCGGTGGCAGAGATGATGGAGGGGTTGGTGCTGAGGGGAGAAGGTGAGAAGCCAGTGGGAGTCGGAATTAGGGTGGGAAAGGAGCGGTTGAAAGAGATGCTAATGGCGGGTGGTGATAGGGCGGCGGTCGTTGGAATCTCGGGGATCGGTGGGAGTGGCAAGACAACGCTTGCCAAGGAGATCTGCAGGGATCCACAGATTCGAAGTAAGGGTCTTCGAGGCTTATGTTTTATCTCTAAGTTGTTCTTGTTCTTTTAATTTCTGGGCTTATTGAAGGTTGCATTTGGGAATTTGAAATTCCCTCTGAGTTCATATTTTGATCCATTGCTGCCTAGTGGTTCAAAAAAAGTTGACCTTTTTCACATCTCTGATCGAGAAAAGCCTTAAAGAGCCTGCTAATTACTTCTTGCAGTAGACATGCTTGTTGATCATCTGCTTCTCATTGACTTGTAGAGTTTCAATCATTTAGAGTAGCCTGCTAATTACTTTTGTTTCGGTGTAGTCTGTTTTATTATTGAACGAGATTCGCAAATCTGAAACATGTTTCGATTTCTTCTCCTTTTCTGTTTTTTCTTAGATTGACTAGAGATATTTACATTCTTATTACAATCTGCTAAACTAGATGATTGCTTTCTGAAATTGGGGTAAAACATAACTATATGACTTCAGATGACTGTAAAACAGTTGCGAGCATGTGCTCTAACAATTTTGCTTCTTTGGATTGTTTTCTTTCCATCAGGTTACTTCAATGATAAAATTTACTTCGAGACTGTATCACAATCTCCAAACTTGGAGAGTTTGAAGTTGAAGCTGTGGGAACAAATCACTGGTAATATGGTTCTTGGTGCTTATAATCAAATACCACAGTGGCAGATGGAATTGGGGCCAAGAGATAAAGGACCAGTTCTTGTGGTATTAGATGATGTGTGGGCTCTTGCCGTGCTTGAAGAACTTCTTTTCAGAATTCCAGGGTACAAGATTCTTGTGGTGTCACGGTTCAAGTTCCCTTCGGTTGTCAAGAACAATTACGAGATAGAATTACTTGGAGAAGAGGATGCTTTGTCTCTCTTTTGCCATGCAGCTTTTGAGCAGCAATCTATACCATTCACTGCTGACAAGAAGTTGGTAAAGCAGGTAGCATTATTATTTGCATTCTTCTTAATTCATTGATGCAAAGGGTTAGGCATAACTCTTATCATTCTTCTGCCTTATTTCACTTTTTTTCTTTATTACATTTCTCCACAAAATGGGTTTAAAGTAAGCATGAAAAAAATGATAAATTCATTTTTTTGAAATATATTTCTCAAAATTTTGAGTTATCACAGAAGATATCTTTTAATAATTTTTCTGGTATCATTTTGTTAACTTCCATGTTTTAATCCTATTTCATGGATTTGTATTATGTCTGATATAATAGTATTTGACTAGTTGACCGCCAAGTTCTTTTAAGTAATAAGTAAACATTATGATTCTTGTAGTCTTATCATATATTTAATTTGTTTCACAAGGCTCATGATTTTGTTAACGGTGTTTTTTTTATGTGTATACCATTATAGTTTGGTTTTCAGTTATTACTAGAACTGATTTTAATCCTAAATGCAGGTTGTTGAGGAGTGCAAAGGGCTTCCTCTGGCTCTGAAAGTTATCGGTGCTTCTTTACGAGATCAGCCTCCAAAATTTTGGGCAAGAGCCAAAAACAGGCTTGCTCGAGGAGAGGCCATATGTGACTCCCATGAGAATAAATTGCTCGAACATATGGCATCAACCATTGGATTTCTATCAGGCAAAGTTAGGGAGTGTTTCCTAGATCTTGGCTCCTTTCCCGAAGACAAGAGGATCCCTCTGGATGTGCTAATCAATATGTGGATGGAGCTCCATGATCTTGATGAAGAAGATGCTTTTGCCATTCTAGTGGAGCTTTCAAATAAAAACCTATTAACTCTGTTCAAAGATGCACAGTAAGTGAAATGCCTCTGATTGCTCTGAATATTCCATGTTCTCAACAAAGTACCTTACTTGAGTCTTATGCCTACTTCAGGAACAGGGCTGGAGATATTTATAGCAGTTATATGGAGTTTTTCGTTACTCAACATGATGTGTTGAGGGACCTGGCTCTTCATGTGAACAATTGTGAACCTTTAACTAGTCGAAGGAGATTAATTATGCCAAGGAGGGAAAATGAACTTCCAAGAGAATGGGAGAGGAACAAGGATGAGCCATTTGAGGCACAGATTGTTTCAATTAATTCAGGTATTCAACTCCTACTTTTGCATGGCTATTTAGTTCTTTGGATTTTTTTAAGTTCTTTGATTATTTGCCTCTTTTATGTTGCATGATATGTCTAACCGTGATTTGTTCTTAATGTATTTGTGGAGTCATCAATGTCTCCTTAATGAGCAAAGTTACCTCTCTATTAGATCAAAAACTCCAAATGACTAGTGATTATATTTGATGTGCAAATTTTTTATCATTAAATATACAGGGTTCATGTGAATATCTCTTTTTTAAGCTATCTAATTAGGTTAATGGAATATAATTTGCATCATCTGTAGAACAGATGTACCCTGCCCTGTTACAGTCTTGACTAATAGTGATCAGTACTAATGTTATTGGCGACAGATCTTCCACTGTTATTATACTTCAAATGGAATTTGTGCTTGTCTGATAGTGAAATTGACTCTTTACCGTCTCTGTTGCAGGTGAAATGAAAGAATCGGACTGGTTCCATATGCATTTCCCCAAGGCTGAGGTTCTCATTTTGAATTTTTCCGCTGATCAGTACTCGTTGCCTCCCTTCCTCAGTACCATGCCTAAGCTCAAGGTTCTGGTTTTGATCAACCATGGCACCTCATGCACATTGATGCAGAATCTCTCTGTTTTCACGACTTTAAATAATTTGAGGAGCCTCTGGCTTGAGAAAATAGCTGTCCCTCCTTTGCCCAAAACCACAGTTCCCTTGCAAAACCTGCGAAAAGTCTCCCTTGTTTTATGTGAATTAAATAATAGCCTCAGAGGATCCAAGGTGGATCTCTCCATGACACTTCCTCGTCTCTCTCATCTAACAATAGACCATTGTATTGACTTGACCAAGCTGCCATCTAGCATCTGCAATATCGGTTCAATCCAATGTATAAGCATCTCCAACTGTCATGATTTGTCAGAGTTACCTGGTGACTTCGGTAAGCTAAGTTCTTTAGAAATTCTCAGAGTATATGCTTGCCCATCATTAAAGAGGCTTCCCCAGTCTATTTGTCGGCTGAAGAGATTGAAGTATCTCGACATTTCTCAGTCTTTTAATCTCCGAGAACTCCCAGAAGAGCTTGGTCATTTGACAAGCTTGGAGAAGATTGATATGAGGGAGTGTTCACAATTGAGGACTATACCGAGATCCTCCTCATCCTTGAAATCTCTGGGACATGTGATATGTGATGAAGAGGTTGCTTTGTTGTGGAAAGAGGCAGAAAGATGTATACCCGATCTTCGCGTTCAGGTAGCCGAAGAATGTTTCAACTTGGACTGGCTTGTAGAGTAGTGTTCCTTCAAGACCTTTTCGGCCTGTGTCCTGTGTACATAACTGTAATTTAACTTGCATCTATGGATCCTTTTTGAGGAAAGCAAACCAAAGCAGTGTGCATGGTATTACCAATTGACTATGCTTGGAACCAGCTATTTTCTGTTCTAATCAACCATCCAGCTTTGCCTGAGATGACATTGGTAGTCTTGAGCTGTTTGAGAAATCCTTGCAAGTTATGTTGGATCAGGAGTGATTTCATTCCTACACTATTTCTCAGCTCATATATTTTATCTGCTGCTGATCGTAGTGGACAAACTTTCACCATCTCAGTCTAAGAAAATCCAAGCTACGAGGAGGATGTTACATCAATCATGGTGACATCTGCCAACTAGTCAAACAAAAAATCACTGGAATCTTGAGAGGTGATGTCCAACTACTGAAGACAAGAATATTAGTTGAATCTAAACAGTGAGGGAAGCTCTTTCAGTTTCTTGGTTTTCTAACCTCACTTATGGAGGACCTACTTGATCTTTCTTGTGGTAGTCAACTAACATCTTTCCTGAATTGTTATTGCCTGGCCAACCACAGAAAGGAATGATAGCAACTAAAGAATGAAAATGCAGTGAGGAATCTGTCACAGTTGCAAGTGAGTTGCATCAGTATATGTCAGTCAAGTACCTGTCAAATCCTTTCTCAAAAACATAGATGGCAGTCTGTATTGATAAATAGTTTAGCAAACTGTCTCTGTTGATCCAGTTGACAGAAAGGAATGATAGCAACTAAAGAATGAAAATGCAGTGAGGAATCTGTCACAGTTGCAAGTGAGTTGCATCAGTATATGTCAGTCAAGTACCTGTCAAATCCTTTCTCAAAAACATAGATGGCAGTCTGTATTGATAAATAGTTTAGCAAACTGTCTCTGTTGATCCAGTTGACAGAATGATATTATTCCCTGCACTTTAATTCTTTCAGATATGGCAATTAATGAGTTATTTGGTTGAAGAAGACTAAATGGTGTTGATGATAGGTGAAGCTTAACATGCCTTTTTGGTAGAATCAAAGTTTATAATACCATATCGTATCGGTGTTTCGATCTGGGCTCGGTATAATATTATACGGGTGTACCGAGCGGTACATCTGATTTCAGTCTATTAAACCTTCTGAAAATCATTTTTTTGTAGAGTTTATAAGAGAAAAAAAAAAGTTTAAGAGAATATAATGAAATAGGGGAGAAGAATGGCTAAATAGAATGAGAAAGGGCTCCAACGATCAAATTGACTGTTGGAGCACTCTAGCACTGCTACAGTACGGTACGGTTGATTTCGATCGTTACCGAGTTGTATCAGACAGTAACGATTGAAATTTTGACTGTTACCACTCGATATTATCACGTATCGTTTGATACGAGATTTTTTTGAACTTACCGTCCGGCAGTGGACGGTCCGTGTATTGATAGTCTGTCGGACCAGTACATACCATCCGTATCGGACAGTACAATTCGGTATTACAGACCTTACCAGAACCCTTATTGTTTGAACTAATGTGCTTGCGATCGTTAGCTTCTCTGCCGGTCCTCCACAGAAAACATGAACAAAGAAATGAACGAGGAAACAACACATGTTCAGATAAACCCCACTACTCGTATATTGCTAGATCTCATTGAAAGAACAAACGACTACCAGCTTCAATCATCTAAGTATATTGCTCAAATAGACTAACAATATTATGGTCAACCAGTAAGCTTATACACATGATTATGAGACCCAAGACAATATTTGATGAATGAGACTGGATTATAAGCATCAATAAAAGAGCAACTATTTCTCTATATGCAAAAAAAAAAGGTCAATGTAAAATTGGAACACTTTTGGCATGAGAGGAAAACAATAATTTTTGTCACAAATTTAGGTAATTTACAAATAAATATACTGATCAAGGCTCCAAAATACTTGTGTAATAAGCATACTGTCTGGTCTTCTTAAAATGGTTTCCAAATTCCTCAATTATCTTCATTAAAGATTTTGGGTTATCATCTCTCATTGTCTTTTAGATTGTCAATATCAAACTCATGAAGTTTTAGGCTACTATACATGCATGACAAACGATATAACACCTATTGTTATTCCCAATCCCAACTCCAAATCACATCAAATACACTTCAAGAAAGCACATAGCAACCACATAAATCAAGAAATAACATTTAACTCATGACAACCTACCTTAACAGCACTGTGTATATACGTAGGAAAATAATGCGTGCACATACAATGCAAGAAGGATTTACATTGTACTTTCTATTATTATTATTATTATTATTATTATTGGATAAATCATAAATCATAACGATAATTTTTCTCCTTGTGTAATCTTTCAAACCATCCAATCTCATCTTCTGTTGGAATCTGAAACCTCCTTCCCCACCAGGAAGCATAATCCATTTCTTCCATACCATCTTGTGTTTTGTCTTCTCCTCGCTTCTCTTTCTTGGTTTCCTTTCTTTGTTTCTGATATCACGATTGCTTCTTTGTTCTTTGCTTCAATTTCCTGTTACTTATTGGTTTGATCGAAAAGGATAAGAGACCAGCCTTTCGCATCTCAACGTGCTTCCACCGGCAAAGCACGTAGGATGTATCGATCTCAGAGGTTCTGTTTGACGGCCGTAAGGTGTGGTATCAGTTTCGGCCTTCGTCTCCTACTCCGCAAGGATCTTTGGGCGTCATAAAAGGAAACCCTGACCCTAACGCTAAGCCACTGCCGACTCCGAGTTCTTTGTTCAGTGTGTGTTCTCAATACGATCAAGGAGGGGTGGGTTGTTATGATGGCGAGCTGCGCGGCTTGCAGGTTCATGAGGAGAAGGTGCCAGCCGGAGTGCGTGTTTGCATCAGGCTTTCCGGCGAGTAACATGGTGAGATTCGAGCTTGTGCATCGAGTATTCGGGGCAAGCAACGTCCAAAGGCTTCTCGCTCAACTGAGACCCGAGCAACGACCGGAGGCCGCCGACTCACTGGTATATGAGGCTGATGCGAGGGTTCGCGACCCCGTACATGGCTGTGTACGCTACATGCACGAACTCCAGGACGAGTGGCAGGAAATCCAGCGACAACTCCACGACGCCAAGAAGGAGCTGTCCGCCTACGTCGGCCCCGTTGCTACCTCTCCCTCGCTCCCCCAGCCCTATCACCCTCATCGGCACCTCCAAGGCACGCCACTGTGCTCCACGACGGCATGTGGCATTGCGGGAATAAGCACTGATGCAGCCGACAGATCCACTCGTGGCATCATTCCGGGAACCAGCATTGGAATGGGGCTTGATCTTGATTCATCCGGCACATCGACTCCCCCGGAAATGGGCATTGGAAACGGGCTCTATCTTGATCCACCTGGCACATTGCGTGGTATTCCAACAACAGGGACAAGGATGGGGCTTGATCCTGATGGTCCCTCCAAATTGATCGATACTTCCAGAATGGGGACTGAAATGGGACTTGATCTTGATGCATCCTCGAGTGGTAGTCCGGGAACGTGCACCGCAATGGTGCTTGATCCTGATGCACCCGTCACATCGCCGCACCAGCAGAGCTTGATGCATGAACCGGAGCAGCAGCAGCAGATCATGGATGTGATCGCAGAGGGAGAGCAACTTGCGAGATCTAATCTTGGCTTTCCAGAAGTTCGTATTGTCTACAATGATCAGATTGGTGGTGGCATTACGTTGGCAGCGGCGGCAGGGCCTCCTTCTGGGCTGGGGCTGCCTCTGGCACAGCCATTCGAGGGGCCGTCCGCGGCACAGCCTCAGCAGTACACCGAGCAGCAGCAGCATCTGGGGCTGGTTCCGGTGCAGCCATTACAAGGGTCAGCTGCGGCACAGCAACACCGGCAGCATTTGTCTCCAGTGCAGCCATTTCAAGGGTCATTTGCGGCACAGCCTCAGCGCTGCATTCAGCAGCATCATCATATGGGGTTTCTTCCCACGCAGTCAATCCTGGGATCATCTACGCTGCATCCTCAGCACCACATCCAGCAGCAGCGGCAGCATCTGGGGATGGTTCCGGCTCAGCAATTCCAAGGGAATTATGCGGCACGACTCGAGCAACACATGGACCACACCCACCAGCAGCAGCATCTGCCATTCCAAGGGGCATCTGCCACACAACCTCAGCTGCCGCTGACATTTCCGGCGCAGACATTCCAATGGCCGTCTGCGGCACAACCTCCGCCCTACAACAGGCAGCAGAATCACCATCAGCAGCGGAAGCACATGGACTTGGCTTCGGCACAGTCAATCCAGTGGCCATCAATGGCACAGCCTCACCACCAGACCAAGCAGCGGCGGCACCATCCGGGGTTGGTTCCTGCACAACCCTCCCAAGGGCCACTGGTCGTACAGCCTCAGCACCGGCACACCCAGCAGCGACAGACGACTCAGACTCAGCAGCCATTCGAGGGGCCATTTGCGGCACAGACTCAGCAGCCCATCCATCATCATCCACAGTACGAGACAACCCAGAGCGACGATCTCGACTATCTTTGGAGTCGCATCGATCCGTCTTCCTGACTTCATGGAATTTTGGGAACGACGTCTCTCCCTTTTTCTCAGAGGTATGCAACAAACACTACGTCCTCCTCATGTTTTTTCTTGCTTCCCATTGGCTTTAAATGAAATAGCACCTTGAATTCTCTCACAGCTTGATTGTGTTTCTGAGCTTCATGGAGAATTAAAGAACACGAGAGACACGAATAGCGTAGACACAAAAAAAGTTCATCGCTAAAAGAATTGTGGCGCAGTAGACATACCAAATGATTCACTCTGTCAAGAAGATCTTGGATCATGCGACTGAATCCAACATCTAGTTAGACATACCAAATGACATATGTGCCATATTCTATATATATATTGTCTGCAATCCTGAACATAACAAAGACCTCTTCTAATTGATAGGTGTATGATCCGGTAAACTAGCATATTTAAATGTCTAACAAATGAAGTCACAAACACCGGTTGACCCACTCATGGAACACGAAGATTGAGTGAGAGACCAGCTCAATGCATATTTAAATGTCTAAACAAACGAAGTCACAAACACCGGTTGACCTACTCATACAACACGAAGATAGGGAGAGAGACCAGCTCGATTTCAAACGAGTGATTTGCTTTGGTTGACTTGGCCCCAAGCCCAATTGGTACGGCCTGCCCGTATAGGAATGGTCACGTGGCATTGACGTCAACGGTGGACTTGGACTCGGTTTGCCGAAGCCGCGGCGCACGTCTTCCGCGCGACACGTGTGATCATACTGCCGTCGCCCACAGACTACGAGGTGGTAGCAGACGTGAGACTTGCAGCGGATCCACCGGAGCGTTGACTTACTAGTTACGACCTCTTCAAATGACGTGTCACACTGTTCCCTACCTAAACACCACAGGGAAATATATTTATCAGATATAAGAGAAGCCAAATACATTTCTTATTGTGAAATTTTGTATTAATTAGAATTAAAAATTAATTGTATAAATATTTATCTTTGATTAGTATAGTTTCTGATATATTCGGGACGAGTCGGATTCGGGTGTTCAGGTTCGGGTTCGGGCATTCCTTTGCTTTTCTAATGACTCGAAGTGCATAAAAGAAAATAGGAAAAACAAAAGGGGGAAAATGTCGGGTAAACCATTTGACCTCAGGGAATGGCTCAGTTCGCGTGCAGCTTCCTTTGAAGCTGCGTGGCGGTGACACTGAGACCAAATATGTCGCGCTCCTCGCGAGCGTCGTCGTCGCTCCTCCATTTCGGTCCAATACTGGAGTTTCCTCGCCTTCTCCACAGGTGACGCCATCGCTGATCGAAGCTCGGGGTTAGGGTCTGATCTCTTATTCCTGCGCTGAGGCATTTCCCTCCATACCATGTTCGACCCTTGCCCGCGCGATGGCTTGGTGGAACCGGAAGAACGCCGTCTCGCCCTCCTCGTCCTCGCCCTCGTCCTCGTCCTCCCCCGCCTCAATCGCATCCTCCCCTGTCGGTCGTAGCTGGTCCAGGGACCTCCACCTCCCCTGGAGCTCTCGCCGCGTCGCCCGCCAGCACGAGCGTCCCAAGCTCTCCGACATCAAGGTCGGTGGGTTGTCGTTCGACACTGGCGCCACCGCCGGCCCCTGCTTCGTGAGCTCGACGCCTGTGTCACCGCGCTCGAGCAATCTCAACTGCAACCCAGGCCGGATATCGTCATCCCTGATTCTGCTACCGCGGCCGCTTCCATTGCCCGAGTTCGTGGCGACGGCACCTGCGTCCCCTCATCGGGAGTGTACGTCGGCTCTGGGGTTAGGGCTTTCATCACCAAAATTGGCGGGTTGCCCTCTGCCCTCACCAAAAGGGGCTTCGAGTAGATCTGAGGGCAATGAAACGACTCATGCGCCTGCTGAGTGTTCCTCCATGGTGGATCCGATCAACGAGAAGGCGTTTTTGGGTGGTGTAGTTGGAAGGTTAGAGTCTTTCTAATTCCCTTTCATATCCTAGTAATGTCATTCTTTTTGTAGCAAAGCGAATAACTAAGAATTCGGTGTTTAACTGATAAGTAGCAGGAATTTATGTTTTTGACTTACTTTCATGAATCAGCTGATTTGAAGAAGTTGATTTAGTATGAATTTTTTCGACCCAGCTAACTTTGTTAATTGGTTTCTCTTGAATGTTTAAATGGGTCGTGGGTTATCTAAATAATAATTGCAGCATTTGGTTTAATTTTTTAAAAATCTTGTGTGATCTTTATATCGCCAAAGCTTGTGTAAGTTGTTGTTCTTTATGCTTGCTATTCAACAATTTGTGTGGCTTATTGTTCCCTATCTAAATATTAAAAAATAAAACTCCTAAGTGTATTGTTTATGGTGTCATTTTTAATATTTTGGTCATAACAATTCAGACTTCAACTATATGCTCTAGCCTTAATTGACAGACTTCGGATTTGCCTCCTTGACTCTGTAGTGTCTGTCTCCCTTCTCCTTTTGGGACCAATTTTGTGCTTTCTATAATTTCTGTGGCAGAATTTCATGGCTCCATGTACATTGGTTTTCCCAAACTATTGTTTTGGATAAAGTAGATGATCCCAAACTATTGTTTAGGATAAAGTATTTGATGATTTATGAAGAAATGTTCAATGAATAAATCATATCTTTAAGATAGGCAAAGAAAATATTGAGAGAAAGGCCTGCCAAGCGAGCCTAGCAGAATGACAAGCAAAACCAAGTGGAGTACAGGGTGTTACAAATCCTAATTAACTATGGTAAATAGTTCAGTAGAAACTAGATAGAATGCAGAACTATATTTTCTTTAGTAAGAAGTGGTCTCTTCTTTATATGGTTAAACCTTCGTTATGCGAGATCCCAACCTTGAACATATTTTACAGGAACTCGCTGCTAAAAGTTTATTTTGGTTGCGACACAAGTTTTAGAACACCAGTGTACTTTTGTCTAATCAAAGTTTCCATTTTGATTTGATCAAAAAATAGAAAAAAGCCCTTAAGTCTTTAGATCTCACATCATATGACATCTGTACTTGTGTATTTTATTGGTTAATTTTGGGATGGTCTTTTTTCTTAAGGATGGGTTTCAGAAAAGGATCTTGTCAATCCAGAGGGCTAGATGAGGGGAAGCGGCTGCTGACCTTTCTGTACTTGACATTTAAGCTCCATATTTAGCAGTTATATGTTTTAACAATTTAATCCAAGACCCCTTGTTGCTTAAAAGGTTCCAAACTAACCTACAAAATGATAGAGATAACTCTACACAGGTTTGTGTTTAACCAATTCTCCAGCCTATAGCAACCTATATTTATTATTTGGTTGTAGACCTATTAGCAACCTGTATTTATTATTTGGTTGTAGACCTTGTACTGATATTAGTAAGAGTTAGCTCACAACACAAATTAGTAACTCAACAGCTGAAATCTTAATCATTTAAGGAAATTTATCTGTAAATTTCTTCCAACTTGTAAGTGCCATCATGTGAAGAAGTTAACCTTCCCTATTGTTTTATTACTTCTGATGCTTTTTTCTCTTAAAAGAGTACTATCCCAATTTCTCATTGTTGGGCACTTAAAATATTTGAAGAACCTGTCTGGGCACTGTTCTTATATGGGGGAACCAAATAGTTGCAGAATTTTGACAGTCATGAAGGTAATCAACTACAGCGAAGAGCATCATCATATTCAAGGTTACTGAAAACAAGTTTGTGTTTTTCTGACCATGTTGGATTTTTCTAACTAACAGTGCACACTATCTGATGTCCTCCATACCAATCTTGATAATTAATCTAATTCCTTTCATTTTCCAATTTGATATGTTTACTTTGGATTTGTTGAGACAAGGTGGTGAATCTTTGGGTGTGTACTCTATCAAGGATTCTGTCAATCAGAATTGCTTGGTTTAGGAATAAATTTATAGTTATTCCTCGTGGCAACAAACATCTTTTCGCCTGGGCCAATACATACCGACCAATATTTACTAGTCCGGTTGTGAACTGGCATGTGGACCCAACCCATTTCGAGTGGTCTGGTCTGCTTTAATCAAATATACATGTATTATATTATATCTTGATTCTTTAGGGCCCTGTGAGACTTCCACATTCTCCTTCTCTTCGTCCTAACCACCGCTTTCACTGGATCACTGACTTCACCCAGTTGCTGTCTTCACCCGATCACCGTCCTTTGCCTCATCGCTCATCTCTTTTCTGGTATTCCTCCTCCTTCATTCTTACTCTTTCTCTTTCTTCCTTCTTAACCTCTGCTATCTTCACCGATCGCAGTCATCCATTCTATTATAGTACATCAGCGCTTTGTTTAATATTTCATATTTGTATGTTTCATTTGCCATCATATTCATTATTTTTAGCAGGAACCATGTGCTTTTCAATGCTACACAGCCACCATTTTGGCTCAAGTGCATGTTTAAAGCTTGCGTCTATGATATAAACATGATGACGAAACGAGGTCCCTGAGCTTGTTAGATAACCTACCACAGAAAGCATTAAATCAGATGTAACCCTGTACCAGGATTCTACCAAAAAGCATGAGTAAGTTGCCTACAGATACACCAAGTGCTGTGGCATCTTCTTGTTTTTCATAATTTTCAGTCTCCACTTTCTTTTTTGAGTCTTCTAAATAAAATTTACTGGAGAACTTACTACAGAAATTTGGATAATGCATAACATAGAGTTAAATATGCATTATTTGTGGTGTATGTTTCTTGGGGTTAGTGTTCTTTTATGTGATTCTTCATGTTGACTTTGCCAGATCTAGATCTTCCATTTTGTTTCTTGACATTCTTCTGGTGGTCCTTTCTTTCAATTTTCTGTGAGTGTAACAAATTTGCCTTTTTGGGGGCTCTTTTCCCATAAACACCTCATAATTTGATTTATCAACCAAATTATATTTTGCTCTATGAAGATAATCGCTTTGCTTCTGTATAAGCAACAATGTTGTTGTTCTTGTTGTGGGTACTTTAAGATTTTTTGCTTATTTTTTGCAGCAGGTTTCCTCAACAGAGTTTGCGCAAAAGTTCAGAGCGCAGCGGCATCTCATTGAATGGATTTACTTTTAGACGTCACAGAAAGAGATTTCAAGATCCAAATTCTGCAGGATATGTTAACTTTATGCTTAATATCCCTGCTAAAAGTGCTCCAGCAAGTGGGTTCTCAAGTCCTGTGCGGAGTCCTATAAGTAGTCCTCGGAGATCAAATAATGTTGACTTTTCCACCATTGTAACTCGAGGGCTTCAAGTAAGGTCAGCTACAGAGATGTCATCCACAGAGAGAGAATCTGTTTTCCCTCTGCAGACTTCATCTGAGGAATTTTTTGGTGGTCCTGATCAAACAGCTAAAAGTCTTGTCTTAAGAACCAGAAATCCTACTACACCTTCTTCCCCATTGCATAGAAAAATGTTCTCAGATAATTCTGCTTCATGCCAAGAAAATGGTGGTAACATTAGTGTTCACCCACTTCCTCTGCCTCCTGTTGCTGCACCTCCTTCGCAATCAGGATTCTCTCATCACTATGGTACAAAATCTGAGGCATTATCTATGAGAAGTCAGTGGAAGAAAGGAAATCTCATTGGAAGTGGAACATTTGGCAATGTTTATGAAGCCACCAACATGTCTGTATATTTTCCTGTTTAATGGATGGGTTTAACATCTCTTTCTTCTGCTTTCACTTGACTTAATTTCTTTTGCAGACACACTGGAGCTTTATGTGCAATGAAAGAAGTTAATATAATTCCTGATGATGCCAAATCAGCTGAATGCGTAAAACAGTTGGAACAGGTTAATTTTTTGTATCAATTTATGCAATTCTCAAGTGATTATTATAATCATTTTTTCACGTCTGTAGGAACTGTTTCCTTTTTTATTTAGATTGATAATTTCTTGGATCATATCTGAGATGGCTAATGTTCAAAGTTCAAAACCTTGAATAATTTTGACCAGTGATTGCAAAAGGCGCTCGGGCGCTTGCCTAGGCGCTCGGGCGAGGCGAGGCGAGGCCCGAGCGCCTCGCTAATGTCCCAGGCGGCGCGCTTCAAACAGGCGCCGCCTGGGCGCTCGCCCGACCCCAGGCGCTGGGCACTTCGGGCGAGCGCCTGGGTAAACCAAGGCGATCGAACCAGAATTTTAGGTCTGGTTCGGTCCTAGTTCGGTTGTTAGTTGGTTCAATCGAACCAACTAAACCGATATAACCCCAACCCTAACCCTAACCCTAACCCAACACTAACCCGTTGCCGCTGCCGCTCTCGATCCCGATCCCGATCCCGATCGCGATCTCGTCGCTCGCTGCAGCTGCTCGCCGCTGTCGCTGCTCGCGCCTCCCGCGAGCCTTCCCGCTGCTCGCGCCTCCCGCGAGCCCTCTCGCTGCTCGCGTCTCCTGCGAGCCCTCCCGCGAGCCTTCTCGCTGCTCGCGCCTCCCTCGAGCCCTCTCGCTACTCACGCCTCCCGCGAGCCCTCCCGTTGCTCGCGCCTCCCGCGAGCCCTCTCGCCTCTTGCGAGCCCTCCTGCGAGCCTTCCCGCTGCTCGCCCCTCCCTCGAGGCCTCCCGCTGCTCGCGCCTTCCGCTCCCTTTCCCTTTCCCGCTGTCGTCGCTCGCCGCCGCTGCTGCTGCTGCCGCTGCCGTCGCCGCTTCCTCGTTTCTCCGTCAGGCTCAGTATACAGTATACTCTTAATATTAAGTTTATTTGAATTTTGAAATGATTAATTTTCAATACTGTTAATAGATTAATAATATATTATTTTGATTTTAATGTTGTTAATTTTTATTTTGATGTAAAATTTTAATATTTTGAATTTTGAAACTTTTTGTTAATGTGACATTGTGATTTTGTATCTTAGATTTTCTTAATTTAATAGCATATTTTTATTTAAAATTTTAAATAATTATATTTATTAATTATATTATATTATTTTTATATTTTAGCGCCTCGCTTTGCTCGGGCGAGCGCCTAGCGCCTCGGGCGTTTTTGGACCTTGGCGCCTTTTGGCGCCTAGCGCTTTTTACATCACTGATTTTGACTGATAAGTACTGTTTCTAAGTGGCCTTGTTGTTTTGCTACTCTTGTAGTGCTTTTCTAAGTGGTGTGTTGTTTAGCTACTGTTATAGTGTATTATTATTAATTTTGTTATAAGTTCTCTTTATTATTTTAGTGATTTCATTTGTCTGAACTTTAAAGTTGGTTGTATGCCTGTTGATCATCCTTTTTCTCCCTCATTTTTGCAGGAAATAAAGTTTCTCAGCGAATTTAGGCATCCAAATGTTGTGCAATATTATGGGAGTGAAACAGTGAGTTTTTGTTGGTTACACTGCTACTTTTGTGCTCCCTTCTTTTGCAAAACATTTTTGATGTATCTTTTTTTTTTTTTATGTGCAGATTGATGACCAGTTTTACATATATCTTGAATATGTTCATCCTGGTTCGATCAATAAATATGTTCACCAGCATTGTGGAGCTATGACAGAATCAGTTGTCCGCAATTTTACCCACCATATTCTCAAAGGGTTAGCCTACTTGCATGGTAAAGATATAATGCATAGGTATGTACCTATTTAGTTGTATTTTCTAAGTTGATTAATTGATTAATTAGAAGTCATCTTTATTCTTGAGGAGTGCATAAATTTTTTTTTGTTTCTTTGACATATTTAACAAGATGGAGAGATCGATGATGATATTATTCATGAAGTAAAAAAATGATGATTAAATGACGAGGGCTATCATAGTCTTGTATGATTATTGGATATCTTTGAGATTAAAAGAAAAATTTTATAAGATAATCGTGAAACCAAAACTGCTTTATCGATATGAGTGTTGGGTAATTAAGACACAACATATACAAAAAGTCTGTGTTGCCAAGATGAGAATATTGAGATGGATGTGTGAAGCTGCGAGGAAAGATAGGAGAAGAAATACTTTTATTGGTCAATAATTAAATATCGCATCGATAGAGGATAAGATGAGAGAAAATTGTTTAAGATTGTATATGTATGTGCTTAGGAGATCTCCAGATGTGGTGGTCAAAAGAGGTGAAATAATTAATGTTAGTTGTACAAGGAGAGGTAGAGGAAGACCTAAAAATACCTTAATAGAAATTATAAATAAAGATTTAAGTACTCTGAACTTAACATATAGCTTTTTACATATCTTAGTGGCTGCAAAAAATCCATCTAGTCGTCCCAAATAGTTGGGACTTATGGCTTTGTTGTTGTTGTTATTTCTCGACATATTTAACATATGGCTATTTCCTTGTTCTTTAATGAGTTGCATAATGTTTGGATTCTAGTTTGTTGTTGGCTTAAAGATCATATTTGTCTTGTTACATTAATTAGCAACCAAGCAAGTATTGTTCAATTTAGACATGGTAATGGAAAGTCTTGGTCATGCACTCTTTTAATTATTTAAAGGAATCATCTTTCGTAGAACTTTTTTAAGCTAGTTATTGCCTATGACTTGTTTGTTGACATTTGGCTTTCTATATGCTTTTCTTTTGTTGCTTGAATAATTGGTATAAGCAAGGTTTGACTTACCAGTCCAAGCCAGTGTGTTGGTCCGCCAGCCGTGCCGCTCCGTATTGGTGTACCAACACATAGCATGTAGGTGCGTATCGATATTTCTACGAGGAAGAAAAAAAGGTTGAAGAGGAAGGTCCGATGGAGGAACAGAGGAGGAAGGAGAAAGGAAGAAGGAAGAAGGAAGAAGAAAAGGAGTTGTAGAAGAAGTGCAGTGATACCTGGGAAGCAGCAGCAGTGTTGAAGGGAAGCAGTAGCATCACAGCAATGAAGAGGCGGTGCCGCTGCACTGCAGCATCGCAGCAGTGAAGCAACGAAGAGGCAGAGCTGCTGCAGCATCGTAGTCGCAAATCAGTAAAGAGGTAGTGTTGCTGCAACATCGCAGCGGTGAAGAGGCAGTGCCGCGGCTTCATGCGCAAGAAGAGCCCTAATATGTTTTTCTTTTTAACACTGAAATGGACTGGGGCCCACCACTTTTTGATTTTTTATTATTTTAATGCCGATCGTCTGAAACGGGGTGGTTCACGTATCAGTCCACACTCGGACCGGTATGTACCGCAAAAACCGTATCGTTTCAGGCGATACAGCAATCCCTGGGTATAAGATGGTTGAGATATTGGAATTCCTATATCACTTTGCCTTTGGATTAGAAGCTGTAGTTTCATCTGGAGAAGGAAGTAGATTTGACATCATGGAGAAAGTGAACAAGTATTGTGATTGAGGACTAGCTTCAGATTGTGTATAGAAGTTTCTTGTGTAGAATATACATACTAAATGGAAGTGGTAGTCCATAGCTTTTATCTCCAGTCACGTCTTCTACAAGTGACCCTTTTTCCTTATCATCCCATGCCACAATCAAGTTTGCTCGTGAGTACATTTTGTTAATCAGAAAAGGTACTATTCAGCAAGGATTTTAATTTCGAATAATACGACCCGTATCGAGCGATACGTACCGGTTTGTCAGCAGACCGGTACGTGGACCGCCTGCTACTGGGTGGTAGCGTCGATTGGGGTTGTTTCCACTCCGTTATCGTCCTAAATTGATCGATGTATTAGCAGAGAGAGAAGAAAGAGAAGAGGGAGAAGAAAAAAGAAAATCTGAAGATCCGTAGCCGCCCTCCCTCATTGGACGCCGTAGATGTTGTCGCCTCCTCGTCTGAGACGATGAGGCCTCGACAACTTCTCCTCATCCCCGCGGGGAGAGAAGAAGCCTCGGTGACGTCGCGAGGAGAAGTGGTTTCTTCTCCCCATGCAAGCAGAAGGAACGAGGCATTTTTTTTTTCTTTCTTTTTTGTGTGGGTTTCTTCTCCCCGTGCGGGTAGAAACTGAGCGATGTCGCCTTTCTTTTTTTTTTTGCGCGAGGAAACCGGGCGACGTCGCCTTTCTTTCTCTTTTTTTTTCACACGGGGAGAAGGAAACAGCTTCTTCTCCCCACGCGGGCAAAAACCAAGCGACGTCGCCTCGACAACGTCACCTTTCTTTCTTTCTTTTTTTCGCACGGGGAGAAGGAAACCTCCTCACGTGGGTAGAGCGTGGGGAGTATCGAGGCGACGTAGTTTATATATATATATATATATATATATATATATATATATATATATATATATATATATATATATATAGCGAGTGGTATATCGAAACGTATCGCTCGATATAGTTATACTATACTGTACTGAGCTGAGTTCAAAACTCCGGTATGGTACGAAATTATGAGCCTTGCTATTCATGCTGGTGTTGTTCATGGTTACAAGATATGAGGTCTTAACTGGATTTGAAGATCAAATATATTGTCGAGATTCTGTGTTTGATTTGAATTATTTTTTTGTAGATAACATTTTTTTTCTGAATTGCAAATGATGATTTTGGACTTATAGCATAGGAACAAGGACTGTTGTACCACCCAAAATGGTACAATACGAGCGGTATGTATCGGTCCGGGCGTGGGCTAATATGCATACCACCCCCGTTTTAGGCGGTCCAGTTAAAATAATAAAAAACTCAAAAAAGTGGTGAGGCTTGTTCAACTCAGTGTTAAAAAAGGATAAAAAAAATAGGGCTCGCAAATGTGAGCCCTCTTCTTGCATACAATGATGCTGCCACTGCCTCGTTGTTGCCATTGTCGCGACCCCTTCGATGTTGCCGTTGCTTCTTCTCCTTTTCTTCTTTCTTTTTCTTCTTCCTCCATCGCTTCCTCCTCTTCCTTCTTCCTTCTTCCTCCTATATTCCTCCATCGCTCCTTCCTCTTCTCCTTGTTTTTCTTCCTTGCTAAAACACCAGTACGCATCGGCATACCGTGTGTTGGTACATCGGTACATATCGGTTTGACAAATTGCCAAGACAGGTACAGACCCAAAACAGCAAACCTTGCATAGGAGTGTATATGGTAAGGTTGTTGGCCCATAGTTGGAAGTAAATGTATTTGACAAGTTAGTGATATGCCATGTTTTATTTTGACATATGGGATGCTTAAGCATGGCCCTGATCAAGCCTCTTGTTTGGTAAGTTGAGTCTTAGATCTTAGGTGTTTCCTTATTTCATCCAGAGGCATTGTTAGGAGCCTTGTGCATTTCCCTGCCCTGTTTACTTTATCTAGCTTTCAAATTTATTACTGAGGTTCTTGTTTCCATTTGATCACTTATTGTAATTGACAGGTGTCAATAGGAAATTCATCCAAATCATTGTCGTTGATTTCATTTCTTCTTTCCTTACCTATAAAAGAATTAAAGTATAAAATGATATCTTTCTTTGTTAGTTCTCAACTTAAATTTGCTTAGTGTTATAAAAGTTGTTCATTAAGTTGTTTTTTCTATTAACCTTTCTTGCCTTTCATTGGTGTGCTCCAGAAAATTCAATCTACTATATGGACTGATCATGGTATCCTAAATATTGGTTCATGCAGGGATATCAAAGGAGCAAATTTGCTTGTTGATGCACGTGGCGTTGTTAAGCTGGCTGATTTTGGGATGGCAAAACATGTAAGTGTGATTCTGTGATCGAAACAGACTCCATTTACTCGCGCCTTTTTGTTGCTACTTCTACAAAGAAACATCAATTTTTCTTACGAGGATAGTACTTTGTGATTGATCCTCCCAGATCCTACATTGGTAGGAGTCTTGTGCACTGGGCTAGCTGCCTATGGCCATTTCT
Source organism: Musa acuminata AAA Group (assembly GCF_036884655.1). Lineage (NCBI taxonomy): Eukaryota > Viridiplantae > Streptophyta > Magnoliopsida > Zingiberales > Musaceae > Musa > Musa acuminata. The sequence goes on from NC_088333.1 coordinate 6,363,436, forward strand.
GGATATTTTGCTACACTGAGTCTATTAGAATATGAAATAACAGCCAGCGATCATGTCTTTCTTTTTAATTGATTGTTGTGTTTAGTAAAGGTTTATGATAGTAGTAGACAATATGCAGTTCTTGTTGCTTTCTTAAATGAATAACAATTTGAGACACTACATTGTTTATTACAACTTCTATCTCAAAAAGCAGGGAAGATGAATAATATAATCATTTTATAGATGACCAGTTCAAGTGTCTGTTCAATTATGCATCACACTTATGTAGATGGGTAATTGTCTGCAGTTTTTGGATAAACTTATGATTGTTTATTATTTTGGAGATTGACAAAATAATAGACATAAGTAGATTGAAAATTGTTCCATGTATTGCTTAATTTAGGTCTTTTTAGCTTGTTTTTGTTGTAATGTAGCGCAACCCTAATTTGTAATCAGTCCAGGCTCTAGCCAGGGCCAGTGCTATCCTAAGATTAGACCTTTTCACCATCATAAAGGCCAAAATAAGGGCCAGTTCAGCTTGAGACAATTTTTTACAGGTTTGGAGAGCCCAAGAGCACCTTATTTCAGCATATTTGAGCAAGACAGCCTGTCATGACCTGTTGCATCTGTGGTCGAGCATGTACAGGTCTTGGTCTAGCTTGTGGGTAACTCACTACTCAAATTGGAGGAGAAAGATGGATCTTCCTAAATTACTTCCAGGGGGGCCCAACCAAGCCTCTTTGCTAAATCCTAATAGCAGTTATATTTGTATTTTCTAAGATTCTATGATTTGTAGTTATTCTAATTGCTATTTTAGGGAGTTCAAAGAGTCCTATTTTGTGATTAACTAGCATCCAAGAATCCTAATATGGTATGACACAGATTAGGCAAGTTATTTTGCTAGAATAAGGTTTTAAAAAGTGGGAGTGGTATTTATGTGGTTATGTCACTGCAATTTGCATGTGGTGGTATGCAGGCTAATATGCAAGATTAGTTTTAAATGCATAAAAATAATTTAAAAGAATATAAAATGATTATTATAAATATATTGCAAGAAATATAATGACACTTCATTTTAGATGACAGCATAGCATGTATAGTAAGAAAATTTTTGTACAAACACATAATAATGTAATAAAGAAGCCAAACTTGGCATCTTCTCCAAGCTGAAGCAAATACTTAACTCTATACAGAGTGGGACCGAAGAGTACTTAACTTAGTACAGAGTTACAGAGTGGGATGGGTCCATATGCCTTTTTTTCAAGATTGTAGCTTTCTATTTGAAGTTCAGGGATCTGGCACAATTGTCGCTGAAGGACCAGAAATATTGGACTAGACTCTTTGACAAGAAATATTGGATTAGACTCTTCTTTATGTGGATGTAGTGGATAAGCTCCCTGTCATTTTGAACTATCTGATGGCATTTTATAACCATAAGAAAATGGGACAGTCACAAAATTGATAAAAATTTCAAATATTATGTTATAATCTCAGACTTTCAATGATATTTAAGTAGAAATATAGAATTCAAACATTATTTGGATTATCAACCATCATGTGACGTCATGCGGTCTTGTGCAGATGCACATGTGCCTTTGTGCGGTGGCACATGTCAACTTTGGTCTGATTATTCAGATAAGCTCATGTTATGTCCACATATGGTGACTGCGATGCAGTCTTTTGGCCAATCAACATAGGCATCAATACACATGGCCTCGTAGATCTGCTCTTTAGAATATTGATTAGCGATCATTATTGGAGAGTTATATATGTTCATCTCAGTGGGTTTTTGTTGGGTAGCGAGATTACAACCTCTCTCTATTCAGGTAAAATAAATAATGAAAACATGTAAAATGAAACTTTGTAACATGTGCTGATTGCTTTTTGCCATTGTTGGTTCTGTATTGTAATGATCTTAGATAAGGACCATGTTGATGCATGCTGTGGTGATGTCAGCTAGCCAAGGGTTATCACGTACTGCCTTATATAATTCACATGACATTCTCTTCTTTATACTGAGGTATGAGGAAAAAGTTTGTCCGCATTTATAGAGTATATACTGGTATTAACAAGTGAACATCTATCTTGTGCCTGTTCTGGCTCTATACACATGCTGCGAAACACCTTAATCTTTGACCAAGTGAGCTATACAGTGAACCTTATGTAACATTCTTGTACCTTAAATGTGAAGGTTGAGCTTGTATGGTTGCATTTTTTTTATGAGCAGGTGCTCCATTAGTCCATTATAGGTTTAGACAGCAAGAGTTAAGTTTTGAAATTGGAAGATTCAATGAGAATTGCAAGACTAAAGTACTGATTTCAGATTTAGTCTTGTTACTGGAGAGAATTTTGTTTCATTTGTTTGGTTAGGCATGATTTACTTATGTTGATGATTTCTAAGTGAGTCTCAGGACTTCTAATAGGTTCATGTCTTTGGATAGCATATTTTGTGTCCTCACCCTATTCTAAATGGCAGGATATTTTGTGTTAGCACTGTGTATAGGATTGTCCTGATTCAATTTTGTTTTTTATCCTATTTTTGGTGTAAATTCTTTCTATCAAGGCTACCCTTTGATAGCACGTGTACAATGTTAATTTGCCCTAGTATTTTAGCACACATGTATATGTAAACATGTATATACAAATGTTTTGCTTATACAAGTACATGAATGCATACATAAATACCACATGGGCACAATGGTTACTACCCTCGTATTCTAACATGCATAAATTAACTACACAACCGTGCATGTCATATATATTAAGTAGATGCATGCATGTGTACATATACGCATGGGTGCATACTTAGTCGCATGCATATATTCAAGTGTTAGTCAATCTTCTCTACATGTTCACATGTCATTTGTCTGTGAAAGTGTGACTTGCGGCTCATTGTTGTTTTTTCCACATTGATCAGCTAAGTGGGGTAGCCGGAACTCGTTCATTAAAGGGTTCACCATATTGGATGGCTCCAGAGGTAATTCCCTTGTGTGCTTATCTCCTTTTGGAAGTGATTTTCTATGAGCTTGAATTTGTTGATCTTTTGTTTTTGCTTTTGTTTACTTGATTATAAGAATATACGAATATCAAAAGATAGTTCATAGGAGTTAGATTTTACCAGACTAAGAACCAAAGATTCAACAAAAAGCCTCTAAATTTACTTTGTCTGTAGCAATACAGAGCATGTCATTAATCTTCCCTGGGAAAATTTTCTTTCTTGTTAAATATATTCAAAACTGTGGCAAGATTAATCATAATTTATCTTAGCTTTAACTCAAGAGTGTATGGCTCGAGCAAATCTTGGCAACATAAAGGAACTGGTAACCAAACACCTTCTTCTGAGAAGGGATTTTGCACAGAGTTAGAGATACTTCAAGGAAGATGAGTTACAGTGTAATGAGCACATCTAATTGCATCAAGTTGTCTCAACAAGAGAGTGAGAGAGTCTTTGTGGAGTTGTCATTGTTAAATCAAGGAAGATTTTTTTATTTAATGGATATGCAAAACAAGTATGATTTGAAAGTGTTATTAGTAAGCACTTGGAGAGTTCTTCGTCATACATGCTGACCGCTGAAACTGGATGCTGATGAAGGCCATTTCACTAAGGAAGTTTTTTGGACCAATTAGTTTTCACAAGGCCAGTTTGTCTTGAACTGCCCAGAGGAAATTATTGTGGGACTATAGTCTCATTTTGTTATGAACTAAATGTAATGTGACCCAAACTGTTGAGCATTTTCAATCACTGAATTTTTGAAAGTACCTATGTAGACAACTAACAAGAAATGTCTGCAAAGCTTTGCACATCTTTACTAATTTGATACCGTCCAACCTATGGATTCATTTGGTTCAAGGATTCTTTAGTGTTTGATTAAATGTATCATGGCCATCTCCTCTCACTTGCAGTTATATGTGACCTTGAAATCTCTATGATTTTACTTAAGTTACTTAGTTGTTATACTTACTAGTTACTACTGAAGCATTTTGCTTCAGAAATTATTTTGGTGCTGACAACCTTGTTTCTGATATTCACCCTTCTATAATAAATTGATTACATGGCTTGAAACTGCAGTATTTATTTCTTCATGTGTCTGTACAGTTTACATATGAAGATGATGACATTTACCATTTGTTATTGTGGCTGAACCTTATCATTGCAAACAATCCTAACAGCACTTTTGTCCTTTTGCCATTTCCTTTTTCAGGAATTTTCTTCAAAATTCTCCTCTCATATTTCTACTCCGTTGTGCATGTGGGAGTTAGTTTCTTGTTCTTGGAACTTTATATTATGTACCTTTTACTTCTATGACCATGTAAAACTGTTGAATCAAAAGGATTTCTTCTGTCGAATGTGATTCCAAATTATTGTGTATACCTCTATGCTCGTACATGAAGTATCCATGGTGACAAAACTAAGCCTTTGAATGAGATGCACCTATTAAGTTGAAATTTGGTCCATGCATTCAAGTCTTGGAGTTCTCCTAGTGTCACATTCTTAGTCCATAACTACTTTGTAATTCTTGAACCTACTCTTTCCTCTGTTCAGGTGATGGAGGCTACAATGAACAAGGATATTTGTTATGATCTTGCTGTTGACATTTGGAGCTTGGGTTGTACCATTATTGAGATGTTTACAGGAAAACAGCCTTGGAGTGGTTTAGAAGGGGTAAATGTTCCTTTTCATTGATGTTGTGTATGACTAGCTATATATAGTTAAAGGTTCTATGTTGTCACTTGCAAGTAATAGATGTTCTGATGTCAGATTGCCAATTCTTTAAGACTTATTAGCTCCGGAAGTTTCTCCAGTCAAATTAGAATATACAATCTGTGTACGTATAAACTTTCTTTATAATGTTTTATTGAAGATAATAGTAATGCTGATTAAACATATGAGCCCAATCTGAGAATTGTTGGTTGAATGAGTTTGTGTTGCTGATAGTTTCTTGCTTAATCAAGTTATAGTTATGGATAAACTGATTTCCTATATGTAAATGGATCTGTTGAGTTTTGTTGATCATATGATTCTTGTGATCCCTTAATATGTTAAAATTAACTTGTAAACATTTGGTAGCTAATTTTACTTAGTTCTAAGACCTCCATGGCAAACATTCTTAAATTTTTTTAAAATTCTGTCAATAGCTTGAGCAGGTTTTATTTGTGATATTCTATTGGTTCATAATGATGAACAAACTGTCATATATAAAGTTAGAAAGAAAATTTGTAATATTATATTTAGTTAAAGGTTTCAGTAAGTGGCTAGTTTAAATGATCAAGTGTAAACTATTTCACGTTATTTGATGGAGAAATTAACAACATTTGTTTTTTTGAGATCACTTATCTTGACAACGATGTGCACATTAATGTTCGAAAATGAGGCCACTTTTTGTGAGATCAAGAAGCCAAAGTTGGTTGATATGCAAATTAAGAATGACGATTTAATGGATATTATCATTAAGTAGACAAATGTTTTAGCTTATCAACTCTTTCTGTTATTTCAAGCTTATTAAATAACAAAGCAATTTTTATTTTAATTTTCGAGCAGTTAGATGAGTGATTACGTACTTGATGCTTCTTTCTTATGTTTTTGGGATAACTTCCGACATAATTTGTTTTGTTCCCCTTGGTGGATATACATCTATAGCCTCTCCCGGAACTCGGTTCTTTCGGAATTGAAAAGGACTTAGTAGAGGCAAATCATATTGACCAAAAGCATCGGCAGCCTCTATCTAGCATTTTAATTTCAACCATACCAGTTAGTACAGATTAGTATTTACTGGGCCAATCAGCATGTGGACCAGGCAGTTCCTCTTGGTCCGAGATAGATACCATACGGGTATAGGTATACTGCCAGGTGGACATACTGGTACTCTACTGCTCGGACCAGTACCCACTACATCCTCCTCTCCTCTTTCTCATTCAATTCCCTCATTTCTTTGTTTTTGTCTTTTTCTCCTCTTTCTTTTTCAATTCCCTCTTTTCTTTATTTATCTCCTTTTCTCCTCTTTCCCATTCAGTTCCCTCTTTTCTTTTATTTTTCCATAGTAGCAGCCTCTTTCTTCTTTGCCTCTTAATTTTTGCTAATCCTTCCCTAAATATTCTTGTTTTATATCAAATTCCTCAAATAGCTTGGTAGCCTTTCTTGCCATGGGCATATATAAAACAACAACAACACAAGCTGTAATGTCCCACCATTAAGGACTGGCTACATGGATCTTTTGCTATCATTAAGCATTCTTGAAATTAATGTAAATTCAAAGTTACTACCATGATTATTGAAAGTGAGTTTTTGCTTAAATTAAGATTTTAAGAAATTTCATATGAACATATTTTTCGGTTAAGGTTGAACCCATGCATATTGTCCGTAGACCTAATTAAATGTTGAAAATATGGAATGTTTTGAGTTGTCGTCTGAGTTATACTTGTAATAACACATATCTCAATCCTAATTGTTTTTTAGTTACTTGTCTGATTTATGATGTATATTTCTTTGGTTTATGGAGATATAAATTGTACTTTGTTGTGTCAATCACAGGCTGCAGCTATGTTTAAAGTCTTGCATAAAAACCCAACAATACCTGAATCATTGTCAAATGATGCTAAGGACTTCCTGCAATGTTGCTTCCGTAGAAACCCCGCAGAGAGACCAACTGCCAACATGTTGCTCGAACATCCCTTCATACAACTCTCAGACCACTACAACGGACATGGTTCTCTGCAAGCATTTGCCGGGATTAAAATTATTGTAAGTGTTGGGTTTTTCCATTAGTTACTACAAGAAATTGTAGCATCATAACTCTGAACTGAGTAAAGTTTCTATTTGATCATGATAGGATAATACTATCAGCACGAGAGAGAAAAATAAATCAAGAAGTGAACCGTGCGTGAGAGAGAGACACTCAATAAATGGGTATGCTTTTTGTTTGTTTAGTTATGGAGATTTGTTAACTTGATATATTTCCAACTCAGGGTTACAAATTTATTTGTTATCTTCAGAGAAAGCAGGCAGTCTCATCCTGGAACTTCTGAGACAGATGTCTCTCGATCTGCTCCTGAGATTGTTCTTAGTCCATCACAACCTCAACCAAATCATATTATGTCAAGTTCATCTAGCACTTCTGCAAATATTCTGAACAGTGTGCGACTGGCTGCTGCAAACGTCCAGCCATGTGTGTTACCCATGCCTTACAAGAAAGCCATTGTAAATCTCTCCTGACTGGCCACTTGCCAGAGTCATGCCAAACTTGAACAGATCATTCAAGCTTTTCAGGAGTTTTAATCGATTGTCTGTAATCGTCCCATCGTCTCCTCGTGTTCCATCCTGTTTTTTTTCATCAAAGACTGATGGTATTGGTCATTAACAATGGCGATCCAGGAGGTTCGTAAACTGGACCTATAGATCCTCAGAATTAGCTTACTCGGTTGACCAATGGCCAGTAGTCCGGTTGGAAATGGAGAGCTGTACATGTGGTACATAGCCATTATTGTATTCAAGAACTTCACAAGGGTCGAATTTGTCAATGCCCACACTAATATTTCTCTTGTACAATACTGTCACAGACAATTCAGACGTAGGCAATGTTCAGATTGCACTACTTTCTCAGCCTGTATGATAGCAACATTTCAATTATTGTTTAGCTGTTATTGAACACCACTATTCAGTACATAAAGAAGTGACAGCCAGCAAACTAATGCAAACTATTGTGGTGAAACGTCCTGAGAATGCTTGTTCATTGTAAATATTCTGCTCTCTTCTCTGCTTATTGCAGAATTTGGATTGAGGCCAAAACTTGAATGCCAGTTGATAGTAGTCATGGAGGAGTTTTGATTATTTTGATGCTCTCATGTGTAGCTGCAATCTATTAGTTGGGGAAGGAGGATCTTTAACATATATATATTATTTGTCTCAACAGATATATTAATTGTGCATGACAACAATATTATTGTCATATATCATGTCATACACAGCCTCATATTAGTTGATGATTGAAAATATTAGGTGACCTTGTTTTGTGTAACACCAAAACAAATATTAGGTGACTTCATACACAACCTCATATTAGTCAACCTGTAACACCAAAATCCCTCCAAAACAAAATCTGATCATTGTGGGGGGGATATTATTTTTCCTAAAACAGAGTACAGAATTCGCCTCTAATATCGGAGATTGAAGATTGGATGACAAAAAAATTTGTCAAGGTATCTGCATTCGGAACGAAGAACACAAAAAAGGTTCAGTCAAACATGGCGATGGGGCATGCTGATCTCCATTGATGGCCCCCAGAAGAAAAGAAACATCATGCTGAACTAATGCTATTCTCACTGTGCAGCAACCCAAGGAGTAGCACCCAATGAAACATGGCATCTCAGTCACACACGCATCTTTTACCTCCTCCTGCTTTCGTGAGTGAGCTCACTGCAAGACAGTTCATCATTCACCAAAGGATGTAAACAAATGTTTGTTTGACCCAGTCAGTCAGTCCCTTGGGCTTGGCAGGCAGCCCCCCCTGGACTCTTTTTCTAATACGCTACACTGCTTCTGTCGCAAGGGATCCTTCGGTCAGGCCACCAGTCGAGCAGGTCTCATGCATAAATCCCCGCTGCCATCATTTCCTTTTGTAATCCATTCCGTCCGGCCACTCCGTTCTAGGTGGTACTCCTTTGAACCAACAGGTTTACCAAACCTTGTCTCCAGGCTCTGCATTTGACCGCATGGTGACCAATGTGGCTGAAGGATCCTTGAGGTCAGCATCTGGTTCATTCTGTCACAGCCATCAGACGGAGGAGCAAAGGGTGAGGGAAGCAGACTTGACAGCACCCTTTTCATAATGGACGATGGATGGCCTGCAGCAGGTGAAGCAGAGAGCTAAGCGAGTCCTTTGGCATTTCTCTTTCCAAGTGGCACATCAAACAGGTAAAAGGGACTTTTTTTATTCTGAGGTAAAGAGAGGGTGAGACCTGACCTGTGTTCGGCATGGATGACAAAGACCTTTGTAGACTTCCACTGCAACTCAAGCCTAGCAAGCAATGGATGATGAGGTCACCGGAAAGGAAACTCCCATCTCTTTTGACAGTGATACCACATAGAGAATGCTACATTTGAGCCAAATAGTCAAAAAGAAGATGCAGGGAGTAGATTCATTTTCAAGGGATGTTGTTAGCCCCTATAGCCTTAGCCTCCTTGCAAGCTAAATGATCTCTTGTCAATGAAGCCATCCAGTAACCAATCCATCTATCCATCCAACCTCAAAAACTGCTTTTGACGTGATACATTTTACTGTAGGTCATGGGGGGGGGGGGGCAAAGATACATTTGGATTCTGACAAGAGTATACGTTGCTTGGTTTTATTCACATGACATGACACCACCACAAGTACAATCCCCATCACTGGGAATTATATCTCACTCCACCAAGCCAAAACAAATCCATCCACTTCACAGTATTTGATCCAGCATCATATACCACGAGGTGTACCATGTCACGCCACTCTCGCTGCTCCACGGTCTTTTCGAAGGACCAGGCAAAAAAGCCCCCCACCGGAGACCAAATCCACCTCTACCTCATCAGCCTGGCTGCAACAGCAGCTCACAAATCAACATGATACACGAAGCAAACAGTCGTTTCACTTTGGTCCAAAGCTGTCGCACTATGCAATTTGGAAACACCTCACATCTCAATTGGCCATAACGAAGCAAAACAAGCACTCAGACAATCGATGATCGAACTGAAAAGAAGAGAGTGAAGAAGAAGAAGAAGAAGAAATAGGTCAGAGCATTCCCAATGCACATGTAAAAGTAGTGTCAGGGTTGGGTTCTAATGGGTATCCGGCAACTGCAACCTTCTCCTCTTATTTCTTGGCAAGCCGAAGGAGGCACCGTCGATGACACCAGTGATGCTGGAACAACTCTCTGATGCTCCCGGAGAAGCCAATCTCTTGGGTGATCTCATGTTCTTGGGTGGATCCTGGGTCATAATATTGTAGCAGGAAAACACATGTTCCTGAAACAACAGTGACACATCGCAAGCTGGTAGTGATTAGCTTTCGTAACCTTTCCATGACTGGAAAGCTTAAACCAAACGAACTCGATACGTAATATGGCCTACCTTTTCTGAAGAGGATCCAAACAGTGGTATGGCACTCATCTTTGTCTCCATTGACTCTTTTGTATACATGCTGCTGGATGCAGCTAAAATGGCAGCTGCTGCTACGGTGAAGGAGCAGTAGCTGGCTAAATTGATCGCTGTGTCCACGACAAAATTGCCCAAAAGGAAAATTAAATACAAGTCATGCAAACAATCGAAGCATGTCGTGAATTGAATGTAGCAATGTTTACGGAAGAATCGGAAGCCAATGACCGACCATCGACAGCTGCAAAGATGAGTGCAGTGACCTTGCGCAGTGACTCCTCTGGATCATCAGCATCGCACCGGAACTTGCATCTGAAATAACTCAGGTACTCGAATGGCGTGACGCAATCCATCCTCCATTGCAGAGTATCGAGGAGGAGGAGCTCCATCCTCTGCACAACATTGCTGTCGAATGCGTACCCCTGGATCTGAAGCTCCGAAAGCAGTGGCGCTCTGTACTCCTCCATCTTCGCCGCCACCGACAAACAAGCCATCGACAACAATCTCAGCGCCCATGGCTTCTCGTTCTGATCGACAACAGAGCGGTAAATGGCCAGGAAGCCCCATGGACATGGAAAGAAGAGAACATGTTACAGCTTCACATTACATCGATTCTTCGCCGTGCAAAGAAGCGATCGAAATAAGTCGCCGCGAGGAACGCAGTCCGGAATCCGAAGCCGAAACGGGCCCTGGTCTGACGAACACACACATACAGATCGATGAGACGTTTATACAAGGATCAGAGCATTGAGATGAGGACTCGCCTTTAAGATCCATATGATGGCGTCGGAGCGGGCACGCTTGAGCCAGCTCTCCGTCGCCGGAACCAAGCAGAACTCACTGTTTTGCCTCTCGAAGCTGTTCTCTTTCGAGACCAGCTTCTCTACGTACTCCTCCTCACAGAGATCGGTGGCTTTGAGAACCAGGAACGCTTGAGACAGTTGGCTGTCATCGGTGGGAGAGTCCAAATCCAAGTCTATGCCGGTCGCGTCTTCCTGGCAGAGGAGGCCGGAGATCGACCGAGAGCAACCTGGTTCATCCATAAGCAGCTCAGAGCAAAAGCCCGTGGAGCTGTTAGATATGGAGGGGAGCGAGGAGGCCGTCCATTTGCACGTACGTGTTTGCTAGGTGACTCAACGACGGAAGAATCCGAGCGTCGTGGTCGGGTGGGCACGAGGAGAGGTCTGCGACCGGGATTTATGCTCTGCAGGAGCCGAGCATGGAGGGGCGCGGTGGGGGAGAATGATGGGAGACGTGCAAGACAAGGCTCCTCTTATGCTCTCTCTCTTCTCTCTCTCTCTCTCTCTCTCTCTCTGTGGGAGAGGAGAAGATGGCAATTAATTGTGTCTTAATACATAAATAATAATAAATTGTCTTCTTATAGGGATAATTAACCCATCAACATATATATTACCACTAATATATAGGTCTTTTGCCACAATTGGGATAGAGATAAGGAATCCGAACTATTTCTAGTATTTTTTTATTCAGAGAAATTGAGATAATAAAGAAAAATCAGTACTAGAAATGATGTATTTGCCACTAAAAATACGTGTAATGTTGTAATGCATCATTTCATGCGTCAGATTAAGAATAAATGGTGGGTTGATCAGATCCTGCCAGAGTAAATGACAAGGATTGAAATATAATATTAGATAAGAAAAAGATTATGCCACATTTATATATATATATATATATATATATATATATATATATATATATATTGCTTATAATGTTTTCATATATTATATTTTGAATCTCTTATTGATCACGCACATAGTGTCTTTTCCATCAGATGATGGAGAGTATTAGCATGCGGTATTTCGCCCAAATTGGAACACTCAATCTAATCAATCTTTCAAGGATTGGATGAAACTATTCCTATAACTTAGACATAAATATTTTATCATGTAATTTTAGGTTTATTAATTTAATGAATCTTATTATCCTAATGAATCAAGTTCGATCATAACAAAGATATTAGAGCGGGCCTAAGTAGACATATTACATCGATGTGGCACGAAACATATATTATGGTAAAGCTTTATTATTGAACTCGATCTCGAGTGCATCATTATTTAGAGTTTAATTCTATATATTATGTCCATTGGACCTTAAAAAAATATTTAATCTTAAATAAAAAACATAACATAAAATATAATATTTGATTTAATTTCATATTGGATTGTGTTAAATTAGATTTTAGTTATCCAGGTCAAATAGTTTGGAGTCAACCAAGACCTTCTTTCATATTTGTCTTAGTTTAAATTGAATCAGGGTGTATTTGATAAATACGTTAGATTTGAACGATTTGAAATAAGTTTTCAAAACATTGTTCTAGCTCATGCGAAACTTATCTAAGAAATATCTTTATAGTAGGCTTTTAGGACCATTACTCTTATGATTAATATTTATGAAGTAGTTACATATTTCTCTCTATCTTGACTATAATCATGTTACTCTGAGTCAAGTAACATAGTATCAATTTAGTCAACTTAGTCGTGTGCTATCAATACATCACCCTGCATGGCCTTGGAGCTTCGAACATATTTCATCTGATTGACTCTAAGGTATCGATCACATAACATCGAGATAGAATCATGTGACATCAAAATATTATTTAATTGAAACTAAAGTATAAGTAAGATGGCGTAAGGGGTTAGACATGTATATAGTAACGAGACATCAGCCAACTAAATCTAAGGTGTCATCAAATGACATTGAAATATCAACTACGTTCTTATTAGTTACTCCCTTGTCGGATTGATTATGGAAGGATACTTAGTGATTTTAAGTATTTTATATCACATGATTTCAGTCCAATTAAATTAAATAAATTAATTATTTTATCAGATTGAATAATGACAAATAACCCAACGACCCCTCGCATTCCTGAGTTTGAATGACTCTCCAAGTGAATCAAACATATTGTCTTCATGTGTGGCAGTGGGTTCATAATGTTGGACTGCAAGCTCACATCTGCATGAGTCAGGGAACATGTCTTTCCATTCCCCAACCTCACCATTACGAGCTTCCTCTTCGATGCACCAAACCCCTGGAGAAAGTGACAACTCTTAGCGTGAGGACATCTTTATATGTATCTGTTCACTACCTCTCAGTATTGCCCAGCATGAGGACAAGTCACCCAAACAAGGTGGGACCAGTGCTGCTTGTCTGAATCCTCTGCCCATTGCTCTCTCAGCCAAAGTTTTGAGTGCAGCAAAAAAATTTCACCAACTTCAATAAAAATAATAATACTGGATTCTCAACTTGAACACTTGCTGCTAGTTTCTAGCTCAATCTTTTTGCTCAAGATTATCGTTTCTAGAAGTTGTCCAGCTATGTCAACAATGTGCTGTGACCACCATGATTTATTTGAGCTTTAAGTTCAGCCTCAGAAAGAAGAGGTAGGAAGATAGGGGAAGGAAAAATGAGAGATAGGGACCCAAACCCTGCATCAAAGTCCACAACTTCTGCAACTTATACATCTATGGAAGACTAGGCAATGACTCTTGCGAAAGAAACCATGTGGAGGATGTCAGATCCAAGCCCAGATGACACACCTTTCTCAGCCCCCACTCACCATTAGCTTCACAATGATCTCCAAACAAATGGGCACAGGTGGTGGAGGGAGGTGATGTCGATGGGAATGGAACAGTTGGCTCTTACCATCTTTATGTCAACATTTAAGACGATTGTTAGCCCATCTTGGCCACACTACGAAAACCATTTGTGTGCAGAAGCAAGAATTAGAAGTATATCATCGAGAAGATGGGATGGGATGGGATGACCACACAAATGTGAAGCCATAATTGACAGGGACAGCATGAAACTGCATCCTTGATGCGTCCTTGTAGAACTAGTGAGTGTTTATTAGATCAATGAGTGTTGAATCTTCCTGTAATGCTGACCTCTTCGTTTCTGATCTACCGCCATCCATATTGGATTCAGACGTCCATTGTTGGAGCAACAAAACAAGAGCTACGCGCCATCTGCTCTCTTTGATTGGTTCTTTGGATCAGACATCAAAAAGGATAGACCAGATGTTGGGGGGTGGAAGAGAGAGTCGCCTGCCGGGCAAGTTCCCAAAGTTTGACCACTTGCATCACATGGGGGGACTCTGATGCGTGCAGCCACTGCTTCTTGAACTCATGCTTTCTTCTCGCCCAGCTGTGTGTATGTGATGTGCCCTGCATCGCAAGCGAGCCTTTTTGTTGGTGTTCCCCATGTCTTCCTTCTCGAGGAGAGTCGTAGACAAAAATAGCCAAGTAGATACTTGAGCTGCTGACCACATGTTCTTCTTCTTCTTCAATTGATTCATTCTCGGTAGCAGTATTGATGAGCTTCAAGTGGTTCTTCTAATCCTCAACAATTAGTGCAATTTGACCTCTACAGGATCTGTGGAGGATAGAGAAAGAGACATGGAAGGCCGAGCGTTGAGTGGATGCTAGCTAGCACAAAACATCCAAAGCTCTGGCAACAAGGTACTCCTTTTTTTTGCTAACTCTGCTGAGTTGAGCAGCTCTTTGAACTTGAAGAATCACAATGCTGGAATAGGGTTGAGAGGAGGGCCATTGGTAGATGCTTGCTCCTTGTCCCAAGTTTGATGGCACATGTAACGTGAACCTTTCTGCAATGGTTGCAATAGATGAAGCCGGTGTAGACTGAGTTGTAGGTTATGGATCGGTGCAGGTCATGGGCCTCGGTTGTTGCCATTGAGGCCCCTGTAATGGACCTGTGCTGCAAAAAATATTAAGCAGGATGTTGAGAGTAGGATTTGAACCCACTCTTACGAACCAGAACCTCAATCTGCAATCAAAATAAATAAGACATAAAATATCAAGGAGAATGTTGAGAGTGGGATTTGAACCCACGCCCTTTCGGACCAGAACCTTAATCTGGCGCCTTAGACCAACTCGGCCATCTCAACGTTTTGATCACTTTGTTCCTATTTATTTATAAAACTTCTGTTTTTAACCCCGCTATGATAATTTGAGGCCGGATGAATAAGTGACGCACTTAAGACCAAATCAGCGCAAAGAACACGTTTCGTTCCAAAGACTAAATTTTCTGAAGCCAAATGTCTCGACCAGAATTTAAGCTGCAAGGAGATAGATATCCACACACGTGTCGACCGAATAGAATTAGGGTGTCTGTCATCTTGATGCAAAACATTGATGAAAACAAGTCTTTCGCAAAGATAAAGTTCATTATCTCACTACGAAATATGAAAATTCAGATCAAGGGTGTTGAAAAAAGCTGCCACTTGTAATTGAATGGAAAGAAAAAGTAGATTATATCGAGCAACATGTACAAAATTTCAAGCCTCGTTTAAGTGTCATGTACTTGAGAGAGACAGACGACACAACTTTTGGTATGCCCTAATAGAGAATATACAAAATTATGATTGTTCCGTGTTTATTTCTTTTGGCAGAATCAAAGCAATAAGACAGTCAGCTGGATGAGGTGCAATGGCCAGCAAGGAACAAGTGTCGAGTGAGTATGGGAGAATGAAGAGTAACCTTGAGCCCATCGACTTCCCCGCAGGAATCTTTATTACTCCAGCACAGTCCCTTTGCTTCAGATATGATATGAAGTCTTGGATCTGCAACAAGGGATTGAAATAAGAACTCGTAAGCAAGCGTTATCTTTTTAAAGTAGATGCCGCTGAAAAAGGGCAGGAAACAAACACAGCTTAAAGGCTCCTACCATTGATGTAAAATTGAAAACATAGGTTTATTAAGAAGCTCCCACGCAAGCATGGACACACACGATGGCCATGGACATACACATTGACAAACACTCGTACCATAACACATGTATATTGCCCCTTGATAAACGCGATATAACGTCCAGCAACAGACCAGT
The DNA here is from genome assembly GCF_036884655.1 of Musa acuminata AAA Group. Taxonomy (NCBI): domain Eukaryota; kingdom Viridiplantae; phylum Streptophyta; class Magnoliopsida; order Zingiberales; family Musaceae; genus Musa; species Musa acuminata. The sequence goes on from NC_088333.1 coordinate 6,379,406, forward strand.
GCATCCGTCTATACCATGACATCAAGTCTTTTAGAAAGATAATGGACGCAACCAGAGTTGTAAAAGAAAAATTACCAAGAAGAATCAAGGTCCAAATGAAAGATATTACCTACCATAAGACAAAGGTGGAAACTATGACAATAAAAAAACCACATAAATGTGGCTATTACTGATAAAAGCTAGCATAATTACAGACAGCAGGGGCAAGACTAGTTTGGTAGGATAGTGTCCCACCAAGCAATGGTGATCTCTTCGAAGATGCTGTAGTGATAGTTCACAATGTAGTACATGGTCAAAATCCTGTACAGAAACCATATGGATAGTGATAGTTCACATTTCACAACATAGTATATGGTCAAAGCCTGTACAGATCCATATGAATAATTGGGTATTCTTAAGACGACTTTGAAAAATGCACACAGATTAAGTAACCAAAATATAGTGATTAAGGTACCAAAGACATGTTCTAATATCTGATATGACAAGCAGAAAAATGGTGAAGATAATACTTACTCCTCTTTGGTCGTTTGTGGTGGACGGCAGCAAACGACAAACCTCTCTCTACACCATGTATTAAACCAGTCATCAGCAAGAGAAGAATCCAACAAATTAACATAAACTGCTACATAGAAAGAACACAAGTATACTAACTGTGATATAGAATAAGAAAACATTAAACATATTAAAATGAAACTATCTAAACATAATAGATACATACAAAAAGATCAGTGTTCGACATAAAGAAGCAAAATAGATATGCAAACATAAAGCCTTAGGAAGAGTATCTAATGCTAACAAATTATGCCACAAGGCACACCACATAAGTAAATGAATCATGGTTCAGCTTTTACAATAATCATCTAGCTCACTATGGTGATTGCTGCATGCTGAATATAATGACACATCAGCTTCATTGTGTGTGGAAAAATAAATTGTCCATAATCAACAATTATGGATACGTTGGACGGTAACAGAATTATGCTTCAACAATTATGTCATCTATTAAATGACTACTGTTTCCGTCATGTAAGGAAATTGGTTAGTAGGTACATACATAAGCCAGTAAGTATATCATATAATAGACACCAAACAAGACAAGGTAATGCAATAAATTCAGACATTACCTGATAAAAGATCTTATACTACATTCTAGAATTCAGCTGAATTCTTTTCACTTGTAAAACACAGAAAATGGCTTCTCAAAACATGTTTTACTTTAAATTTATATATTATAACATTCTTTAAGCCGGAAAGCACTATTTTACAAAAATGTACATATAACACTTCTGCTACTTAGCTTATAATGGTGGAAAAGTTTGAAAAACTTCAATATGTTGAATTCACTACTTCCATTCCGAGATCAAATATTTAGAAAAATATGTACCAATTGAATGAATATGTTCTATCCCTCCCTCCCTCCCTGTAAAACAGTCTCCTCAGCCATTAAAATGTAACAGACTCTAATGTCAAGAGAATCAGAACTAAGCAACACTTTCATAAAGCTGGTATATCGTAGCATATGGCTCTTCGTATGGAGATCTTACACAGAAATTCATGCCTCTCCATAAATCAAGATATAAAAATTGCTATAACACTCAAGAAAATTATGAACAACAAATTGATTGTGCAAGCATATGTACTAAGCACCTCTTACTGTTGTGATTTTAAAATTTTCCCTTCTTCAATATTTGGTGAGTTCCTAAAGAACTAAATTATCACCAGCAGCTAACATCATACAAATCCAAAACATAACGCATGATAATAAAAATCTGCAACTGGTGTTTCCAGGGGCTTTAAGAACTCACTTTATGAGGAGGAGTGTTAGAAAAAGTTGACTTAACATGCTGAATGTCTGTGCGTTTTGTTACATCTAATCTAGCAGGCCAGCTGCAATATCACGAGAAGACATTCATTAGAACCTCACATAAACCATGTTATAAAATGGAAGCAAAGGCAGAAATCCAATCATACTCTGCTGGTTCTGACAACGTGGTTGAATATTTACAAGCAACCGAGTCCTCTCTAACTGCATAAATTGTGCAGTAGTGAACTCCACTTTTTGAAAGAGTGCCTTGCCACTGATGGTGAGGACATGATATACTTGCTTGCAAGTTGGAATCCTTCGGTTGTTGCAGAGGAGGAGGAGAGCTTGGAGGAGGTGGAACAGAAGGTGGCTGAGAGAGAGGCAATGGAGGTGGCACATCGGATGGGGGAGGAGGTGGGTGAACTACATTTGATAAACCTGGTACTGTAACTACTTGGTCAAATCGCTGCATGGCACCCCCAGGCAGCTGTGAAAGTGGAGTAATAGAAGAGGGTATAAAAGGAACAGGAGCACATGCATTAATATTGCGATTATCGATAAGCATCATGCCTGTGGAAGTTCGGTTTAGTAGAGGACTTGGACCAGAATTATCCCAGGAATTACTTGGGGTAAGATAGACAGGACGCACCAAAGATGTTGGCACCGGTGGTGGTATTACAGAGCCCACATGTGTGACACTGGTCCGGCTTGGTAAGCTTACTTTCCCAAACATCTGTGGCTCATTCTCCTTCTTCATGTAATGCCAGATTTTTTCACCAGCATTGGTGGCGGGACCTAGTGATGAAAAATCCAAAGATAGAACACAAGAAGTAAGAACACCATAGAAAATAGTCTGGGATGTCTAGCTACCTTGACACAGTACTCACCAGGAAATGAGAGATCCATGGGCACTTCCCGCATGTCAGCACTGCTTGCAACAGTCCAGTTTGATTGAAATGCTTGTCCATGCTGCACTTGAAAACCTATATTTTCTACATTTACCCTTGGGGATACCGGTATATGAACATTGAGATCAGGTTTATTTGTGAAAGATCTAACATAAGGATTTCCTTGTTTGCTATCCAAACCAGCAGGGCGAAATTCCCCAGGAGATGGAGAATATCCCAAAGTATTTAATTTCCTCGGTGTAACTGATTCTTCATGATATACAGCAGCTCTATTATTCCTGTGAAAGACCAGATCAGTATAAAATAAGATCACTGCAGTATCCATTAAAATTTTTAAAATGAATATGTTCCCAAAATTTAGAACAGCAAGGAAACCACTTAGTACAAAGTACAAAGCTCCAAAGGGCTCCTACCACATGCAGAATATAAACCAAAAATACCATTTGAGATTAGTCAATCAATAATCATGAACATTAACTTTATAGATCAGATCTTTCTAGTCTGAAAACTATGTAAGCCAAAAGGCTGAGAGGAAAAATGTAATGAGAGCAACAATCATAAATAAAAAAGTGTATTATAAATCTCATGGGAGAAAAGACCAAACAACTAATTAAGACAGCACATGCACCATAACATAGCAAAGAGGAATAGCCAAAAAAGATAAAACTAGAAGTTCAAAGAATGCACAACGCAAAGTTATAAGTGCCAAGATGTCCTGCTCCTAACAGAAGAAGCATCTCATGTTAGCCAGTTACTAAGATCCTAAATGGGAGATCTCAGTCCATCAGGACAGGCTACTTCTGCAGCTACGGTTTAAACAGTAAGTGGACCAGACTTTTAAGTGAGAATGGGTATGCTCTGGTTAACCAAAACTTTAAAATCTCTCAGTAACCCAGATATAACCCTAAAATGCATTGAAAGGTGGGTAGGATATTACAGGGCTCTCAATTCTACTGTGCATTTGCCACCTAGGGAAGAGGCTAAATATTTACATAGATGGGGAAACACTGTGTGAAGGAATTCAACCAATCGATAGGCACAGACTTGAAACATTCCCCATCAAGGGAGACTTGTGGGAGGAAGGACAAAAACACCTCACAGAAGAAGGCTGGAGTGGCGTGTATTCTCCAAATAAAAGAAAGGTAATTTAAAACGTGTATTATTGCATGTCTTATGTTTTCCAATCAAAAGTTTCTGAATGAGAAGATTTTAATTTGGTTTTCTACTCCAGCGGCACCTTCACCCATGCCAACAATCTATTCAACATGGCACAGATCATACATGTTCAGGCTTTCAGCCAAAACACCCATGCCACAGTAACTTAGAACAACTACTAGAATAAGGATATGGAGCAGTTGTTTGCATATCTTTTGAAGTAGTAATATGGATCCTTCTCTGCCAAGGAACTCTGTCAAGAAGGATAATCCAGCAATCACCAAATTGATTCTTTTATTCCTTTCAACCAAGTCTTTTTTTTTTATGTTCGTTTGTATTTTCTATTCCTTCCAACCAAGGCTTAAAAGAGAATGGGAAGGTTTAGTCAACTCCACAAGAGTCATAAAATATTGGACCAAATCAGTCCAAATCAAACTGATCAGTCTAGACATTTATGGGAAGGGTAATATCCCAGTATATTCGCTGATATTGCTTGGGGAAAAACCACAAAATGATCCAATTGCTCTCTCTCTCTCTCTCTCTCTCTCTCTCTCTCTCTCTCTCTCTCTTACAAATAACATGACTTCAGCACACAGGTGAAGGTGGCTAGTAGTAATGTGAGGAGGTTAATATCCATGCACATTCACTGATATTGCTTGGGGAGGATGCCACAAGAACAATCCAATTGCCTCACACACACACACATGAACAGTCTCCACTATACCTCTTATATACAAACACACAGGTGTACTAGTCTGTGCAGATGGCTGGTACCAACAACCAACAGTTTTGCAGGGTAGCCTAGAAATTAAGATGAGTACCAACCAACTTTATGGTTTGACCAATAACTGGTATAAGACTATATAGGTCAGTATCACTTGGTATTCAATTTTTCATTATTTTTTCCAGTGATATCAGATGGTACCGGTCAGTGTATCACTTGACGTGCTTTCAAGTCACTTTTAGGCTATATGCAAGCAATGAACTGCAACAAAGAGAGATTTTCTAGGATGAATACAGGAGTCATAACAGTGATCTTGAAGAAAACATGAAATGAAGCAGGAAGAAAGCAATGCTGGAGAAAAATATATAAAAAATCTTTCAGCTAAGAAAGAACATCTTCGGTCGCTAATTCATCATGCAATCTCATTTTGGATGACTAATCACACACACACACCCCCAAAAATAAAACTAAGAACTCTAGATATTATATGATACGAATCTCAGCTTGTTTCTTTTTTCAATCAAACTAACAGGTCAAACCTTGATTACCGAGGTAATAAAGGAGAATCCTTACCAAGCATGCAAGCCCATTCTTTTTGAATTAATAACAGACAATTGCATAACTCGAATACAACACTGGGCACTAAAAACTTATCCAACTAAAAGCAAGAGATACACAAACATTTAGAAATAAGAAAAGAATCTAATCTGACTCAACCTAACCAAATTTCAACTCAGTTTTAACTTGTTGGTCTTGATCAAGGTTCACAATTTTGTGTACAGGTAGTATACTGGTTAAGGCTCAAACCAGAACCATACCAGCCTCTACTGGTGTCCCAAGTGTTGATATGACAGTACGTATCAAAATTCAGGATAAACTAGAAAAGAAGACTGAAAAGCAGAAAAGGGACTACAGGTACAAGGCCTGTACCGCACTGTACTGGGCATACCATCGGGTTAGGCTGTCAGACCAATTAATACCACCCATAATGAACCGTATCAGGCAGTATTACAAACCTTGGTGCAGATCAAGATGTATTGATATAATGCCAAGTGTTGACACACACACACCAATAAAATTGGAGTTATCCCTTTCAACTATGAAACATAAAATCAAATCTTTCTAGTGTACACAAATTCTATTGGGTCTTTTCTAAAAGAAAGAGAATTCATTTTTTTTTCAAGCATGTTTTTAGCTCTGTAAACACTTATATCACTTCAATAATTCTAATTTTTTATTTCCTCAAATAAATGTCTTAGGAATACCAGCAAATTGACTTGAATTAATTGCATTTATCCACCACACACCCAATTTAATTTAAACAATTATGTTAGTTTTAGCATAATCGTATAATGAAATCCAGATGTGTAGCTTGATATTAAGCCGACCAAGAAGCGCACATGCATCTACCAAATACAAATATGTGCAGCAGGTATTTGTTTCAAAAGCAAGATATTGACACAGCATTCACTCATGGTAACTGATTGTCAACAGCAAATATAATAATAATAATTACAATAATTATTATAAAATGTTTGAATTATAGAAATTATGAATATTTAGCAAAATTGATAATGTTTCAGACCTGAACTCAGCTTGAAGAAACGTTTCTGAACAGCTCCGGATGATATCTAGTGCAGTCACAGCAGCATCCACACTGCTAAACTCAACATGCCAGCAAGAACTTTGCAAACCTATTCGTGTCAATCTAACCACAGAACCAAGATTCCCAACAGCAAGATTGCACAAGGCCCTTAAGTCATCATCTTCGATTGTCATAAAAGAAATACCAGGCAGAGTAATATAGAGAGTGCTAACCGGTACTTCATCTTTCGTGGAAAGTGAATAATTCTTCTGCTTATTGCTTTCATAAGAAAGATTCTGATTAAGATTGTATTTGACACGCAGAGATGAAAATAAAGAAGATAACTGAGACATTCGAGCCTTCCAGTGGTCAGCAGACACATCATGGAAACTTGGAGCCCTTGGTGAAAAAAGCACATTGTTTGGGGCACTTCCAGTGTTTCCACTCCTAATTTCAACTTCAACAGTAGTAGACCCAAACCTTGCACCACGCAAATGGGATTTTGCAAGGTTGGCAGCTTCATGTGACTGGAAATCTATATAGCAGCAACCATTTAGTCTATCAAATTGCCATCCAGTAATCTCTCCAAATCTAGAAAATGCATTGATCAACTCCATGTCGGGGACAGAAGCATCAACTTGCTTTACTAGAAGCTGACATCCAGAAACAGACTTATCCTTAATGTATGCACCATGTGTCCATTTTCTATTTTCATATGCTTGACATCCACTAGCTTCACGAAAATACCTGATGTGCCCAATTGCAGAGGCTGCTTCTTCTGCAGAGCTGAATTCCAGCAGCAAGGCATTTTCACTTGCAAGACTAGTAACTATAGGGGGATTCCTCAAGCCTGCTTTCAATAACTCGTGCAGTATCTCATCTTTCAACCGCTGGGTTGACACATTACCAACATAAACAAAAGAGCTATCACCAACAGCTATACCATTAAAAGCTGCTCTGCTACCCACTCCTCTATCAAGAAACTTAATATGAAGGCAACCACCCCATAGAGAGGAGCCCTGCATACATTTACGTGCCTTCACAGCATCCAGAATATTTCGGTACTCAACTAAAGCAAAATCTTTGGCAGGAATAAACAGAAAACATTGCAAGGCACCAAAATCCTCAAACTGCAATCTAACTGCCGTTTCAGTGGCATCATGCCCAAGAGAACTCACCCACAATTGCTTGGAAGCAGAGGTCACATCCATGGCTCTAGGATCCCCATCAGAGTACCAAAGAAATTGAGTGGAAGCACTGCTTTGTGCAGGAGAATGTTCATTAGGGGATGAAAAAGTTTTAGCTGCACCTCCAGAAATAGATACAAAAGATGGCATGCCAAGATCAGCATTAAAGCTCTGGTAATTTATCGTATTTGACTCCTTCCGATTCCCAGAGTGTAACTTCCTTGTGGTGGCCAACCTTTCCCCACCATGAATGGAATTTCCTTCCCTTTCACCCATAGCTTTTTCTGCAAAACCATCATCTCTTTTGCACGCATCAGCCGGAGATGCATCAGGAATTCCCGAGTCCTTTGAAACACCACCAATGTCTTCATTCTGGAGAGGGTTCTTGTAAACCAAGTATGGGTTGCTGACATCATCATGATTTGATGCATCAAATTTGTTCCCACCACTCCCTTCAAAATCTGTTCCATCAACCAACTTTGACAAAGACCCAAATAAGTTCTCCAACATGGATAATGATTCGGTAGTAGCCTGTAGGCCATGCAACTTGGATAATTTACTACAATAAGAAGATATCCAAACTCTCATGGATGGATCATTCTTAATTGCCTGCAGAGTGTAGCCAAAATCAGTTTATGCTGGGATTTTATAATGATGGTGTACTAGATTATGATATAAGAATAAAAAAACCTAAACTTTTGACCAACAACATGACAAATTCATGACAAACATTGAGAACATTTGATATATCCTGTCGATATAGCATTCATATGGCCAACTATGAACTCTGGAAAATTTTATTCACAACGAAAAATTTCTTCTTCTTGAGTTCTTACGAAAATGAAGTTAAGTACTTTAAGAGTATGTATTCAAATTTATATATATAGCAAAAACTCACAGCTTTACATATCAGAACCTGAAGTGTACCCTATCTGTACTCATATTTCTTTCCTTCAAATCTAAATGGTTATGAAGATGGAAGAATAAACTCATAAGCATCACAAATTCACCCAACTTCTCACCCAAGATCCAGATGAGACTTACACCTTTGAAAACACATCGAAACAATACCTGATGAGGCCAGAAGTTAATTTCAATCTACAAGTACATAAATTATGAAATACATCCATTGTATTTTCAACTGTTTCAATATCAAATGCAGTTTAACAAATCATAGCAACATGCAACTATTTTCCATAATCCACATTAATTTTCAGGACACTGATGATTGAAAGAATCCTGCTTCCTCAAGCTATGTGCACAAAATATTAGTGGTTGATTTTCAATCTATTACATTATCCGATTCTAGAATCCAAAAAATAGTAACCAATAAAATAACCACAAGAAAAATTGTTTGGATAAATTCAAAAATCAATAAAAGACTACATCTTAAAAGATAGTGAGCTCATTACCATTCCCAATAAACAATTTTTAGATTGTAGCAAAGTTTTCCTTGAATGCGCTACGGACTCAGTTTGATCATTTCCATCGGAATCTATACTTGGTTTTGTCAGATTTGGACATAGTGAAGGTTCATCAGTCACCTTGTCTGTCACATGACTTACGTCATTTTCATCATCACTCAGATGACTTGTCATCTGATTTAGAAAGTACTGCCCCTCTCTATGTAGAGCAACATCAGTTCCGCCAGAAACAAAGAGCTCAAAACAGGCTGCAAGTAAGTTCTTTGGGAAGGCAAAAAATATGCAAAGGAAACTAAGTGCCCGAAGCAAAAATAACCTATGTAACACAGTTTCGCTATCATACTTCGTCTCATGCTTCAGTTCATGAAGGAAATCCATTGGGTCTTGAAGCTTTAGAACTTCTCTGCTACCTATCTGATAAATATCCTTACCCTCAAAAGTTGAAACAAAAAACGTAAGAATATTTGAAAAAACTGCAGAACAGATGCCCTGAATGACAGAAGATGTTGGTGCTTCATGTGATGCTGTGCAACAAATGTCAACTAGACCAAAAATACAGGCTTTAACAGTTTCATATGCCACACCATCAACATCCTCTCCTTTCACGATTATGGCCAAGCTCCAATTATACATGTTGATAGAAACTCTAGCTGCTGCCTCTAGAGCAGTAGGACAGAATGATGCATACCGAGGAATAAGCTCAGCTACAATACGCTGTACGCTCGAGCAACCTATACAGAAAATAAGAATACACAAAGTTCTTCAGCTGAAAATTATTTTAATGATTTGGTAAGGATAAGGAAAGTGTTTCATACTTCTTAGTTCTTACAATAGATTATGTAATACTAAGCAAAAAAGTTGTACTTGATAGAGAAAGAAGAAACTTGTAGTTAAACAGTTGAAAACACACGAGTGTTAATTGATCTATGTTAAATATTTACGTTACACTTCAGAGTTCAATCTCTAATCAGAATTTAGATGGGCCTACTGCTACACAGATTGCTGGCGTCAGATCATGAAATTCATAGAGTATGTCACGAAAAAAGTTCTAGACCTAGCATTCCAAATATGCAATGCGCAGCTTTTCCTGACAGTTCACCATAGCCCATCCACTGACAGTTCTTTTTTTCTATAGAAACTAGTAAACTGCATTAGCCTCCCCTTATCCACCAACAGTTCTCAATATGAGTTGTATCTACAGAAATTCTTAAAAAAAATACAACAACACAATCATTATCATATTTGATGCTGTTTCCAGGACCTTAACAGTAATATAAGTTTCTTTTATTGGTGCAATTTTACATCTTCTTTTATAATGGCTACTATGCCTTTCCAACCATGGTTATCCACCCTTAGCTTTATACTGTAGCCCTAAGCTTCCTGTTAGTGAACAACTACCTCAAACCATGCTTCCTAATTTTTCTACTCAACTACACTTATCTGGGTGCATCGCCAGCTACCCTTAATAGGTCCTCAACTACTTTGCACTGGCGCCAAGATTTTAAAAACAAGAACTGTGATTGAGTTAAAAATCTAGAACCTAGGATCAGAAGTGACTCAGATTAGAGCATGATTTGACCAGAGCATAATAAAACCAAAGTTTCATAAGAGTACTAACTCGTCCACAAAATAAAGAAAATAATGAAACAAACTACTTTATCCTTGAGATGGTCATCATAGCCAACAACACCAAACCCCCTCCTCTAGAACAAATTAAAGGGAATGCCAATGCCCCCCCTCTGAATCTCAAGTAAATCTGCAATCTAGATTAATCACACACATTGGGGTCAATGAAGTAATATTCAGCCAAATTAAGAATGACTGATATGGACTGGAATAACGGAACTATTTTAAAACGACTTGCATACTACAAACAGTTCCAGTTTTGATGTCAAAAAAAAGAAAAAGGACAACCATTTTTTAGTGTCCCCTGTCGTTTATCCACTCAAGGAGAAATATTCATTACTTGTGAATATTCTTGAGCAATAGCTCAAAGAACAATGCAATGTGAGTATACATGATTAATATGGACCCACCCAGAGAGACATCAACACAACTCATGTTTCACTTGTCCGCTTGAGATTGTATATGCCCTCTGGTTAAGATGACATTTATAGGACTTTCCTGTATTGTCTAAGAAAGATATTAATCCATTAGCAAATTAAGGGACTCAAACATACAATTTCTAACAGTAAAAGCTTAGTGTAGTAACGAATTGGTCGTTTTCATCGCAAATTCTTAGATACAAAGAAAAAAGAAGAACAAATAACAAATGGCAGAGATCTGACCTCTGGAAGCGGTAATTAGAGACAAATAAGCCTGCTCAAGCTCGGACATGAGGCCGGCGTCCTTCTGGGAGGCGCAAAACTTGATTCTCCGATAGCACTCCACGAGACTTCGGATCTCATCCTTGTTCCTCCGCTTCCGGATGATCTCCTCCTGCGACGGGGGAGGGGGAGGGGCGCCCGAGACTAAGGCCTGATGATGGGGCGGGGCGATCGGTGGGTCCGAAATCGCCTCGTAGAGCTTTCGCTTCTTGGGCGGCTGCTCGGTGGCCGACATCGACGTCGAGCCGGATCCGTCGGCGGCAAGCGGCGGTGGCAAGATCTCGTTAGGGATTCTATTCCAGGGGTTTGGTTCTGTTGCACCGCGAGGACGTTTTAAAGTTAGAATTGGACCGGCCCAGATTGCAAGCCTTCTTAAGCCGAACCTGACTAAAAGGTTCGAATTAAACCGACCCGGGCCGCCCCAAACTCTTTCCGGTTCATGGGTTTTGTTACCTTCGTAATACAAAGGACGAATGTATCACATCACACTTAGTTGCGTCATCGTGACTTCATATCATGAACTATGGGTGGAACATAAGACTTTTTCTAATATTATTAATTAGGACACATCAGGTGATTAGTATGGTCAACAATGAGCTAAGCAATCAACTAATTACTTGAACGAAGATTATAATCCATGTACACACGAATAACGCATTCCCTACTTCTAATGGCATCTGCTAATTAGTCTGGAATATTAGTTTGATGAAACAGACTTCTCACAAGTTTAGACAAACGCCCTTTGAAGAAATAAAATTTATTTTCCTTGAAAAAGAAAGAGAAAAAACACACTCCCAGTGGCCCAAAGCAATGTTTCTAAAGAGCTCAAGTCGCGGTATACATACCCTGCTCAACATAGCAACAAATGATAGCAGAATTAGATTCAATTACAATTATAATAATAAGTTGATCCACAATCTAGTTGAGCCCTTCTCCGACCAACCAAGCTTCTGCCACCATACAAGAAGCGAACTGTGAGAGGCACCTGCAGAAACAAAGTCCTATCATGAATCTTATGTGGAGTAAGATGAGCACGAATGGACCCACAATATATGCTTGTGATCAACCTAAGTTGATCACTTGGTCTACTTATGTTCAATCTTCTTTACCTGTCGAACATCATGTTGTGTATGCTAAGAATAAAAGAATAACATTAGCTAATTGAAAACTATCCTTTTAGTGTTGCTTCTTAAGGTTTTGGTCTCCAATTTGATCCTAGATGTATCCCAAGAAACAGGAATTGATTAAATGGACCAACTGGAAAGCTGATCCAAACTAAAACCAATTTTGGCCACATTCAAATAGTTGATTACAATCCTGATTTTCAAAACAAAAAGAAAAGAGAGCATATAATTTGAAGAATTACAAATAATCAGTAAAAATAAACACGTTATAGAACAAGAACAAAGACTCTGGTTCTACCATCAACAATGTTCATCAAGGCTTCAAAAGGATTCTATTAATGTATAGTTTCTCAACTAATTAAGATAAAAATGTTAAAATGATACATCAACCATGAAGACCATATGGCAATAGATACACTTCATAAAATTTTTCTTATCTACCATGCATGATATGGCTGCAAATGGTTAGCAAGAAAATGCATAATTGCTGACTTCTTTTTTGTAATGCCCAAAATAATTAAATTGATTGGAGATTTACCATATGCATTTCTACTGTGAAAAGAATCCAAAGTCATCTATGTTGGTTGGTCAAGTCCGAACTTCCCTGAAGATCACAATTATGATCGATGCAGTCCACTTTACCCCATCTTGCATTTACTCTATTACAAGGAAAAATCAATTTTCCCAGGCTGTTGAAAGAGTTTGGAAATATCAGACTGACAAATCTGGTAATCTTTTAAGGTAATCCAAAAATAATAATGATGTGAAAACACAGATAAAAAAGCAAGGATATAAAGTCAAATATCAATATAATTTGTCAAGCACCTGCGGTTTACAACATTGTGTATATGACATAGCCACTGAGAAAACTCATCTTGTGAACCTGCCTGTATAGGATTCGCCCTGAAATGAAATCATATATTGAAAAATCATCGAACTACATAACCATCAATTTCTTCATCAACAATTGGACCACATATCTTGTGTTTTCTGCATTAAGAATATTCATTAAATAACTTCAATGATAGAGGATGTGTGAATATATTGATCACAGTGTAAGTTTGCCAATCCTAGTTATATTCGTTTAATGGCCAATTCTTAACATAATGGATGCAAAGCTGTAAAGATGTTAACTTACTTCAGTACTTCCTTAATATGGTCTGCACATTCTTTACAAGGATAAAGTCGAGATAAGATAGCCATCTACATAAGAAAACAAAAGGAAGCAAAATTAATGAGTACATCTAGCCTTTGGAAGAATGACATAAGGATTAATAGAAGTGGTAAATAAAAAGACCTTCTAGATAAACATCAAACAGTAAACTAGTTCTACTACCTGATACACTTAGAAATCATCAAATCATATCCTTCAAAGTTCAAGCATGGTTTAACGTGTAATATGCCGTCAATGGTATACAGTGCTTTTTCTGAGAATCAAAAAAATTCCAGCACAAGGCTGTCACCAACATGAGGTTGGTCAATATATGCAATCTTCTCTATAAGCAAAGAAGTTGTTTATGTGACTAAAATTGATCACACAAATAACAAAGGATCAGCTTTTCCAGATGCAGCAACATTTGAACTCTTAAGATCTAAAATCAAGCGTAGGCCAAAATAACAAAAGATATTGAAGCATTGCATACATGATACGGAAATCCTCAGAAAGAATAGCAGTATGCACTTGCTAGTTTTGCCTCCTAAATCTCCTAGCGAGTCTAAATACATTGGTGAATGATTATTTTTAAAAAAGTATACACTTAAATATTTTGCATAAAGTAAAAAGGTGAAGAAGCAAGAATGTCTTTGATCATACCAATTCCTTTACATCATGCTTCTGCTGCCTTGTTGGTTGATCTGGGTACTGAAAAGATCAAGAGTATATAATCAATAAAGCACTCCAAATTTTGAAAGATATTTCATGTGACAAATGGGGCACATAGTCACATATTGAACGGGCAATGTCTAACCCAAAAAAGAAAGAAAGAAAGAAAGAAAATAGATGAAAATTATGGTTCTTATTCAATGGACAATTCAAACTAAAGCAGACATCCAACTTGCAAAATGACATCACCATCATTTGGAAATCATGCGTGACTTCCCAGAAGGAACATGCAATTCAACAGTATGTCCAAACGAGACTAATAATAGTCATGTGCAAGTGCCTACAGTTTCCCTAATCAATTACAACTTCTAATCAACATGAACGGCCCATTCTGCGTAGCAGACAATAACTAAACCTTAGAGCAGAAGTAAGCACTAAAAGAGGCAATTGATCAAACACCTGGGCAGCGATGGCGTGCAGCAGAGTCCAAGTCGCCCTCCCGAGCTCCTCCTTGGTCAAAGGCCCCGCAGCTTTGGCCTGCAAGATATGCAAAAAAAAAACCCTCGGCAAAACTATCCCCAAACTCAGAACGGAACGACGAGAGCTGGGACCTCTGCCAAAAACCTCCTTTTTACGTCGAAAAGGCGCGCTTCCATCGTCCGTCGTGGAGGGAGGCTTGGAGAAGACGGAGAAGAGAGGTAGGCTTGTCTCCTTGAAGAGCGAGTGGGGGTGGCGGGAGTCGGCTTGCGGCGGGAGGAAAAGGCGGGAGAGGTGGGTTTGAACGCAGTGGGAGATGGATTCGCATGCTTGGAAGAAGGGCTCTAAGGGGTTCCCCGCCATGTTCGTGTCTCCACCACCGGCTATAGAAGAGCAATTAGAAGTTCCAAAAGATTACTCCGGAAGAAGAGAAACGGAAGCAGCTCCTCTTCTCGAGACCCCTCGAGACCCAACTGCGACGGACACCAGGGAAGCAGTGGGCGCACGCTGGAAGAGACTCATAAGTGGTCTTCTGGGCCTCATTGGACCTTAAATATTATTATTATTATTATTATTATTATTATTATTATTATTATTATTAAATGTCGAAGACATTTCAACGTGCAGAGGCACAATTTAGTGCTTGTGGAAAACCGAGTCCTTGTTGTCATAATACATCAGCTGGTGGATCTGAGATTGATAAGGTTAATGAATCCAAAAATATTTTGCAAGCCATATGTATTTAAGCACATGAAATCGAGACAAACATTTAAATCCGCAAGCTGAAGAAGAATAACATGCAAAAGTACAAGCATAAAGCAAGCATCTACCACTACACAAGAAGACATCACCGAGAAGCTTAGCAGCTACCCCTATCGACTATGCTCTGCTTCAGCACGCCCTCAGCACTTGTCTTCTCCGCATGAATCCTTCTCAGGGCTCTCTACCCGTGGCTTGCTCCAACCAGCACAAACAAGAAAGGCTCCCAAGTTCATGGTGCTCAGTCCCGCAAGCAGCCCATAGAAGCAATCCAACCTCCCGTAGTTGATGTTGTCGGCAAGCCACCCCTGTCCACCCTTGCCGCCGGTCACACCCTTCACGAACGACACCAAGAAGCTGCTCAGGAAGAAGCCGAGGGATAGCGTCGTTAGGAAGAGCCCGGTGCTCATCGTCTTCATCCCCTTCGGCGACCGGGTGATGAAGAAATCGAGCTGCCCGGTGTATATGAATGCTTCTCCGGCACCCACGAACAGGAACTGCGGTATCAACGTGAAAACACTGATGGGCAGCGTGGTGGTGCCGCTGGCGGCTTCCCGGGCCACCGAGAGCCGTTTCACCTCCGTCAGTGCTGCAGCGGCCATCCCCATGATCGAGAAGCTCAGGCCAATTCCGATTCTTTGCAGGCTGGTGAAACCTACATGGAGGAAGCAAAGCATGCACTGCTGCATAAGGAATCAGGAAGGTGCATACCGACGTCATGTATCGAGCAAAGGAGTGAGTACCTTGGTTGCCTTTCCACTTCTTCATCAGAGGCATGATGACGCGGTCGTAGACGGCGCAGGTGATGAGAATCGCCGCCACGAAGAAGGCCGTCAGTGATCCTGCCGGGATTTGGAAGCTACCGATGGATCTCTCCATCGTCGTCGCTTGCTCCACGGAGAAGGTGATCATCTGAGCGTAGATGGTCCAGAACATGAAGGTCGTGGCCCAGATGGGAAGCAGCCGAATCATCATCTTCACCTCCTCAATTCTCGTCACGGAGCACATCTTCCAGGGGTTCGGCTGTTTAGTCTCGCCCTTAACTTCGTGATCTTCTTCAGCAACGATCGCAGCCTTGTCCAGGAAACTGTAAATGGAATCCATCGTACGTAACAATGTCAGTCACCTTCAAATGGAACAGCATATAGATCGAGGAGGAATTGTTCGTCACCGGAATTGGTCAGTATGTTGGATTCTGGAGGCCTCAGGACAGTCATCATACAAGAAGACAACAGAGGAAGGAAGCATAAGCTTCCTCTTCCTGATTGCAGCTACGATCACTTGGAGGATGTGCACGATTGGGCTCCCTGAGCTCTTCTTGTACCGGTATCTTCTGGTCCCGGACAGGAACACCAGAAGGGCGAGAACCATGGAGATGCAGCAGATGCCGTAGGCCCAGCTTCGACCCACCTCGTCCTGAATGTAGACGAGGACAGTGCAGGCGAACAGAGTGCCGGTGCTGATGAAGAAGAAGAACCTGTTGAAGAAGTAGGCCATCTGACTTCTCTCCTTCTCGTGCTTCTCGTCGAACTGGTCGGTACCGAAGCCCGATACGCTTGACTTGAGGCCGCCGGTGCCCACCGCGGTGAGGTAGAGGCTCAAGTACAGGGCGCCCATCTGGAAGCCATTAGCTCGCTGGCATTGCCCGGTGACAGTAGAATTGCATGGCGGCGGTCGAAGCTGGGGCAGCTTCGTGGAGATGGACAGTAGGCCTGTTCCCTACATCAACATCAAAACACATGTGACGCCGATTATTATCTGGTGATTTCGAATAGGAACTCAAAGAATTTTATGAAACACTTTGGATTGCAGACTTACTAGTGCTTGGATCATAGCGAAGATGGCAATAGTGAGGTATCGTCCCAAGAAGGAATCAGCGAGGAAACCTCCGAACAAGCAGAGCAAGAAAGATGTGCCCATGAAGTCCGTGACGATGTTTGCCGACTCTGCACTCGGAATATGCATCGTGCCTCCCAAATACGTCACCAGGTTGACTGCAATCCCCATGGTGGAAAGCCTCTCGCATATTTCGATGACTGTGACCAAAAGAAGCATTAAGGAAATTTCAGTATCATTCACTCACTCAATGTTATCATTAAGTGAGTAGCTGTTTGACCCAACAAGCTACTGTTCAAGGGAACGTTGACCAAACTATGACACTGTCTTTCTTGAAGTACGTGTGCAGTGCATGAATAGTATCCTCAAGAAAGGGACACTGTTCAAATGTTGTCACAGATACCAGCTTTGTGCTACCGAACTTTTGGCACTCTTGTCATGGTAACACAAAACCTCATATGGACAAAAGTGTTATATGTTATTATAGCCTTTAAAAGCTTAGTGTGTCACAAGTCTTCTCTTTATGTGTGGATGTATGTAGAACGTATATATAGTTCTTCTTAAGATGTCATCAAAGAAGACGGAATGAGTGTCTTGCAAGTGAAGGAACACGGAACAAGACTGACGAGGTTAAGAGTTAGGGTTAAGAAGTGGAAGACAGACCCAGGATCAGAGCTGCAGGTGCCCATCCACCAGTCTTGGACCTGTCAGCAGGCAGTCCCTTGTAGTCCACAGCATCTGCCACAGACCAGCTCGCCTTCCGGTCCTACATGTATCCAAGAAATGGAGGGAAGAAGGTTAAGATGAGAGCCAGGGAGGAAGATATAAGAGAGAGAGAGAGAGAGAGAGAGAGAGAGAGAGAGAGAGAGCTGAGAACACACCATGCTGATCTCCGTATAGTCTTAGTAGCACAGGAAGGAATTGAATATGTAGAACGAGGCAGGGAGATGATGAGGACGACTCTCTCAGATGCCGCAGCTCACAAATGTGAGGGCACCTTATGGGTTGCAACTCCATATATAGGCGAGCGGGGTTGATCGGATGCTAAACCCTACACCACAAAGGACCTCCACTATATGGTTTGACATGGGATAGAAGTCCAAGTTACTGGGACATTATATGATTCATGACAAATATGAGGTTGGCACGAGAAAACTAAAAGGAATCACGTAACATGCCTTGTTCCATGGTCATGTAGACATCAATCTTTGTGTGGATGGATATAAGTGTCTTTGGGTGTGGAGAAGGTGAGCCACAGCGTGGTGCCTGCTGCCTCCCTCAAGTGCTCTGGCTGCCCCACGCCCCAGAATCCACCTTCTTTGGTTGCTTCTCTTTGTTTTTGACCCATACTGAGAAGGGAATTCACTGTCCATGTCTTTTCATCGCCTTCCTAGTGGCTGCACCGTCTTCATCTCATGGGAGGAATTGCTCGGCCGAGTCTGAGGTGCTGAATGCAGTAATAACTTGTCAGCAACGCTCTCCACGGAGGAAAGGAGATCATATGATTTGGACAGACATTGGCATTTAGTTTCTAGGAAATAATGTTCTGATTCCATGAAGAGTAGTAGTAGTTCTTTACCCTCCACAGACACGAGATATTATCACCTTCGATTCCCTTTTGTGGTTTTGAGTGCATTAACCTACACACCTTGCCTTTTAACCCTAGAAGTACTGCAACCATTTGTAGGGTTTCCCCATGCCGGTTTGGCACCAAACAAAAAGCGCAAGTGCATTCAAGTTCTGGTGAGAAGCTACTGTTTCATTGTCTGCTATGAGCTTGATTTTTCTTGAATGAAGGTGGTTGGATACTGCCAACTCCTCTATTAATCTCTACCTTCCTCCCTGAATCAACACTGACAGAAGAAGTGATGCTCACTTTCTGATGTGAATACTTGCCTTTCTACTTGGATAAAAGTTGGAAATCTTTGGTGATCATGTGCCGCGATCATCCAAACCACCTCATTGAAATGTTTGTTTGAGCAGCATGGAAGTGGCTTGAGAAGAACATGCATCTTACAGAAAAGTAGCAGCGATTCTTGCTTTCCTCAGATGCTTACTCCGCATAGCAGATTCAGTGCACTGATCAATTACATCGATGCCTGCCGACAAGTAGCAATGCATCAAAGATGCCACTTCAAGTCCAAACGATGTCGATCGGTGAAGGCTTCAGACTCAGTCTGATGCAGAAAAATTCAGTCTTTCAAATGCTTCTTGATATTATCATTACTAGTCCTTTGGTTGGTATTCTTCGACACGCCTAAAGGTTAATATCACAACCTGAGCCCGAAAACCATATGGCTCATAATCGCCACATCGAAAGCCTTAACCCATATGTTCTCAAAATGAGACTATTCTATGGCATTAGCCTTTCAAGTTGAAGCATGCAGTTAGTGGAAGAGGCTATGGCACTAAACTTTTCTCTTTGGAAGATTGCCAACGCTGTTCTCTTCTTTGGTTTCATCTGGTGCAATCCATTCCCTGAGATAAGGAATTATTAGAGGAGATTGTATGGTTATAAACACTTTGATTTTTCTGAGAAGCATTAATTTGCATATATCAAAATGTGTAGTTTATTCCCTCTTTCCCGACCATTCCATCTCCATCGCTACACCACGAACACAGGATTAATGTTTGGATACAGTGTGAGCAAATCAAATCTCTCTCATCATGAATTGCATTTTGACTTGACAGGTGAATAGTGGATGCCTTGACTTTTGTACGCCTCCCAGGAAGTCCACTACCTGAAATCTTTCTGTCATTTCAAACTTCTTTACGGGATCCTTCAGCAACATCAAATCTTTGTTCGAGGCAGCAGATCCAAGATATTTAGATGAATTAGATGCTAGCTTTCGTGTTGTATCTCTCAGTAACGCCAGCTAGGGTAATATGACAGTGGCCCTTTGATGAGTACTCTCAACTTGGATTTTGCTTGAAGTGTAAATTGCCTGTACTGATTCTCCATGGATCCAATGTTCATGGGATTATGTTCAAAGTCTTGGAGCAGCAGAACTATACTATGGAAGCTTTAGAAAGTTCTACATAGTTCTTCTTTCTCGTGGTGATCAATAGTTTCATGGACAGCCATAATATAGTAGAATACTGATCTGTTCTATCCAGAAATTGATATTTGTAGCCATTTAGATGGGGAATTGCTGATTGGTTTGGTTAAAAACAACACAATCTAACAAAGATCAACCACCATTACTGAACTCATTATTCTCCATTTTGATCAGCAAGACCTTCCTGGGCTCATTCCCAACACCTTTTTTGTTCTTCCAATTAAGAGATGTTGCTTAACTCTAATATAGAACTGCTTCAGCTCATGGACAAAAGGATCATATTGGATCACATATCGAACAATCGAAAATTACCTCATCAACATAGAAAAAATATCACAAGTTGGAGATGGGCAGCATAAAATGCTTGTCAGAAACAAAGGATATGATACTTAAGTTGCATTGTCTCTATTGAGACATTCGAGTCTACATATAAATGTCATATATGTCATTTAATATAATAAAATTTTATTTTTGTTTTTAAAAAATTATATTGAATTAACTCAATCAAATTATTCTATTACAAACTTAGATCCTGTTTTTGTGTGTAAAATAATGATTTATTAAGGTAAGCCAAAAGAAATAATAAAAATTATTATAAAAACCCATTTAAGTGGATATATAATTTATCCTAAATTTTCTCAATTAATTAATTTTAATTTTTTTTTCTTTTTGTAAAAGATAAGCGACGAAGGCAAGATTCAAGCTCAACACCTTATGACATAGTCTCAAAGTCTGTACTAACTAAACTAGTTGATACCTTCACTCGATTCTTCTTAATGCGAAAGCATTTTTGGTCGATCAAATATACACAAACTCCGACCTAATTGTCTCTGAATTTGACCTGGGAAACACCATCTACAGTTTTACATTGAGATATTAGTAGCTAAAATTTCGATTTGAGTATGGGATCGATGCGTTTGGATCATAAATGCACTGATATAGTTAGTCTTGGGTTTGACAAACAAAATTGATCTAACCGAGCCAAATCAGATCATTAATAGTCAAACTAAACATATTAAATGGGTTTGATATCGAATATCGATCGAACCGAGCTAAATAAAATAATTAATGCAAGCTAAATCTAATAAACGTATCATATTTGGGTTCGATGTTCATTGTGTCATTTGCAGGTCTTACAGTCAGATTAAATCAAGTCACTATCAGCTAAATACAAACCATTCATCAAATTCGATACAAGCTATTTGATCGAGTGTTAATTCACTATGATGATTCTTCGATGCTACGCATCATATCAATCAGAGAGGTAAATAAAAATGCATAAAGAACTTAAAGAAATAGATTGATTTTCTAGCTAGATACAAAATAACAAAACAATAAGCTTATAAATACAATGGATGATATCAAATTTATTCGTAAACCTAATTTAGTCAATGAGCAAAAGGATTATTTTAGTAGCTTGAACTCGAATGCCTAAATCATAATGAACAATCTTATCATGACACTCTAATTTCTATAGTGTATAGTAATTTTATTATAAACTACAGTTTTTTAAACAAAAATTAAGTCAAGAATCGACTTTCATAAACAAACTCAGCAATTATTTAAATCATAAATCAATCTTAATCATAAACTAAATTTTTAATTATTAATGTCATTAAAAGTAAATTTTGTATTGATTGATTTTGGAAACCGAGAATTGAGTTGTTCTATTATAAAAAACTTTTATTGTGATTTTTTTTATTTTAAGTTATTATAGTGGTGAAAGCTTATATTATCATTCACGCAAAAAGTCAACTCTCGTTAGTATCCTTCTCATTGAGTTATTCTATGTTGACTCTCGTATCTTTAAAGGATACAAAAAGTCAACTAAAGTTTTAATATCGCTATTCTAACATAAAAAAAGGGAACATCCTTTTGAGGTGTGTGAAGCAAAGGCCTCATGTTCCTGCTTTACTCGAGTGCTCGATATGATAGACCTCGAACTGCTCCCAACACTGTATCGGATATGTGTTCTTTTAGAATCCGCTTTCTTGGTGTGTGTGCATGCCTCGTGTTCCTCCTTTCCCCAAGTGCTCAATTATTCTTCCCCAATCATTTTCCCCATCTTCTTCTCCAAAGCAGCAACGATGCACCTCGTACTGCTTGCTCTCTTCTCTATCCATCCATCATTTCAAATCTCTATTATCTTCAGATTCTGCGTTCTACTTTAGCTGCTCCACACCCTTGGTTTCTTGTCATGTCTCTGTCTTCCCGAACGAATGCCTCGAGAATTATCGTCGAGAAAGTAAGTTCTTTTGCTTTTCCTCAGGATATGAATCCGCTTTTCCCGAGCCATCCCCCACCTTTCGCCATCCTCTGGGTGGCTTCCAGTTCGTCTGCAGTCGGGAGGATATCATTCCTTATGTTCGCTTCCAGCAGTACAGCCTCGCTCCGTCTTCTGTTCGATCCATGTCGGTAGGAGATAGGATAGTGACGGCAAGCATGCAGGCCAATCTGGCTGGTGCAATTATGGAGATGATATGTATATCCCCGGGAAGCGGCTCGCTGGTGCACGTTGCGTGTCGGGTCGTGGATAGCGATGGCCACGCTCTTCGCCCCTCTGCATGCATATGCTGACTGTGTGGCGACCTTGTCGACGTATCTACCGGTGAGTGGCCAACGTGGAGGTCCCCATCTCTGCTGGATCATGAGGGAGCCTAGCTGGCCGTGGATCCCATCGTTTTCGTCCGGCCGTCGGTTGACACGTCGGCAAGCCGATCGGGCGAAGGATGTGCTCCACTGAGGAGGAGATGAAGGGTGGAGGGGTCAAATGTTGCTCCAATCTGAGCTCTCACGAGTGGCTCTCGGTCGGCGCGTGCTTTCGGCGGCTGGAAACTTCATCTTCAAAATTCGCCACCTACGGTTTAGTGTTGACTTGAGGTGAGGTCACCATCGATGCATCGAGTCAATCCGATCTCTTTACATGATGAATAGAAGCTTGGTGCACGAGATTCCTCTCGACGTGTCCTCTCAACGTGTCCTGGCGAGAGCTACCTGCAACTAGTCAAGAGCCTTTTTCTAGATTAATCTTGAGTCGTCGAGTCAAATACTACACTGTCTATGCTCACGAGAAAGAGGACGAAGAAGTTTTGCATGTAATCACAAATCACAAAGATAATTATAAGTTTTATTCTTCTCATTTATTATGATAAGAAATATAATTATAAATTTTTTTTATCACTTATAAGAAAGATAATTATAAATTTTACTTTCTCTAGATAAAAAAGTTCATCTTTAACATAAAAAAAGAAGACTATTCATATTATCACTCAGAGTTACTAACTTGAATATTGGAGAGATCGATTTACGAGACATCTCTTGACCTCAGTTTTGGTACAAGTAACATAAGTCATTTTTACCTCGGACAAATATACGAATATAGGTTCGAATCACCTAGGGCTAATCAAGATGTCAACGATATTTTTTTCTAATATTTTGGCACTAGAATGAGGGCTCGATGTCATAAGAATATTCACCTACTAACACTCTTAACGAATGCCAAGCGATGAAGCCCAACCCCCGACCTAAAGCACTTTCACTCCGGGGGTAGCAGCATCTCTTTTTTGCATGTGGATGCATCCACCTCAGCATAAACACTAATGTAATACCGACATCCGTTCAATGACCCATGGGTGGCTCTAAGTCACTTGCTCATCCACACTGAAGTGTTCCTAAACCTCATCGAGTCGATGTAAATGCTAATGGGCATGATGTAAATTATTGCTCTACTCTAGCACCAACTAACCCAATAAATGATGCCACCACTTCAGTCGTAATCAGCAACTCAATCGCCACCAGCACCCCTTAGGGTTTTCTCACCCGACGTAATACCAACATCTCAAGAGCACCCCAGACTCGTCAAACTACCAACCGAGAAAGCACATTATTCCCCAATTATGAAGTTTAGTAGATCACCACACCACCACTCTATTCCACATGAATCCCAAACCTAATCGATAAATTCAATAGATGATTCCCTAAAGATTCGTCTATGATAAATGGACCAACGCTTGGAAGAGATGTGATGAAAATTCTAACAATTTATAATGGAAAGGTCGACTAACCCCACATCGAGTCGATTGTTGTTCACTAAAGACATCTAGGAGGAGCTGATCCCAGCCAACTTCTATCTCTCATCATTGGAGATCTTTAACGATAATATTGACCTACTAGAGCACATTGTTGCTTCCCATGCCCAAATATCGTTATGTTATACGACACTACATATGCCCTGATGTATCGTGCCTTCCAATTGCATTAAAAGGCCTGGCGTGAGAATGGTACACCTATTATAAGCCTCTCTTTATCATTTCCTTTGTTTAACTTCAAGCTTCACTTCTTCAAGATACCATCGTTACAAACTAAGAAAAAGAAACTTTATTGCTTAAGAAAAACTATATCAGCTCAGTTGGGCATCTACATTTAGAATAAGAACTCGATCTATCAAAATAAAAGGATTAATGGGATAGACACGCCCAACATAAGAAGAAGTTAGGAAAATTGACCCGATAACCCTAAAGCAAAAGACCAACGTGATGAAAGAAGGTAGCCTAAGCATCGGGACAAGGCTGGAAATCGAGGCTATTGTCAAAGGGCACTTTGGTTGCCATCGGGACATTTTGATCCTTAGGATAGTTAATGGACGGGTCCTTCTCGAGTTCCAACTTGGGATACCTCATCTTGAAATAGGCTAAAGTGATTTGGTACCTGAACTAGGACGAGACAACTCTCATCCTCTCTAAACCCCTTTTAAACTTGGTAGATGTCATGTAATCGACAATCACCTCCTCCCAATATTTTGGTATCATGTATCACTCAATCTCTAATGCATCCCTTAAATCCTGAGCCTATTCATTGGACGTCACAACCTACTTGTCGAGCTCCGAGTTATGCACCCTTATCGAATCCAATTCTCAAGTTAGCTGTAACAAATCATCATCCTTGGCCTGATTATTACTCTGGACTTCCTTCAGCTACTTGGCAAAGTCAGTGAAGTGCAATTCAGCTTCCTAAAGTTGCTGCCTAGCTCGGCTCCCCGAGCCTTTGCCTCGGCAGTAACAACAGTAGAAGCTCCTCTCTCCTTGTTCAGCCCCTCAATCTCTTCCAAAATATCATCGATTATAAACTTGCTAGTGGATGACAGAGCTAGCATCACAAACACAGTTAATAAGGGTCCTTACATAGTGGTGATGATGCAAATCAAAGTCAGATATGTGACTAATGCGAAACTGAAGGGACTAACCATGACCGAATTTACCAACACTTCATTACGATAGGAAATGCTAATCAGAATCTTCAAAGGAGGGTCATAGATATGCTTCGCTGCCCCCAAGCACAATGACTTGTATTAGTACTGCTCTGAAGCCACCCCATCACCCGACACCTTCTGCTCGTCACACATACCCTCCCATCTCAATTGCAGCAGAGCTCTCAGGGTTAGGTCTAGCAAGTTGTCTATTTATATAACCGCGAAGGGCAGCGGCCTACCCTTGCATATGTCGAACATCAACCTCGGCCTATTCCTACTTTTTCTTAAAGAAGATTGGGAACTTTGAGAACCCTCTGAATACACTAACGTCGCGGAGGTAAGGGGCTTCTTCTCGAGAACTGGCTCCCCAAGTTTCTCACCCCTTTGGGGGCGAGGTATTTTCCTCATGATAACCTTCTATTTCTTTCTTGACTTATTAATGCTAGGTTGGTGGTCAAATCAAGTCGTGTCTAATGCCTAGAGTGACAACTCATGGATAATTACTAGAGCCAAAGAGGCCATCATCGTGGCTAAAGAGGAGCCAGACACATTTCTCTTTAAGGAATGTTGATTCGTGTCTATAGAGGATTACAATCACAAGGCTATAAAAGATTTTTAAAAAAGGATGAGGTAAGGTAAAGTGATGGGAGGTTTGTAACCCGAGAAGCCAGGCTGAGGCCCATATCAATTAGCTAGTCTTCGTCTATCTTTCAGATGACATCGGAGAAAGAAAGTATATCCCTCGGTGCACTTGACCCATCTCCTCGTCCAATAAGAAGATAGGGTGTTTTCTATATAGTGTGTCGATTAGATGAGATCAAACCCCCAATCTTGACTTAAATCCATAAAGAAGAAGCACTCATAATCCTCATGTTTGGATGGGGCTTCACTAACTTTAAAGCCTCATTGAATACCAAGTAGTAGCCACTTTTTCCTTTCATAGTCAAAATAAGCCATAAAAAATTTGTAAGTCAAAGTAATATCGGCATGTCAGTTTTCTCCAATGAACACTATTAGATAGTGTAACGAGTTAGACACCATCTAAGATGATGATATATTCTACCATTGTAGGCAAGACACTCACTTGGTGGAAGGGAAGATGAAATCTTACCTCGAGGGCATAACAAGACAAGTAAAGAGACCCTGACATGGGGTCGAATTGACACTGACCGGGTCAGGGGATTTGTAAGTCGAACTCTATTGAGATGGAATACTTAACTCGTAAGTGATCCAAAAGTGGTGCACTCACCACTGAATCATAATCATACGAGCCTTTGATAGTCTCTAAGTTCCAAAGAACTTTCATATTCATAGGATGAAGGGGAGGTTGAGACTTCCTTCGCCCATGAGCTATCCAAAGATGAAGCGTGGACCTCGATTATCTAGCAACCAGTAGATCGAGAGGAACTTATACGCGAAAGGAGAGACACCTTGACCTAAGAATCAGGATAAAACATAGAAGATTTCTAAAGAGGCTCTAGATCCTCAAATGGAGGAATAAACCTCACCCATGAGCTGAGGAGGGATTTATAGGGGGGAACTAGGCTCTCACCTTTTATAATTGAGACAAGTGTCCTTTCGGGACACTTTCAAAAGAATGTCAATGAATTAAGAACTCAAAAAATATTGGATAAAAGATTTGTAAAACATTGGATGAAGGATTCGAAACGCGCTTGATAAAAGACTCAAAAAGTGTAGAAATCTACCAAGATGAAAGCGCAATGTCAAATGTGCCCGAGATACATAAGTCAGGAAAACCCGACCCATATGAAGAGAAATCTATCACGATGAAGGCACGAGGCCAAATACACTTGAGGCACAAGTCGAAAAAACTAGACTTGCATAAAGTGAAATCCACCACAGTGGAGGCACAAGATAAAAATATGTTCGAGGTGCATGAGTTAAGAAAACCTAACTCATATAAAGAGAAATTAATCATAATAGAGGCATAAGGTAAAATATGCTTGAAATATATGAATCGAGAAAATCTTGTTAGGATCGAGAGCACTAAGAGGGGGGGGTGAATTAGTGCAGCGGAAATCTTACAGCGATTTTAAAAATGAAAGCTGCGTTCGTCCGATAAAAAACGATTTCGAAATAAAAGCAGAATCATAGTGCAGTTTGCGTCTAAGCGCAGTTTTGCGTCTAAGCGCAGTTTGCGTCTAAACACAGTTTGCGTCTAAGCACAGTTTGCGTCTAAACTCAGTTTTACGTTCAAACGCAGTTTTACGTCTAAACGCAGTTTTACGTCTAAACGCAGTTTTACGTCTAAACGCAGTTTTGCGTCTAAACGCAGTTTTACGTCTAAACGCAGTTTTGCGTCTAAACGCAGTTTTACGTCTAAACGCAGTTTTACGTCTAAACGCAGTTTTGCGTCTAAACGCAGTTTTACGTCTAAACATAATTTTATGTCTAAATGTAGTTTTGCGTCTAAAAGCAGTTTTGAACCTTGAAAAGCGTTTTACGTAGAAAGCAATTTGCAGTTATAAATGGAATCCGAATGTAAGCGTAAACTGCAGTGTGAAGATCGTACGAAAACACGATTTACGTTTGAATGCAGATTCTGAAAGATCAGAGCTTATAAACTCGTTCGTAAAGGCGCAGAGGGCAGTAGCAATGTAGGAGGTTTGCAGTAATGATAAAGTGCTCAAAGTAAAAGCAAACCAGAGATTTAGAGTGGTTCGGTCAGTCTTGACCTACTCCACTTTTGGCTTCCTCCTCCGACGAGGTCACCGACGTCAACTAGCTGCCTTCCTTCAATGGGCGAAGGCTAACTGCCCTTTTACAGTTTCTCTCCTTTTGACAGGCTCAGGAGACAACCTTTACAGATCCTTTCTCTCCTCTCTTTACAACTCAAGACTTGAAGAACAGAAGGAGGAGAACTTTAGGACTTTACACAAATTTGAGCTCTTAGAATCACTGAAAAGATCAAGAATTCGGTGTGGATCTGTATCCTTTCAGTGTTGAATGGGTGGGGTATTTATAGGCCCCAACCCAATTCAAATTTGGAGCTCAAAACGATCAAATCCCGGAATTCCGGGATCAGGCGGTTGCACCTCTTGACTGGAGAGGTGGCACCGCCTGGCAGAGCTCGAAGACTGAGCTCAGGCGATTGCACCTCTCTGCCAGAGCTCGAAGACTGAGCTCGGTGGTTGCACCGCCTGGCAGAGCTCGAAGACTGAGCTCGGTGGTTGCATCACCTGGCAGAGCTCGAAACTGAGCTCAGGCTGATGCACCTCTCTGCCAGAGCTCGAAACTTGAGCTCTGGCGGTGCTACCTCTTGACAGAGAAGGTTGCACCGCCCAGTCTCGCTTGGAGACTGAGCCCTGGGTGGTTGCACCTCTTGGCTGGGGCGGTTGCACCGCCCAGTCTCGCAGCCCTGGCGGTTGCACCTCCTGGCCTAGGCGGTTACACCGCCTGGTGCAATCAGGGTCCGAATGGTTCGCTCCATTCGGCCCAATTTGAATCTTTTCAGGGGCCCAATTGCCCCAAGATTAAGCTAATGGGATCACCTCCCATTTTCAAGCTTAATCATCGTGCTAACTACGATTAACTCTAAGACAACTTCTGCAGCTATGCTCCGATGCGTCAATCGCTTCTTCCGGCGAGTTTCCGGCGAACTTCCGTCGATCATCCGATAAACCCTCGGTGATCCTTCTACGGACATCCGGCATACTCCTGGACTTTGCGACGATCCACTTGGCGAGTTCCGACGAGCTTCGCTTGGCAAGCTTCTGGACTTCTCGGCTCTGTTCTCGCTGAACCTCCGATGACCGTCCGAACTTCCGTCGAACTCTCGAACTCCCAACGTGATCATGACCTTGACTCCGGCGCAACACCTGCTGCTTGTCTTACTCTCATCGTAGTTAATCCTGCACAACAAATCAAAACTTCGATCGAGACAATTAATCCTAAGCAATTAACCAAGTTGTCCGACATGTCATTGGTCCCTCGACGCTTCGTCCGATTCTTCGGCGCATCGTCCTCTTCTGCAGCCTATTGCCCAATCGGCCAGTTGACTCCGCAACTCCGATATCCTTGGCACAATACCCGCTTTTCGTGGCCCGATGCCCGATTCCATGGCCCGAAGCCTTCTGTCGATACGTCGACCGATCCACCGGCCCGACGTCCAATCTTCTGACATGTTCCTTCGGCACAACATGATTTTCCTGCTTTAATTGTCTCATCCTGATCGAAGCATCCTGCGTCACTCAAAACGCAGATTAAATCATAAACATATATCAAGTAGTTTCATCATCAAAATACGAGATTCAACAAATCTAACCTGTGTGAAGAGAAATTCGTCACAGCGGAGGCATAAGGTAAATATGCCTGAGGTGAGTGAGTAAAAAAAACCTAACTCATGTGAAAAAAATATATCACAATTGAGGCACAAAGTAAAATATGCCTAAGACGCATGAGTCGAGAAAATCTAACCCTTGTAAAGAGAAATCTATCACGATAATAACACAAGATAAAATGTGTCTGAGGTGCATGACTCAAGAAAACTCGACCTGCATAAAAAGAAATCCATCACGATAGAGATATAAGGTCAAATGTGCCCAAAGTGTATGAGTTCAAAAAATCTGACCCGTATGAAGATAAATTCGTTACAATGGAGGCACAAGATAAAATATGCCCGAGGTACGTAAGTTGAGAAAACTCGACTCGTATAAAGAGAAATCTGTCATAATAGAGACACAAGGTAAAATGTGTCCGAAATGCATGAGTTGAGAAAATCTAACTCACATGAAAAGAAATCCGCTATGGCGGAGGTACAAGGTAAAATATACCCAATGTGCATGAGTTGAAAAAACCTGACCTGAATGAAAAAAAATTTGTCATAGCGAATACATAAAGTAAAATATATATGAAACATGTGAGTTGGAAAAACTTGACCCATGTGAAGAGAAATACATCACGACGCAAGGCTAAATGTGTCCGAAGCGCGTGAGTCTAAAAAACCTAACCCGTGAGAGGAAATCTTGAATGCTCTCGTATTGGATTAACTAAACACTATACTTCGAGCCCCAACGGGGGGGGGGGCAATTAGGCACGAACAAATGATAGAGGATACATTGTTGGCTAATCATCCGATACATCATCGCCATGTAATGCCCAAAGAGGAAGAAGACAAAGCTTCTTTCTTGTCATTTATGACCAAAAAAATAATCACAATCTTTCTTTCTTATCATTTATAACAAGAAATGTAATCGTAAACTTTATTCTTGCCCCTTATGACTAGAAAGGTAATCTCAAACTTCCTTCGTATCTTTAACATAAAGAAAATACATTATTCGCACCGATGCTCATATACTTCATATTACTAACTTGAGCATCGGATAGATGGGATCGAGAAACTTCTTCCGACCTCGATCTAGGTGCAGGTTGTATCTTTGGAGCTTGTCATTGTCAACTTGGAGGCACCTCGGATAACCCAAAGTATACAGGTCATAACTACATCGGATTCATTAAGATGTCAATAATATTTTTTCCTAACAAGTGATTTAGATTATTTAATTAACCTTTCTGAACAAAAAGTTGTCTTGTGAATGTACTTGAAAAACCCTTTTATACCGAGCTCTAGATGTCGTATCTTTATAGTAAGCACCGGCCATAAAGATCATGATGTCGTATCTTTACATCGAATCCAAAGCACGACAACGTTCGATCTGCTCTGTCATATGGTGCTAACCACAGTATGATGATGCATCAACCACATGTCATGATGACACTGTTAAGAAGAGGAGCTCAAGAATGTGTAGCCATCACCAATTTTCTTAATATACGATTGGATTAGAAAGATGCTTGGGATGAACCTTTAGTTATTGTTAAAGGCATATTTTGACACCATTACATCATAAGTGACTCGACTTTACATTCCGCAGGCAAAAGACTTGTTGTAAGATAACTCAAACGTTGGGCACATATCAGACGTTCCCAAGCAATTAGGCGCAAGTTTGAAGCACACAACTGAAGGAGACTTCACAAAGCTGGGCGTCGAAGTAACAGGCTGCTTTAATCTGCAGGATTCAGTTATGTACAATCAGTGCAGGCGTGGGGATTACAAAAACACCAAGAAGTCAATTTACTAAGCAAAGAACAGGATTACATGTGGCTTTAATTTCCAACAGCACGTCTTCCTTGGTAAATCCAGCACCTAGGAAGAACCAAGAAAATTAAGGGAACAGGGGGCTAACAGTACTACCAGGCACGAAAATTGCAAACTCCGAAAAAGCACGCTTAATGTTGTATTCTCGCTTCATAACAAACTACCATCTATCGAGCAGGAAAGCGAGGAAACCCGATGCACCACCAAAGGCTCGAATACTTTCAGCTTTGCTCCTCGCCATCTCCCACATCCCTTTCCTCAGCCGCGGAAGCCATCAATTCATCGAAGTTCTCTGTCTTGCCCAACAATATCTCAATCTGGATAGGAAGCTCAAATCAACAAAATGTAACACCACTAAAAATTGATATCAAAATGTAATTGATTTGCACCTTTGCTTTTTGCATGGGCCGACCCCTAGATTCATCCTTAACATCAACAGTTGATGTTGTGATCTCTGCACAAAATTTTTCAACAAACAATTAATGTCCAAACCCGAATTGCAAATGAATAAAAAAAGAAAAAAAGGAAATAATCCAAAAAAGAACAGAAAGCACAGAAGAATCTATGATCTTACTCTTCTCGATAGCTAGGCCATTATTTTTCAGAATTTCCGCAATAGTGACAACAGTTGCAATTGCTGAAAAGTTCAATATAGAATAGTAAATGGTCATCAAATATAATTAAATGTTCAAGAAGCTACACTTTGCAATCTGTGGCATTAGATATTAATAGCAAAGTGTAAATCCAAAGCACAACTTTCATGATCGGAAGAAGTGCTTGTGCCATTACTATAACTTCACAAAAGAATTTATTCAAATCATTAGGTCTATTGCTGCATCCAAAGGTCCACAACTATTAGCAATACAAATGCGAATAACTATTATGTCCACGATTTCTGAGTTTCTGTCTACGATCTCTAATCAACTTATTTTATCCTAAATATTAGACAGATAAGAAAGGAAACTATACTTAGACTGTGAACATTCCAAGCCTACCGTATGCCACCTGCAAAACTGTCCTGAGAATCGTAATGTCCCAACTATTTCGGATTGACAAAAAATTATCGTCTTTCCGATGAGCTCAGTTGAGGACCATATCACTAGTCATAACAAGAGCCAATAAATCCTTCGGTATCTTTATGTTTTCTTGGGTCTGCCACCGCCTCTTCCTCTTCCTCTCCTCACACCACTATTACACTTGATTGACATCATCTAACCAGTGTACTTATAGATGTCCACACCACCATATATCCACATTAAATCATCAACAGGAGCAACCTCTAATCATTCACAAATGTAACATGATTCATCCTGTCTTTTCCAGTAAACCCACACAATTATGTATCATCCACACCTAAGTCATACTAAATTTAGTATAAGCTATTTCCTTACCACCCAATGCTGTCATACAACAACCCTACAAAATCACCCTTTAATTCAAAGACACAAGAATTGTAACACTTATCCATCTCTCTTTGCCCATCACAAAAATTGTTACAAGTAACTTCTTCATGAATCCAAGTTATTTGCAACCTTTATTCATAAGAAAACCATGTCCATCTATTTTTATAGTCAAATATTATCTTGGGGTTAACAAAATTGCACTTCATATTATAAATCTTGTCATGTAGGATAAGTTTAAAATATGTCCTTTGATCATCCTTCGATGAATATTTCATATATATCTTTTATCAATTCAACATAACTCCAACATATCCCTTTCTTTTTCAAAATCCATTCTACTATATCTCTAGTAACTCTACTACAGATTCGAAAATAACAAAAACTATGTACAGGCATTACATCTTCTCTTTATATATTTAATTAATTAAATATATAAATTACTTTCACAAAATTGATTACATAAATTGTATACAAGTCTCACCATCTCCCAAAACTTCATATTTAGCTCATTAGCTTGCCCTGTATCATAGCATAAATGTCCCTCTCTACTTTAACTAATCTCTATTATTGTTGATTCTCTTAGTCAACAGCTAGCTTAATTATAACTTGTAAGATTTAATGATAACACAGAAAAAACTGTTATACTAGAAGGAAATTTCTGAATAATTCATACATTCTAAATTGTTCATTTGTGTACCACAAATTGTGCACTGTCTTGAGCTAAGAAGTATCTTACATAAGCTGCCCAAATTGTCAAGAAGAAAGTATATACATAAGAAAAAGGTAAAATGAGAACGAAATAGAATTGCCATCCAATTTTGGTAAAGTTGGTGTTGAAGAAGATGAAAAAGATCAGCTAGACGAAGTTTGGCACTGCCACATAAAAGAATCACAAATCCAACATTAGCTTAAAATAATTCAGCATGACCAAAATTCAAAGAAGAAAGAAATAAGAAGCAGATGCAGTTGCTCACACTTCTAACCTGAAAAAACAGCAAAAAAATAAAAGAAAATGAAGTCATACTCTCAAAAAGAATCCCTACTTAATATGATCAGTTGTCAGCCTATGCTGATTGCTGATTTATCAAGATTATTAATTGACAGTTTTTTATTGAGAGGAAGCCTCGCTTCAATGAAGGTGATGTTGTGGATCAATTGTCTGTTTACAAGATCAGACCAGAATAAAGATCAGCACTAGGATTTAGAATTACGATTGGCCTGAATTGGTCAAATTTAATTGTAGTGCCAGGTTTTGTTTTAGAACAAGCAGGAATCAGTCAGGATCAGTGGGAACAGGAAATCAATAAGAACAAGCTGGTTTGTCAGGATGGACAAATTGTAAATCAGTCAAACAGACCTGGGACTGATCCATCTTCAGCAACAAACCCAAAGAATATGGAGGGATCAATGTCGGACCTATCTAATCTCAATCCAGATCGACCAGATTGGATCAAGATTTATCTATCAACATTGTTACAAATGGTTTGTTTAGCTTAACACATTTACAAATTCTATGAAAGTTGACATTGTTTATTTTTAAGTAGCAGCTATAGTGCGGAATTTTATCAACCACTATAACCATAAAGGCTTCATGAATAGGAATATTTATACAGTACATTGCTTACTATGATTCCTCTTTACTACTGTTTCTTTTAACCTGAGTGTAATAAAACACCAATTTCTGGATATTCCCAAGAACAAAGTTGGAATATAAAATTACTTAAATGCATTAGAAGTGATTCAATGGAAGTCTGAAACAGCAACATCTAGAAAAATGATTTAGGAACCAGCTATAGGTTAGAAATAACAATTAATACATTTATGTTATGAACAGACTATTATAATTTTGTACCGTGTACAATTTAGACATGCTATGATGATCATAATCAAATTATATGCATTAAAATATTTGAACATATATAACATTGTTACAAAGTATATACATATTACTACATCGGATATGTGCTGAATTCTTACATCACCTACATAAATATCCTACATATATAAGAAACCTTATCAAAATAAGTGGAGGAGGTACAAGAATCCTAATATGCTTTCAAAGATCCGACATGTGTCCATGTCTAGCAAGCAAATCAGACAGACACAACAAGCATTAATAGTAGTCATGCTCCATAGGCTTATGTTTTACAACACAAAAATGTTAAGCATTTATAAGACTAAGAACAATATTATAGTTTATTATTGCAGAGGGAATCTTCATCACTTCTAACAATTAGAATCTTTTCTCCAGTCATTTTCAATCAAGAATGGGCTTAACCACATATGACAAATAATATAGTCCCATAATTTTCACATCATTATGAAAGACAATATGATAATCTTAATAAAAGCACAAGAACAGGACACGATATGATAATAAACATGACAGCCTGGTAAATAGATAGAAAGAAAAGTCACAAGTGGCAAGTTTACCATCTTTTGGATATGATAGAAAGAAGAGAATAAAGAGGCATGATCTTTGGGTTAAGAGATACTTGGATGTGGCAAAGACATGGCTCTGGCTTGTCATGCATCTATAGTATCACCTTACAAAATTACAATATACTTCCCCCCATGTTTATATTTGTTTATGTAATCTTGAAAATTGGTTAAACAAAAATAGGATTCAAAAGAGACTGAATGTCCAAGAACTTGAATATGTTGAGAATGATCTGAAGTAAATTAGGAAAGTTAAGAAACAGAAACGAACGCAGTGGTACACGCCAACAATAAAAAACTGGTAATATTTGGATGCCAACCTGGGAAATACCTCCTCAAGAAAGATACTTTGAAGGAAATATTTTACCAAAGAACAGAACCTAAAGTGTCATAAATTTGATTTCCATACTATCACTAACCACTAGAATTCAATGAGGAAAACTACCACAAAGAAACATTGGACCAAAGCCCAATACTTAGGATCACACTAGCTCACTAGATCAAGATACCTAACTCTAGTACCAATAACAGCTGGTATTCCTTCCATATAAAGTTTTGACTTGCACAATAATTATAAATCAACATAAAGGGCCATGAAAATTAAGTGCATAAATTCATCTGCTACTTATACTTTATAGCATCCAAAAATCAACCATAAGTTGAAAATATGAATCATCAGCAAGCAAGATATAAGGCAACAATTAAAATAAATCTCAATGAAACAAAGTTCTCAGGGGTTTGATCTGAAATCGGCCAAATGAAAACTTTAAAGAGAATGGCTACATATACGACACCAAAGCATATAGGACTGGACAAGTTTAAATCCAAATTAATTGTCTCTTCTGAAAGTTCTCAGATACAAAATAATCCTCCTAAAGGCGACCAATAAACCAAGCTACCAAATAAAGACCTTAAGAAATCACTTCTATGATATATGCACAACTGCCTGCTTAACATAAAGGACCAACTAGTGAATGTTAGCTCTTTCAAAAGAAAGATTGACATAATAATGCAAAACGACAAACATAATTGTAGAAGAGACTTGAATTCCAAAGAAGTTAAGTACACCAGATAAGAAATAATGTGTACCCATTCCAAGAGCTGACAGCTCAACTTCATTGTATTGCTGCATATACCTCTGCATTGAACAGTGCATGGCAACACCCGTCAAATAATCAAGTTATTTTGGACGTGAGAAATGAGGAAGGAAAGGAGGAGAAAAACATTAAGAACAAGAGAGCTTCATCCAAAAATACTTTTTTTTTAATCTGGAAAACCTAAATACTGACTAGAGCAGCTATAGAGGATAAAAAAAGAGCGAAGAATGGGGCAATCTTGATCTTCTAAACCAAATACAAAACAGAAAACAAGGCTCTTCCAGGTAGGGAATTGAGGTAGTACCTTGGCAAGGTTGACGTAGAAGAAGAGGGGCTTCTTCGTATTGGACACCTGGATCCGATTCTTCTTGTGGGAATCGGCGGCGGTGACGTGGAGATTGTTCACGCCTTCCGTGATCTCCTCCATCCGGGAGTCCTTCGAACAGAGTAGGAGACGACGAACCCCTTACCCTACCCCTCCGAAAGCCTTTCCTTCGCCCGCCCAGGGTGCCGATGAGAATGGAAACAGGCCATGTGAACGATACGGTTAAAGATAAGAGGTAGAGCGAGTCGAGTCGCACCGCGTCTCGAGTCCGAAGGCCCGATTAGAAGCAAGCCATGACTTGAGACGAACGATACTTTTCCATCCCGTTCAAGACTTACCCACAATCTACTCGCTTCGACGTTGTAAGAACAGGCGTGGGACCCACGTGAAAGGCAGTGAAATCTCATGCCCACGTCACTGCGTTAAGCCTAGATGCCCAGTGACATGCTAATAATATTACAGTAACAACTATTCATCATCGAGAGCTCACGCATGTAACCAACATCTAAGAACACAGGGTGACATTATAAAACCAAATACGTGTCTTTACCACAAAAATAATACAGACATTGGGGCTACATTGTATGCAAAAGGATGAGGTATAATCTAATCATTTGAGTTTGGTAGACATATTAACCAAAAAGATAAGACAATGCCCAACCAAATTATTACCCATTTAAACATTTTCAGTTGGTTGCTGCGCTAGGATACAAGTATAGACTGCTAGAGTCATTGGTATGAATAGAGACTTCACTGGGTTGTCTGCTGCTGTAACTTCTCATCATCAGAAATCGTTTTCAGCCACCGCAGACCAAGATCACAACCAGCATCAGCTGCAATTTGAAACTGTTCCTTTGCCATCACCAAAGGGTCCTGCCTAACTTTCTTCCCTTTCTTCCTCAGTGCACCGGTAGATGGGCTCCTATCAGAGTTAAACCTGGTTATAACCTCTGGCACTTCATAACCTGTAGTCCATATGTTTGCTAAACTCATGAACAAAAGTTGGAAAATATATTGAAGCAGTGATCCAAATATTTTTTGTTAAAATATTATATCATTCATAATACCTTGCAGCAAAAGTGATCCATAAGCAATTGCTGCTCCAGCATGACCCTGTGATCAATCAAATGCAAAGTATCAGGGTTTTTAATTTGTAATACTTCATATGTCTGTATGTAACAAGTTCAACACTTTAAATTTTCACTGGACTACTAAGTCATCTGAGTTGAATTAACAATAAAAATGAATAAGAATACAATACTTTCTCTGATGCTCTGTGGAAGCACCATATAGCTGAAGCAACATCTTTCTTCACACAGTCCCCAGCTAAATATACAGCTCCTAGAAGATAGAGAGCACGTGGATGCAACTGGAGACAAAATTTGATTGAGATATGTTAGGATGACTTGATATCAGGAGACTCATTTTCACATTTAGGTAAGAATACCTGGCCAACAGCCTTTTCGATATAATAGAAAGCTTGTTGATCTGACTGAACATGGTCATTCTGTGCCAATAATAACCTAAATTTAGCAGATAACAACTCTGAAAAAAAATCCCAAGTAGAAAAATAATTATCCAGGATCATAAAAATTTTGAGAAAGCAAATTTCTCAATATTGTCATTGGAGATGATTCTAGGTTAGATAATCAAATAATTTATCAATACAAAAAAAGAAAGAAAATCCAGCTGAATTAAGCATCATGATATCAGTGACCGTTAATAAATATGGTTGCAGTTTTTTACACCATTTTGAAGTGAAAATAGTAAAGTTAATGAATCTAAGCTTCACACTTAATGGGAACAGCAACAGGAATGGAAGAATAATGAACATTGATTCACTGCTAGACTGCTGATATTACTGACTACCTATTGTCCGAGGTCCCTATCA
Source organism: Musa acuminata AAA Group (assembly GCF_036884655.1). Classification (NCBI taxonomy): domain Eukaryota; kingdom Viridiplantae; phylum Streptophyta; class Magnoliopsida; order Zingiberales; family Musaceae; genus Musa; species Musa acuminata. Next base: position 6,418,112 of record NC_088333.1, read on the forward strand.
CTGCTTGTCACCCAATTTCTTTTCTATGCCTCTTCTTTCTGCACCAGGATACAACTAGCACCCGGAGGACTCGATAAGAATTGGAACATTATCGCGAACTGTTGATTTAAGAATTTGGATAGTTACTTAAAAATGAATCTGACAAATTGTTTTCACTAAATACTCAGTCTAGTATCCAGTTGATGATCATTTATGGTTGCCTTTCCAAAGTACTAAACTACAAGTCAGTACTTGAACAGAATCTTTCAGGTGAACCATGCAATGAGAAAACTTTTTTTTTACTTAAATAACTGAATCTGATTTAAATTTCATTCAGTTTTAAAGGGTAACCAAGAACAATATATTTTGTCCCAGTTAGATACAAGATCGAATAAGGAATGAGGAACATTTGGGATGTGGTACGGGCTCTGTCCCTAATAGATACAAATTAGAAGAAGAGATGTGCTACACCATTGGAACATGGAATGTGGAACATTTGGGAAGTGATATAGGTGCAGCCGTGTGGGTGCTAAAGAAAAGGACATGCCCAGCTCCCTATGGAACAAGAACAATGCTATTCCATCTGTATTGAATGTTTAACTAATCGAGTGATGATTTCTGTGTCCAAGCTCAGTGCAAGTTTTTGGTACAAAAGAATTTATGAAAATTGATCATGTTCTTTGAAGCAATGTAGAGTGAGTGATGCTACTCAAACAAACATTGTTTTGCAAACTAAAACTCAAACCAACAGAGTTTACAGAAAATTTTCCGAGAAAGATTCTCCAATCATAAAATTATATGAACTTGTATTTCTGAAGTATATGCTATTTTAAAATAGAAAGCATGATAATTTTTCCTGTAAAATCAACAAAACTCATTGCTCATGCTGAAAGAACTGAAGTTGCTAATTTAACTCATTATGATCTACCATGCTCACCATTTTTACATTCTGACTTCAATAAAATGGTGACAGTTATCATGTGGAATCTTATTACTGAAGCAACAAAGTTTACCACCACAGAATGAAACCTAAAAGTATAAAAAAAAAAAAGGTTTTTAAATACTGGTCAAACCCCTATGTACTAGCCGATAGAAGATTGGTGCCAAACCATATAGCTCATACCAAGCAATATTCACTTCTTATTTTTTCAGCAACACTGTGTGATACAGGTCAGAATACCAAATGGTATACTGGTCTGGGACCCGATGCAACAATGTGTCATAACCGGTATCTGATCATGATTTTAAACCTTCATAAAAAATGTCTGGTATGTATATTTGTGACCCAGAAAAGACGGAAGAAATTTTGGTATCACAGTGATTATTTTCAAAGATTTTCAAGTATTGGTTATTTAAAAAAGACTTTGTAGACGAGCAGACATAATAGAACATAACCAAGAAATCTAAGCTTTGCACCAAGTATGCAAGCAAAAGAAAACCATTTTAGCCAAGCTTTTTAGTAATGATCTTGTTACGCTTTATGAGTCATGCAAGGAGTAAAATATGAAAAATTTGTATATGCTGAAGGAACCTTGAGACAAAATTGTTTGGCATATCTCTAATTAAGTTAGAGTGCCAACAACTATGAGAACCTGACCTCAACTCGGAGACGGCAACCAAGTTCGTATTGTGCATCTGGATCACCCATGTTTGCAGCCTCCACCAATAAGGCTGCTCCACTGAGGATAAAACAAGAAAGAAAACAAAAAGAATGACAAAATATAATTGTATAACTATGTTGTTTGTGGTAAAAATAATAATACATCTTGCGAACAAATTTCATTTGGACAGTAGCTTTTTGGACAATTATTGCCTGATCTGTTCTGATGTTCTCGAAAGAAAAGAAAAAAAGAGTCAGACACATTAGAAGAACTACATTTAATCCCAATTTAAATATCAACTCTAAAAAGCACATGAAAGGGGAAATCCTCAATACATGTTTACTTTCTAGGGGACTACGCAGTAATATTCTCAGAGTTCATGCAAAAATTTAGTCTTCAGCCACCATAGATAAGAGGCTTTATCTGTAGCTAGATTGGAAGCGGAATCAGAATCGTAGTGCCAGTTAAGTCAATTAGATGAAAGTTTGGGATTATGGCTCTCTTGTTCGTTCCCAGGATTGTCCGACCTAAGATGAGCCGGTTTAACACATTGACCGCTTTGGGTCACATTTCCGACTTCGTAACATCCTTGCTCAGGCTGACTTCATTGAATGCTTCAAAGTAGTCTTTCAGGATTAGTCGTTGTGTGGAAAAAAGTTCTCATGATCTTTGATTGTATTGATGGTTCCATCCGATCTGAGTCTTGGCTCTGCCTCGTACTACCTTCGCTCCTAACTACCTAACGCCGAGCTGCCCTCCTTTCCATCTCAGAGCTTCTACCTCCTTTCAGTTGAAAAGCCAGTTATTCCGAGAAATTGAATGACATGATAATATTTTTAAGAATATAAACCCATCAAATAGTTGATCTGATTGAAGCAAATTCCCTGGTCTACTAGCACAAGCAAAAAATTCTTCCCTTATATGTTATGTGCTATGAACAGGAAATTGAATCATATATTTGACAAGAAACTCATGATCTACCTCTTTCTCTCTTTTTAACAAGTTATCTCTGTGCTTATATTGTACTCATTCATAAAAAACATGAGAATAGCCCAGCAGCCCCATAATGTGCTCTATCCACAGAATAAGTCTCCTTCATTTCTAAAAAACGTCATTTTCTGTTCTTTAATGTATTGAAGAAATCAAAGGTAGACACATTTATTTTGGCATATGATTATCACCAATGCTATACAGAGCATATTCTATACATAAGAAAACTAGGAAGCTCAATCACTCACATCGCTTTACAAGCCCCGGGAACATGATACTTGAGATGCATCCTGCCCAACCAGTATCTTGCATGAGTGTTCATATTGTCAATTTCGAGCGCCAACTCAAAATTTTCCTTTGCGCCCTGTTAGCAAAACCATCCATTCAGAAGAGGCAATTGACTAGTCCAGGTTTGTCTTGTAGATCAACGACACTAAAATTAATTACTTCAGGAGTGCAAAAAGTATGACAAAAGGAGCTTTCGTTGAGGAATTGACAAAAAATAATTAAGAGAGTATGCTGGAGAGAAATATAAGAAGATGATATGGTTAGAAAAGGGCTTGTTTTTTAATTCTCTTATTGTTGCATACTCTAAGGAGTGGGATGAGACGATGGTCATTGCGATCAGCATAGTCAATGACCCTATCAACTTCCTGTAGTGCACTCCAACCTTTTGCCACTAGTTCCATGGCTTTCTTGTTCCGGCTGTGAATCCCTCGCTGTTAAAAGGCGAAAAAGCTTCTGCTGTCAACAAATATTGATCATTGAAGTAATTGGAATTCAAAGGAAAAACTGACCTGCTGAATCAGAAAACAAAGTGGGTTTTGCAATTGTTCGGCAGCTTTATAGCATAATTGTTTAATCATTTTAGTTTCTCGTAGTTTTTCCTTCCAAAAGATTGATTTTGGAACAAGATACAAAGAACTGCATCAAAAGACACGGCTAGTTATCACAAGGAAAATAACTAGTTTACAAATCGTGACATCTAAATAACCCTGTCCATTGGTCCCTTTAAATGAAAAAGTCCTCCAGGAAGTCGAGCACATGCTCACCAAATTCATACCAAGCTAGGAACCCAAAAAAAGACGCTTCTAAAAGTTAAGCAACAAACAACATGAGAACCATCAAAGTCTCCCAACACAGTATAATCATGAAGCCATTGAGTGCATGCCTCGCCATCTACAAGAAGTTAAAATACAGGGATACAGAGACAGAGATTTTGTCATAGGGTGTAATCGCCAGGAAAAGAATGCAATTTTCATGCAATAACTAGTAATTCATGAGCATAACAAGTATGCCTCTGACATATAGAGGCCAAAGGATTGGGAAGCACAAGGGGGCTGCGTGCAACCCAGAGGAGAGAAAGGAAGATCTTGCCGATGCGAGGGAGAAGGAGACGGAGAAGAACGGTTGATGGCACGGGCGGAGGACCCCTGTCCGAGTGCGCGATGGAGGTGGCTGTCTCAGGAGGAAGTCAAGCAGCGTCAAGGTGGAGAGGGAACGAGGGACCAGGCGAGGGGAAGAGATCCAGTGTTGTAAAAAAAACAAGGTTTCAAAACGCCCAACGCCCGAGCGAATCAAGGCGCTCGCCAATACAAAATTATCAGAAATATAAGGAGATATAGATTACAGAGGCAGAGAGGGGGCAGCCGAAAGAGAGCTGCCGAACCTAGGCAGATAATACGGGAGGTTTGGAGGACCGGCAGCAAAAAGAGGAGGGGTTGTGTGTGCCTTTACCGGCGGGAGAAAGAGGGAGAGCGAGAGCGAGGCTGCACCGACGAAACTAGAGAGAGAGAGAGAGAGACGTACCACGGGAGGGGGGCCTGCCGATAGCCCCTCGTCTCATCGACAGGGAGGAGGAGAGCCGATCGCGGGACGGGGTGAGTGATAAGGGTTTTTGGCTACGCAGAAGGGGTCGCGCAGGGCTGTTAGGCGGTTGGACTTGATCAAATCAGACCAAGTGGCTCGAACCACGATCTGGGCCAAATAATTGATTCAAATAACAGTCACTGATCACACTTGGAGTTTCTTCTCGATTCGAAATTATTTATGACTCAGATTGTAGAGGATACATGCAACTTCTTTTGTGGCAGCTGAACATGTCCTAATCTGCTAGAACGCTGATCACTTATTACAGAGAGAGGAACAAAGGAAGAAGAAAAAGAACAGATCATTGGAGTCCCCTTGCCTTCTTGCATGTCTTGTGTTCTAAGCCTGTAGTACTTGACAGTGAACGATATGACTCCTGAGACCACTGCGGCCTGCAATGTTCGACAAGAGGTTGGTGACAAAGGTCCTCAGCTGCCCTCTCCCTGCCACCGTCTCCCACCTCAGGTCTCCGCTATCCTTCGCTTCCACGTCGACCAGAGTAATGCTCATGTTGTTCCTGACGATGCACAGCTTCCCCCTGAGAGGAAGCAGAGCCGCTGCTTCGAGGGCTCGAGAACTCCCCAGGTGCAGCTTGCTGTCGATATGTATACTCCACGAATCCGTGGATGCGTCGTATGACCTCAGCTTGCAGCCGTCCTTGCAGTCGAGAGCGTAGAGTTGACCATTCAAGCAGACGGATGGGTTCCTCCATCCCGTCACCATGCCATTGAACACCGGGCACCATCGGTCCGTGTCCGGGAAGTAGGCATCACAGATGACCTGCCGCTGGGCTCCGAGCCCCTTCAAGAACCACTTCCCCTCGTAGACGACGCCGATGAAGGGGACCATCGCGGTGCTCATGTCGGAGATGCACGTCCACCGGTTCTTGTTGGGATCGTAGAACTCCGCCGGTCCGAACGAGCGGTGAACGCCTTCGTTCTCGCCTCCGGCAACATACAAGCAGTTGTTGATGACGCAAGAGCCGAAGAGGTGCCTCCTCCAAATCATGTCGGGCGCGCGGTGCCACTTGTTGGTCCTCGCGCTGTAGTAGATGACGCGCCGCATCGATCCCTTGCGACGATCCTTGCCCCCTAAGATGTACAGATGACAGCCGCTCAAGACGGCGCAGCCGAACCCGGTGGCCTCGGAGTACTCCTTGGGGATGGGAGGCAGGGGATGCCAGAGCTGGTACCTGGGATCGAAGGCGTCCCACGATATCCGCCCATCCCTATCTCTTCTGATGACGTAGATCCACTCTTCCGCGATGCCGAGGCTCCTGCGGAGTGAGTAGAAGTAGTTCCCGGCGAGGAGGCGTTGCCACCTCTTGCAGACCAGCCTGAGCTTCCGGTGCTCGGCCCGTGGCACGCGGATGAGGCAGGCGATGGCGAGGTCGTCGGGGAGGCCGGGCAGCAGAGGAGACTGGCAGCGATTCCTCTCCAGCCCTGGCTTCGACCTCACGGGGTGGATCGACGTTCTGATCTTGGGCTGAACGCAGAGCTTGCTGCCGGGGACATATTTCTTGCCTCCCGTCACTGTCTTGAAGCCACCATCTACTCTACAGAGGCATGCTGAGCTATCAACCTGCACTCATGACAGACATCAAATGGAGTCATAGATTCGCGTCGATCTACAATTCATTTGATTTGGATCAGAACCAAATAGCACAGGTAAAGTCTCCAATGTGTAATATATATATATATATATATATATAGTGAAAATTGAACTTTGAGATCATCAACAACAAAGATGGTTGCTCAAAGTATAAGCTAACATTGACATCACACTAGTTTTATTGTATGGAAGGGGAGATGGGTTGTTAGCCTATCAATTTATTAAGCTCACCCAAACTCATTATTTTCTTTCCTTTGTACCCTTATTTTCTAATTAAGAGCATTCTTAATCTTCATACCGCAACACCTTTATCTGTAGCAGGTTATATGGGCTCTTTAAATGAAACTAAGCAATGAATTACCACTAATCAAGGCAAGAACACCAAACAAATTATTAGCACCCACAAGAACAAGAATGAGTCAAATCTTTTTCCTCACAATCTTTCTGCAATCACAAAAGGCGAGAAAACAAAGCAGTCTCAGAATCAAAATTCTTTTATGGAAGAAGAAGAAACACAAGAACAGAGGGGAAAGGAGGAGGCAGAACTCACGAGTGGAGGGTGATTCCGTCTCTCCACGTCCATCCTCGACCAAACTTCTTCGCCGGAGTTCATCTTCAAAGCTTCTCACACCTCCAATCCCATCTCTGAGACACGCCACACACCTGGCCACTCCTGCCCTCGACGAGCATACCACTGAGGCGTAAACTGAAAGAGACCAGCAAACGAAGGAAAGAGAGGGAGAGAGAAAGAAGGAAAGAGGGCAGCTCTCTTTCTCTCGACTCCTTTGGTCTTTAGCAGCAGCGGTGTGATCTTTGAAATATATACGTCTGGTTGTCTCCGTCTCGACGGTGTCGTGAAAGGTAGCGGCAGATAATAAAGGAAGAGAGAGGAGCTGCTGCTACTTCAAACAGGGCATTAATGCCGCGGTGGCCCGCATGACACGCCCCCCGTCGGTAAAAACCATTGCGGTCCTGAGGGCTCACGCCATGGGACCCGAGAAGCTGATGTGATGCGAGTCCCCGGTTATCATGCGTCCGACCGTTGGATTCCATCGTTTTGATCCATTGAACTCTACTTCATCCTCCTCGAAACAAGAGATGGGCCGATTCAAGAGACGAGACGAATCACGAGAACTCCACAGGCGGAGCTCACCAGCTCTCTCCCCAAGTATTTGGTGACCCACCACGATGTGCTGACATAAAGCTTGCAATGACTCGATCAGCCTTCCTCTTACGACTCCACCCTAATGGATTCGCACAGCCTGCCTGCCTGCCCTAACGCCGACGTCAAGTTGAGAGCAGCGTGCCATTATGTCGACATGAACGCAGAGAGGGAGACTTTCTAGTGCGGCGCTGACCCGAACCACTTTGCTCTTGTGGTGGTGGAGTGAGTTGGGGAAGGACAGACCTAAACCACCACCGGGGAGAGGGTGGAGGATGATGCAGGGATCGAAAGGTTTATGTGGCTGTCTCATAGTGAGAACGGGGAACAGTTGGATCTCAACTCATCAAAAGGTCTGCAAAGAGACACTTAAAAGGTCATCAAGCAGAAGAAAAAAGGTGGTAGGAAGACTGTGACTGTGTGATTGGAGAACAACTCAGACTGTGTGTGGATGTGAGACTGAGAGGGAGATAGACTGCAAGTTTGAGTGAGAATTCTCCATGGAAGGAGGAGAAAACAAGGGAAAAACAAAAGAGTAGCTTTCTGAAGCTTTACTTAGTCTACTCCCAGGTACAGGACATGCTCTTGTGTTCTAGGGTTTGCCTTTTGTTGTTTCCTACCTCAAACACAGATTGGTTAGAACAATTAGTAATAGTTGCAAGTTGCAACAAGTCTGTCATAGATTTAAGTACAATATAAACAGTTTATTATATGGATGCGGACTGAGCTCAATGCCATGAATAAAGATGTCAAGGTGATGTGGGTTTGGCTATATGCTTGGAAGCTTTCGAAGAAGATGCCTTTGCTGAGGGAGGATGAGAACAGTGGGCGCAGCACCAAACAAGTTGCAAGACAAGATGAAGTAAATATCAAAGCCATTTCTTGTTCATATCAAATACTTTTTTTCTAAGCAAGTCTTTTGATCCTCAATATAAGAGATAAAAAAGGGGGTCTTTTGATGCTCATTTGAGTCTTGTATTCTGCATCAGGTGACAAGCAATTGGCCACAAAAGAAGATACTGAACTCTCTGACAGGTCTTTTATATTTTGTTTTGTTTGAATCAGATCTGGATTCGAAGGAATCAACATGCAGATTGCAGAGAATTTTTTCTGATTTATTACAAGAACACTGTCATTGACTTTTGGTCAAATCATGGAAGAAGTTTTGATTATACTTTTCTTTCTTTCTTGCTATATTTGTTTCTTTGAATCATATAACAATCATACCATTATACATTACATGATATCAAAATTAATACCACCAATATTATCATTACCATTACTATTGTCATACAAATTCCATCTCCATCTCATTACTATTACCCATTATAATTATCAATATCATAATTAAAAACATCACCATGGATCTTTGCTCACACCAGATTTCTGTGATTGCAATATTCTATCTCCAAATCCTGAGCTTGCTTTTCAACACTGTAAGTTCCTTTTGTGAAATGCCCTATTAGATGCTTAGAAACATGTTATGGAGTCCTCTCTTTCTTGGAGGAATCATCCATTGTATAAGACTCTTTCTTGTATAGGATCAAGCAATCCTATCTTACCACAACAAATAGAGGCAGTGTGTGCAGATTGAAAACAGTGAGAATTTTGCTTTTGATCAATTGCAACTTTCACAACTAGGAAGAACAAGTCATAGTTCATACAGAAAACAGTGTGCGACACCATGGATTGAGACTCCTATCCAAGTTTTCTTAGTTCCTGTTTCAGTGGATTTGGGCTCGGCTCACTCTCATTAATCGTGTATCAAACCAGTTTGATCTCTTTGACCAGTTCAAGGTAACTTTGGATTGATGTAGACCAGTTCAAACTTGTTTGACTCGTAATTAGATCTAACCAATATATCAGTTTAGGGATGATTTCAAACTAGTCTTATCAGAATAATATATTAGTTTGATCGGGTTATGATTGAATTAAGTCAAGTTTGAATCAATTAAGACCGATTCAATTAAGGTTCAGGTCAATTAAGGGTATGATGTTGATAAATCATTTATGAGTTTTAAGATATTAAGTTTGATTCATGAGTTTAATTATGATTCGTCAAGAGATAAGCCGTCTACTTAGATTGGGTATACATGTTAGAACTCTATTAGTTATGACCCACATAACAAAAGCTTCAAATCATGTAACGAATAACATGCTCTAGATTGAATCTCTCCTATGATTTTTTTATTACGATCTATATTTATGAAGATATTTGATTGATAAATGTACATAATAGTAAGAATTGACGTAAGATATAAAATTGATATAATAAGAAGTGATACATGTTAATTGTGATGAGGCCATTATACTTTTGGAGGATATAGGGGACTGTTAGACATAAAAATTAGATAATGATTTCATTTGTTGGGAGAAAATGTATTTATGATGAGTGAGGGATATCACTCTATTATTATTGGGAGAAAATCCATTCTAATTATATTTGTTAGTGGGAGTGTAATCCCTCAAAACCTTAAATTTGAAATAATTTTGAAATTAAATAGGAAATCAGGAATATTTCATCTCAAGAGGAATATTATTTTTTTAAACTAGATTTAGTGATTACAGAAGTTTTAAACCTAAATAAAAATATTTAGGTTTAAAACTAAAAATATTTATATAGGATTAAGATAATATTCAGAAGACTTAGTGTAATACTGTTTTTAGTTTTATCTATATCCTACATGTATGATTAAGGTATAATATTATATTTTAAATTTTTATTACTATTATCAGTAGGACTACCATGAAATGTATATAATCTTAAAATTAAAACATACTAATTATTAAATAAAATAATAAATATTATTTTTAAAACTTGTATATACTTATATCATCAAATTAATGAAAACATAAATATAATATATTCAAAAAAATTATAAAAAAAATATCTGCAGTTCATTGTTTATATCAACGACATAGATTTATACGTCTCACTTTCCTACCCAATTACTTGGATGAGATATTAGTATCTTTACCTACAAAATAGAGTACCTCGAAGGTAGAACGTGCAACCTCATGTACAGATATAACAATGACCTATGAAAAAAAAATTTGTAGTATAAATTTTGGATTTATTATATTTATATTTTTTCTTTAGTTAGATATTATAATTATGTACAGATATTAAAAACCTTATGTATAGAGGAAACCTTATCATTTTATTTAATAAGTTAGTATACTTTAATTTTTAGATTATCTACTTTTTGTTGTATTCTTGATTATAATAACAATGAGGATAAAAATACAATATCCTATTTTAGTCATGTATATAGATATGGATGAAAGTAAGAATAAAATATTACACTTGCTAATTTGAAAAATTTTAGGGAAGGTGACTAATTTCCAATAATTTAAAGAGGATCAGAAATCTTACACATGGAATATCAAATGGATAACCATGAGATTATGTTTCCTAATACTTTCTTGCCTTCTTAATTGACTTGGACCATAAATCCATGCAGAATGTTCTCTCTCATGCAATTTGAGGTTGCGTTTCAATCACCGAGTTTGAAGAAAGGCTTTTGACTGTTCTTAACCTGCCAAGAAAGATTCATATATGAATGGTTGAGGTTGAGTTCCTCGGGAAGCTTGTTCTGATTTGGTTCTACAATAGCATAAATCAGACGTTAATGATCTGTCCATGGCACCACATCAGCCTAAATATTTTGTTGTCTAACAAATTATTTTAATTTGGCTTTTCAAAATGACATTTATGGTTTATTTCTGAAATATCAAGGTAATTATTTCAAATCTCATTCATTCTAAGTTTAATTTATAGATTTGGAAAAAAATTTAATTTATAGATCAATATTAGCAATAGTATTTTTATTAACTAGGAATTATTAGAAATACTATATTTCATTTCAATTTTATGAATTCTTACACTCTGATATTAGCGGTATAAGGAGATATATGTTTCGTAAATGAAGAGGGTTACGACGAAAGTGACGAAAAAGTGCTTAGAGACAATGAGGAAGAAGAGACATTTCATGACGAAAGCGATGGTAGAGACAGAATGGTAGGTGGGTTCCGTAAATGATGCCTAATATGATGGATCATATGAGAGGAAATAAAGATTAAGCTTTATTATAGCCACTTCCTCTCCATGTGTGAGGAGAGCTTGACACCTAACATATGAGAAAGAGATAGGTGAAAATGATCGAACGATATTGTAAGATATTTAGAGCACTTAAAAAAAAAAGAAGATATCAAATTAGAAAACTAAAACCGGAGATGATTATTAAAAAATCATCCAAAATTTATGGTTTATTCTTGAAATATGAAGGTAATTATTTAGTTTTACTTTATAGATTTTTTTGTGTGTTTATTTTTTCTATGAATTTTCAAAACAAAGAAAGATAAATACGGGCAAGGTATTAACCAGGAATTAATAGAAATGCTATATTTCATTTCAATTTTATGGCTGTACATCTTCCGACCTTGCGTTATTTCTTGATTGGGTTAATTAGCTCAATAACACATGAGATAAGATTGGACCGCGTACTCCATCAATGCACCTTAGTTAAAATATATTTGCATCTCATCTCAGTCACCTACATCCAACCCAATAGCCTTTGATTTCGATATCTGAGCTCATTTTTTTCCTAATAACACAAATTATTTCCTAATGACAGAATTATACCCAATAACACAAATTATTTCCAATCAAGTACCCTAATCTTTTTTGGTCATTCTGTTTCTTATAAGATTATATATACATATATATATATAAAATCAAGACTATAGTTTTTGTTTATTATTTTTAACATTTTTCATATATTTTTCTTACCTTCCTTGACATTATCAACCCTAATTATTTCATAAACTGTGGATAATGCAGCCAGCTCAGCATGCCAGACTATAAGGGAGAAGGGAGATCCTCAAGATAACATGAATCGAGTCGGATCCACGTGTCAAAAACAGGAAACCGGTCCACGTCAGGAGTGCCAGTTGCCTACCGATTGGAGGGCGACGGTGGACCGCACACGTATACGGCCCTTTTCTTTATATGGGGCACACGGTGGTCGGCCGTGGCTCATCCTCTGTTCCACCTCGTGCGCTCGCATCCCCGATTCTTCGCTCCTTCCGTTTTGCCTTCATCGTCTTTCTGTGGTTCTGCACTCGATCCTTCTTCTTCGTCTTCTCTCTCTCTCTCTCTCTCTCTCTCTCTCTCTCTCTCTGTGATAGTTGAGGAGAACGATGTTGGGCGATAAAGGTGGTGCGCTGCCGCTGGCGTCCTTGAACCACATCTCCGTCGTCTGCAGATCTTTGGTGAGGTCACTCGATTTCTACCAGAACGTGCTCGGCTTCCTCCCCGTCCGCAGGCCCGGATCCTTTGATTTTGATGGTGCATGGCAAGTTGATTTCCTTGGTCTGATCACTATTGATGGCAATGTTTTCACTGAAGGAGAGGAGTTTGGGTTTGGGTGATAGGTGTTCCATGAACTGGTATTATTTTTCTTGTGATCTCTAGGTTGTTCAACTATGGAATTGGCATCCACCTACTGCAATCTGAAGACCCTGAGAACATGCCGAAGAAGAGGGAGATTAACCCCAAGGACAACCATATCTCCTTCCAGGTAACTCCAATCTCTTTTTCTTCATCGTATATGTCAAGTTGTATCATGTCACTTGGAAAAAGCGTGTGTATTGGAGGATTGAAGGTTAACAGAGCATAGAAGATGGACAGTAACACACCAAATCTGTCATCGAACGGGATGTTACTATAATACCATTTGCTGTACAATTCAACTACGATACGCACTTAAACTTTCTGTGTTCTGTACATCTTGATTTCGAGATCAACACAATCAAAATTTCTCTGTGGTATCGACATAGCGTGATGCTGTGACACACACAGCCCACACAAGTGGTCGGTCCGTGATGCACTCGCAATCACCGTAGTCCCGTGCTTACCCTTCTTTTGTCTTGGATCTACGCTACAAAACAGTGCGAGAGCTTGGCGTTGGTGGAGAAGCAGCTGAAGGAGATGGGCATACCTTACATCCAGAGCGGCGTAGAAGAGGGCGGGATCTACGTGGACCAGCTCTTCTTCCATGATCCGGACGGGTTCATGATCGAGATCTGCAACTGCGACAACCTCCCGGTGATCTCCCTCTCCGGTGAGCCCATAATGGCGTGCAAGAGGGTAAGCCTTATTCCGCAACCACAGCAACAGCAACCACAACAACAGCAGCAGCAGCAGCAGCAACACCAAGAGTCCTGCGCGTGAAGATGGAAGTCCAGTACGATTGCTTATCTTATTCTCGCTCTTTTTCTGTGTGTTTGGAGTCGTGCAGGCGTGATGTTGGCGACTTGCATGTATCGTCGCGATGTATGAACTATGAAGCCAGTTGTGAGTTTGTCATGTAACCTTCGTCGTTTTCCACCTTTCGTTTCTTTCCACGAGGTTGGCAGCATTCACAGGAATCTCGTGAGAGTCGCGTACACGCCCTGACCTAAACGAACAACTGGACGAACGTGAGCCATGCGATGCTTACTAATAACACTGGCATTTCAACAAACAGTAGGCCCTCCGAATCATCACCTCAATCTTTCTCCCTCTGCGACCAAGCAGTTTGCCGCGTCTATACACGTATATATACTGCAGCAGATTTCCTGTGCCATTCCATCCTCGAAGAGAAACCATCTTGGCAGATTAATCCCGAAAGATGCACTATTGTTTGATCCTGAGGAAGAGGACAACAGTCCATGACGGGGAACAACAGTGGTGTCAACCCGTAGGAATCCAAACATCCTACGACATCTCAAATTCTTAAGGTCTCATGACACACCTTCCACCCACTTCCAAAAGCTTCAGTTCTACCTAAGCGACTTGTCATTGTCTGTTGCAGTCATCTTATGACAATTGAAGGCATCAAACCTACGATCTCCATCACCAAAGCTGAAAGCAACCTGGAAGCCATCACAGGAAGAGAAGCGGGATCAAGACGCAGCAGCTGAACCATGTTTCTTGGGGACACAATCACTTCTCTTAGGCTCCACTACTGATTTGAAAGATAGTCGTCATTCATGCCATGCAAGTCACACACCTTCTGTTCTTTCAACATCTGTTTCAGAACACCACCTGCTTGTTCGACCTCATCTCTTCGTCAAGCTTTTTGCAGATGGAACAAAAAGAGCAAAAATTTACAGCAAAGGACTAATTAATTCTAGCTTTTTTTTGTCAAGAATAAACGCGGCTGTTGATCCATCATCAGCTGTGACGAAAGATTTCGAGAATGTGTGCATAACTTTTGGTACATTTATATATTTGAAAAGATAGCAAATATGCACGTAAATTATGGGATTTATGCAAATCATTGGACCAATCGAATATCTAAATCAAGAGATATCAGCACTATAATCAAAGGACCTGATAAATCTATCATCTCCTTCAAAGATAAGGTGGTTCAGTAAGGAAGTGAATCATATCATATCATTCTTTTATCATCCCACTCTGTAACTCGTGTAGAATATTATAATTTTATCAATAAGCTGTAAGTTTTTAATTATTTAGGATCGACTAACATCCTTAGTCACCATTTTAGATATGTTAACAATTTTATACTTAGTTAAGTTCATTGTATTTAGATTTTTATTTATTATTTTTATTAAGATCTTTTTTAATCTCTCCTTGTATCTTAAATAATTATAACAACAACAGTTTATAAATATCAAGAGTATTAAAATGATGATGAAATGATTATAGTCTATATTAACAAAAGCATATAGGAAGCCATCCTTTTAAGACCGTCTTTTTGGTGCTTTGGGAGCCAAAATGTTACCACATTAATCAGATCATATAAGTAGGACTTGGGAAGAAGTTATAACTCTATCATTTATCAAGTGGATGAGTTTCTTGAAAAGCTCATGTATTTTTGGGATTCCAAAAATGCATTTTAGGTCGGATATATAATGATTGATTTTGCTGATAGCAAAGCTATACAGTGGTTTTTGAAGTATGTTTATCTGTCCATACAATATGTATTATTTCTCTATCATGCTATATATATAAAGTATAATATAATCTGCTATAAGAGTTGCATGCTTAGCTCCATACCATTACTCTCCGTTCTTCTTCTCACTACTGGTATCTCCGCTGTACTTCCATGTTTTGACAGTCCGTGGTCTCTCTCTCTCTCTCGTTCTGTAGCTTCACCTCTCCCCGCATCGAAGGACCCGCGGGAACAGCGCGGGCCTCGAGGCTTGCTGAACCCTTGATAAGGCGGGAAAAATCCCCCACGATCTGACGTCCGCCGACGGCCGTCCTGCTCTGCTATGATGTGATGGGACGACAGGTCAGGATCCAATGCCTGGCAATTAGATGAGCAACAGGAGGGTTCGGCCGACGAGGAGACCCAGCCCGATGGATCGTCGTGACGGACGTCTCTCACCCGTTACGACGGATACGCGAACCCGTTACGATCGGATGAAGACCTGTTACGATGAAAGCCTAATGACTCAATGTGACAAAGACGGAGACTTGCTATAGCGAAGATGAAGACACGCTGCAGCAGGGACGAAGGCCCGCTATAGCGGAAGCCCCAAACCCGTGACTGTAAGAATGAACACTATAACGGTAGGCAAATAAGGCAGTTTGAGAAGTACTAGTCAGAAAATAATGGGACATCGAACATAATATACCGGAGGTATGCGAGTCGAAAAACTCGACTCATATTAAAACGTCCCATTACGATGGATATACCAAATGAGGTATATCTAAAATACGTAAATCGAATACTCTGATCAAATAGATCCCGATCCAACAAAAAAGTCAAATGATATCCCTTGAGCCCTCTTGTCGGAGTTTCAAAGCACACCTTTTAGGATAGACGAATGATAGGGAATATATTGACACCAGCCTTAACTTACCAATTGCCACTAAGACATTGACATGGGTAAAGAAAAGCTTGCATCACCTTTTCCCAATGGTAAACAATAGAGCGATAACCTATCACCTTTGACAGACTATGACTCGAAGAAAGATAGTCTGGACCTGCCATCCGGAATAGTAACCCTTGATGGCAAAGCATGCTTGTCCCCTCCCTTATCGATTTGCATAGACGATCATCATCTGCTTATCCTTAGGAACCGTCAAGACTGACAAGCGATACTCCTTCAATCGTCCTTCACTAACAATGCGCCTCAGGAAACTATACTAATTGATTATTTGTATAAATGAGCGACAAGAGGACGTACAAGACAGTCCCCACCAATCATCAGTCTCACTCTGTCGGCTCCCCAGGTATAAAAGTCGATCCTCAAAACCTGAATAAAGAACCGAACTCAAATCCTCTATTTTTTCAACTCTACTAGGACTAATTTTACTAATCTCTGGTGTATAGTTCTCGATAAAATCAAAATATGCTTCAAGATAACCTTACGCCTTCGGGACGGAATCAAGATTGATTCACAATCGATGTCAAGATAACAACAAGGATGAAAGCAAAACTTCAGAGATCCCGACGAACATGAAACTTCTTATGAAGTCTGGGAGATGAAATTCTTATAAAAAAAAATCAAGCTTCGGGAAAATGAGACTAATTGGCTGAGGAAATATGTCTACACTTCAGCCATGACAACCTTTATCGTATGGGGTGCACCTACTTTTGTTGCAGCTGTCACTGTAACACCCTCTAGACTAATAGGTAGCTCTAAAATTGCAGTTGAAGTGATGAATGGAAGCTTCTCATGGGATCCCTCTTCAGAAACTCCAAACTTGAGTGGTGAATTGAGGGTTGCTGCTTGTTGAACTGTTGGTTCCGGCAAATCTAGCTTGTTATCTTGCTGATTAGGTGAAGTGCCGACACTATCAGGAAGTGTTAGTCTGTGCGAGACAGCTGCTTATGTTCCACAGTCGCCTTGAATACAGAGCAGAAAGATTCAAGACAACATTTTGTTCGGGAAGGAAATGGACCACGAGAAGGACGACAAGGTAGTCGAAGCAAAGACTTGAGTGGAGGACAGAAGCAAAGACTTCAGATTGCTCGTGCTTTGTACCGTGACGTTGCTGATATCTTCCTGTTTGATGATCCATTCGGTGCCGTCGACGCCCACACAGCCATCTCATCTCTTTAATGTGCTCATTCCATCTTACTCATAATCGTTATTGAAATGGTGAAACACGAATGCTTGCTCGGCCATTTTTAAGGTGCTCATTAGCTTAAGAAAACAGTGATTCAATCTTTCCGTGTGCTTGCTCAACTTCTTCCGGTGCAAAGACGAGAAACGGTGGCCACGGGACCAGGTGGCCTCCCAGTTGGATTTGGCCTTCCGGGGGGCCGCGTGGCTCGCCACCGCTGCTTGTCTCGTTTGTGGATTCCCAAAGTCCCGGAGATTCCCGGCCTTTCTCAGGGTCTGGTGGGGTATCTATTTGTTCTAATCTTGTTCTTTCCTCGCTATAGACGTCTTCTGCCTCAGGAAGCATATTGTTATCCCGAGGAGCGTTTGGGTATTGGACGTTGGGTCCTTTCTATGCTCTCTGGTCCTCGACTGTGCTGAGTTTTTGGGGAGCTGCCCGGTGGAGCAAGAAAGTGCCGACGCACAGGAGCCGCTTTTGAATGGTGGTGCTCATGGGTCGCGTGATGAGACTGTCTCTGCTACTTCTGGTGGTGCCTCTCTTTTCCGGAACGCCGGTTTTCTAAGCACACTCACCTTCTATTGGATGGGCCCTTTGCTTGCCGTCGGCCATAGGAAGACCTTGGACCTCGAAGACGTCCCCCACCAGGACGAGCGCGACAGCGTCAATGGCGCCTTCCCCATCTTCAAGAGTAAACTTGTTTACTGCTCGAGCAGCAGCAGTTCCAGTTCCGGTGGTACCATCACCACCTTCAAACTGGCCAAGGCGCTACTCCTTTCAACGTGGTAGCAGGTCTTGTTGACGGCCTTGTACGTGCTCTTATACACCATCGCTTCCTACGTCGGCCCCTACCTCATCGACTACTTAGTGCAGTACCTGAATGGCCGCCGGAAGTTTGCGAGTGAAGGCTACATGTTGGTCATGGCGTTCGTAGCGGCGAAGCTTATCGAGTGCCTCTCTCAGAGGCACTGATTCTTCAGATTACAGCGGGCGGGATCAGTGTCTGGTCCTCCCCCGTGTCAGTGATTTGTCAGAAGGGCCACACTTTGTCAAGCCGCTCGAAGCAGAGTCGTGCAAGCGGTGAAATCATCAATCTAATGAGTGTCGATGCGGACAGGGTTGGGCTCTTCAGGTGTTACATGCATGACCTGTGGATGGTCCCTGTGCAGGTCACCCTGACCTTGCTGATCTTGTATGCTACTCTGGGCATTGCTACGCTTGCTGGATTAACAGCCACTATAATTGTTACGCTGGCGAACCTTTCTCTGGGGAAGATGCAGGAAAGGTACCGATGGAGGGCAAAGACACCAGGATGAACGCGACTTGAGAGATCCTGAGGAACATGAGAGTTCTCAAGCTACAAGGCTGGGAGATGAAATTCTTATCCAAAATAATCAAGCTGCGGGAAAATGAGACTAATTGGCTGAAGAAATATGTCTACACTACAGCCATGACAAACCTTTATCTTCTGGGGTGCACCTACTTTTGTTGCGGCAGTCACCTTTGGGGTTTGTATAATTGTTGGGATACCATTGGAGTCAGGGAAGGTTCTGTCGGCGCTTGCAACTTTTAGAGTTGCAGGAGCCCATCTACATCCTCCCTGATGCGATCTCGATGATTGTTCAGACTAAAGTTTCTCTTGTTAGGATTTCATGTTTCCTCTGCCTTGAAGAATTGCAACCTGATGCAGTGCAGAGGTTGCCGAAAGGTAGCTCTGAAATTGCATTTGAAGTGACGAATGGAAGCTTTTCGTGGGATCCCTCTTCAAAGACTCCAACCTTGAGGGATTTGAATTTTCAAGTTCTGCAAGGGATGAGAGTTGCGATTTGTGGAACTGTTGGTTCTGGCAAATCGAGCTTGTTATCTTGCTTATTAGGTGAAGTGCCGAAACTATCAGGAAGTGTTAAGTCTGTGCGGGACAACTGCTT
The DNA here is from genome assembly GCF_036884655.1 of Musa acuminata AAA Group. NCBI lineage: Eukaryota > Viridiplantae > Streptophyta > Magnoliopsida > Zingiberales > Musaceae > Musa > Musa acuminata. Next base: position 6,437,336 of record NC_088333.1, read on the forward strand.
ATGTTCCACAGTCGCCTTGGATACAGAGTGGCAAGATTCAAGACAACATTTTGTTCGGTAAGGAAATGGACCATGAGAAGTATGACAAGGTTCTTGAAGCTTGCTCTTTGAAGAATGGCTTGGAGATCCTGCCATTCGGAGACCAGACAATTATAGGGGAGAGAGGCATCTACTTGAGTGGAGGACAAAAGCAAAGAATTCAGATTGCTCGTGCTTTGTACCATGATGATGCTGATATCTTCCTGTTTGCTGATCCTTTCAGTGCTGTCAATGCCCACACAGGATCTCATCTCTTTAAGGTGCTCATTTCATCTTAATCATAATTTTCATTGAAATGGTGAAACATGAATGCCTCACATCCTTAACAGGAATGCTTGATCGGCCATTTAGCTTCAAAAACAGTGATATATGTCATCCACCAAGTGGAGTTCCTACCTTCAGCTGATCTCGTTTTGGTGAGTGATGCTTTTCTTCTTTTGTTCATTTTTCTTGATTCTTCAGTTAATAGCATCAGAGCTTTCTTAAATTACATAACAAAATATTGCTGCTCTCTTTCCTAGTGTATGAGAGATGGAAAGATTGCACAAGCAGGAAGGTACAACAAGATACTAAACTCCGGATCAGAGTTCATGGAAGGTACAATTGGTCAGCACGCATAAGCATGCTTTGGAAGCACTCGACACAATTTATCTTGATACAGGTGCTTCACACAACAACATGGACACGAGAAGTAGCCCATGATCTCTTCACCAAGTTGACAGCAAAGATGAGGCAGAAGAGGAAAGCAACAAGAAGGGACAACTAGTTCAAGAAGAGAGGGAGAAAGTCAAAGTTGGGTTTTGGATCTGCTGGTGATATATAACCATGACATATAAAGGAGATCTGGTTCCACTAATACTATTGGCTCAGATCCTTCTTGAGACCCTTCAGATTGGTAGTAACTATTAGATGGCATGGGCAGCTCCTGTGTCGAAGGATGAGGAACCTCCTCTTAGTGGTTCGATGCTGATCTATGTCTACATCGCACTAGCCTCGTGTGCTCCATTTGCATTCTTATAAGAGCTCTACTGCTTGTAACAGGCGGATACAAGACGGAAACACTGCTCTTCAACAAGTTGCACACCTGCATTTTTCGTGCTCCTATGCCATTCTTTGATTCAACCCCCAGTGGTCGTATCCTCAACAGAGTATGCGATTATTACCCATCTTTTCCTCTACAGTTTTGTAGTGCAAATGTGTTTGAGTTGACACTCAATTGTTTTTCCAGGCATCGACAGATCAAAGTGATGTCGATACCAGTATTCCTAACCAAATTGGTGCCATGATAAGCTAAGAAATTTTCTAAGTTATTATTGTTTCTAATCAGTGCTCGCTTTTTGAACATTTGTCTTTTATTTTGTTCTTTAGATGCATTACATAGATACAGTTTGGGAATAATCAAGGTTGATTGGTATTTGCAAAGCTCCAACCATACAACACTTCTCAGACACAATGTCAGGGTCAATGACAATTAGGAGCTTTGGCCAGGATGCAAGATTTGTAGGCACTAATTTCCATCTGTCGGACGATTACTCTCGACCTAAGTTTCACAATGCCGTGGCTATGCAATGGCTTTGCTTTTGACTAGAAATGTTGTCTTCTCTTACTTTTGCCTTTTCTATAGTATTCTTGGTCTCTGTGTGAAAGGGAGTGATTGATCCTGGTAATTGCCTTGATGATATCTGGGTTCTATCCTGTCTGAGTGATGTGAAGAATGTGGGGTGCTAATCTCTACCATTTGGTCTTCTTTTCCTTTCAGGCATTGCTGGCCTTGCAGTAACATATGGATTTAATCTTAATGCACTACAAACCTGGGTAATTTGGAATCTCTGCCAACTTCAAAACAAGATAATCTCTGTTGAGAGATTACTGCAGTATACCAGCATTGCTGGTGAATCACCTCTCTTTATAGAATCAGACAAATTAGAGTCAAGTTGGCCATCTAAAGGTGAAATATGTATTCGTGACTTACAGGTAACACTATGCTTTTTGGTAATTTGCTTTCTTTTCCTTTTAGTTGTGTAACATTATGGAAGGGTCATATACTATGTCAGTGTAAAATTCAATTTGGTCTTTCTTGAACAGATGTAATTACTTTAGGAGTAAAGCAATGCATCATTTTATCTGATCTGTGATAGAGTGCTGATTTTGCAAAATGTTTTAACTCTATCTATGACTTGGTTATGCTTCAACCATAGTTCTGTCCTTGTGATTTTTACAAAGTGAAAAATCATGGAAAAAATATGTGAATATTAGTATTGGTTTATAATGTTTCCTCAAAAATGTCAAAAATATAATTTTAAGCATGTCTTTGTTGAGTAAATATCTCTCTTTCAAGCTGTTTCTATACGCCATTGATGCCTATTTTTATTGGCAACTTTTTCTGAAGTGATAATTCAATGTGTGTGCAAGATTGTTATGGATCGCAGATGCCTTTTGTGTTGAGGGGTCTGACTTGCATTTTCCCTGGAGGAATGAAGACTGGTATTGTTGGAAGAACAGGCAGTGGAAAGTCTACCCTGATACAGGTCCTTTTCCGGATAGTTGATCCTACCAACGGTTAGATACTTATTGATGGTGTTGACATTTCAACGGTAGAACTTCGTGAGCTAAGATCAAGATTAAGCATAATCCCACAGGATCCCACAATGTTTGAGGGAACCATCCGTAGCAACTTAGACCCACTTGAAGAGTACACAGATGCAGAAATATGGGAGGTGATTTATCTTTGATTCATCATTTTCTTTCAATTGTTAATTACGCAGACTCGTTAATCTAATGCAATAGAAATGCTTTAGGCCTTGGATTCCTGTCAGCTCGGGGAGGAAACAAGGAAGAAAGAGTTAAAGCTCAACTCTGAAGGTTAAGTATCTTTGTTGGCTTAGTTTGTGATTTGAGTTATAATTATAGTAGGATAAAGGCATCTAGATCTTACTTGCACGATCGGTTTGCAGAACAATGGAACCAGAAATAGGTTATCAAAATTGTCTTATGCAATCTGGCATACGAAATCTTATGCTGTAAAATTATTTGTGATGATTGAGATTTAAAACTTTTCATAACTAGTATCAAGGTTATTTTTCTACTTTCGGTTGGATCTTTTAGGACTTCAATTATTTATTTAATCATGGATTTCAGTGAATAAAAATGGAGAGAATTGGAGCGTTGGTCAACGACAGCTTGTCTGTTTGGGTAGGGTGATTCTGAAGAAAAACAAGATTTTGGTTCTTGATGAAGCAACTGCTTCAGTGGATACTGCTACCAATAATCTGATTCAAAAGACACTGAGGCAGCAGTTTTCGAAGTCGATGGTGATCACAATTGCACATTGGATAACTTCTGTTCTCGGTAGTGATATGGTTTTAGTTCTTGATGATGGTAAGTACAATGAAGTTTTTTGTTTCTTTTTTCTTTACCTCAAGATACATCAGTTCATCACCTCTAATGTAACCTTTTTCTTTTTCTCTGGTGACCATGATTGATTGTGGAATATGACACACCAGCAAGATTGCTAGAGGACAAGTCTTCTTTGTTTGCAAAACTTGTCGCAGAATACACCATGAGATCTAGTTCAGGTTTTGATCAACTAAATAACTGATACACTATCTCACTGAGAATATTTTGGGTGCAAGAAGATGGTCAAGAACTGTAAGTAAAGATGTGTTGTTCCCTTTCTTTGATCCATCTGGCTATGTCATATAAACAGTAATGATCACATGTCCCATATAGCATTAGAATGAGCTAGATCTTTACTCATACTCGGAACTAGATTTTTCTGTTCTATTTATCAGTAAAACTACTGGCACGTCACTAGTATCAACACCTAATGTAGAATCTCTCTCCATCCTAGACTAGTCTTTGCTTGCTACACTAAAATGCAGATGTACTAGGAAACTTGCATCAGCTATATAGCTCAAAAACTGTTATGTAATCAAGAGAAAGGAAGTAACACTTCTCTCAGTTTAATAATTGGCTTCTATATCACTTTTATTTTTCCCCTTGAAGCTGCTATCTCACTTTATTCTATATGGCTTGAGCTCATACAGTTAAACCAATAAGTCTCTCCCTCTCTAAAAAAAGAAACCAGTAATAAGTGCAAGAAATATAGAAATGCATCTATCACTCTCAAAATCTGTTTGATGAATTGTTGGTTTTTGTTGACTAAACTTTGTATCCACAGTAGTAGTAGGGACACCTCAACTTCCACATTACCTCAGATAACATATTAGTGTGGTTCAGTCAATCTAAGTAGGATTTTGCATGATTAACAGTTTTCTTCCATCTTTGAGCTTATATTAACTTTAAGCACACATCAAAACTGGCATGAAACTGAAACACAAGCTGACAGAGTTCGACCAGGTAGTATTGGAGGTTCTGCAGTAAAGAATAAAAGGATTATATATATGTATGTATATATATATGCGTGTGTGTGTGCGCGCGCGCGCACGTGTGTGTGGTAAAAAATCTCATTAGCAGAGATATTTCAGTGATCATATTTGGTTGTTTTGGTCTACTTCTCAGAACAATTATATCTTGCATCAACTGATAGAAATAAGCAAGAAGCTAAACCAGTTTAAGTAATGCACATAATAATGTTATAAAAGATAAAATTACTTATAGACTATCCAAAATTTTGCTGCGTAATTTTCACAACTAGTTTCATATGGCTCTTGGGATTTATCATGTAAATAGAATTGGTAAAAAAACATTTAGCTTCAAATAATCTGCAAAAAGAAGAGGAATGAATAAGAAGCAACTTACCGGAGAATCAAATTTACAGAAAGACAACCAATGTAGATCACAGAATTTGCTGAAAGAATTATACAGCATCAACAAAGAAAACCAGAAGAAATAGGAGCTCCCTTCAGTCCAAAGCAATATGAAGAGATAACATCTAGGAAATGATATTGTTTTGGTCTGAAAGCAGCTCCCATTTCTGCTGCTCTCAAGCCCTCAGAAAGCAGATGCAAGGAAGAGAAGAAAGCAGAATGGATGGAAGATGGGAAGGAACAAAGATGAACAACCATGCAGTCTCCGGTTGATATAATTACTTTGGCCTGTGGAGCTCTCCTTTTGTTTTCAACTTCATTTGGTACATTACTGATCTCTAGCTGCTCTTCCTTGTTTTAGCTGTACCACAATGGTTGTGGAATTTATGCATGGCAGGCCCAGTTTCTTCATTTAGGTTTCTTCTTTCAATGTTCATATGGTATGGTTTAATGGTTGCACCATGTTCTAGTTCATGAAGAAAAGAGGAGAGTGAAGAATATTTTTTCAGAATTTTTTTTAAGCTCTTTCTATTCTACTTTGGAGTAGAAATTAGAGGCTGGCATTCATAATGCATGGCATGTAATTAAGAATCATGCATCCTGAACAAGAAACCACCCATATTTGTCTCCCCTCTCTTATGTCAAGAAACATGGATGCTAGATTTTGCTATTAGCCAGAGCTCTCAAGTCTCTTTCTAGAGGGGGTGCATGTGTCAATCCACAGAGCATTTATGTTCTTTCCCTCACATTGTATGCTTAGTGTATTCTATTTAGGAAACCCATTCTACTTGGTGCAGAAGGGACTGCATCCTGTGTTTCTTGTGCTCCATCTGTGACAAGCTTTTTACTTTTTTTACATTGTTTTTCTCTTTCCTTTCTCCACAAGATTAACCTAGCCTTCTTGTTTTATGCGGCTGTGAATCTGATTCCTTTCTTCTAACTTTTATGCGCTTCCATCTCTGAGGTTTGATCAGTAAAGTCGGTTTTAATTAGGTGTCTCACTGTCAAAGATGACTTACTCTTTAGTCGCAAAGTAGCAAACTTCTTATCGTCGTGCCAAAGTATGTTCTTTGTTTATACTCCTTAAAAATGTTTAATCATATAATTCCATGTGACTGCCACTGTTAATACTGCATCTTGCTGTGCATTAACCACTGTTGGTAAGTAAAACTATAAATCCTTGTTTAAAGCCCCACAGTGTGGTTACTATTAGCACTAAATGATTCCTGACTGCAAAAGCAAGCATCATACAAGCCACTTGGACCTTTTGTTGCACCTTAATGGAATTTTGTTTTGGGTTGCACTCCAAATTAATTGAATGGCTCATAGTAGATAGTGACCTTGGATCACAGGACCCAGGGAATATTGCTTGGTAGCTAATCTAGATTAAGACAGCATCATCATGTTTTGGATGACTGAAGTGGTTTCTTGGTTTATCAGAGTGTATTATGTTTTACTTAGATGAGTAGTCACAGTGATGTACACTTGATCATCAAATGTCTTACTTCTGATCTAAAACATAATCTTAAATAGTGCTTGTAATAATAGTTATTAATATTTGTCATAGTTACATAGATGGACCTTAAATATAATTTTCTTTTCCATTAATATTATGATATATGTAAACTGCTTACAATGCAGGATCTTCAAAGCATCCATGCACCCACCAAAACACATCATAACAAGAGAGTGAGATTGAGAATTACATTAAAATCATGTTATTTGATGGGGAGTTCTGCATCCTCCAATTGTTTGATGTTTTCTATCAATCTCCACCCAATGTTAAAAGAACTTGAGCTGATGAGTTGAAAGATGAAGCATTTTGATACTGACAATTGGTTGATAAGCAAATAAATAATATATTACTAGATTTGTTTCTTAATCATTTAATTTGTTCTCTTTTTGCAGACACATGTACATGCATATAACTAGCCTTATACAAAGAGTGATGATGTAGGAAAGCCAATTCACATGAAGAAACAACAAAACTGTTGAAGTTAATAGATATGGCACATAATTTTTTAAAGGAAAATAATAGGGGTTTCCCCCAATAACATATAAATTCCTCTTGTGTAGAATTATATATATATATATATATATATATATATATATATATATATATATATACATGTATATAAATACATGTATATGTATAAATGATACGATAATAAATATCTCGTGTAGAATTTTATATGTATATGTATATGTACATGTATATGTATATATATGTATGTAATTATGGGGTTCCCCCAATAACATATAAATTCCTCTTATGTAGAATTATATATATCAATTGAAAAGTAGATATTATTCCTATTGCATTGAATCTAAGATACGATAATAAATGATTAGTCAACGTACCCATCCATTTTTTATATCTGTAAAATAATAAATGATGCAGTAGTTGATCTTCTGGCAAAAGTATAATGGATCAGAAAATTGATTTCTGGACTAAAAGAAAAAAGCTAAAATGATGGTATAATTTGGAACAAATCAAAAGGCGTAGAAATTCTATTCTTTTATAGAGTCGGCATCACAGTTTCCAAAGATGATTTAGTCCAACTAATACGCAGTGTCCATCAAGGAAACAGTCAACGATGGGCGGCTCAACATTAGTGATCGCAGGATGTGGCACATATGATCACGTTGTGGTCACATCTATTTCATTCATTCTTTTATCTGCTGAATTCAATTCTCTGTAGCAAAAGAATAAAAGGGTTGTTAATAATCGGTGAATTCAGACAAAGTTATAGACACAGAAGAATGAGAGAACCCAACATCTCATCTATGTTTCCTTTGGCTTCAGGATTCAGAGGATGAACTGCAAGGAAGAAAAGAGTCTAATTCCTATTTGCTTATCTCAATGACTCGAGATTTCAGGGTGACACAGACTGCAATCTTTGTCATCTGTACAGAATTAATCGGCCTTGGAACAACAATTACATGACAAAATACTATTGTCTGTTGACAAAGAAGAAGAAGGAGAAGCAGCAGCAGCATGAAGGTTGGTCATGGTGGCCGCCAGGCTCACTGGCTTCTTGGCTTCGACGGCCTTGCCAATCCGCGCTTGCCGAAGAATCCACAGCAAAGGCAACGAGGGACCTTAGGAGATGGCGGGTCGACGTTCGGCGGGAGGACACCTGCACGGAAGGCGTGCCTGCCGTCGCCGGTGCTGCGGTTGCGTCCCATCGTTCGGCGGGTCGACCCTACGCTCTTCGAGTGCTTCAGTTCCCTGATTTCTTCGGCTCCTTCCTCCTCCTTCTCCTCCTCCTCCTCCTTTTCCTTCTTCTTCTCGGAGAACAACCTCTCATCCCACACCAGCCCTGATGAACCTGACCTCCTGAACGTCGTCGCAGATCTTTGTAGCTCTGCCATCCTCTCCCCCCCCTCTCTCTCTCTCTCTCAATCGCTCTCTCGGTAGTTCCGCTAATAAATAGGAGGAGGCCGGAGAAGGAAACGGCGGATGATGAAGGAGAAGATGAAGAGATCCACGGAAACGGTGCAATCCGATGCTGTCATGGAGGATTCACGTATCTTATTAATGTAGCGATTGACGTGACTTCCTTTGGTTGACCTCCGGCTTTCCTTTGGCCAATGGCGGTCCCTGCATCGACCCACTCCAACATGGATCCGCCGTCCAAAGTAGAAGAAGAGTGTTCTTCGTTATTAGATGAGACATATTTTAAGTTAGATAGAGGGGATAAGCATTCTTGGGTAGGTTCCTATAGGATATGCATGAAGACAAGATCCACTTGCCGACCAAGCAATCTTGCTGCATCACTTGGCCTAATTGTCTTGGTTGGTGTGCTAAAGAAGGTAAACTTGTCATTACATGAAGAATTCTCTTAGTGTCCAAAGAAACGTAATGGTCCCCCTTCATGTTGCAATAGTTTTAGGGCACTGACTTCACAAGAGGCCAAGAGTCAATCCTGTGAAGGTGAAGGGCAGACCATATCTGAAACCTAACTCCCTTTCTCAGAATCAGAGGGAAGAAGAAAAGAAAAGGCCATCGATCAACACACTTATATGTGCATTGAAATGAGCTAATTTTCTTTGTTTATAGATTCCCTGATAACGAATGGACACTTTGGGACTTGGACTAGTCAAGTTCAGATGGGAGGAGAATGGAGAGAATATTGTACAAGCTGGAAAAGGATCAGATCAAAGCTGACAATGTGAAGCACAACTTGACATTCAAAGTTGGGTTTGAATATTTGACTCGTTGAATTATTCAACTTAACATTGGAAAGAGGAGGCATCACCCACCCAAAGAAAGCAGCAGGATCAGGCAAATTATTCCACCAGATCCTTGTAAATGTGTCTGCTACAACTTATTTCATATGCTGAGCTGATTATGGTAATTGAAAAAGAGAGACCTTTACCTCCCACTTCACCACCATGCATGTTAGTAGGACAAGAACCAGATCCCTTTGACAATCTCTGATTAAACCTACAGAGACGATGGATTTTCTCAAGGAGCTTCAAAATGCACATATGCAAATTCCTGTACTCAAACTATAGTAGGAAGCAGATATGTAAGAATGTTTAGAGAATGGAGCATGTTAACCAAGCTTAGCCCTTGATTCAACTGCATTTAATTGAACTTCAAGATCTTAATCCATCATTTAAGGCAAAAAAAAGCAATATAAATAAACTAAAAATGCAAAACAAGCTTCTCAAAGCATTGCGTGCTTGAAGGAAACAGATATACAGGCCCTGCAAAAGTTTGTGAACAGCTACTCTAGGAACTTGGACTCTTAAAAGAGCTAATGAGCAGTATAACAGATTTCAGAGGAAAGTTACAAAAGTTTCCTGGAGTAAAACTTCTGATCAACCAGCGGAGATGGTCCCAGGCGAAGACCGCCGATATGGAGCACGATGATCAGGAATTCCATCCTCGAGTCGCTTCTCTTCAAACCACTTCAGCACTCTCTTCCATGGAAGATTTGTTACATGTACTATACTGCTGATCATTGCATTCTGTATTGCATAGCACAGAAACCAATTAGCGATAAGACAGTAATACCAAGATGTACCGATCCTAATCGTCATGCCTGTTTACAGATTGGATGCATAAGTGAACCGAAAAAAGAGGAGAATTTCAGCATTATAGTTTGGTGACAAGCTTCCAACTACAAAGGGCTACCTAAGTTATTTCGCGTGATACTGTCTACATTGAATGTCTTAAATACAAAGGTATTTTAGCAAGTTACTCACAGTCGGACGTTTTGTTCGCGAGTAAACTCTTTCTAATGTTTCGATATGCACTTTCTTCAGTCTCTTCTGTGCCAACCACCTTGTTCGCATTACGTGAACAGGAAGTTCTTTAGCAGGCTTGCTTTGTACATCATCCGTCGCTATAGCAGGAGGAGATTCCAAAAGCTTGCTTTCTGGTTCAGGTGTATGTGTGGTGTCACCCATTAAGGACTCGCTTGAAGGTTCACTTGTCTGTTTGATTTCATCAGGTAAAGAAGCAGACATAAGCAAAAGATTTGGAGGTGGATCACGAAGGAATCCGAGGACAAAAGCCCTTTCTAGCCCAAGTTCTGCAGCAAGACTTTTAATCTGCAAAGAAAAATACCATGATAAACGATGAAATAATGAGTATCTTGGAACCATATTAACTATTGTTTAGACAAAATCTTCATTGCATGCGATCTTATGCTATTCATAATAAATTGGTATTCATAGTAAGACACTTACGCTAGTTTTACGCCTACCAATCTTTAAAGCACGTGCCAGTCTCCGCATCTGCCAATTCTTAAGCTTTGGTCTTCTGTCTTCATACTCATCATCCTCATCACTGCCCAAATGACCAGAACTTGGTGAAATTCCAGAAATATCATCATTATCTCCAACCCCTAGTGCTTCCTCTAACTCTAGTTCTAGCCTAGCCAAATCTTCTTCACTTATGTCATCATCAACATCATCACTCAGAAGGTTATCATTTTTCAAATCTTCCTCCAGTTGGCTGAAAAGTGCCTCAAAAGCATCTTCATCAATATCATCTCCAGCCCAATCATTATTTTGCTCTGTTGACTGACAATAAATTTCTGTCAATATGAGAAGTTAAACATACATAACTTGCTCATGCATATTACCCAATTTACGCCACTGGTCCCTCAATAGAAACATAAACTTTGGCTGAATAGCATGAAACGAAAAAAAAAAAAAAAAACTCTTAACAAAAATCCATGGTGGTGCATGTCAAAATCCCATGAAGCCAAAGAATGAAGACTTAACATCAATAACAAAAACACAGTCCGTTGATCCTTACTGCTGCAGCTCAACCAGATGGATGTCTTTTGCAAATTATTTGTAAATGACATGATTATAAAAGTAATTACTAATAATAGATGTCTTAAAAACAAAAACAATGTTTGCGCATAGAAACAGTAGAAATAACTATGTGATTTTGGTTGATGAGCATAAGATGCATATACCAGATGAATTCTTTGGAACAAAGAAATTTCAAGAAAAAGTATCCAATGCCCAAAATAAGCAGATAAAGATAGAAAACCAATCTGACATATGCGACATTTTCAGAGCTCGGTCTAGCACTTACAAGGTCTTCCAAAATGAAGCAAGGAAACAAGTGGTGCAAGTGGGGGCTCACCAGTAACTTAATTGATTGTTGGACATGAAGAGGATTTGCTAAGATTTGAGTGCATAAACAGCTATATGTGATCATATCATTAATTGTTCCATTTCACCTTCTCTACAACTACCTACATGTAATTTGGGAGTGATTCCTTTGTACAATGAACTCTTTCCCACATTTCTATGAGATTTCACCTTATCCTTGGGTGTTTAATCCAATTTTCTGTCATTCTCTTTTTTTCATTTATCTTTCTCTTGTGACCAATTATGGTGGTACCTTCTTAACTGTAAACCTGATGGAGAAATGAGAAGCACAAAAGCAAATGAACTTTGGATGGTGCTAGACTCAGAAGATGTAAATAACACGGATGTTAATCGAAGATCACCCAAGGAGAAAATTCTTGCATTGCATGGTTGCAAAGATATGGATGGAGATTACTTTTAGTACAAATGCCTTTATGAATAATGATCGGCAAAGCATAGAATCTAACACGAGGAGTTCAAAGTGGAAGAGAATGTCTGTCACTGTACTTCGATAAACACTTTGAGGTGTGAAAGAACGAATTTACGTAGCAATCCCTGAATACACTACAATCTCAGGTCCTTAGGATGAAATCCCACTTACTAAATGGAACCCATGAGAGCATCCTTCTCGTTTGATATTTCCAGACCTCGTTACATGCTTCAAAGTGTCCAACACTTCAACATCCGAATAATCCAACAACGGGACAACTCCCAGAATTCAACAACCTAAATTCAAGTACCATAACTTAATTATCTTATGATACATGGAAAAGCTGAAACCCTTCTCGGCCATGTACAAGCGTATCAGGTAAATCACTTATACCATTATTCTATCTGAACTCTAAATGGTTTCCAACACTTCGGGATGGTAACATAAGTAGAATAAAGATCCAATTTTTGTGTTCCGAGGGGTTGAATTGTGTTGTGCCTAAGTTTACCAAGGCGCAAAAACTTGAAGAATCCAAGTAAAATAATACTTCGAAGAAGCACGTCAAGAGCCGGCGATCCCGAGCCGGAAGGGGAGGAAACCGTACCTTACGCCTGGGAGGACCTTCCTTAGTTTTGGCGAGCCCCGAGCTGCTCTTCCTGCGCCGAGAGAAGGCGACGAGGGATTGGAAGGAGCGGCGCGGGCGCGGACGTGCCGCCGATGAGGGGAGCTGCTCCGAGGAGCCAACCAGGAGAGGCAGCCTGCTCGTCGTTCTGCATCGGAGGGCTGCCGACGAGACCCCTAAGGCCATGGCGGGCGTCGAAGCGGATGCCGCCATGACCGCCCGAGCGAGCAAAATTATCTCCGCGACCCTTTTATCGCCGGGATTCCTTTGGAAGAGGCCGACGCGGGCGATAATTGGGCCCAATAAGCCGGTCCGACCCGACCCACGGTCTTCTTCCATGCTTATTTTGACGGATTTATTGGAACAGGCAAATTAGAACGAGGACAATAATATGTCATTTTAGGTCAGCTGAAGTCCGCATTAACTGTTCCATAAAAGAGACTGCCGAAGGTGGACAGTAACCCAATAATATCTAACTTAAACCTACATATTATTTGATCATATTTTTTAACAATATATTATTCTCTCTTTTTTTGTCCTTTTAATTAGGGTTCGTCGAGGAGGCCGCGAGGAGGTTTCACCCGTCGCCGGCCTCTCCGGTACGCCTCCTCCTCCTCCTCCTCTTCTTTTCCTTCTTCTCCTCTTCTTTCTCCTCTTCTTCCTTATTCATCTTCTTCTTCCTCTTCGACACGTGTAACCGAAACTGCAATTGTTGATCTTGATCACTGTATTATAAATTGAAAGGGATTGACGAATTGGTAGTTCTGTCATTCTTTCGAGATAGTTTGTTACCGACCCATTCATTTTGGCAATCTGCTTAATTTTGCACTGTTCTTCGAGAAAGAAAATTAACCGAGGCCATTTGCATGAGACAATGGGCAGAAGATGATGGGTAGCTTTGGATTCAAGTCTCTTTCGTGTTCCTATTGGAAGGAGCTATCGTCAAGAGTTAGATCAGTTAGATTGCTGTTGTTTAACTGTTGACTGGTTTATGAATAAGCGCACGTTATATTTTGGAGGTCTATCATAGTGTTTTTAGAGCCTTTAGCCCATGTCAAGCTTTCATGATCTTTCCTATTGCAAACCATCATGGAAGGCTCCTTTTTTTTTGCTTTTTATACAATTTAGACTTTAATTGCATGTAGGATTGTACTTCCCATTAATCTCCGGTTATTGCACAGGCTATCCTTTATAAAATTAATGCTTTCCTCTCTTTCATGCAATCTTCAAGCATGGACATGCAAGAGATGTAAAAGAAAAAAAAAAATACCGTTTCTTTGCTTATCATTTGATTTTATATCTTCATGAAAAATGTTTTTTTTTAATGTATTCACAAGTTATTTTCTGTCTTTTGTCACTTTTGTGGTAAAGGCTAGCTACATAATGGACTGATTCACTGGGATACTCTGTACAGGATAGAATATTTTATTTTAATACATGTTGATTGTGGCTGTTATTACTTGAATAATTTAATAAGAAATCTAAGTGTTTGTCATGAGCCAATATCCAGTTTTTGGCAATTGCTGGTTTCGTCTACACCATGTTTGTGTTCTAAGCTCTTTGCACTGATACTCCATTGTTTTTTTCCTTTCTCGTTTTGCAGCTCAAGTTGTTTGGATTGTCAATACTGTTATCGTGGGAGTTGTGGACAATCTTTCTTTAGGCAAATGGCAAGATTACTGTCAAGCATGGTCCTAAGGGCCATGACCAGTTCCTCTAACAGCACAAAGGTAAGACCAAATTGCTTCTTCAATCCTGAAGGTTACACTTTCCCCTAATGTGCAGACTAGCAAATGAGTTATGCAAAGATATTTGCTGACTCAGTTCACAGATATCAAGTTGGCATTTTAAATGTTTGGTGGCTCTATTGTTTTACGTTCATGAAATTGGAAAACTTGTCCACGTGATATGATAGCAAAATTTCAGCCTTACTTATGCAAATCAGTGTCATAAAAAGGTATTAAAGAAAGCTGGTTTATTCTTAAGATGTGACCTCCAAGATGCAGATGGGGAGTTTTTGAACAGTATTAGTTTTTTTTTTTTTTAATGAGGGCAGCAAAGTTTGTTTGCAGCCTTCTCCCTTTCATAAAGGTGTATATAATATAATGTAATATTCTGCTCAAACATTTTAACATTCAAAAGCTTTCATATATACCGTTTTATGAAGCCAGAACTTAGACCCTATGTTACAGTTTATTTGTTCCCACTTGCCACCTATGGTTTTGCTTCTGGCATATACTGAGGATATTGGTGTTCCTCGTATACACTATGTTCTATAAAATGATTTACATGCTTTTGTTTTAGTCTTCTCTTTGTGCTGCTGAGTAGTGAGATACCACTTTACCTGTTTTGTGTATGCACACATTGTTGATATTTTGAATTTCGTCATACTTCCATTTCATGGCACCAGGTAACACTTAAATTCTGATATTCCTGAGTTTTTGTTTGGTCTTCAGGAGTTCTGCAAGACATAGTTTGATTCATATGTCATCTGAAATGTTAATTCTTCAGTTTCTTACAGCTCATACTTAATCTGTATCTATAGCAGAAACATTACCAGAACTCGAATCTAGTTCTTTATGTTGTGGCAAAGGCTTGACAAATTTAGAAAATCTTATGGTTAAATTCTCAAATTTTATTGTTTATAAATCTTTTATATTTTTTATTGTTCGTGGCACACATCGTGGACTCTTAACAATTAATTATGTATGGTTTCTATTTCATAATCAATTTGTTACCATTTGATTATTTATGTTTTTTTAACTCTGATCTCTATTTTTTGAGCTAATTTAGATTTACAGTTTAGTTATACAGCTTTATTTTATTTTTATTTGTATTATCCAAGACATCTGATCATGCAGTTTATGATAACATGCAAGAGCAGGTTGCATTTGGTTCATCCTATCTGAAACAGATGAAGTACTCAACCAGGGGAAGTGCTGATTCTGGTGTAAATGCAGATCTTCCCACCAATGGTTTTGCATCTTCTGGCACATACCCAACAAGGATAACCAGCGATCCTGATACACACGAAGACTTTCAGCCAACAAACAAAAATACTGGCATCTCTATACTAGATATTGTGCAGCAGGTGCTAACACTTGCAAGTTAATAGATGATTTTATAAACATAAAAGCAATTCAATATCACCTGTGATTTGATTTTTCATATATGAATGATATTTCCAGATGTAAGACTTTTCGTTGGTTCAGTTTTAGTCAATATTCTTGCAGGATGTCAAGGAAAATCCAGTCATGATTTATATGAAGGGTCTGCCAGATGCCCCTCGCTGTGGATTCAGTGCATTGGCTGTGAAGGTCCTACAACAATATGGTAAGATACCTTGAGTTTGATACATTAGACATCTAGAGTACAATAAAGTTATGCAGTTGAGAACTGTTTCAAATGAGTCATTTTGTTTTCTTTTTTTTTTTAGGCTTGTGATTTATGTCTTTTAAATGGATATTTTCAGGTGTCCCTATCAGGGCGAGAGATATTTTGGGAGATCTTAAGCTTAAAGAAAGTGTAAAAGCTTATACGTAAGTTGTCACCCTCTATTTTGTTAGCAAATTTTATATGCATGAAGTTTTTATGCTTTGCATTCTATTTCTGGTCATGATTGCCAGTGTTATGGTATACCGATCTGTCCCGAGATGCTATTTCATTTGGTTTTTCATTAACTTGAGTTGTTTTTTAGTGGAACAAATAGATTAATAGAATTTGCCTCGTGAAATAGAACTTGTTTCCCCTATAATTACAAGTTATTTTGCTAAATCCTAATAAATGTCAGCAAATATTGTAAAGATGATATTACGACCAATGTTAATGTTATAAATTCTATTACTTGATTACTATAGAATGTCATATAATATGATAAGCTATCTGGCAAATCAGGAATCAGATACTTTATTCTCTTTAGCGGATGGTGTGTTTATTTATCAGAAGTTGCTTCTGCAACTAAGTTTATTTTATAGAAAATGGAGTTGTAAGAATTCCTTCAAAGATCAATCAGTAAGATTTTTGTTCCGCTTCAACACTAAACATTCAAATGATTTAGTCTCTGTTAAGACATCTGGGTTGGTTAGTGCATTCTTGCACGAGTGATAGGTATCTGGTTTGAGTCCACATGTGAGCATCATGTATGTCATTTAATCAATGTAACGAAAATTTTTTAATTTTTTTTAAATGACAGCTTCAGAAAAGATGATGCTTTCTGAAAAAAAAGATGGCTTCATATAGGTTTCCAATGTGCTTTATTCTGTTCATGAATTATATAATCCCTTAAAAAAGATTTTAAGATTGGTGTGCTTCTCTGAATTGGTGTCCTCTGAATCGGATGCTGCTAAGTTTTATGGAACTCATATTGGCAACAGATATAAACACCGTATATAACAAGGTAAAAGTTGTTCAAATTTGTTCTTCTAATTTCCATTATTGCTTTGGTGGTTATAACTTGTCAGTGGTTCATTCTCAAGTAACATTGTTCTTTTATATCATTTCATAGAAAATAAAAGAGGAATAAGCAATCACTGGAATTGTTATTCTATGTTTGTCTGGTACATTGCAGCAATTGGCCAACATTTCCCCAAGTATTTATCAAAGGAGAGTTTGTAGGAGGATCTGACATTGTTCTTAATATGCATCAGGTGGTTATATTCAACTTACAATACCCCGACGTTTTGCTTTTCTTTTGGTTTCTTTCATTTAAGTTCTGTCTCTGTTATCTTCAGAAAGGCGAACTCAAGGATTTACTGGCAGACATCACTCATAATGGCAACCAAGGCAGGGAGTGAGCGGGGTTGTTGATTCAGGTCCACTGTCTGCAATTGAGAGGCTAATCTAAATGCTCCAGACTTCCTAGTTGTTGGCATCTTTATGCCAGATACTGTTTTCCTAGTACGAAATTCTCGTTTTTGCTATGTAACTATGGTTATGGCTCCGGCCATCGGGAACAAGTTGGTCTAACCTATGAGCTCGCTTGGTGAAAGCTTACTTCGTCTGCCTGTTTAAGTCAGATGAGAACATCAGCAAGTTGTTTGTGGGACTCTTTCATCACTTCTTGTTAGTGGACTTTATCATGGTTTAGGCTACTTCTCTGGTGTTGTAGGAAGTTCAAAGGCTCATCTCTTGTGGGCTTATCTCGGATTTCCTCTAAAAACAGTCCTGGTGAGTAGTATGATTGACCATTGATTTGTTTATTAGCAGAATGAGAAAGGTGTTGTTGGTTGATATAATTAAATTTGATATATATATATATATATATATATATATATATATATATATATATATGTGTGTGTGTGTATACATGTGTATACATATACATGTGTATATATATATATATATATATATATATACATGTATATATAATTGATATGATATGGTATTTCACATGTGAAGTTTTGATTGATAAAAAAAAAAATCATATCATTGGTTAATCTGGTAAATCCGGTTTAAAATGACTATAAATCTTGATTGCATCGGTTGTGGTTTGGCAGAGGCATTTTGAGAAACTTAAATTGCTCACTTGGCCTACAATTTTTCTGAATAAGTTTTGCATCCAACAAAGCCAACCAATGAGACCATTAAATCAGAATCATTAACGCGTAGATCATGATAGTTCTACCACGGCACGCCATGTTCTTCATGTGTTCTTCAAGCGTCTTTGAAGTCGTCAAAACAAACGTATCGAACTAATTGGAACTAAAAAACCAAATAAATTCCAACTTTCCGATTCGTTTTCTTGAAACATCGGTTTTCACACCTCCTACTGACCCAAAATGATGCGCACGTCTCCCGAGCCTTCATCATGCTTTAACAATCGCAATTTGCCGTCGTCTGGTTAGATTAGTCCTTGGAATCATCATCACTCGCCGTCCATTTAATCTTTCCTTTCCCCTCATCCGGACGGTTCGATCGGCCGATCCTTTCCGTATCAAACGGCTGCGATCGGCTGACACCTATTCTCAAGGAGCGGATTTGAGAGGCACGCAACAATCCGGATTTGATAGCCCCCCTTCGCTTCCGTTTTTATATTTTCCCCATAGTTTTATTTTCGGATTTCTCTCGTTGCGGAAGTGGGAAAGAATCGACACAAGGCAGCGAGAAGAGAACACAAGAGAAGAAAAATAGTTCTCGAGAACAATCCGGTTTCGGTGGATCGATCTCGTCGTCTGTTGCAAGGTTGATGATCTTTTATTGGTAGCTTGATTGATGGCTAGTTTGTGAGATGAGATCATCTTTCATTCATCGATTTGTTTTGCGGTCCGTAAATCAATTGTTTTCTCATTTTATGATCTTTGATTCGTATTAGCTTCTTGATGATTTTTTTTAGGTTCGTTAATGTAGGTCTGGATGTATATATTTTTATTTATTTAAAATGGTTTTAGTGGTTTTTTCAAACTTGGACTCAATTGAGGTTTGATCATTCAATGGATTCGAAGAAATTCGCGGCTCGGAACTCGTGGATGTGGCTTGAGTCCATGCCAGTTTTTGGTTTAGCAAAAGGTTGAGGTAATTATTTGTGGAAGCGCGTCATCTTTCATGGTGTTTAGTATCTAATCAATCAAAATTTTCGTTATCCTTCTTTCCTCTGTTTTTAGCCATTACATCAGTTCTTCCTTATATTGTTTTGTGTGATTTTGGCTATGTTTCGTGTGGCTTGGTTAAGGAGTTAAATACGTTCTTTTCTCATCGGATTATATTTGCTTCGTATTAATTATTATTTTTCAATGTTTTGTTTGGTAGGGTTTCGAAAAAGAGGGGCTGCCATGAGATTCAAGAAGGGGAACAAGGTGGAGGTTTGGAGCCCGAGGGAGGTTCCGTCAGGCTCATGGCGGAGTGCCGAGATCATCTCGGGCAATGGGCATTACTATACCGTGAGATATGATGGGTATCCGATGGAGGGCAGTGTGGCAGTGGACAGAGTGCCAAGGAAAGCTATCAGACCTTGCCCTCCACCTGCCGGAACCCTGAAGGATTCAACATCTGGTGATGTTGTTGAAGTTTTCGACAACAATTCATGGAAGCTCGCTGAGATATTGGTAGTTGTTGATAAGAAATACTGTTCTGTTAGGCTCCTTGGATCCTCCAGGGAGATCAGAGCCGACAAATCTCTCTTAAGGAGACGGCTGTCTTGGCAAGACAACAAGTGGGTGATGATTCATAAGGTAGCATCATATGTGTTTATTCTCGATTAAATTGCTCCTAACTCCATGTGCATGATGATTGCTTTATTAGCATCTTTATATTATTTTTTGTATAAATTTCACATGCACAATTTTCACCAAGTTAACTTGGTGTAGTTGTTCTTCTGTTATAGTCCAAGTCTTTTTAGTTGCTTTAACCTTCACAAATCTTTTTGTTCCATAGCTATTTTGGTACTCAATGCTATATGAGTATTTACATTTGCATGTTGTTCATCTTAATGATCCTTGTTATTTCCATTAGGATTCTGGAGTACAAAATGGTGCAATGCTAAGCAGTCTGTCAAGAGGAGGAAAGTCCAGTTACCACTTGCCTCAGTCATGTGTGGAGATCGATAATTCTGCTGGAAAGAGCCTTTTTCCTATTGAAAATTATGATTTTCCTGAGAAAGCTAGACGATTCATCTCAAGAGAAACAAAGAAAAGGCCATTTGATATATATATTCCTGCTGAGAAGTGCAATGATGTTAGAAGAAAGACAAGGGCAACCGAAAAAAATGGGATGGATCAAAGAATATCTACTGAGCACCCAATACATTGTCTGGAAAAGGTAGATGCTGTTGCTTCCAAAGGAAGAGTGATGGGTGAAAAATGCATGCATACTTGCTTAAACAACAGAACAATTGTTTCCTCTAAAATTGAGTCGGGAAGGGGAAGACCAAGTTCAGATAAGCAAAAATGTCTTGTAAGGAGTGCAGAATCTAATGATGCTGAAAGTACTTCATCCTCTGTTGGTAGTTGTAGTGTCGGCAGCAGTCCATGTAGGTTACCTTGGCACCATGAAACCTATCCTTCCAAAGAATTGTATAACCATTATGATCATGCTGAAACTTCTTGTGGTCTGGAAAGAGAATTATCTCTTTCTAGAAAGGATGAGTTACAAGCAGAAATTCATCAGCTAGAGTTGAACGCATATCGGTCCAGTCTGATAGCTTTACATGCTTTGGGCCCTATAAGTTGGGAACGGGAAGCATTGATGACAAATTTGCGTCTTATGCTAAACATATCAAATGATGAACACTTAATGGAGCTAAGGAATTTGATGCATTCTGAAATGACCACCACAATGTCATAGTTGACCAGAGGATATGCTTAGATCTTGCACATGTGGAGTTACCAGTTAGCCACAGGATTGTTTCAATCATTTGTTTCTTATGTAAGATGAGAATCAAATTGTAGCTGCATACTGAATATTCAAGTCACTCTTTAAAGGTCACTTTGTGTAGCAAATCATTTTGTATACAAATATTTAGCTATATGGAATATCTTTTAGTAAATCTTTTTCAATCTGAACTTGGTTATCACTTTGTAACTCATTGCAGTCTCATTTTGGAGCAACCCTATTAAAACATATATCTATATCTATACATGTCAGAGTAGATATTGGTATACCTATTAAAACAGTCTGGTGAAGGAATTTCTTCGTTAATGTGAATTCATGTCCTAGAAAAAATCTGTTTTGCTCCTTGGATGTGAAATTACTCTCAACGTGTACATCCAGAATCAGGCTGTTGATCTCATGCTTTCCGCCCATAAATTTAAGATGGATAGTCAACTGTGTTGCTTCAATACACCATAATTATGCTGAAATTGGTTAACACACTTGAAGCTTGCGGTCTATGTAGAAGCCAAAATGTCCTTACAGTAATATTGGCAGGCTCATTGTATAAAAAAAGAAGATTCTGATAATGTAATGATTAATTTTGTGGCATGTGGATACTTTTGTAGATCCTTGATGAGCATATACTGGATGTATTTTTGGTACCATCTGATTGATGCATTTTTGGCTTGAAAAATGTTTCTATGTTGTTTGTCTTGAATGGTATACTGGATGGGCATTTTTGGTCTTCACTTAATGGATATGAATCTCCCATGGTTGATAATTAGTGATACCTTTAGGTGCTTTCGTTGATATTGGCTATCATAAGTGTGTGAAGCTGTGGACTCTGTGTTGCACTAATATTAATGCAGATCCATTTGGTTAACTCCAGTGAAATGTTTCATTCTGTGGACATTATTGACACTTATTGTGCCTCTTCCAGGGCCAAAGTTGGAGGCTTCTAAGCTTTGCTTCCTTATGTCTCTGATGATGGAGTTGTCATGGCTTTTACACTTCAAACAGTGTGGCAAAACTTCCATCTTATTCCTATGAATATGTCAGTATATTTGATTATTGGTACTTTTATTTCTGTTATATCTTCCTATTTCAGGCTTATTTTCTGCCTGTAATACATGCATGATGCAAGGAAGTTAACCAGAAATATATTAAGAAAATCTTTACAAGTGAAACTGTTAATTTAAGCCTTCTATCCTATCTATATTTGATCTTTAATAAACTTGTTGATTGTGTGCATAATGCCTGTTATTAGTAAACATATGTATGTTCCATGGCGTGCTTATAATTGTGGTCTACTTGTTGCTGTAATATGGATTATGTTGCTGTAATATGGATTACAAGCAAAACGTAGTCTATAAAAATATATCCATGCTGCTTATTTTACACAGGAGACTAAGCTATGAACATGACACGACAGTTCATGCAAAACTTGTTTGACATGGAATTCCAAAATTGTAAAATTAAGAATGAGGTATCAGTTATGTTAGTATAGTGTCTGTTTATTAATTTCAACTGTTTGTTTTTTAGGTAATGCAAATCATAGGTAGAATCATCAATATGCAATTCCAAGTGTTTGGGTAAAGTCACAGTATGATATTTGAATTAGCCACTGCTGGCATATTCTCAAATATTTTGTATCATCTTTACAAGATTAGCATTTTGACATGAACTAACTCGTGATGAGAAATGAGCAATGTCTAATCCCTAGTGAGAGTTGTATTATTAGTCTAGACTCAGTGAACTAGATTTATTTACTTGAATCTTATTTCTTTAGTTGTCATTTCTCTTGGAATAGCTTTTACTCGTGGACATCATATAATCATTGAAGTTTCTTGTTTCCCACAGTGTGTGTGTGTGGCATGAGGCCATCTTCATCCCCTAAAATGAGTTTGGAGTACTTGGATTGGGTCCAGGATAACCATCGCTGTCTTGACATGTTTTCCTCTTCCCATTATCCTATTTATTATCTTTTCACCTTTGCATAATAAGCCTTAAAGCTCTGGAAACCTATAATACAGCCTTTTGTCTTGTTGCTATAATATCTTTAACCTAGTCTTCCACTTACATTTACCAACCAACAAGCATTATATCCTTAATAGCCTCCACAGTAGTGTTGTTATCCAACACTTCACTCTTGCCCTTAAACAATCAAACAAGGCCTAAATTGTTGAACATTAGGTGACACTGGTATGATAAAGTTTTCAAGCAGAGCAACCTCATCAATCAACTAGGGCTTTTGGAGAAGTGTTGCATCAGTGATATTTCTCTATTCACAAGCTCTAGAAATCTTCTGAACATTGCTTTACTTATATTTCCATTGCTGAAATTATTTTTATATATACAGATGGATACGTGTCTTGTCTTGCATAGGGTGATTGCACAAACTGGTTATGTGAAACTGTCCTGTATCCGGCAAAAGAAAAGGTCAACGTTCTTAATTATTTTAATACTAACCAGAATTTCATTTTCTTAATTATTTTAATACAAACCAGAATTTCATTTCAAGTCAGCCGTTTAATTGTGTATGCATTATTTTAATTTATGAATATTATATATTTTCATAATCTGCATTTTACTACCTTGATTTTACTTTTCTCTAAACAATTGGTTACATATGGTTGAAGAGTAACATGAACAGATAGGTGGTGAGCTTCCAACAAGTCTGCTTCCGGGAAAAACAGTCATGAATTTTGTAATGGATTAAGTCTTTTCAAATAATATTTTTCTTCAAATGACATGCAAGATCTTTCCACCTCTGCATTCTTGCAATAGTTAGCATAAAGGAAATTCAATAGTTATTATTTTCAGCAGTTTATATGTTGAAACACTATTTTCTGAATTAATTCTGGAACTATTGTTTGCTTATTCTAATTATTATTTTTTTTAGGCCTCTTTGTCAACTAGGTATCATAGACTTTGTTGCTTCAATTAGGGAAGATATCATAAAATGAGTTGGCCACAAACCTGGAGCATGATGGTGATTGTTGGAATCATGCATTTGCTGCTGGGTTGATCATGCATTTGTTGCTGGGTTGATCAACTGTTGTAGGTATGGACTGTCGACCTAGATTAGGAACCAAATCATGAGTAATTTATAAATAATGCATCACGGAGTATATACATACACCAAAATGAAGATGACTGATCTCCACTAGACAAGTTGTTCTTGTAGCTACCTTAGTGGTATAACCCATTCTTACAGATACTGATTTAAATGTTTTTCATGCTGACTTTTGTTAATTTGATTTGCTGTAACCAATAGTAACTAGTTAAGAATGTCTGCAGTTACTCAGAGAATGCTCTTATGACCATTTCCATTGCAGAGCCTGATATAATTGTGCACATATAATGCTAAAGTCTTTCATTATGGTCTGATAACAAGGCAGTTTTTTATGTTAACGTATAGTAACTTGCAAGATTAAGGATCATCTGCAGGTGCTCAGAACGCTGGGAGTACGCTCTAATGCCTGAAGTTTGAAGGAATCTGATTTGATTTTTGACATATGACATAAAGGTGAATTTTTTTTTTCCTTTTTTCTCTTCGGTGATATTGTGCAGAGAGTATAAAAACTGTGTAGCGCATTAAACTTACCATGTATTCAATTGGCTACTGTTGCAGATGTCATAGCAAGCACGAGGTGAACTAGTGTTGCAATCATGGAAAATTGTAATCTGCAGACCAAAAAATCTCGACATGCTAGTTGCTGGAGCAAATATGTTTGGAGTTGCACTAGCACTTGATGGCTTCTTCTACGTGCCAATATCAAATAATATGGTTTATGATCAAATCTGAGTAGTCCTAGTTATAAAAGCTCTAGATGTGAAGAATTATTGAGTTCCTGTTGAAACCTGTTTGTATCCATGGGAAGTGTGCATACATCTATTTCATCCTTTTGTAGTAGACTTGAACTCTGTGGTTGATCTGAATCTGTGAGCTTCCATGGATGTGCAATTGTTAAGGACTTCTCAGGCATGGGAACTGCATCTCAAAATGATGAATAGTAGCTATCTAAATTTGTACTGTTTCTAGGTCAATGCAGTGTTCTATGTTCTGATTCCAGGAATTCCAATATGATTCAGGACAGTGATATGTTGTGGCTTTATATCATTTAATTGTGTTGGCCATGGTAGTGAAGTCAAACGTGGGGGAGAACAATTACATGCTTCATACCTAATTGAATGCAATGATCGGTGAGATCGTTTGTATGATTGCTTGTCCTTATTGTTTGCATTATTGCTCGCATGACGAGAGGGATTGCCTCATGTTGCATGCATAATTTGTGTTCATTATTGCTTGACTGCTATATCATGGAATTCGAGATGGTTGATTGTGACCGAGGAAGATGATTATTTTGCTTATTGTTCCAGTAGTATTTTCTCCTATGTTACTGATAGAGCACTGAAAGCATACGAGGGAACATAAAAAATCTCATTGCGTAATATTATATGTGATTCATCTCAAATAATTTAGCATAGCACACAAAATAATTGTGATATTGCGCTCATGGCGACTCCGCCACCGAATGAGAGACCCGCAAAGCCGTGGTGGCCGCGACTCAAGCGCCAACGAGGAGTTGCATATAGAGCCAAGCGACGGCCGCCTATGCTCACGCGTGCTTCGGGTAGCGGACGCTAACCAGCGCGACGTCGTCGAGCACGGGACCGCAGAGCGAGCTGAGGTCGTCGCTCCGGGTGTTGTAGTAGGAGCTCCAGAAGACGACGCGCGTGCGCGCGGTGGTGGCCGTGAACTGGAGCACCGCGCGCTTGGACCCGCCCCGCCCCTTCGACTCGTAGGGCACCTTGATGGTGTGCTCGCCCGCGAAGGCCTCGACGAGCAGCGACCCCTCGCAGGCGTTGCTAGCGTCGCCCACCGCGAAGGAGAGGGCGTACCGGCGGCCGGGGACGGTGCGGACGACCTGCGCGATGGCGGACTCCTTGCCCGCGAGGAGCTCCACGGCGCGGCGGCCGCGCGGAACGGAGAAGTGCTCGGCGTCCAGGTACTTGACGGCCTTGAGGGACTCCACCATCCACCCGGGGAGGGGGGAGTGGTCGTCCTCGATCTGGGGAGGGATGAGGACGCCCCAGGTGGTGTTGGGGAGGATGTATGGCCCTTCCTCGAAGTCTCCGTTCTTCAAAAGGTTCGCTGTCGTTCATGGATCAAGCGTGAGATTAGATCGAACAGGAGGAGCGAGCGTGCATGTTGGTAGGTGACGAGCTTACTGTTGGTCCTCCGGGGAGGGAAGAGCTGCTTGATGGCGACGGAGTCGATGAGAGGGCCGCAGGCGGGGTCCTCGGAGACGCCGGTGTTGTGGATCACCACCTCCACCTCGTCGGACTTGGCCAGCCACGCCCAGGCGTAGGAATCCCACCCGTTGCTGCTGTACATGGTCTGCATGGGGAGCACGCCCGACTCGGGCGACGCCGAGACGTTGAGCCGCTCCTCCTGCGCGCACGTCCGCGCGGCGCTGAACGTCAGCGAGTAGCGCACGCCTTTGGTGACCTTCACACTCTGCTTGATGGAGGCGTCGTTGCCAAGGCGGACGGCGTAGGAGCCCTCGGGCACCACCAGCAGCATGTCCCCTTGCTTCTGCCCCCATTGGATGTACTCCACGAAGCCCGTGATCTGCCACCGGGGGATGGCGTCGCGGCCCGCCACCTTCGTGCCCTTGAGCTGCCACGGCTTCGGCCCCTGCTCAAAGTTCCCATTCGGCAGCAAGCCTGCACAAGGTATACATCACACCAAGAAGTCAATCGGTGGCAGCACATGCTGCTTCAAGCATTCTAACCAAGTGCAGCACGGTGTTCTGTTGTTAGATTGTCGAGGACTTGAGGATCTGGATTTAGCATAGTGTTCTACCAAATTGCATGATCTGAAGACTAAAAATACATGACCTGCTGCTTTGATTCCATCCTGAACTCTAACCACTGCCAAACTTTGGAAGGAATTAACAGAGGAAGTCTCGTCATTTACATTCTAACAATGCGGATACAAATCTGTGGAGATCTCTTCCACCTCCAGAGAAATCTTCTATCTGAGAAACAAGCTAGAATGGGGCAAATAAAGAGTTTGGGCATCTCACCATCCGTGAAGGCAGCCGCCAGTTGACAAGCAACACAGAGAAGCAAGAATGAAGGAAGCAAACGCAGCATTTTTGGTAGCCCGACGAAGCAGAGAGTGCGAGGGGAGGAGGAAGGAAACAGATCACTGAACGAAGCAAATCTACGGAGGCATGGGTCGACTTAAATGGCTGTCCATCCAACACAAGAGACTTGGATTTGTCTATAATATACCAAATGCCATTATAAAGATCATAGAATCTTTAATTACTGATCCCTTTATGCCCACATACAGAGTAAAGGTGCTTACCAACACAACCCAATATTTGTTAATGAGTTGCCATCACAAAAGTAGAGTGTCTTTCTTCTTCACTTCAGCTCAACATATAATGTTACAACAACAACAACAACAACAACAACAAAAGAACATATTTTGAGGTGGTTTTTTGTGTATGCTAATCATTTCATAGCCTCTATTTTCTCCAGAAAAGGTCTTCACCCTCTTACTCCGGGAAAGCTTTGTTGTATATACTCGAAACAGAGCTGTGTGTTACTGACATTCTAGTATTTCGATCCTGTTAATTCTTACAAGATGTTGCCGGTGGATGTGTAGAAAGAACACTGTAGTAATCACATGGCTCGGCACTAAATAATACAGGATAAGGTGGACCTAGAAAAGACCTCCCCTGGTATCAATCAAGCAAACATTGGCATTGACACATCTTGGTATTCTAATGGTGGTGTATAAAAGCAGCATTTTGGGACTGAGGAAATCTTCGGCAGCTCGCATTAATGGCTCAGCTTATTCTCGTGATTTTATATGATACAAGGACAGCAGAGGTCTCCCCTCCCCATTCATGGCCCAAAGTTAACTGGGGATTCATGTGCTCTTCCCTGAGGTTTCATGTGCTGACTCCATTTATATGGAACTAAAAAGAGAAAAAGAAGAGAAATTCCATGCCTTGATTGCTGCTGTTTCAGTATCCTTTGCCTAAAATTATTAGCAGTGTAGTTTGGCAGGATGAGGTGCAACTTAGATCAGCAGGAAGTTCTTGGGCAAACTGAGACTTTTAGGCTCATGGATTCGGCCAAAGATGTGTCACTTCAGCCAGCAAACCTTAGATCTTGTCGACTGTGATGTGGTGTTTGTGGTGGCAGTGGTCAATGGAGTGCTGCAGGTTCATTCAATGATAGATTTCACCTTTTAGATTACTCTCGAATGAAAGTATTTTGGGTAAATGATAACCGTTTCAAGAACATAGAAAATGGTCCTCCATCCTTTTCATCTCAGCTTTCACTTCCTACTGGCTCACATTCATGGCTCTCGCGGCACCAATTAATGACGCTTTCATTCCGCACCAAACACTGAGCTTCACCATCAGAATCATCATGATGGAAGCATCGCTCGTGCTCTAATGGAAGCGAGGCGATCAGGCTTAGCAGCTAAACTCAACTCAGAAGGGAAACAAGGCAAAGTTTCCGGGGAACACGATGGATGACAGTCACGAGGGAGAAGAAAAGAGGGACCTCCTCTGACGAGGTCTTATCTTCCTGCTGGCTAACTTCTCCTCTTCCAAGGCTCAGCCGAAGGTACGTAAACCCACCCATGTCTTCCCCCATCTCTCTCTCCCTCTGATTAAGGGGAACGTGGCTCCCCATGTGCCCTTCTGCAAGGCCACGCAGAACCCTAAGCTTTGGGACCATCGTTGCTTTGTTTATCCTCTCCTTACACCTCTCACCGAGCTGGGTTGACCGCTTGGTTTTTCCTGTTACTTGTCATCTTCTTCTTCTCCTTCTATATTGCTGGTGCAATGAACCGGTGGATACTGCCGCAACCAGTTACAAAGAACAGATGCCTCAGATAAGATCTTGAGGCAAACATGAGCTAACCAGTTCCTTTCTCGAAAGCAAACCCCTCATGTGAGATCACATGGAGGGGGTGCCTAACATATACATGAACCTGCAACCAGGGCTCAGAGGTTGGCTTGTAAACCATTTCCTCTCCCCCATGGAATGGTTTGGCTTACTTGATAGATTCAGGGAAATGCTCAGTCGCACATGATGGGTCAGCACACAGCCCCATCGGTACTCGGAGAAGAGACATGCAGCAGTGGGTGGCACATGTTCTCGGTGTTGGCATGGATGATGCATCACCAACCCGACAACAAATACAAACATAATACAACTCGTTATACTGACACAGGCACGTACGCCAAAAGATTTTAAGGGGAAAGGAAAGAGAAATCCCACATGGTTCTCGGATGAGCGTGCTGCAGAATCATCACGCAAACATCAGTGTTGAGAATAAAGATCATGTGAGATACATACATTATAGAGAAGTGCATGATTGGAGTAACATACAAGACATGAATGGGCATCGGTATCGATCGATGAAACTGGTCTCGAATTCTTCGTCTCATCATCCAATTATTTTGGAAACCGCTTGCTTGAAGCCAAGAACTGACACTGTTGTGACAGGTCAGACTTCATGGCTTCGGTGTTTAGCTCCCCGCGAGCTCGACAGCCTTGTAAGAGAAGAAACTTGAAGAAGAAGAAGAAGCAGAAACTTAAAATGAAGGAGAAACTTATAGTTCTATGCGATCAATGCCCAACATTATAAAAGGAACGTCGAAGCAAAAAGGAGAAGATGCAATTCTTCTTTTTTCAATCTAAATCTACAGAAGCAAATAAAAATTTTAATTTTCTTTTATCTCTTTGATTTAGATAATCAACCTTTACCATCATTTTGAGTATTTCTCAATCGGTATGCCCTCTTTTACCATTTTTATTCAAACAATACTCTTAATTTAAAAAAAAAATCCAAAATGCCCTTCAAAAATTTTCACCAAATTTTTTTATCCGTTTGTAACAGTTTTAGACTATTGTAATACTTTTATTTGGCTCATTTATAAAATTTTTTATTAAGATACTGAAAAATAAATATTATAAGTGATATCATATTGTGTATCTTTGATTGTCATTGACCGTAGATTATTATGATGTCATATTTTTAGGTTTGCAATTGGTTTGGTTGACGTTAAAGGTCCATTTGGATCATTTATAATGTTTTCAAGTAAGTTTTATCGGTCAATTTTTTATTTTTATTTTTGTGATGTCGTTGCTAAACTATTACGTATACTTATTTAAATCACAATATAGTTTGGTATATTAAATAATTTTTAATATGTTTTGAATTTATTAGACTCAATTAGTATACTATATAGTATTTTTATTGTAATTTATTGTGGTGACCAAAACACTAGGCTAGAAATACTATAACAAGTGGATAAAAAATAATTAAAAATATAATTTATATATTTTTCAAATTAGGAGAGAAAAAAATAAAATGATAATATAAATTAAGAAATATCTTAAATATAAGTATTTTATAGGGAAATAGATATATGATGGCAAATACCTTATTATAGAATTTAGGAAATGGTTTCCACTTGACCCAAAGTGTCATTAAATACAAGAGATGGGTCATTGGACTACTTGTGTTGTAGCACTATAGATAGGGAGTAGCTTTGGATCTGTCACTGTTGGAAGGGTCATTTCTAATCACTATCACAAGGTGATCATTAAGAAGACGAAAAGGACATACTGTAGGTCTTCGGCACGCCACAGTTTCAGAGCTTTCCCGCTCGCTTTCTGACGACACTGTCCTTTACCTGAGCACGGTGACACAGTAATGAATGGACAGGCATTCAAATAGTGTATACGAAGTAGTATATTTAGGTAGTGTTAGATTTTTACGAACTTTTATAAATAGATAAGATATATAATATAATTAATTAAATTTCGTTGAAATATTTTAGGTAATAAAATAGAAGTCCATTTAACTTACGATTCCTTAGAAGATAACCTTGATGGGAGATAACCTATAGGGACTGAGGACACACACAGACGCACATCTCCGTCTCGCAACGAAATAGTTGAGAAATTACAGTTTTTCTTCGTCTCATAATGAAATAGTTGAGGGATTATAGTTTTCTTCTCAATTTTCTCACTAAAATCATTCATCTAATTGGTCATGTGAAAGGATAAGAAGAGAGGAGAAAGGATCTAGTTCATCTTTGTAGATTAATAGTGATCTTGGATTAAAGACGATGCCTTACAGATTAAGCAGAAATCTCTGAACATATGACATCAAAAGGTATGCATCGTTAAACTAGATCTAATTATTTGATTTTAATCTTTACATAAAAGTTATTTTTATATTTTAATATAACATATTACATATTCTTATGCTTTCATGAGAACTGAGTAAATAAGAATAAGGATAGATATAAGTATAATAAGATAGATAAGAATAAGGATAGATATAAGTATAATATGATAGATAAGAATAAGGATAGATAAAAGTATAATAGGATAGATAAGAGTAAGTCAGTATATATGTATAATAGGACAGATAAGATGATAGTAATGTCGCGTACAAAGTCACTTTACTTTGTCTTTATGGTGGTGATTGTACGAGTAGCACATCTTGTATTATATCCAATCTCATTTTACTGTTTGAATGTATACCTCTATTATCACTTTATACTAAATCTAGCACAACATATAATATAGAGCCAGTATTAGAAAGAATATTATTAAGAAAAATAAATCATAATAAGATTATCATGATTCTCTTAATATTTTGATAAAAATATTATAATAATTTTAAATTATAAAAAAAAATTATGATAACATATTATTATGATTCTATTAATGATGAAGATCATTATGTTAATGTGAGCTCTTATATTATAAAATAATTTAGATAAATATTTTATATTTATTATTGATTTAAAAAAATATATAATTATCATATTTTGTAATCTTTATTTATGTATATAAATTCATACATACTATCAATAAACATTCAAGCTAATCATTTCTTTCATTGTATCATAACAATAGTTGCTTCAACATATTTTTTTTCTTTGATCCTCTATTTTGCTATTGTTGTTTTGTACCTCATCCTTCCTTCATGGAGCATGGTTGAATGATACTAGACACAAAGGGCTTGTTTGAGACCATAAAAAGTCTTGTGCAACTTACATACATGTTGAAAAAGATTATGATCAAGGAGGTTACATCATAAATATATCTTTGAAAATATGATTATAAAGAAATACATTATTCACTTTCAATCGTAATTATGTTTTTACTAATTTACTTGGATGATGTAATTATTATTAGTAATAAAATCAGTAATAATTATTATTTTTATTAAAGATCTTGGATCTCTTAATTATTTTCTTGGTGTTCAAGTCATCCACATGACAAATGGTTTATTACTTTTATAATAAAATTATATTTATGATAAATACTATTGCTACGTCAATCTCTATAAGTATTCCCCTTATCTTATATGATAGTGCTAATCTCAATAACACCACTGAGTATTGTCAAGTTATTGGAAGTCTATAGTATTTTACAAATAAGTTTACTTCCAACCATTGGACAATTGTTTAATGCTTTCTCCAATACTTAAAAGGGTACTATTGATTGGCTTATTTCTTCAAAGGGACTCTCCTCGATTGCTTCATGCATTTTTTGATATCAAATGGGTAGATAATAAATATGATAGGACTTCTATTAGTGCTTATATCATATTCTGTAATCACAATCCAATCTCTTAGAAGTTATAAGTAATAATACTATGTTGCAAGAGCTTCTATATAGGTTGAATATCGAACGGTTACTTCTATAAATATATATAAATATATATTATGATAATATCACGGTAATATATCTATATACTAATCCTGTATTTTACTTTCAAATAAATCATATAGCTATCGATTTTTACTTTATTCATGACAATGTTCAAAATGGTGACTCTCAACTTCTTATTAACTTGTAGATATTTTTATCAATTTTTTTTTGTTTTATAAACAATTCCTTCTACTTCGATTCAAGCTTGATTTGTAAGAGCACCATAAAAATTATGATAATATATTATTATGTATTATCAATATCAATAATGATAATTATGAAATAATTTTAATAAATATTATTAATTAATTAATTTAAAAAATATATTATTATTATTATATTTTTAATTTAAAAATATATAATTATTATATTTTATAATCTCTATTGCTTCATAATAATTTAGATGAATATTTTGTATTATTGTTTATTAAAAAATTAAATACATATTATATTTTATAATTTCTCTTGCGCATATAAATTTATATATACTTACTATCAATAAAAATTTACCCTAGTAAACCTAGTCATTACTTCCTGAAATGAGTCATGACTTCTTTTCAGTGAGTGCATGCATCATCAAAGGCTTTCCCTGATATAAAGGTTATAAAGTTCATTGTGGAATAATATATCAAGAGTATGATATTAGA
The DNA here is from genome assembly GCF_036884655.1 of Musa acuminata AAA Group. Classification (NCBI taxonomy): domain Eukaryota; kingdom Viridiplantae; phylum Streptophyta; class Magnoliopsida; order Zingiberales; family Musaceae; genus Musa; species Musa acuminata. The sequence goes on from NC_088333.1 coordinate 6,470,552, forward strand.
ATTTATGACGATACATAAAACAGCAACACAAAATACAGCGTACGAAAAACAACGAAATAATCATTAAAGGGCATAAAAGATCTGATGGTAAGATCTTAATCGGATAGATGACTCTCAAAGCATGGAGATCAAATTTTGGCGACGTAAAATAAACCCAAAAGGAAGTACTATAATTCCTTTCATGACAGCGCGGCTTAAATCCATATACACAACGCTAGAAAAAAAGGGAAATTATTAGAGGTAGTGAAGACCGGACGCAGAAAAATAGAACGAGTCTTCGTGATCAGAGTCGACGGATGGGATCGGTCGAGAGGGCATCCGATCGAGAACACCGGGTGCCTCAGTTGTCGGCAGAGAGGGGACGTCGGGGGAGGTCGGAGGCGAGGCGGGAGGCGATGGCGGAGTGGTACATCACGTCGTGGAAGGCCTCCGTCTCCATGCTCCGCATCCGCAGCTCCCTTGCCTTCTCCTCCGTGAACGCCGCGAACCTTCGCCCCGCCGGCCGCCTCCTCTCCTCTTCCCCCGCCGACGCCGTCGCCCCTTTCTTGGGGGAATCCTCCGCGGGCCCTGCTCCCGCTCCGGCGCCGTCGATGTAGTCCGGCTCCGCCGACCAGCCGAAAAGCGGGACCCACCAGTTGTTGCCCCCCCCACCGCCGGCAACGGACTTCGCCGGGCCCTTCCGCCTCCCGCGGCCGTCGGCCGCGCTCGCCCGGATCACGGCCGGCCGGATCGAGGTGAGGACTAAACCGGAAGCCATTTCTCTCGGCTCTCTCGTCGTCTTCTTCTTCTGTTCGAGGGTTTCCGTGAACGGAGAGGACAAACGAAAGGGGTGCGTGCGCTTTAAGGGAGCAAAGGAAACGAGTGGATAAGGGCGGGCGGGGAAGGGGATGCCGCGGAATACACGTGGCGTCGATCGGACCATTTCAACCTTTTTCCCCCTCTCTTTTTGTCCGTCCGCTGGTTTTGCTCTTTTTCTTTTGTCTTTATTAGTCCTTTTTCTTCGCTCCATTCCGGTGGGTCATCGAAAAGACACTTATACCCACGCTGGTGGGCATCGGCAACGTGAGCATGTTTTCCCACCACTTTCTCACCGGAGACACGGTGACCCCACCGAGCGTCCCCTATCACCGATGTCATCGAATCACGGGGCTCCGGCAGCGGTGAATGACATTTGGCTCGATTAAAGAACACAGCTTGCTTACATCAGAAGCTTCATGGCCGTTCATGGTAATTTGAGAAGCTACGGCACCGCAACAGGTTCCGTGTTGGAACGCTTTAACCCTTTTCTTCTTCCACGGAAAGCGATGGTAGCGGCCGATATTTTGGTGGCCCGTGCTTGTCGACAGGACGCTTCCTCCATTGCGAATCGAGTGTTTGTATCCGGGCGTTTTCCTTCTGTTCGACGCAAGTTTTGCGCGGGCGCTTCTATTTGTTTTATCCGATGGTGTGATGTGCTCTCGCCCGGACACGCATCTTCCTTCCTCGGTAGCGTGCCGGAGGCGTAAGGCCGGCGGCGATCCTGCGTTTGATTCGGATTTTGGTTCGGTTCTGGAACCGGGAACGAGATCAGACCGGGCCGGATTCGGACTATTTTACACGCGCAAATCTTGAACCCACACCCGATCCGATAAGGTTAACGGATCTTGAATCCTGTTAATTGTAGTTGGATTTTAAGAGAATCTAATTGAGATATGGAGATTTCAGAAAATCTTTTAACGAAGTTATGAGGTGGATAAATGGGGTAAATCCAATTCATAATTCTAGAAAACTTCTATTTGAACTCAAAACAATAAAATTGATTAGAAAAGATTCACTGTGCATACTTATATTTCAAAACCCATCCTGCCTGAGAATACAGACTCAAAAGATCATACAGAAAATTTAGGCCATAGACAGCCTAATAATAGATAGTCTTAAAAGTGCCAAGAAAATAGTGATATTGAGCACTTATACAACCACACCAAGATATTCAGTATTTTACAGAAAGTATGGTGTGTCCTCACACTAAACTTACAAAACTATTTGAGTAAATTGAACCTTAGGAAGGTCAGTTAACCTTTAACCAGGTTAAGGAAATCACCAAACATGTAATGTTTTTTTCTTTCTCTTGGTCAGCAGCTCAACAAAGAGATTCGGCTGTGTTGCAGCCCTTGCCATATGCTCTATATGAATATGCTGTGCCAGAGATTACGAGATCCAACAAATTCAGGTTTTGCTGAGCATGATCACCTTCAAGCCTTTTGTCATCAGTAGCTTATTTTGACTGTCATTTCAGTATATAATGCAACAACCGCGAAGCAATCGACAACTTTGATGAGTAATCCCCCTTGGCTCTACACTGTCCCGTTAGGCAGGATTACCTCACTAAGGTTGGAGGTATTGGTGTTTGCTTTCACTTCCCATCAGGGGAAGAGGGGCTATGCAAGCATCTCACAGAAACAATGTAGATTATGTTGACAGAGATTATCCAGATAATTTCCAGAAACCCATAGTATTTTCTAACAGTGCCACATAATTGATGGCTGACATTTTAACAAGGTATAGAGGATGCATCAAGAGATCTTGACATTCATTAAAATAGTGGATAATACAATGAAATGACACTAATCAATAGAAGATTCATATATAAGGCAATGATACTGCAAAAGAAAATGATTATGACAAGAATCGAGGCCCAATGTCTGCATTAACAACAAAAATAGGAAATATAGTGCTACTTGACCCTCCTAGTCTACTTACAGTTGAGTGCATGGTTTATCTTTAAATCTAGCAATCAAATTCATTATCCGCATGAAAAATGCACCTTCTAACACCAAAACAATTAAAACAAATCATGACGAATGTTTCACCTGTGCAGATTCTAATTCTGCATGTGATATCACTTTCTAACCAGCAAATATGCTCAAAGTGCTGACACCTTCGGAACCGCAACTGGGAAGTTGTTAATTTCATCCATCCATGGGTTCTTCTCATTTGCAGGATTGATGGATTTCAGGGCCTTCCAGACAGCACTGTTGCACTTGAACCCTGACCCGAATGCTATTTGCCAAATTCTGTCCTTCTTCTTAATCCTTCCTTTGCCTTCTGAATATGCCAATTCATACCAGAGAGAGCTGCTCGAAGTGTTTCCAAACCTATAGAGTGTCATCCTCGACGGCTCCATATGCCAATCGGAGAGTTGCAGGTTCTTCTCTATTTCATCCAACACTGCCCTTCCTCCGGCATGAATGCAGAAATGCTCAAAGGCCAACTTGAAGTCGGGAATGTAAGGCCTGATCTTCATTTTGAAGACTTTCTTCGCTACCAATGTAGCCAAAAAGATGAGTTGTTCGGACATGGGCAACACCAGTGGGCCAAGCGTAGTAATGTTGGTCTTCAGGGCATCGCCGGCGACTGCCATGAGATCTTTAGAAAGAGAGACACCGATCTTGCCGTTCGCATCCTCTTCTTGGGTGACACAGCTGAAGCACTTATCATCAGCACCTTTATGAGTGCGAACAGTGTGCACGAGCTGGTACTTTGAGCGCCTGCGATCAGATCTCTTGTTGGATAGAAGGATTGCAGCACCACCCATACGGAACAAGCAGTTGGAGACAAGCATGGAGCGGTTGTTGCCAAAGTACCAGTTCAAGGTGATGTTCTCCATGCTGACGACCAAGGCATAGGAATTGGGATAGACCTGAAGAAGATCCTTGGCAAGATCAATCGAGAGAAGACCTGCACTGCACCCCATTCCACCCAGATTATAGCTGACAATGTTTCCTCGAAGCTTGTAATGGTTAACAACCATGGCAGAGAGAGAAGGCGTCGGGTTGAACAAGCTACAATTCACAATCAAGATACCGATGTCCTTGGGTTTCACATTAGTCTTTGTCAAAAGCTCATCGATGGCTCCAAACATAACAGTTCTGGCTTCCTTCCTGGCCTCAGCCATGCAGGGATTCGGAGGAACATTGAGGACCGCCTCGGGGAGGTAGGTGGATTCACCAAGACCAGACCTTTCAAGGATCTTACGCTGGAATGCGAGGTTCTCTTCCGTGAACGACCCCGTTAATGTAGACCGGTCCATGAAGATTTGTCTAGTACATTTCCGGGGATCCTCGGGCTTATAGCATGCGAAGTTGACCAGATAAACTGGCCTGCGGCGCGTGAGGAAGTAGACGGTGGAGAGGAAGACAAGAAGCGTGGAGCAGAGTACCGCAGAGATGAGGTTGAAACGGAGATGGTCCCAGAGGTCATGGAGGTCCTTGATGGAGAAGGTGGAAAGCTGCGCCAAGAGGACGGCAATGAGGGGCGAGAAGAACAGATACATCCCATGGGTGATGAGGTAGTGATAACCAAGCTTGACATATTTGAGCTTGACGGATTGCTTGAAATCAGGGAGCCGGGAGGATGATGATTGCAGCAGAGCGGCATTCGCTCTTTGTTCAGTCTCGGCCATTTTCGAGATCGAAACGAGAGCAATCTGCTACAAAGGAAAAATGAATTTGGGGGAGAAAGGTTGGATTTTTCGGCCTGAGATCAATAGGAAGAAGAGGATCAAGAGATTGGCGAAAGAAAGCAGAAAGCGGACACCTGCAGAAAGCACAAGAGAACATTTCTTATTATCACACTAAGAAGAAGAAACAGGACGATTCCTTGTTCTTGCAGTCCAACACGAAATAAATGAAGGCAAAACAACAAACAACACCAAGGCATAATATTCCAAACATCATGTTTGTGTTGCTCTTCCTGCAAACAAAATCATCCAAAGAGTACCTATGAAAGAAGGGAAAAAAAAGGGGAGATGTTGAACAAAAAGAATTCATGGCATCAGGAAAAACCTGTGAGAAAAGTCGGATTTTGACCATAAATCGAAAAGGAGTACAAATAATGTTTTCTTTTGCTCTCATTGCAAAGACAATGATCTCTTAAAAAAAAAAAAGAATTCGAACAACAAAAATGATGCCACCAGGAAACAATCGCGGAAAAATCGGATTATGACCGCAAAATCAAATGGAGCATGACTCGGGAAAAAGAATCCACAAGATAAATCTGATCGCATCCACTAAAGGATGTACATGATTCCCAATGTAGCAGCTCAAGATCAAACAAAACCCAACCGTAAAGTGTCTCTATCGCGAAGAGATTTAACAGAGAAAGGAGATGGATATTGGAAAACGGACCTCTAGTGCAGTCTCCGCCGGCGAATGGGGCGAGAAGAGGCCGATCCGATCTCCGCTCCGACCGCTGGTCCGGGGAGAAGGAAGGAGGAAAGGCCACAGGGTATGGAACGCGGGGCGGAGAAGGCGGAGGAAGAAGGGGCTATAAAAGACGCTTTGCCGTTCTTCTCGATGGCATCGATGGGCGTCAGCGTGTGCGTCGACGGAGGAAGCTTCGCAGCGTAAACGTGTTGTGGTGGGCTTCCATTCGGCGTCGCAAAAAATCGCCGACCCGAAACCACGCGGCACGTGTGTGCGCATCGCCATTGCGCTCGCTAGAGATTAACGCCCCTCAACATTTACCGTTGTATTATTGGACGTGCCTGTGGGGCCACTTCCTTGTCCAGTCACAACACGGGTTGGTAAGCAAAACCGCGTCGTCGGGGGTACGATATGTTGGATTTTCCAGAGCCGCCGCTCCACCTCATTTTGACCGAGCAAGTCAAGTAGTTACGGGTTGACCAATCCGAGACAGGATACAGGCTTCCTCCCCCCTCACAACGTCGGTGGGGCCCGAGATTTCGCGGTAATGGGGACACATTAAATCATCTAAAAAGAATATGTTCTCATTGATCCAATAATTCGACGCACTAATAAATTTTATCGGATAAACATTCGACGCAATCTTTTATGAGAAGGGGAATACATACATAATACTCTCAAATCAAAGGAGTAAATGTCTTCGTCTTCCAAATTAGGAACAGTCAACGAACTATTCCCCGAATGAGAGATGAATTAAATTGAAATCAATGTCATGGGGACCAAAACAAATCATTCGGATCAGTGGAGGCGAGAACGAGGAGTCAACGTGGTAATCCTTCTTAGAGTACGAGTGATGTGAGTAGTTCCAAGTCGTTGGAGGAGAAATAAGACGGCTATTCCAACATCTTTCTTGCGAAGGAAGAAAAGAAAAAGGACAAGATGATCAAAGTGATGGCTTCTTTTGGCATCACAAGACACTTGGATGCTTCTAGATGATGTGCTCAAGGAGTTGGTTGATTAAGGATGGATGCAATTGACTTATCCCAAGTGGACTCCATTTGCAATTCAACACGTAGTTGATCACCTACGTGTGATTCATATTGCACTACATCCCTACACGCTACCATGTAACAGATCACGCTTTCAGTATATTGACTTGGTTTCCTTAAATTAAGAGGTCGAAAGCTCATTCCATGATTCCTAGAAGATAATAAATAATTAGTATATAAACACTTGTCCTTAAAAAACACTTTATATACCTTTCATTAATATATTAAAAATTATTTATGGGACGATGATTGGGTATGATTTTGTGTCCATTTTGATTGACTTTTAGATGAAGATCAGTATCGAATCAATAGATGGCATGAAAAAAAATAAAAATAAAAAATCTCAAGGTCATGGAAGCCACTAAAGAATATGAGTAATTAAATGTGTAAGACAAGTTGTGCTCATCTCAACATTGACTTGAGCCCTATCAAACTGAATATATTGAATTAAGATATTCTTCATTGAAAATGAAGGAAATTTAGGGGATTTTGCTTTCTTTCTTTTTTCTGACTATATAAAAGTATTAAATTGAATAAAATAAATTAAGATATTCTTTAATGAAATTTGGAATTATTCATATCCTATAATGTTGGGGAACCTTTGTTTCGTGGTCGAGGTGTCAGCATGACTTGGTTCGATCCCGGATATGCAAGGTCATCCATTTGAACACTTAGATACTTAAAGTAGACGTCGGGTCAGGTTACGTTCGAGCCTCGGCTCACGTGGGTGGTCTTCTTCTCTTAGAGAGTTGTTTATTTCTTCGTCGTCAAGTTACTACACATAGGCCGAAGTTAGAAAGGAGATTTCTCGATTCGACCCATTCGAAACTTAAGTTAGTATCGATTGGAGTTGGGGAAGAGTTGAGTGCTCGATGTCTCTCCCCTTGACGTTGGTTAGAAGATTAACTTTTATACCTATGAACGAGGGTTGGTCGTACATGGTTCGTTTGACGATTGGCTTGTACCTTAGGTCGAGTGCCAACTGACCTGTATGGACCCGCGCCACATGGCGTCGTTCCAAGTTTTCCAAAACGACTATGTAGTATACGACGTCGACTTGTATAACATTGAACAATACGAGGGCAATTGGTCGTCTCGTTCGAGTTTAAGGTATAACGTCATATCTCGAGCTTTTTTGTTGGCAGTGTAGTAATCGCCAACTGTTACCACATAGATGATGTTAAAATATGTCATATCATATCCGCTTCTATCCTCGTTTCCACCTAAAATAAAGTTGATGTGCTTAGCGACCACTTCCTACCTCCTACCAACTTCTTTCCAGACTTGCAGATAACTTTACAAAGAAGATAAAACTTGTGACCAACTGATTCACCTAATTAAATAATATCATTGATAATAAGTAGATGCATAATTAGAGGAGGTTATCAGAGTCGATGCACAAATATGTGCGTAGTTATGGATCGGATCGATCAATCTGATTGAAAGAAATGAAAATTTTATCCTCCACTATGTTTTTTTTTTATAGAGAAAAAGGCCTTTATTTCAAAACAAAAATGTAAGAAATTAGGTACACTTTTTTTTTTTTTGGTTTAAAACACTTTTGTCTATGTGTAATGAAAATTAAATAATAAATTAACTTTGACTTTGAAATCCATAGCACATCATCAAAACTAATTTATAATGCTTCTCTAATTTATAAATAAATATTTAAATTTTAATTTTTTATTTTATTTTAAAATAATTATAATATAGTGAATATTATAATATTTAAAATAGTTAAATTTAATTCTGACTCAATAAGTCTGATATGATTAAGAGATAAGCTCGGATACTCATTCGAGAATTAGATCTTTTTAAAGCTAAGTCAATAATTATCAAGGATAAAATAATTTTAGTAAATAATAATTAACATTAATTATCATACCTAAGATAGTATTTTATTACAAGTTAATTGAGAAAAATATTCTGTAATACCTGTTGTTAGTTCTATCAAATTTTGAAATATTTTTTGTATAGCTCTTTATAATAAAAAATAATTCAAGCCAAATATTTTAAACTAATTAAATTATTTGAGGTTTAAATATGGAAAAACTAATCTTCAATGAAGAATAAACATTGGTTTTTTTTGTTCCTTCACATTGGCACTTCATATATACGTGCTCAACTCCTATCACTGGTCAAGAAATCAGTGCCCCGATCATGGGAGACCACTCGAAGCTTGTTGGATTCATTTGGATAATTGATTTATTTGTTGGAGACCAAATAATGATAAGGATTCGCCACCAAACCCAAGTGAGCTCCAAGTTTACTTTTGGACTACTATGCGCCACCACAAAAGTAGATCTCTAAGATTTTTATAGAAATTAACTTTACACGTTTAAATCGTGTACGAATGTTACTTTGCCGTCGGTGTGGATAGAAAAATAACATATTCGAATACCTTATAATTATTAGCTAGTAAATCAAGGATAATTAGAATGAAAATATCTTATTACCATCAAATTACTCAAATCAAATTAAAATATTATTAATCAAAATTGACATAAATCTTGATATAATCGATATGTTCGACCATCGATGTCGAAACTTCGACATGCGAAGTCTAGTCAATCAAAAAATAATAATACATCAATTTAGATAATATTTTTGACCTTTTATCATTATGAATAAGAGCCTTTCAAAAATAATTCTAAATTTAAAATACTTAAGAATTTTTACCTCCCACCTCTTAATGATAGATCTTATTTTGATAAATAAGTCAAGTTTATATATATATATATATATATATATATATATATATATATATATATATAATATCAATTTGGACAGTGGTAAATTCAAAAATATAAATTATATAGGTATCTTATGATGGATGACAACCAGCTAAGCACCATGTGCCAAAGATTCCTTTCTTTCAAGCAACATTTCCTCCAACCCCCACAAATCTTAATCCAGATTTTACCAACCGATTTAACTCATTAGAATATAATCCTTAAAGAAAAGAGAGAGAGAGAGAGAGAGAGAGAGGAGTTAAAAGCTTGGAAATATATAGAGAAAATGAGAGAGCTGTGGGATCTAAGAAATGACATTTCACAATCCAAATAATGGAATTGAATCCACCGTTGAATTTTTATGGAGGGTGATTTGACTAAGACAACCACATTGGAGTGGATTTAGTGTTTTGGTCAAACGATTCCGCAAGCACTAACCACATCAATTATCAACTTAATATCAAGTGAAGAATAACTATTCGTAAAACAAATAGACCGAACCCAACCACAGGTACAATAATTGTGTACTCTTATCGTTATTGGCGTTCACCTGTCGGCGGTGGTCACCGGAGTCCTTCGTCTCAATTCATCGCCGCGCCTGCGTACCGCTCGACGCGCTCGTCGATCCATGCCCTCATGTCCGCCAGGACCCGGCTGCTGTTCTCCTCCGGCTCCCCCTGGATCAGCGAGTGGTACATCCCCTCGTACATGATCAGCTTCTTGTCCGCGCTCGATGCCATCTCGTAGAACGTCTTCGACCCCTCCGGCGAGGTGACCCCGTCTTCGGTGCCGTGCACCGTCAGGAAGGGCGCCGTGACCCCGCGGAATTGGGTCTTGAAGTAGTCGCAGAGGCGGGCGAGCTCCCTCATGGTGCCCACCCGGGGGCGCCCCGTGTAGCGCCGCGGGTTGGAGGCGATGACCCGGAGTCGGTCCGGGTCCTTGATGGCCTTGCCCACCATCTTGTTGTCCGGCATGGCCGCCCAGGTGTCGGCCAGCCCGAAGAGGAGGCCGTAGAGGAAGAGGTGGAGGCGGGACGGCTTCATGTCGTCCGGGATGACGAAGAGTGGGGCGGAGAAGATGAGTCCCGTCCAGGTGCCCGGGTCGGAGCGGAGGTACATCAGGAGGGTGGCGGCGCCGCCCATGGACTCGCCGAAGAGGAAGGCCGGGAGGCCGGGCGACTCCCGGCGCACCGAGACGAAGAAGGACAAGGATGCGCCCGCGACGGCCTCCATGTCGCCGAGGTAGCAGCGGATGCCGTCGGAGCGGCCGTGGCCAAGGAGGTCGGCGCAGTAAACGGCGTAGCCCCAGTTGGCGTAGGCGATGGCGATCTTCTGGAAGAGCCAGCCGGTGTCCGAGCCGTAGCCGTGGCTCATGAAGACGAGAGCCTTGACGGGGCGGTCGGCCCCGGTGGCGGGGTCGATGGGGTGGAAGGATTGGGTAAAGAGACGGCCGTGGGGGCTCTGGAAGTAGGATTGCCGGTTGCGGACGCCCTGCGACGCGTAGTACTCGTCCTCCCCGGGCTCGTCGCCCCAGAAGTACTTCGTCGGCGGGGGGAGTGACGGAGGCGGCGCGTCGGAGCCCATCGGCGTCGCTGGCGGGCGGCGATGTCGGGTAGATTGGATTCAGAAGCTCGTGGAATTGCTTGCTCTCTCTCTCTCTCACATATAAGATATGGGCCGTTTGCCTTCTTCACAGACAAAGGGGCTTCACCAAATCCCGGCCCCATAGACAAACACACGCACCAAAATTTGACCAATCACAGGAAGCCACAAGGTAATCATAGGCTGACGCAATTACTTATCTACCCTTAGATGACATGTTAATTTCTTTCGTCGGTGACGCGTCGTGTCCAGATTGGTCTCACTACGATACGTTTTGTCTGGGTCTGTACAGGAACCAGTCTGGGGTTTAGGTGAGGGTCCTTCTCGGAAGAGATATCTTGAGTTCATTCCCCAAAACTTCCTCCCGCAATGGTTCCAGTGGAGCCCACGGGCGAAGTGATGCATACCTCACCGTTGTCTCAGCAGATCACGTTCGCGAGGGAGAGAACAAGTGGGTCGGGAAGTGGGTAGTAACTCTGAGCACGGAGAACGCAAGATCCAATTGTTGGGGATTCCGCGACATCTGGTGAAGGGTGGGTCGTACCTGCGAACGATGCGGTGCCCGAATGGCGAGCGGTCGGCCATTTCCGTCGACCGAACGGGGTTGTTGGGTGGGGACCACACCGCACCACCAAACATCGTGGTTAGGTCATGGGTGGGGGCGGTCGACGTGCGGTGAGCCAAAAGGGCAGAAGAACATTCTCGATGCTTACCGCATCATGATCCATTCAACATTTTTATTTTTATTTTAGCATCATGAAAATTCTTATTTTATATTTTTTTAAGATAATACCTTAATTCAATAAATACCTAAATTATCACTTAAAAATTAATTATATTTTTTTATCTGTTATAGTATTTTTTGACATGTTATAGTATTTTGACCCTCATAATAAAAATATTATTAAGTTTATTTAAAATATTATAAACGAGTTAAATAAAATCAAAATACACTATATATAATTTAATATCTTATTCAAATAAATATTTATAATAATTTAAAAATAACATCACTTTAATAAAATAAAATTAATAATTTATTATAGTATTTTTGTTATCAGAATAAAAAATCATAAAATATACTTGAAAACACAATGAATGATCCAAATGAACTCTTAATGTCAATCAAACTAATTACAAATCTAAAAAATATTATTATATAATAGTATATGAGCAATAATAACCAAAAAGATATAATATGATGTCGTTTATTTTATATATATATATATATATAATGCAAACTTCCCTATGCAAGCCAAAGAAATGCCGGTTTGTCAGAATCCCTCCATTTTATAAGTAATATGAAAAGAAAATGAGACATAAGAACTTCAAATTTCTATCAATAAGGCTGACAAATTCATCGCCCCATCGGCTGTAAATAACACAAATAAATTTGATTTATTTGTGAAATAAAAAAATGGTACTTTGATTTAGTTCTATATGGAAAAATAAATAAATTTGCTTCCTAAGAAGTTGATAGGTACTTTGATCAATGGTGAAAATAATCACCAATGCCTTTGTTTTGCAACGATACGAAGTGATTAGCAAATTATTCTTTTAATAATAAAATTTTTAAAGATATAATTTTCATTTCGATTTTTGTACTGTTGCATTTTATCGTCTTCTATTAACAAGTAACCACGTGTTTTATTGAGAGTGAATAATCTCTCATAGTATTATATCCGTTATGATGCATGGAGGGGGGTTACAATATTTGTTACTATTCAGATTTGATGGACTTAGTAACTTATTAATTTTGTTGAACTCAAACCACCAACAAAAATTGACATGAAATTGATGGAAAGATAGGCATCGATCTTAGTCTCACTTATTTTCTTTGCTGGACTAATCAAGAGTATTATAGTCTCTCATATTCAAACGTTTGACATTTTCGTAAAAATCTATACTTAAAGATTTAACATTCTCGTCAAAATCTAGCTCATGTAACTTATATATATATACACATATACATATATATATATATATGTACATATATATATACATATATATATATGTACATATATATATATATATATATATATATATATATATATATATATATATATATAAAAGGATTAACGGGTCTCAAACATGATGGTTATACAATTTCTATATTCGTTGTCAGGAGAAAATGCCTCTAATTGAATTGACACGAGATATCAATATATCAATTGTTGAGAGTGTATATGTTTTATCCATCAGTTGCTAAAAAGAATTCATCCCGTACAATATATATCTCTATTATATGATTATTGGAATAGTACAATGTCACGTATGATATATATTTTATTATATGATTATTATATATATATATATTATCTAGATGTATTTATATGTAATTGATATATTATTTTATTTATTATATAAGAATTATTATTGTTTCATAATGAATTGAAATATGATTCTTTGTTTTCATTTATATGTTTTATGAACATTAAAGATTATTTTTTATGATGTTCAATGATTGTTAATGTGTTATTATTTTTATTTATTTTAGAGTAATATGCTCTCATTTATCATTCTATTACAAAGATCTAATTTTTTTAGTTAAAAAATATTTAATATTATAAAGATATAAATTTAAATTGAAAGATAAAAATTTATATAAAATAATAAAATAATAATTTATTTTTATGAATCTGAGACGTGACGGCACCTATTATTATTATTATTATTTATCTTGCACAGCCAGTGTTGCAAAAATCAGCATTTTTGTTTGGTTGCATACATATTACAATCATAGACTATTCTTCGTGTGTCAGATGTGCATCTCGTCACGGGACGCATAAAGGAATCTAATCATTATGCACATGCAACAGTGTATGCTCATAGAACTGCACATCCGCCGCCCGTGCATCGTCCACATCATCAATCGTGATGCGCAAAAGGTGTGATCCATGCTCGTGCAAATGCGATACCAAAGTGTGCGAGTCGTCGTGATACACGCACCGCCGGGACCCACCAAAAAGATGTCTCACGTGACTTCATCTGCCCGGGTCCCACGACAGACCAGCTACGAAACGCGTAAGATTAGAAAGTTTTAGATGAACCGAGTCGTAGAAAAAGAAGTAGAGACGAGCATACATCCATCCTTCCATCCATCCATCCATCCATACCAAAACCATTAATTTGACAGTTTCACTACACTTAAACAGCGATGTCCCTTTTTCGCATACATTTTATACATATTTAATCTTAAAATTCTGTAATTATTTAGATATCCAAATTCATTTCAAATTTAACTCACTTGCTTGACACGTTGCTGTTCCAAATCTCATAAACTGAACGGATCGATTGAATGTGACTATTGGAAATATAGGTGGCGATATTATTGGGTCCTGCAGATGCATCCCCTCGCAAGGAAACGTTTTGCGCCTCCAATTTGAGAGGAAAAGCGTACAACTCCTAAACGCTTTCCTGGTTTCGTGTGTCGATCACCGGGAAGTCCCAGTCTCCATCTCCCCGGCCCTCTATATAGATCGCCTCCTTTCCATATCTTCTCCCCTCGGCTGCACCTGCTTCGTCCCTTGCAAAATCCTTGCCCGGGAGATATGGAGGGAGTCATCTCCACAAAGGGCCTCCTCTCCCTCCCCCCCAAGCCTCAACCTCGCCCCTTCCACCCGCTCCACACCCTTCGCAGTCGTTTCCCCTCCGCCGCCTCCCGATTCCCCTCGCCGGCCGTCCGCTCCCAGGCCCCCGCCTCCGTCCTCCATGCCTTCGGCTCCGGGGCGAGAACCCCGTGGATTCCCACGCCGGCAGCCCCCCCGGACCCCAAGGGGTCGCTCCTTTACCCCGGGCTTTGGGGGAAACCGAGGAAAGCTCCGGTTTTTAGAGCCGGCGCCGCGATTCCGGCCGACGGAGCTGGCCTTGTCGAGGCGGAGGGGGAGAAGAAGCCCAAGTTCTTGGGCGTCGAGATAGCGACGCTGAAGAAGATAGTTCCGCTGGGGATTATGTTCTTCTGTATTCTCTTCAATTATACCATTCTCAGGGACACCAAGGATGTGCTGGTGGTGACCGCCAAAGGGAGCAGCGCCGAGATTATCCCCTTCTTGAAGACGTGGGTGAACCTGCCGATGGCGGTAGGGTTCATGCTGTTGTACACCAAACTTTCGGACGTGCTTTCGAAGGAGGCTCTTTTCTACACCGTGATTCTGCCTTTCATAGCCTTTTTCGGGGCCTTTGCGTTCGTGTTGTATCCGCTGCGCGACGCCATCCATCCCACCGCGCTCGCCGATCGGCTCTTGGCGGCGCTCGGCCCGAGTTTCCTTGGTCCTGTCGCGATTTTGAGGATTTGGAGCTTCTGCCTCTTCTATGTCATGGCGGAGCTGTGGGGAAGTGTGGTGATTTCGGTCCTGTTCTGGGGGTTTGCCAATCAGGTGACATATGCTTTGTGATTGTGAATGGTTTTTTACTGCTTTTTCTTACATTTTTATTTCCTCCATGGAGAATGCTATTTTCCAGTCTTATGATCTCATCACACTTCTGTTGTCAGGAGAGGCTGATTAATCTGCTCGATCAACAATTAATTGTTAATCAAATTGAACTGATATTTATTTATCATCAAATATTGTCATGTCTTCACTATATTCAGTCTTTCAATATATTTTTCTTGATATATTTTTCTTTTTTCAGTTACCGTGGCATGCAAGAATTGTGTGTTGACAGTTCCTTTTGTGTACATTGTGGTACATGCGTGTTTCTTCTACTTGATTTTGAAAAAGTTCTCAGGGCTGTTAGGTTCTGCTGTAATTGTTTGGTTGTCGATTTTGTATTTTATTCTTTTGCTTTTGTTTCTAATGGTACCTTTTTTATCATGCATGCCAAAGATGCTGCTACTCAACAACTTGTTTTGAGTTCCAGTTATTCATGAGTGTTTGTTTTGATTAAGATGAGTAAATTATTCTCACAGCTGTGTTGGTTAATAATCTGTGCATTTTCTGGGTAAGAAAGCAACTTTTGTTGTTTGATATTCAAATTCAGTGTGCTTCTTTGTTTTTTGCTGTTGAGTTTCTCAGCTCAAGTTTTGTATGGACAGGAATGAATTAGAGTAGTCTGAATCAAGTCTTAGATAGGGTTGAGACATGCTACTGATTATAGGTCTTGTTCTTTTGTATTTGTTGTTACTTCGACCATATTGACTGATATATATCGACTCTGACTGCCTCGTGTAAGATACATGTCAATTGAGTGCCTTTTTGACAAAGACTTCCCAAGTAAATGGTTTTCATTTCCACTAGAAATTATGGTGCTGAAATTAAAATCAGGGCATCCCAGAAACTGAAGATAAGTTCGTAAGCAACAATAAATGCCTTAGGTCTAGAAGTCTTTCAAGTTTGTTAGAGCTGTGATGTTATGTGTGTACAAGAGGAGAGCACCTTTGTAGTTTGTACTACCAAAGCTTTTGTTGGATTGAACTAAAATGGAGGGAGTATAGTGATGCTTAGTTAACTGTGTGGTATAACTGATAACAAAATGGCCTTCACTGCTTGCTTGCATAGGAAAGAGCTACTGAAAATGACAAGAATTTGTAAGTAGCAGGATTGCTCTTTATGTTTCTTTCTACAGATTATAGCTGGACCTAGTTCATCTGTATAGTAAGTTCCTAACGATGGCATTTTGGTTCAGTTAATCTATGTGTTTAGTTGACATATGCCAAATTAATGTGTGTTGCATGTCTGAACTCATTTTATGAGGCAAATGATGGATTCATCTCAAGAAGTTATGGTTTCCTTTTGCAGATTACTACTGTCGAGGAAGCCAAAGAATTCTACCCATTGTTTGGACTCGGAGCTAATATTGCCCTCATCTTCTCAGGACGCACTGTAAAATACTTCTCTAACCTCCGTAAGACTTTGGGACCAGGGGTTGATGGTTGGGCAGTTTCACTGAAAGCAATGATGAGCATTGTTGTGCTCCTTGGCCTTGTAATATGTGCAATCTATGGGGGGGTGAATAAATTTGTTCTAAATGACCCATCCCTTCCGAGATCAGATCGCAAAAAAAAGAAGGTATGCTCCATGAATGATACATGTCACAAATCCTTCACTACTTTTATTTACACAAACTATTAAAAAACTATTCATTGTGTAGGAGAAGCCAAAACTAGGTATGAATGAGAGCCTGAAAGTTTTGCTGTCCTCTAGATATGTGAGGGATCTAGCCACCTTGGTGGTTGCTTATGGTATTAGCATAAACTTGGTAGAAGTAACATGGAAATCAAAGCTCAAGGCACAGGTAACCTTATTTTACATGCTAGTTGCATATTGCTGTTCAATGCTAGGACCACTTAATTTTGTCAAACTCACATTTGTGTATATTTATTTGGCAGTTTCCCAGTCCAAACGAATATTCATCTTTCATGGGCGATTTCTCAACTGCAACGGGTATTGCAACATTCACAATGATGTTGCTAGGCAGATTGATACTCCGGAAATTTGGTTGGGGGGTGGCAGCCATGATTACACCCACTGTTTTGCTTCTCACAGGAGTCGGGTTTTTCTCACTAATATTGTTTGGTGAACCGTTGGCTCCTTTATTGGGAAGCTTTGGTATGACTCCTCTGCTTGCTGCTGTTTATGTGGGGGCATTACAGAATATTTTCAGCAAGAGTGCAAAGTACAGCTTGTTTGATCCTTGCAAAGAAATGGCATACATTCCTTTGGACGAAGAGATGAAGGTCAGTGTTATGCCTCCTACAATCTCTCTGTATAAGCATCTGCATATGCTATGCTGTATAGACTCAAAATGAATGCGAGCATTCTGATATGACGATTGTAGGTACAAGTTGGTTCAAGGCTCATGATTTCACAAGATACTTCTACATGAAAGAATAAGCATCACATGTTAGTTTAAATTTGTGAATAAACTTCTCATGGATGTGGTGGCTCCACTAGGTAGATCTTAGATATAGTATTGTTTGCTCATATCATGTGAAGTCATAGGGAACTTCACATGATATGAGCGTCCATCAGCTTGAATAAAATTCAAGCTGATGACACTCTCCGTGCACCTGCCTGTTCATGCAATTTAGTGCTCTAGAACATGCATGACAAGTGTACATCACTTTCATACTCTACCCAGATTCCATTTTATTTACTACTGTTTTTTTTTTTAATCTACTGTCTGGTATTCATTTCCTTAAATCTTAAATGCTCCACATATGAATCCTTATGTTCCTTATGAGGCAAAAGAGTGGTATCTCATATTCTTAATAGCATCCATTATTCCCAAGAACAGGTATCTCCTGTTTAACTTTTATATCTGTTTTAGATTAAGGACTTCATATAGTTGTTTTGATTGCCCAAACCATTTATTCTAGTATAATAATGATGTTAACCTGTGCTCAATATCCAGTCAAAATAAGTTTTTATAGCATGTTGGTGCCGTAAAGGTATGTTGCGTAAATTCTTCGAGGAAGTGAAAGAAATCAAGAGGATAAATAAGTCTTGTTTGGTAATTTTTTTGTGTGCAGCTAATCCATTAAATAAGGCTAATATTCCAAGAAGATAAATAATCGGGATTAATATAGTGATGTAGTAAATGTTAAAAAAAAAGTCCCCAAATTCTCTCATTTTAAAGTTAGTTCACTTGACTTTGCCTTTTTTAGTTTTAGTTGTTCTTAAGTTGTCTGACTTTCCAGCATCTGTCTAAATAAGAGCTCTTATTGTATAACTTGTTGTACTTTGATTTCTCTTTGCGAATTGCATGTACTAATATAATTAATTTACTGATTGTTTTTTATAAACTATAGGTTAAAGGGAAGGCAGCTATTGATGTTGTCTGCAACCCCTTGGGAAAATCAGGAGGTGCCTTGATCCAGCAGTTCATGATTTTGACATTTGGGTCTCTAGCAAACTCGACTCCGTACCTGGGAGGAATCTTGCTGGTGATTGTTCTTGCATGGTTAGGTGCTGCAAGATCCTTGGATTCCCAATTCTCTCCTTTGGCTAAACAGGAGCTTGAGAAGGAGAAAATACTGAAAGAGAAGGAGAAAGAGCTTCCAATCGACATGACGACAGACACTGATGGGTTTGTTGCTGAATCTGCGGCGAGCGAGAACTCATTGAATGGGTCACCTTTGAAGCAGGAATCATCTCCTGAATCAGAGGGTTCGTCTGAAACATCCACCATTCGTCAATAATCGTTTCAGGTAGTCTCAGAAAGAACGATGTTAGTGATGTTACGAGGCATTTGGTAATTCAGCCTTGCGTCGTAGTGGAATAAGAAGGATTATCGGTTTTAATACAATGTCCTACCTAAATATGTTGTTGTACTGCTGTTTGAGTAGTAGTTGGGGAAAAGAATTGGAGAGGAAATATTTTGATTTATTGTATTCTTTTTTGACAAGATGCAATGTTTCTTTCTATTGCTGTATCATTGTGTTTTGATTCTTGAATTTTTACTGGTTTCATGTCCGTTTATGTGAAGGAAGGAGGTCAGTTTGTGCTCAGACGATATCCAGGCTGTTCAAACCACATCAACCCTGAGGATTTGGAACCAATCGGGGTCCATTATCGAGCTCATATTTGGTAAGTTTGTAGAGAGTAAGGTGGAACAAAAATTAAGACCTTTTATAGTATTTCTGATAATAAGGTGGAACAAAATTAAGATGTTTTATGGTGGTTTTTGAAAACATAATGAAGGTGGAACAAAAATGAGATTTTTTATAGTGATTCAAAACTAAGACATTTTGTAGTATTTCTGATAACGAAGGTGGAACAAAACTAAGATCTTTTATAGTGATTTTTCATAATATAATGAAGGTGGAACAAAACTAAGATTTTTTATAGTGATTTCTGATGATCGACGAGAGTTAGCGGTGATTAATTTATAGGAGGATGATTGCATGGAATCATAGTACATGAAGCGAACATGGGAAGGTTGGTCAAATCATCATATGCTATATTAATAAGACAGGATATATGTGATATGTTGCGCTGACGAGGTATCCAATGTGATATCGAGGTTTCATTTGCAGATAAAAGATAAGAAATGTGAATTGTGAAAGTGGTGATTTTATTCGTTAAGGTAATAAGTATTGAGAAATTTTTCTTAATCATAAAGTATTTTTTTAGATAGAGAAAGATCAGAAGACGTGAATATTACTTGTACTCTAAAAATCATCATCAATCGATCCGTTAATTGTTTAATGTATTTCATCTTCATGAACTTATTATGTATGATGATAATATCATGCACGTAGGCTAATAGATATATAATACATTTTTTTATTATTATAAAAATAAAAATATCACTTAGAGTTAACAAAGTCGATTGACATAAAAAA
The DNA here is from genome assembly GCF_036884655.1 of Musa acuminata AAA Group. NCBI lineage: Eukaryota > Viridiplantae > Streptophyta > Magnoliopsida > Zingiberales > Musaceae > Musa > Musa acuminata. The sequence goes on from NC_088333.1 coordinate 6,490,403, forward strand.
AAATAAGTTAAGTTCGGTATACTAGAAGTCCATAAATAACTTTTTATAGTTTACAAATATGGTTTAGATATTGATGATAGATGAAAACAATGGGTAGTTGCGTAAAGATATCTTCAATTAAGGTCACAAGAAAATATTATTAATATATAATTATTAATTATTAGAATGAGTCGAATTATTAAACTGTACGATAGACTAGTGGTCGAATTGTTGACTATTATATGAGTGATTGTTAAACTTAGGATGAGTTGAATTATTATTGATTTAATAATTAAACTAAAAATCTCTATGAAATTACACATCGTCATTGATGAAACTCTTTGGTTATTAGACATGTTTTGTATCTAGCAATAGATCCATCTAGCTTTTGCTTAGTTCGAAAAATTTATTTACACTCGATGATATTTTATATGGGATGAGATGGTGTAAGGATCTATGTAATATTATGGAGTAAGGTATTTTATTCCTTATGTATTGCTTTGCACCGGCGTAAAGATTTTTAGCTTAAATGATGGTTATGGGTTCAGTAGACTCACGTGGAGAGCTTATAGTAGCATAAAGATAAAGGATTTGTTGTAGTTTGAAGATATCTTTTTTAGAACATATTATCATGTGATGTCGAAGCTTAGTGGTATTATTGGGTTATGCGAAAGGTACGAAAATTGGTGAAAGTTAGTAACATAAAGCTTATGCACTTCGGTTCCACTTGGTTGACAAAAAGATAAGGACATTATTTGTGATGCTCATAATATTGCTTCGTAAGTATTATAGAGTGAGTTAATGGAGAGGTAGATGAAGAAGTTGCAAACGATGAGGTGCTAGTTATTGTAGTGGCTCATATTGTTGAAAAAGCAAAATTTTGGAAGAAAAATGATGGACTCAATAAATGTTATATTCAAGGGAGTACCCAATAAAAATATAATAAAAAAAATATAAAAAATTAAATACTTTGAGCTTTTAAAGATTTAGGATTGTGAAATAGTTTTTCAAATAGTGATTGGTGTTGTAGGATTGAGGATCAATAATTTTTTCATCACTTAGGAGATGATCTATTAAAGCTACATCATCTATAATAATTTTTAAATTTTATACATAAACAATAATAATATTTCTCTCTTGTGTTATTTTTATTAGAGCAGATAAAAGTGAAGTAATCGATAAAAGTAGAGGGAACGCCCGATAAGCAGAATTGTATAGCAATAAAGGATCATCAAAGAAGTTAGTTGATCTAAAGGAGGTTAATTAGATATGCAAAGTGGAGAACATCTATTATAGTCGGTAGATTGGTAGGGAGGAGTTATGCATCTTTGTCTTTGGTGCAATGTCAAAATCCAAAAAAAAGTTATAAAACAATAATAAGATAGGCGTGAAAAAGAAATAACAATCCCTGGAGAGAGTAAGGAAGACGAAATGTTTATGATAGGATGAAGAATTTATTGTGAAAAAGATAATTTAATTAATTAGGATTTTTCTCAATTATATGATCAAATCATGTATTAAAATTATACACTTAAATATTAATTCTCAAATCATAAATTAATTAAAGATTAAAATATATAAAAATATAAAATTATCGTTCTATGTTTGTTTATATCATCATCTTCTATCAAAATTGAGCTATACAGAACAATGTCAAATTGCACTAATCCACATTCATTCCGTTACAACAAGCAGTCATACATATCAGAAAGCCATCCACCCTCCACTATTAACTCACTAAACAAAAATACACAATAAAGTTCCAACACAACCAACCAATAGCGGTTTGATAGGAAATAAACTGAACGAAACAATTATAAATAGGAAAGTAAAACGAATAAACAATTCTGAGACATGGATTGGATGGCACAATCTTATATGTTCATGGCTCTCTTGATTGCTCTGCTGCAGGACTTGATGAACTTGCTGCTGTTTGTGGATACAACACTCTCGTTGCCATTGTTATCATCACCCATCACCTGAGGCTTCCTCCCTATGCAGTCCACACCCCTTCTCATTCCCAGTATCATTGAAGGTGATGATGGCAGTGACCGAAAACCCCTGCTGCTCTCAGACCTTGGATCCTTCACCTCAAAGCTCTTCCTACTTCCGGTAACCTCCTCTTTGCTGGCATTACTACTATCCTCGCCATGTCTGCTCTTGCTTGAATTGGTTTTTTGCTCAGTGATTGGGTTTCGAGCAGTACCTGCTTTTTCTTCTAATGGTTTGAGCCTTAAGAATTTGATTTGTTTATGCGGGTGAGCGGAGTTCATCTTGCAGACAGATTCATCCTGGTTATCTTCTGGAGCATCGGGCTTCTTTTGGGGTGAGCCTTCCTCAAAGCCATCCAAAAGGATTTCGAGCCATTTATCTACATTTCGTTTCCCGATTTGATTGTTGTTCCCATCATCACCATCTTCTTCTTCTTCTTCTTTGCGTGGGCTTCGAGGTTTTGGGATCTTTATCTTCAGTATAGGAGGCTTTACTTTCTCTTCTGCTGCTACGTCCCTGGGCTTGTCATTGAGCAACATGATATCATTCCCAGCTCCAGATGCCTTGTATCTTTCTTCAGCTTCTTCTTGAGAGCCTCGATGCAAGAAACTTTGCTGCTCTGATTCACTAGTCTGGCTCAAATGTCCGTCACTTGTTGCTAATTGCTTAAGCTTCTCATCGATCACACTTCTATGCTCTTCTGCTTCCTCGTTATTCTGGCTCTGAGGAACAGCAGGCTTCTCCTTTTGTGAACTGCCAGTCGTTGCACTTTCCTCTGTCTCTTCTCCTCCATCTTCACCAAGAGATAGACCTGCTTCAGAAGCCTTCTGCTCTTCCTCTAGAAACTTCCTCAGCTCCTTCGTTAGAGGAGTAGTCCTTGTCCTCCTTGTGCATAACAGTCGAATGCTTTCGTTGCGCCCTTCCTCCAAAAGGGTCTCATCCATACGTGATCTTTTTCTTAGCTCCCACACAGGCCTTATCTGTTTCTCAATCTCATCTCTTTGCTTAAATTTCCGACGGAGTTCTTTCTCTGAGGAATCACACAGTGCTCTCTGCGCCTCCAATCTTGCCATTAGAGCACTTGTTGCAGTCTGGTTCAGCCTAACCTGCTCCTTGTAGACAACGCTCCTGCACAACACCACAAAGAAGGTATCTATTATATTACGATGATATCTCCTACTGAGCAATGGAAGCTGCAGTTTGGGTCAGCTGGATCTTACTGGTGCATGGCATCCCGAATCATCTTCTCCAGTAAAGCCTTGTATGAAGACTGTGCCTCCGCGAGCCTCCGACATTTCTCGACTCTTCGTCTCCGTTTGACGAGAAGAGTTTCCAGCTCCTGAAGAGCAACCCGGTCTTCTTCGTTCTTCTGCTTCAACTCGTTCAGCTCATCTTCCAAGCGACTTATCTCAGCTTGTTTTTTCTTAGCCTCTTCTCTTTGCCTCAGTGAGTCTCTGGCCATTGCTATGGACAAATAAGGGTTGCTATCGCAAGTATCCATATCAGGGTTAGTGTTTTCCTTGGAGACAAGGGGTTTATAGCTATGTGTTGCCATGCTATGAGCATCTTCTTCTTCTCTGGTAAATTTCCTTGCAGCTGCAATGATCATAAGCTTTGAATCAGATTTGTGCAAGAAGAGGAGAGATAGGAGCAGCAAGCACGGGCACTGACCAAGCAGAGGATAGTTGTGCCTCAGATGTCTATTTGCATCAATGGGTCTCAGCACTGATGCATCAAAACTTCTTCTTGATGAGACAATGGCAGCAGGACCAAGCCCAACTTGTCGCTCCATCTCAATGAAATGCTGCGGAAAATGATGGGATTCGACAGCCTGCAGTGCGTTTAGCTCCTCGCTTCCTCCATCGCAGAACAGAAAAGAAAATGCTCTACTCCTGAGGCAGGAAGTGTCATTCATTGAGATCGCTTTGCATGTGAAATCTGAAATTTTTGGATGCTGCAATCTTTATATCAACAAATGGATACATAGAAAGTCCTACCAACCTGAAATCCGAGTTCCGAGAAGCAAAAATCGAGAGGAACTGGTTCACAGAGATGCCCAATTGGAGATCCCACCATGGGATGAGAAACTCCAGCTTGTTGTGCTTCTTCTTCCACACTTGCCATTGCAGCAGCCTTAGATTGCTAGGAACCGTTCTTCCTCCTCCTACATATTGACAGACCAATTTGCTCAAAGATTCATTCCAAGGAGGAGAACAAGGAACCAAAACTCGATTGGTTAGAGCTATACTCGAACAAGGAAACCAGTGATCGATATCCCACGCAAGTGGCGAAGCCGAATCCGCATGCAGGTATAGAACGTTGCCGTATGTGTCTACTCGAAACAATGCAGGATCAAATCCAGCATTCCTGAAATCACAACAAACGAATTAGAACACATCATATAGTTAGCTTACAGTGTTCCAGACCTTAAGAACTCCCCAGTGAACTTACCCAAGATGGTCAAGCTGCTTCCAAAGGAGATTGACGAAGCCTCTAGGATTAGCAGAAGGAATCGCCTCTGGATCAGTGACCGGGAACATCTGACTCCAGTCCCTCGCTCTCAGAGCCTGTTAAGATGATGCCCGTAGAACCCGTTTAGACTACGGAATGCACCATTGACGACGAAATGCGTGCACAAACACACAACAAAGGGGGAGGGGAGGCGAGAAGGGATTTACCTCCTGGGGCTGCAAGGTGTAAGGAAGGAACGCAAAAGGGGGTCCCTGGGCGTAGGCGCTGAGCACGCTGGGGCTCCTGCAAAGCTTCGCGTAAGCCTTCGGGTAGCCAAGGCCTTCATCGACGACCATCTCTTCCTCCGTGAACCCCATCTTGCTTGCTGTTGTTGCCGTTGTCGCCATCCCTCTCCACGGAACTCTGCGAGCAGACTGCCAATGCAGAGTCAAACGAGAAGAACGAGAGAGAAGTGGGGGGATTAGGTAGAAATGGGGAGGAGCGTCAGTGTGATGGTGAGGAGATGCGATGGATGTCATGTGACAAACGGTCGACTCCCTGCAAGGAGCCGTTGGCTCCTTTAATTTTGTCCTGCCACGTCATTAATCGGCAGAATCAACAGCGGCCCTCCCTTGCCGTTTCAAAAACTTTGAACCCGACCGGACGACCGCAATTGACTGGGCCCCATCGTATTCATTGCACCGCCGGGCTCACTATATTGTCTGGGTTGAAAAGTGGGTCCAATGAGTTCCAGGTGTCCGTCACTGAAGTAACGGCTTACTAAAATACGATCCTCTCCACTGATTAAATGGACGGCCCTGATGACATCCGAGAATAACAAGGAAGCTTCGGGCCCATAAAACCCAAAGGACGATATGTCGACAGCCCTAACCACGTCGGCCCGCAACTTCTCCGGTTTACTCCAAAAGTATCATCGTCTCTTACGCGCTCGTTGAAGGGGCGATCGGATTACCTGTGGCCGTTTTACTTCCCAGCTCAAGAAGAGAGGAGAGCGGAAGAAGGAGCAGCAGGTGACGGCTTCGGCGAGTGGTGGCGATGACGTTGGATGATGATAAATCCATCTACGTAGGGGGTCTCCCGTACGACTGCACCCAGGAGGACCTACGCCGTGCGTTCGATCTCTACGGCGCCATCGTCGACGTCAAGGTCCGTCTCCTACCTTATCTTCGCCATACCTTCTATCATCATTTCTCTCGTCTTTGGTTGATTCTGTTGGGCGTCGAACGGCACATCGTTGTTTTAGGGTTTGGAAGTACTTGCGACGGCTTGTCGTCAACTTTCTCCAAACCCCTAGATTCTCAATGGGATCAGCACCTGGAGCCATGATTCTAGGGAGGATGAGATTGGTGGCAACGGATTTGATTCTCTAGGTTCTTTGCTGCATGAACTGAGAAAGTCCGGAATGCTATTCTGGTCGTAATTTTTCATTACCTATCAGAATTCGTAGTTGCTTCAAGAAGAATCTTTTTCTTTTTCTGAATGAAAAATAATTATATTTTGCAAACAGTAGAATGTCACCCTGAAATGAGCATCTGGCGAGGACGAATTTTGGTGGCAGTGAATCTGAGTCCTAGGTTCTTAAACGGATGAAATGAGAAATCCCAGCGTGTCATTGTGATCGTGATGAGTGTTGCCTATCAAAAGTCTAAATTGCTTCAAGTAGATAGTTTGTTTACCAAACACAAAAGTATTTTGAATGAAAAACATATATATTGCAAGTGGCAGAGCATCTACTGGAGGTTATGGCCATTATAAGGGTGGCAGTTGCAGCTTTGAGTTCCAGAATCTTCGTGGATGAATTAATCCTCAATGTCAAGTTGATTGTGATAAACTTTAACTGTTAACATTCAAGAGTTACCTCAAGTGGATATAGTTTCCTCAACAGAAAAGATTTTTTTAATAATAAGAGCTATGTTGCAGCTGAAATTGATATTAAAGTGAAAGAAAGGTGTTTGTTTTACAGTAGTATGTTGATTGTCATTAACTGTTGTTTGATTTTTATGCTACTAGTTGACTAGTGAATTTTGTTCTTTAGAAGTGATGTCTTTCATTGTATGAGGCTATGGAATGACCTAATGTATGTGAAATTAATCCACTTTTTTTTGTGCATATTTTTATGTGGACATCATTGGGATAAAAAGGTGTGAAGCTTAACAAGGATATAGCATTTTGCTGATGAATGGATTTCTATTTTATTGCTGCTACGTAATGTGGGATTTGCAACATGAAGAACTTGGCTATATCTTCAACTCTTAGTTACACATGAATGTTGGTTTTTTACTTTTCGGAAGATGATTTCGACCTCTTACATTATGGAAATTCTCTCCTTTTTGTTTTTCAACTTTTGCCCCTTAATTTGTTCTTCCTATATGAACCTATATGCCTGTCCTCATAAATATTAAAGCATCCAGCTCTTTGTAATTATTTTATTCATGATGTAACTGTTTTGGTTTTCTACACTAATCTGTGTTGGCTCAGCATTCCTCATTCTGACTTTTTCTACTTAATAACACCTACCTGAAAAGTGTTTTTGGTTGTCACTGCAAAAAAAACCAGTCTTATGGAATCTTGGGCAGCCAGTTTGCTTTAGTTTCTGTTGCCTCATCTTTTTGTCTTATCTTGGGGTTATGTTTACACTCTAGAAACTGAACACATGTGAAGCCTAAGAAACATTGTGTCAGTTGAAGAAAGGTTTGTGTTTAGCTGGTCAAGTCAACTTGTTATATTCCCCATTACCTTCCTCTTGTGAATCAATATTAGTGAGAGCAATGGTCATCCATCAGACTTTTATATGTAATTTTGGCATTGCTAATACTTTTTTCCATGAAATCATTTAGGACAAAAGCTAAGCAGCAAAAAACTCTTCCATGTTGCTAAAATTCTTCATCTTGTCCAACCCTTCATCTCTGCAGATAATAAATGATCGGCAAGTTGGAGGGAAATGCTATGGGTTTGTCACATTTAGAAACCCTAGATCAGCTGTTGATGCTATTATGGACATGAATGGCAGGGTATGATTCTTGCTTCTCTTTCCATGCACATTTAATTACTTTTATTTTGTACCTTTATGTGAGTCTTATGTTGACATGAAAACATACATTGTTTTGTATTATTGGTTGCCTATGATGTTACAAATTCTTTAACCAGAAAATTGGAGGAAGAGCTGTAAGAGTTAATGAAGTTCATACAAGAGGTGGGAGGCCAAATTTTCAACGTGAAAATTTTCATCGAAATGCTGATAGAGATGATGATTGGGAGAGGGGCAGGGAAAGAGAAAGGGATCATATACAGGACAGAGACCACTATCTAGATCGGAGCAATGAGCGGTTTCGAGATCGTGATAGGCAAAGAGAAAGAGAAACAGATTTTGAGCGTGGACGTGACTTTGATCGAGCAAGAGCACATTCTTTGGATCGAGATCGAGATCGAGAAGATGATGATCATGAACGTGCATGGGAGCGTAATCGAGATCGGGAAGCGGACCGTGATATGGACTGGAACGGTGATAGAGATCTGGACAAAAATAAAGATCATGACATAGACAAAGAACTAGATAAGGAGCAACAGCCAAGACAGCGACTTGGGTAATCTCTGGGACCTTTTGACATCAATAGTTATTTGGTTTACATGTCATTTTACCTGCTATGAGACAGTATGCGTATTAACAAAGGGAATCTTTTGGTGAAAGTCCAGATGCAGTGTGACTATATTTCTCACATGTAACAGCGATCAACTTTTAGTTCTATAATTTCAGTACTTGAACTAAATATTGTCAATCGAGTATATAATTCTCAACAGGCTAATATAGTAGTCATCTGATTTTGTTGGCATCACTTTCTATTTTATACATCTGAATTGAATTGATTAAGAAAGTTTAAATTTGTTTTTCTTTCTTTAAGTAATGAATGAAAAAATAAATATGAATGTTGATTAAGGGTGGCAATTGCTTTCAAGTTTATAAGCTTTATAATGACTATTATTTAAATTGAATAGATTAAAAAAAAAAGATCCATAAACTTAGATACTGCACGTCTAGCGCATGTGAAGCAAGAATCTATACTGAAATTTAGTTTGGACGATGAAGCATTGCAAGATACATATACAGTAAGACTAGTGTTGCTACTTAAACCTGTCCATTCAGACCCTAGGTTACATAGGAATAACATCATTTCAAGCTGAGTCCCATTGAAGGTTTAGGGCCTGATCTGGGTTTAGCTTTTTACCCATACCAAATCTACTCTACAAAATAAATTAAATTAGTTTTACTTGGATAGTCTTTACCTTTTTCTAGTAGGATTCTGTGATAGTTGAAACTTATTATTTTTAAGTGATGCTAGCTTCTGGTTTCTACCTTATATCTATTTTGTCTGTGTTCTTATTAATGGTTTCCATAATGTTCTCTTTTTCTTTCTTGCTTAGAACAATTAATTTTCCTTTTGGTGCTTTTCTATCCTTTTTTTTTTTCCAAAGTAAATCTTCATGTGAACTTGTTCAAAGCTGCTGCTTCGTCCTGCTAAATGTGATTTTTGAATTATGGTTTACTAATTCAGTCTTATTGATTGGACTATTTTGGTTTTGGACCAGGCCCAAAATAAGATATTTTTTCTCGATCTGAACATGCATGTGTCCAAACATCAAATAGCCAGGTTAGAGTCGAATATCTACCCATTTTCTTGTCAGGTACAGGTCCAGTTTCAGAGGTACTTTGACCTTGCCTGACCCTATATCACCTCCAATTTGAACATTGATACTGGATACAGTTTGAGTAGTTAGCTTCATCTTACCTCTTTCCAATACATTGTCTCTTAGGAATTTAGTTCATTTAAAATTATAATGCAGCTTCACTGTGTTGTTAGCATTATCGTGAGAAAACTTGTAAACTCTGGAAGAAGTGTTAATTTTATTTTGCTTGACCTCAGCGGTGCTGGTTTCAGTGATCACCAAAGCAGAGACTTATCATCAAATTCTAGTGATGATTATCGCGGCCAGGTGAAACAAGCAGCAAATTGCTTATCATGCTGTTTCATTCTTTCTCATCCACTTTATTATGTTTGACTAGGTGAAAGAGCAGTTGGAGCTATCCATTCAGAGACGCGAGGAGCTTCAAAAGGAGGTGTTTCATAGTCTGGTTTACTTGAGACTTAATAAATGCATCATCTTAACATATATGTTGAACTGCTTAATTTCTGAATCGAAGTATAACTGAATTGTTTTCATGTTGTGTTCGTCGTATTATGTTCATGTGGGTGTCATTTTAAGTCATGTTCATAGTGCAACATGGTTTTCTTGCAAGTGAAACATAAGATACTTTTTAAGTATGTAAATTTATCTGCTCTACTAATTTGCCTTTGAAAAAGCCCATCTCTTGAACCTGTTTCCTGGTCACAGGATGGTCTATAGACTCTATACTCCATAACTCTATATTTTTTATAACTGTGGTTGCCTAGTTTGTCTTATTATGTTCCTATACCTTTTTTGCTTCTCCGCTATGTTCATAAAATACTCTGCAAGTTGCATCTGTTATTTGTGCAACTTTAGCAGCTCAGGTTTTGGCTTACCCTATTTGATCTTTCTTTATTGTCATATAGTTGCTCTATCTTCTAAGGTCTATGATCTTTGTTTCCCAAACACCACATTGGATGTTGGTCATTCATGTTTAACATGCCTTTTCTTCTCTTTTGAGGTGCCTTTTTGCATCATTAATTTGCACTCATGCCTTCTAGGAAATAAGTTGTTTTATCTAGCAAGATGTAATTAGTTGCAGTCATGCTCTTTCCAGTAGAATTGAGCTGTTGAATATCATGCAATTCTCATCAAAAGGATGCTCAATTACATTTCCTAACCTTTCTCCATGAAAAAAATGTATTTTATCCTGTTCTGTTGAATCAGCTTACTATAGTCGGGGAGAAGGTTGAAGAGAAACAACAGCTTGTTTCAGATCTACAAAAGAAATCTCAGGTAACTTCGACTTTGACCACTAGTGTTATTCTCAGCCTGACATTTCATCCTCTCTATGATATAATTTGATTGTTTATGGTCTTTGCTATTTACATTATCAATTCAAGCTTTTATTTATTTGCATAACTAATTTCTTCACTGGTTGATACTGCACTTCACAAATACAGAAACTAGAGGATGCACTGGCGGCTACCAAGAAGCTTACTTCTCAGCGGCACTCAATGCTGATGCAGGTGCATTAGATTACCTGGCTTGCACATCATTCTTTTTCTCTGGTTACAACTCTGTTTTCGAAAAAAATAAAAAAGAGATAATTGTCTCTTTTCCCTCTTTGCAGCTGCGTGCTTGTTTTATTCGAGCCCAGGACTCTGCTGAAAGGCTCAAAAGCTCTGAGCAGGAACTCCAGGTCAGTTAACCATGCATCTCTATTCTTTTCTAAGTTTTTCTTTTCATTAATGGCATTGTTATTCACATTATTTTTGACTCGTGGAAGGGTACAGAAGGGATCACATGTGAGGAACATAACTCACATGTAATGCTTATTATTGATGGAGTTGTCATTAAATTCTCTGAATTTAAGCATTCTTATCTTAATGAACCCCACTTGCCTACTCCACAGAGCCTTAATTCTTGGAGTTAGCCACTTTTTTCTGGCACCGAGGAAGCATTTTTTATTTGAGTGTAGATCCACGAGGAGAAACTTCTATCCAAGGCTTAGTCAGCTGGCTATCTTACCTCCCTAACTTTTGTTGTTTGTCTTCCCCGATATTTCTCGCCTTGAATCTAGGCAGTGTGTCAGCAACCACAGTCACGCCTTGACATGATACGCCAACCTCATGTCTCACTCTTCTTGAGGTTGACTTTGACCAGTGATCTGCTGACAAGGTTGAGAATTGTAATCAGGACTAGTTAACTTTGATCCAGGCAGCTAATTCAATAAATCATAATGCAGCATTCTGCAATTTCCTGTTGATCAGTCTAGGTGATATATGCCACAAACTATCATTCATTTTCCCTCAATCAAAGCCTTAACCGTAATGGTTCTCAGTGCCCTCTCCTCCTGCTCCATTCTGTATCTCGTCATCCTTCAAAATTGGCGAAATCTTTCTCCTTCACTTCCTTCCCTTCTCTTATCTCCTTACTATTAGGAGTCCATAGATCCAATCCCTTCTCCAAAATTCTCTCGCACTCCACCATCATCAATGTTTCATCAATATCCACAACAATCATCAGTGGTGGACTCAGTTAGGCTTCCATGGCCCTAGGTTGACCATCGAAAACCTTTTCCACCAAACGCCTAAATCCTTATTCTCTTTTTATTTTCTTCGTCGTCTTCCTGTTGTTTGTCTTGGAGGAATACGGTTGTAAATTAAGAAGCAGAGAAATGTTGGTGGCTGTGTTAGTGAGGGGTTATGACAATGGTGTTGGGAGGAGCATTGGTTGCAGTTATGGTGGATGCCCGATGCCTTATTGCAAGATTACAATATTGGGGAAGTTGGTCATGACAATGGTGGAGTTGGTTGAAGAGTGTTTGCAACATATGGTAGTGCTAAAGAAGACAGTTACATAATGGTGGTGGTGGTAGTGATGATATGGTAGAGATGGTGGTAGATGTGGATATTGGTGGGGTGCTGCTTTGATGAACTGGTGACTGCAGAATGGCTAAGGCAGAGTTGAAGAGAACAAAGTTTAACTAAAACATGAAAAATCAATGGACTGTTCAAATAATGTTGTGCATGCATAAATTGGACAAGAGGAATCTCTTCTGTGTAAACAAGGAGTTCTTTTTTTGGATAGAATAGATCTTACATATAATTTTGGATCATATACAATTTTGCATGTATTAAGTTTCACATGCAAATACTTGAATCGAGCAAGTATTCTTCATGCATAGCTAGATTACATTATGCCCAATGCATTTATGTATAAGTTGTTGGCATTTATACATCAGATTTTTAGAATTACTAAATGTACCTCTGTGCTAGAAGTCTTGATGTACTATGACCACCCTCTGAACCTGCTGCAGTCTCTTGTTGATGCGGCGATGTTTGAAGTTGATATGGGTGAGGATGCTGGTGCAAGAGATGGACCGTCTTATGCTAATGGACAGGTATGACAAATCCAGGACATATGGGCCAATTTATCTGTATTTTTTGGAGTAATTTCTTCACAATCTGGGGTATAATAGACTTGTAGACATCTCTTTTTTCCAGTAATCTATTGTAACTAAACATACTTTTTTTTCTGAAACAATAACAACGCCTGTCGGCCATCTAAAAACATTTTTCTTTTTGACGCTTAATACATTTTCTTTTCTGTTTAAAGAAAAAAAAAAAAACCAACAGATGGTCTGTCATTTCTATATATCCTTATGTTACATCTTCTCCACATAAATTTGATGTGAGTAGCTAAAATAGCCGATAAGATCACCCATTTTCTCCATGATGGGTTCATTGTTATAAAAGCATCTGATAGCCCAGTCATGGTCTTGTACCATTACGAGGGCACAACTAATTTGTACCCTAATGAATACTAATAAAAACTTCATTGAACCAAAGTTATCAATTTTCTTTTGATGAGTTATGAATCATGCTTTTTTTGTTGTCCCACACCCACAAGCAATATGTCTGTATAACTTATTCAATGGTGTTGCATCCTTTTCAGATAATTGGCGGAAAGATGCTGGAAAGATAAGGTTCTTTTACCACATCAGCATCAAGAAGATATTTGATATTATCAGAAGGGTGGGTTTTTGCCTCTCTGTGTGCCGCTTAGTTTATATAAAACATTTCTCAAAGTATCAGTATTTTTATTTTCTTATATCTTCCATGGGTTAGGATCCAGATTTCTTATCTGCCATGTAGCTGATGGTTGGTACCTAAGAAAATTTGAGCCTCTCCTGCCCTGGCCATTTCCCAAGTCTTGCAAGTTGGTGATTGGCTTTGATAACCAGCATTTATTATGATGTCTGTCTTCTACGAGTAAATTTGTGGGACGTAATTATGGTCGTGTGACAAAAGGAAACCGAGGTGCTATTTCTGAAGGAGGTGTTCTTCGTGAATTGATCAATCCACCTCCTGTCATATTTAGTTTCTTTTTCTTAATGGAATGCTGCACTTCGCCTAACGCTCTCCTGCAACAAACTTGTCATCTTGTACGAGGACACCCAGCTTTCTAATCTGAGTCTGATGTGCATCCCTCGCTTCCATTGCTTGTAAGCCTACTGCTTTCTGATCCGAAACGTCACAGCATCAGCTTCTGGTGCCAGAACTGCCAACAACTACAGCTGCTGAAGCCACCGCGGCCGTCCACCCTAACGACCAAGTCTCATTACGTGCGGAACAGCGTATCTCTTCGTGCCTCGATAGCAGATATGACTTCATATGCATGTGGAGATTGAGCTGACGCCCGCTCCACATCACGTTCCACCGGATCGAGCCAACGGAATAGGCTCCACTGTTGGTTCTATTATCCGAATTGCCCGCTTCTCACTTGGCCACTGTGGGTCTCTGGTAGTGGCAAATTTGTAATAGACATGGATGTCAATGGCTTCTCATCCAATTGAATCCCCGGTCTGTTCACCCACTCCTCAGGTGTGGTGCAAAGTCAACACAGGAAGTCTCCCGACCTATCTCAGCTCCTTCGATCATAGGTCACAACCTGCCATTAAAACAGAAGGGAAAGGTTTCAACTCAAGATCTCATGCCACGAGTGGAATTAAGATCTTGGATGAATGCAGCAGTTCATGCCACACTGAGGACCGAGAAGCGCAAAACCCTATATCTCCCCCTCTCCCTCCCCCTTCAGGTCAGTCATACCCATCGTCAATCCCCTCTGTTCCAGCCAAGTCGATCTTTTTTGGAGTCGATAGCTAGAATCGAGCTTGTAATCTTATCTGATGTTGTTCTTGTTATTAACCTTTGGAACTCTTCTTCAGAAGAAAAAGAAGATGAGAACTGTTAAAGCTGCTTGATTATGCCATATCTTTGTGTACCTTACTGCTTTGAGCGAAGGAAACTTGGATTTGCTTGTATCATGTAATTTTCCTACAGCTAACTGGACCGATTGTGTCTGATAACAATATTAAGGTCGAGCTTTCTGAGTGATCGAATTGGGTATGGATGCCACACTCCTTTTTTTCCTGAAAATGTGGATTCTGGGGATTTTGATGTCCTTCAGCATTACCTCCTCCTACTCGCATCCACCTTACAGAGCTGAACAGGTTGTGGCTGCCGCCGTAGAAGACCCTTTCGAACCCCATGACCATACTCGATTCCCTGAGGTCAAGAAACATTGTAGGTCTTTCCTGTCGTCAGGTCACAATTTGCAGTTGGATGTCAACAGGGCCAATAGCCTCAAACAGGAGTTGTCGTTTGCCAGGGGAGACTGGAGGCAGGCCTCCGGTGAGGCCCCTCTTATGCCGTTTGACACGAGTGATGCTGCACAAAATGTTTCGAACCTTCCTGATCCCTTGCGTCTTGTTACCTTCGCTTTGAACCATGTCGATCTAAACCGCAATTTTCATAGTTCACTCAATGTCAGTGGAGCTTTGGGTTTAGGGATATCCAGGAATGGTACCGCTCCGGAAGCGGTTCGGTATCAGTTCCCAGAATTCCAGTTTTGGCCAGGGAGTTCGCAACTCAGGATTCTTTTTGAAGGTGTTTACACTGAGTCGGAGGAGAATGGTGGAGAGAGGGTGTTGTGTCTGTTGGGAAGTGCTTTGCTCCCTTCCCGTGAGGCAGATTCCGCCAACCCATGGGAATGGGTGAAAGATTCAGGTTTGAACAAGTACCAGCATCCGCTTTTGCAAGACGACCAGATTTTGCTTGTTCTTCGCTACCCCAAGGCCTTCACCTTGACAAGTAGAGCTGTCCGTGGTGAAATGAAGAGTTTGAACAGGCAATCGAGCCCTAGATACTTTGATAAGATTCAGTTGTCTTCCCAGCTTGGTCCTTACTCAAATTATGAGTTTGGATCAGAAGAGCATGTTTCAAAGTCATGCACTCCATACCCTTATAGAGATGACATAATAGGTAGCCAATTTGAGGTCTATAGAGGATCTGGGTTCTGTGGAATTCTTGATCAGTTTGCCTCTGGTGAGATACTCAACATTGTGCCGAATTGGAACTGTAATTCAACTGATGAGTACTGCAGTACATTGGGGCCTTTTGCATCAGAGAAGGAAATCAATGCAACCGATGGTGGGTTTGCCAATGTTGGGCTTATGATGCAAGATATTAGGTGTGAGCCAAGAATTGGTACGAATAACTTGAGCTATGCAAGAGTGTCTGCAGTGTTTAGAGCCATTCCTCCATGGGAGAATCAGTACATGGTGGCACAGAGAACAGGTCTCAATGGTCTGACTCTTACAGCGGAGGGAATATGGAATTCTTCTGCTGGACAACTCTGCATGGTTGGGTGTCTCGGGCTTGGTAATGGAGGATGCCACTCTCGCATTTGCTTATATGTCCCAACATCCTTCTCCATTAGCCAACGCAATATCATATATGGGAGAATAACCAGCGTCAATAATACAAAGGGTGTCTTGCATTTTCCCTTGTCATTTGAAAAGCCTG
The DNA here is from genome assembly GCF_036884655.1 of Musa acuminata AAA Group. Lineage (NCBI taxonomy): Eukaryota > Viridiplantae > Streptophyta > Magnoliopsida > Zingiberales > Musaceae > Musa > Musa acuminata. The sequence goes on from NC_088333.1 coordinate 6,506,380, forward strand.
TGCACCCACTGGAACTGTGGAATAAAATGAGTAGCAATCCTTTTACTACGTACAAGTACTCGAAGATCAAGCTTGCTGGTGCTTTTCTTGAGAAAAGTGAACCCTTTGATTTCAGTACTATTATAAAAAAATCACTCCTAAGCTATCCAAGAAAAGGGGATGATGGTGATGACATGATAAATCTTTCCAATCTTGCAGATGATCTCACTCTTCATGTGCCAGCAGTGCCAGAGCCAATACCCAAAGTTCGTATAGAGAGGCCATTCCTTCGGATGGAAGTCCTTTCTCTTGGATCACTGTTTGGCCATTACTGGGCATTTTCTAATGTATCATTCGCAAGAAGCCAGAATCTCCAACCTTCTAAATCTATCTCCACTGAGCAGCAGCTGCTTCTGAATGTATCGGCAGAGCTGACAGTCTCGGGGAATCTTTACACCAATGTTTCAGTTCTCTACTTGGAGGGCATTTATAACCCCATTGATGGAAGAATGTATTTAATAGGCTGTAGAGATGTACGTGCTTCATGGAAAATCCTGTTTGAGAGCATGGATCTTGAAGGTGGATTAGATTGTTTAGTTGAAGTAAAAGTAGAGTACCCACCAACAACCGCACGGTGGCTAATGAATCCAACAGCAAAGTTCTCTATTAATAGTCAAAGAAATGATGATGATCCTCTACATTTTAGCCCAATCAAGCTCCAGACACTTCCTATTTTATACCGGGGGCAACGTGAAGACATACTTTCCAGAAGAGGTGTTGAGGGAATTCTACGGATTCTTACATTATCAATGGCAATCTTTTCTATTTTAAGTCAACTCTTCTACATCAGAGACAATGGTGGTGTTGTTCCTTACATATCTCTTGTCATGCTTGGTGTCCAGGCACTAGGTTATAGCATTCCTCTGATAACCGGAGCTGAGGCATTGTTTGCAAGATTCTCATCCGAATTTTATGAGAACCCATCATATACGCTTGAAAAGAATCAATGGTTCCAGATCATTGACTACATGGTGAAGATTCTTGTGCTGAGTGCTTTCTTACTCACCTTAAGTCTTGGTCAGAAGGTAGTGAAATCTCGTATCAGATTACTCACACGGGCCCCACTGGAACCAGGACGAGTCCCAAGTGATAAAAGGGTACTTCTTATAAGTTTCGGCATCCATGCAATTGGTTTTCTGGGAGTTCTTATAGTGCATTTTGTTAATGCCTCTCGGAGACCTGTTTACCAGGAGGAATACTTGGACCTGAGAGGGAATAGCCATAAAGTGCATGAATGGGGAAATCAACTAGAGGAGTACGTAGGTCTCATTCAAGATTTCTTTTTGCTTCCTCAAATCATTGGTAACTTTTTATGGCAAATTGATTGCAAACCACTGAAGAAAACCTACTACATTGGAATGACAGTGGTTAGGCTTCTTCCACATGTTTATGATTTTATAAGGGCTCCAGTTTTCAACCCATACTTCTCAGAGCAGTATGAATTTGTGAACCCAAGCTTAGACTTCTATTCTAAGTTTGGGGATATTGCAATTCCAGTGACTGCAGCTGTTTTTGTTGTTGTGGTGTATGTTCAGCAGAGATGGAACTATGACAAACTAAGTCAGACACTGAGATCAGGGCAGAAAAGACTTCTTCCTTTGAGTTCCAGGGTCTATGAGAGGCTGCCCTCAGTGTCATTTGAAGCAGAACTTGTTTCTGGTGTCAATGAAACTGAAACACAGGGAAATTTGGACAAGGAGGAAACATAATGGACACTTGGGAATGTGTTTCCTGATATGCTATCTAGGTACTATTGTAATGTCTTACCAATAATGTTTTTGAAGCGCAGAACTCTTTTTCTCTTTTGGAATAAAGCTGTAGTTGGACCATGAAGATAATCTGAATTTCGACAGGTAAAAAGATGCACTCATATTGCAAGATTGCCTAAAGATTTTCTTACCATTGGATCAGCACCACTACTATTATGCATGGGTTGGTTTTTCTTTTTCTTACTTTTTTTAAATCTGTTTTATTATGGCTAACATCTCCTATTTATGTTATGATTATCAGGATTTTGAAACATGAAATTATCTCGTTACTTCTGGAAACTGACTACAGATTAGTCTTATATGCTGAAATGTTGATCATGAAAAAAAAAAAATCAATTCTATTGGTTTTATGTGTATTCTAAATGATACCAAGGGTACATATAATTAGAGCCAAGGTGATGTTGCTAGTACTGATATTTCATAATTCAGGACATTGGATGTGCATCATTAAATCAAAATATGCGAAAACTTTATATTAAAAAGCTAGAGATTCTAGTAGCAAAATTGTATTAGAGAGACCAGAAACTTTACTTGCACATGTGTTGAAGATTAGGCTGATAGATGTTCTAAATGAAGCAAATTGGATGGGTTGTGTACCTCAAAAAGCCCGCTAGTTATGGACCAAATAATACCTGACAGAAAATTTGAATGACTTGTGAAGTTTGCAAAATCTTTCCTTGCAGACGACAGTTATGTAGCACTGTACCCTGAAAGCATGATTAGGATGTTACCTATGGAGTATGAGTTCAACATTGCAAGACATGGCATGTGTTACACACTACTATTTGTGTCGTCCTGTTTCGACAACAAGCAGCAGCAACTATTTACAATTATGTTCTAATTTTTCTTGGCAAAATATTCATTTGGTAACTGAAAGATCCGTCTGTTGCGGTGATTTGATGAGGACATGAACTGTTCATGTCAATTTTGTGAGAGGTTTGAGTGGCTGCTCAACTTCTTTTCTCAATTTTGTAGCCTTTTCTTCTGCTTCAATCAATGAAAACAAGTTGTGGCCAACATGAAATGTTGAGATTGTTTTAGTATTACGACCTAATAAACAACTGAACTAAAGAGCCCTGGGAACAGATTTCAGTCTCCAGAGGTATCAGAATCCACATCAATTTTCTTTTAAGCCTCTTTCTTTGCATTTTTTTATCTGAACAAATTTAAGATTCCAGTACAGATACACTAGTGTGAGACTGGGGATGAGGTATAGGCAGCAAGCAACACTGCATGGATATGAATGTTGGATTGGCTTGAGATCAAAGTGTAAATGTATGCAGAACATCATGTTCATTACTTCTACAAGCTCGAATTTGTTACTTGATGTAACCAGAACTACATCAGAAGTATGTTATATGTGAGGAGATCAAAGTTGTTCTGATGATAGAGAACTACTGCTCCACAGATGATGTCAGATTAAACTCTGGTGAGTTTGGCAGATGGTGCAAACATGCTCACAACTCAATAGTCTTCCTGCCACTTAAAATAAAGAGCAATGAGCAGCAAATAATCTTCAACTTGATATTATTTTCTTGAAATAAGAAAATTAGAAGAGAAATGAGAGAGAGAGAGAGAGAGGACATTGGGAAAATTTTATCAGGTTGGATTGATAAGAGAAAGGATACCAACTCCATTGTTTCTTTTGGGAATTGTCTCTTCTGTATCCAAACAAATGGGGAAACACCATTCAACTCTCTGTGATAACTCTTTTAACCCTTTCAACTATATGTTTTTGTATCTTTCAGATTGTATAATACTATTTGGATGATTGACGTGTTCGACTAGCTAAGGTTGTATGCGTTGATTTACGTCTTTTCTTTTTTTATTTTGATCTAATATGAAAGATTGAATTGGTCGAATAAAATAGTAGAAATATTATGTGTGGGAAATGATAATTATTGGGATCCTCATTTACCACATAAATATAGTTGCATACTTTGTGATATATAGCTGAATCCCAAAGCGTTTTATTAAAACTATGATATAATCAATAATAGGCGTTATTTCCATTGGTTTTTTATATTCATAAAAGATGACGGCCCAATGTTACAAATGATTATACCGGTTTCAAGATTTGCTGTTGTATCGTTACGATGGGTCTTTTTATTTACCTGCGGAAAAGGAGCGAAGGTCGAATGCGATGCGGAGATCCGATTTTAAACTGCAATGATAGGGTTCCGCTCACCTTTCTTCCTTCCCGTGCCTCTCATGAAGTCGCAGGCAATCGAGGGTTTCTCGGCGAGTGGGGTAAAGGACGGGATCTTGTACCTGATTCAGCGCTGCTTCTCGCGATCTCGATGGTAAGATTGATTTTAGTTTCCGGAATCAGATCCGTCGTAGCGAGATGCATCCCGTGCTAAATTTGTGTAATTCTGTATTTTTTTTATAGGTTTTGGTGAATTTGGTCTGAAATTGTTCGGTTTTATGTTTGTTTCACCATATTTTCTCGATGTTATGCCTCTGTACCTAATTCATGCTGCATTTGTGGGTTTTTCCTCTGTTTTGTGACTTAAAAGATTGGTATTGGTATTCAACTTTCTCAAAATCTTCTCCTTTTCGCTTGCTTTTGGTGCCTACTTTCTTCTACCGTTTAGAAAATATCAAAATATCCTATTAGCAGTACCCATTTTTTTCAGTGTGCTCTATTCCAGCCAGTTTGGTTTGTGGTTTCCGACTTATCTTCCCACCCAAAATGTAGGTAAAGAAGTCCTGCTATTAATTTTCATTGTGGGTTATTATATTGTTAACCTTAAGGCCAGTTAATGTGTATTGCAAATTTTGATATGTTTATGAATCTACGTTTCTTTTAAGAATACTTATGCCAAGTCTACTGATCTTCTCCTCTCGTCATCCCCAACCTGTTCATAGCAGATATGGCTTGATAAAGCGAAAGATAGGTTGAATACCAATGCAAACCAAGATTTAATATCCGAACTACAACTAATAGACTAGATTTCATTTTGTCCTGTCATCTTTTAATTTTTCTGGGTGCGTGAAATTTTATAACACCTCGATTTAGTCGCACATTGGAAGCGGTCAAAGACTCGGATTGATTTATAATTGCCTGCTTAACATTCTAGTTTAGCATTTTGACACAGTTGTTGAGGCTTCATGATATCGGATTGGATTCTAACAATTGATATTAGAACCGATCTAATATTATGACATGATGAGAGGTCCGAGTAGAAAAATGGATGGAATTAGAAAGCATGTCGAGTCGTAAAGGTCTATACCTCACATTCTCATACTAGGGTCTGATTTTGAATGTCAAACCCCGTTGAGTGAGAGAGATGGTATGTCTCGCATGGACCATTGGACTAGCCATGTTTCGGTTTTGTTCACTTGGAGTTGCATTTTACCTGAGTCGATGGCAGAGTTCAACTTCTGTATGAGAATCCTGAAAGGATATCCTTTTATCTGGACCTACAGCTTCAGTAATCTTGTGGATAAATTCTTTTGCGGCTTAAGTCTGCTGCCTGGTTCCAAAAGGGTGTTCACGTTAATTGCGGACTGCAAAAAACATCTTATTAATCAATTTGTTTAATGAACAATTGGTGGGCAAAAAACATCTCCATTCTCCTTTTTACAAATTTGATCTCATTTTGCGATTTATATTTATGTAAAGAAAGTTCATAGTTGCTTGTGGTCTACATAGAAATTTGTATTAAGGAAATCATGCTGGAGTTTGTGAACTTATTCTGATTAGCTCATGATTCTAACTAGTGTGTAATGATAGTTGATTTTAGATGTCTTACCCTACATGCTTTATTCTGGCAGTATTAGCTATGGTTCTTTAGTGAGCACCACAATGGGAGTAGCAACTTGGTAGAATTCACAGATGGACTGGACTATAAGGGGGATGAACAGCAGAGTGAGGACTATCTTTTTAAAATTGTTATGATCGGTGACTCTGCTGTTGGAAAATCGAATTTGCTAGCAAGATTTGCCCAGAATGAATTCTACCCGAATTCCAAGTCCACTATAGGTGTTGAATTTGAAAGATGGAAATTGATGGGAAGAAAATCAAAGCTCAGGAATGGGATACAGCGGGTCAGGAACGTTTCAAGGCCGTAACATCTGCCTGCATATTATGGGGGGGAGCTGTAGGAGCTCTTCTGGTGTATGATATCAGCAGGCATCAGACCTTTGACGGCATCGGTCGGTGGCTGAACGAACTACATGGTAAGCACCAAATCTTCTATTATGTTTTTAACGAGTGTCATTTAAAAATACTGAACTATAACTATGTTGGCATTCCATCTTTTAGTCTTAATTGTTGGGAGTTGCCACATAAATCATGTCATAGATATTTAGTGTTTGGTTCGGTTCTTACAGTTGCTGATTGCCGATGCCTAATAACGGAGATCCTTAGTTCTCATAAGAAGCCACGGAAATTCCCAATGTTCTCGTTGATCATTGCATTATTTTCGTCGTTCATAATCACAACAATCATTCACGGTAAATTTTTTTCTTAATGTGATAGTACGTATCTTCCGTTGATAAAATTAATGATGGTAAATGAAGCTATATATTTTCCTTTTATAACTATGAAGATTTTAATATAAATTTTATAAATCTAAAAATCAAAATATTAAAAAATTTAATTATAAAATATAATCTATGATTAACCATTAATACATAACATACTCAAATTTAACGGGATCACAGCCAAAAGTTGCAGTAGCATAAAAAATGATGAATCGGGACAGTGGACTTTAAAGACCCGAGGCACGATTGTGTTTTCTTCTGGCATTACACAAAGATAGTGATGCTGACAATAAAATAAAATAAAATAAAACGAAAAGTAAATTTCACAATGGAAAGCCTCGATCCTGAAGAGCACACGACAGGAATAGCTTTCAGGAGCTAGATTTATACTGGGGAGATCCTCAACAGAGGGAGGGCTTTGCTGGCATTCAAAACAAATGTACACGACCACTAACTCAATCAGGCATTTCCTTTGCCTTTATGATGAAGAGCTGCACTGTAAACAGCCTAGTCGGCATGGCATGCCTTAGCAAGTAAATAGGGTCTTGTTCTTGTGCCAATAGTTGAATGGAAAAACAGAAACTCAGTGTAGATGGGAATCAGCCGCCGCATATGTTACAGTTGGGCAATAACAAAATCTCACCAGCGAAAAAGAGACTACCACGCTAGGCAGCTAAATCTAAAATCCACCTAAGAATCACGGAGAGAACAACCGGACATTCGGTGATGCCTACCTCAATCCGCCAGACTATCTAGGAAGCTTTGCAATTCCCTAAGGCCCTCCGCTGATATGCTTCTTTGAACCCGAGGCCGTGGAGCAGTCAGCACAGGAGGCGGCTTTGACTGGAAGCACACTAAAACCACTGCAAGATTGTCGCTGCTCTTCCTCTTCAGGGCTTCGTCGACCAGCTCCTTGCAGCAGACGGCTGGATCATTGTGCTCTTGGAGCTTCCGGCGTGCAAAGTCCACCGCATTCTGGCTGAGGAAAACATCCCAGATTCCATCACAACCCAGGATCAGAAACTCATCATCCTCGGTCAGCCTCATTTTCATCACCTCGGGTTCTGCACTGAGAGGGCCCAAGCCATCGTGATCCTTCATCCCATTTATGTGCCAGTCCCCTATGGCACGGGCCACATTAAGCAGCCCATTGAGGTAGCCATCGTAGACATGACCCCCCAACGCTTCAATTCGCTTCCGCTCCTTACTGCAGGCTGGCTTGTGATCATGAGACATCTCAATGGCCTTTCCACGGCGGCAAAGAACAGCCCGGCAGTCTCCAGCATTTCCAACCACCAGTGACCTGTAGAATCAAGAAAGGAAACACTTGACAAAGACATTTGACAACATGAAATGAATGCTCGAAAATGGCAGGGCAACTTGAAATATGCCACTGGGGATGGTTCTGCTGGTACATTCCCCATCTATTTGACTGCATATATCCATCAACATCAATGTTTGGTACACAACAACCACACTACAAATCATTCAAAATGTTAACTTCTAATTTAATTAGTACCTTCCCATTGCAGGTGTTAAGTAACACGTTTATTAAGAAGTTTTACATATAGAATATAGGGTGTTATTACTCCAACAGAAGCGGACTTATAAGATTCTATAAAAATTCTGCATGGTTTATTGCCTAGTGAAACAATTACAATAAAGCAAAAATACATAAAATATTTAATCTAAACAAATATATCTGAGTACATCTACGATAATAAAACAAATGCTCAGGTTATACCAAGAACTATTTCTTAGCTCACATGATCTAATACAGCAGATCATATGGACTACTTTCATGATTATAAAAATAATAAAGAGAAAAATTAAGATGGGTGCGAAATAATTGATTAACGAACTTGAGCACAAAGTGGTCCTGACAATGGTAACATGTGCAAACTATTCATAAGCAAAACTAGCAGAAGATCTACTATGATCATGCACAACATATTAAGCAACCATCTCGTTAACAAGTGTGTGTAAACTGGTCAGATGTCAATTCCTATTTAAAATGAAAAATAAAACATAATTCGATCTAAAAGAAATGACAAATTAACCAATGAGGATATCTTCTTTTATCACCAACTTTGCACCTCTATCTAAAAAAGAAACGACAGGAGGATCAAAGTAATCAATATAAATTTCTTTAAACACTGGGAAGATCTTCCAGTTCAAAAGGTGAAAAACACACTTAGGAGTACAACTAACAAAAGTATCAAAGACCCTTCTCAATTGAAAAATGTAAAGCAAAGGCCTGACCTTCCAATAACTAGTGCAGCCAGTGCAGTCGTCCCGGAAGCAAGAGACGAGTTGACAGAGCAGACTTCTGCAAAAGCAGTATCTGTCTGCAAGAATGCAGAAGCAACCGCTCTCTCAATCTCCTTTGGAAAATCCTCATCCTCAAGGAGAAATCTAGGCAGGTTGTTGCAAGCAAAATCTGCAGCATGCCTTCCGCCATGCCCATCAAAAACCTGCCAACAGTGTATTTTTACACAATCGAAGTTAGCAACAGGTGAGAATGCAGCAATGTAAAGATGAAGTCTAAAAAAATGACAGCAAGAAAGTAGACTTCGTGATCCATCTATAGTATGTCACAGTATCTATATACGTAGTTCAGGATAAAATCAACATAATGCAGTCCCAGCTGAGCAGCATTTTACAGAACAGAATATACTAATGACTAAATATGAACTTTGCTTGGAAAGGATTCAAGATCTTTGTATGGCAAGTTCACCATATTTATTGGAACGCTATATTAAAAAAAGAAAAGAAAAGAAACGTCATGTACCCCGTAGAAGGCACTAGGCCCTTCTCCATAATTTTGGAGCCCATAATCTAGAATGAAATTGTCAGAGCAAACATATGCATCCTCCATGGTATGCCGGAATCCTATATCAGTCCAAGCCCCAGACCGTAGAATTGGGAGAAAGTCAGTTTCACAACCCTCACTGCTTTTCTCAACCTCAATAGTAACGTCCAGCAGTTTTGTCTTTGCCTGCAGCATTAACTTCTATTATGAGACAAAATCATTGTGGTAACCACAGAATCTATTGTGGCAATACTGAAGTTACATGGAAATAAGTCAAAGTGATTACACAAGACCTACTATTTAAGATAATTCTGTTTAATGTTGCTATATCGTCAGTTGCAATTTTTTTTGTAAATATCACGAGTCCTGCTAGTAGCATTTCTACTGTAAATTGTAATTTTGTCCATTGATGGGCTAAAAGATACATCCATCAAATTTTACATATAAAATCAGCCATAAACATCATGATAACAGAACAGGTTAGAGGACGTTTTTTACTATTAATGAAATACCAATACAGAAAAAGGACAAAAAATATCAACTATCTCCAAGAAAGCCCACAAAAATGTTTTATCCGACAATATAAATTTCCATTGATCAGCTTATATTCCTCTTGCTTTATATTTTTCCTGGATTGAGTAGAAGTTCATTTTTCTTTCATATCAAGTAAATGCCCAAGTTTCATCAGATGCTTTCAATGAAAATGTTACCTGAAAAAACAGTCAAAGAAGCAGTATCACATAGAGGACCCACCTACCATGCTAACAGGATTCATGCATTATATCTAAAGAAACATGTGGACAATTAGAGCTTGTTTTTTCTTAAAAACTTGTTAAATAGATGAAGTAACAGATTTTTGTTGTTAAAGAGCACCAATGAAGTCAAAGAATGACTACTACATGAAACTCTCTTATACATAATAGATTCATAATATAAACACTGTAAGAAACAATCTGAGGTTTAAAGCATTATTGTCACTTGGAAATGGACATGCATGTAAAGTTGTAAATAAGAAATCATTACAGAAGCATTAAAAGTTATATACTCTAACTCGCCACTTATGAAAAAAGAAAATTTTGCAAAGGGCGAGTGATTTGAGTCTAGGATCTTTGTGATAAATTGTCAAAGTCTTTACCATAAAACACCTTTCCAATTACGAAAAACTAGCTAAAACAAGATACATATACATCATTATTAGGACAAACTAGTTGTATATATTCACAATGTCAACAAATGATAGCTTTTAATAGAGCAACAACATCTTCCACAAATACAATGGATAATCATTTTTATCTAAGTTGTTATATTATAAAGTAATGGACAAACTCATGATACAACTGCTAAAAAAAGAACAATCATGTGATTTAAGACACAACGAGAAAGTCATGACGAAGTAAGAAGTTGAAGTTCTTCTAGAGTCTTGATAAACTATATGATTCAATTCATGCAATTTTACTAAACTCATAATAGATAAACTTATTAGGAAAGTTATTCCATGACGTATGTTATAAGTTGTATATGTTATAGATAAAATAATCAATTAGACTAGGAAATTGGAATACATGTTTTCACATTTTCTATGATCATAACCCAATATTTCTTTTCCAATACACTTCCACAGCACTTATGGCAGAGTCTCATGAAGGTGAATAAATTACACATTACACCATCTACCAATCAACAAACTAACCATGGTAGTGTTCAACAAAAGAGACAACATCAAACTTGTTAAACATCTCATCAATAAAATTTGCCTTTGTTAATGCAACGTGAAGAGCTCTACTTTCCAGCAACATCATTTAAGTGCATTCTTAAATGCTAGCCACATCATTATTCATAGAAGACATTCTTTTTTTATAGTCAATCTCCCCAGCACAAGAAAAGAAAGGAGAAAAACCCTAAAACTTAGATCTTTATGATGCAGACAACAATGTCTTCGCTGCAAATTGATATCAGCGTGCACAAAAACATATAAATACACTAATCATTTTGATCTTGAAAAAAAAAAAAGGCAGAAACAAGAACGACAACAATTCGGAGTCGTCTACATAAATCCTGACACAATCGGTGCTTCGAATTTTACGGAAAAAAATGTCGAAATACTAGCACAGATACGACATTATAAAGATCAAATCTAACGAACGAAAAATATTGGAAAAGAACAAGAAGACGGAGGAGGACTTACAAGGGAGTCATGGCGACCGAGAGCCGACTTACAAGGTGACTCGCCATGGGCCCCGCCCAAGAACTGCCGATACGCTCCAGCGAAAGGGTTTGGCGGCCGACCGTCGCTTGGTCCCCCATTCTTTCCAATACCATCATCACCACCACCTCCGAAGCTCCCCTCCATCTTGTCACATCCCACCTTCTCCCTCTCAATCAGCTCCACGAAACCAACCGACCGCAGATAAGAAACGCCCACCCGAAGAGACGAAGCCAAAGAACGAAACGGAAAGAAAACCACCGAACGGAATCCCAAACGGTGAGCTAAGAAACCGACGGCAGAAGAATTCCCAGAGTGGCGATCGCTTCGCAGGCACGCCTCCTCCCTCGATCTCCACGCAAAAAGAGGATGCCAAAGGCCTCTCCACCCTCTAGGGTTTTCAGGGTTTGCTTGCGGGCACGGGCTCGAGCACACAGGCCAAATCGAGACGGACTGTACGCTTTGGTACCCGCCTAGGAACAGACGACCGGATCCCGTTCAGTGACTCTGCTGGAAATAGCGCTTGCAATTGGGTCCTCGAGAGCCCAACTCCTCGCAACGGACGGTTCATGGATGTCTCCGGCCTCTGGTGGCTTCCTGGCTCGAAACGTGTCCAAATTTTAAGCGACCTGTCCGTCAATCGGGCGAGTAATGGAGGAACGCATCTTACATCCGGTCGCATAGAAACAATAGTAAGAGAGGATACTGACCGTTCGATTCATAAAAGAGACGGACGAGATTTTTTGTCACGTGTACACGTTCGTGTGAGTTAGAAGGGTGAGATGGCGGACGCACGTGGCGGTAGGCCACTTCTCGAGGCGCTCCCCGACGTGATAAATGCACCCCCTCGTTGAGTCAGACGGGCTCGTTTTGCGCCGGAATCGGCTGGTTGGTATCAACCACAAGCCAGCTATGAGTAGATAACGGAGGTATAGGGGGTGCGTTTATCGGAAGGCCGTATAGTGGAGAGATCGTATCGAGTCGTCCGGCGTTTCCTGTACAAATGGATGATGTACGACTGTTGCCACGAACAGGTCCGAGGAAGATTCCGTTCGTATCAGATTGGATCTGTTTGTATATAATTCCCAGGGATTATTTCTTTTCTTTTTTTTTAGGCACTCGAATTTATTTTTATTTACAGAGATAAAATTCGCGTCTATTAATCCTTATATTTTGTATTTATAAGAGCCTCGAGAGCTTACTTACCATTTTATAGATATATATTATTAAATATATCAATAGTCTTTGAATTCAAAATTAATTTTTATTATTTTAGATATCGGATCGATCCCAATAATCCATCAAACTCGTACGTACCAATATATTGATACATAATATCAATATTTATTGATGATTTACTATAAAAAAAAGGAAAAACATGAAAGAGAAATATGTGAAAAAGAAAAAAAAAATAAATATATATTTAGGAAGAAATTAAAGAAGAGGAAAACAATAAGAGGTGGGACTTGAAAAAAATAAAAATAAAAGGGAAACAATCGTGGTGACAACATTGTCATGAATCAATGGCGTCATGGAACGATAAAGATAGTAATGACATCGTAAAACAAAATGCGAGGTAACGATAACAATGCCAATAACAACGTTGTAAGCGAAAAAAAAAAACTCATCTTCGTGAGTTTTTATATATATATATAAATGGGTCATCCTAAACCGGAGTGATTCGCACATCAACCATAAGCATATTAGTACTGCATCATTTGTTTTGGAAGATACAATAATCCATGTTCAAAATGATAAAAATATTGTAGATAATTTCTTATGAAATCCTCGTATTTTGAACTTTTATGAATTGAATCATATTTCAATTTAAAGCTTATTATTTGTAACCCTCATTTTTTAATATTGATAAAAGCTTTTAAAATATAATCCATAACTTTGTATTATTTATAATTATAATATTATCGATTTTATCTTTTTTCTCTCTCTTATTTTGTTCTTGCTATGTTATCATCGATATCGTTCAACCTTGCCTTATATCATTCAACCCCACTTAATATTTTGACGAGGAGGAAGAGAATAAAGAAGGAAAAAAAAAAAAAGGAAGCATGAGAAAAAGAAGAGGATGAAGAAAGAGATGAACAGGAAGGGGAAAGGAAATTAACATTTTTATCATTTTTATAAAATAAATTTTTTTATATAAAAATATTAATAAAAAATAAAAAAAAAAATTATTATATAAATAATAATAAGAGAAACTTCTTTTGTTTTACCATGAGAGATCATAACATTTTTAAATATCCAAAATACTCTCATTGTTTTATATATACGCGAGCTTTACAACTATAATACTTTTGAATCGAGTTAGAGTATTCCCATCAAATTTTTTAAAAAATATTCAATTTGAAACATGTCTCCTAATTTAGTTTCCAAGGATTTTGACATATAATATTAAGTCTATAAGAACGAATTTCATTCTCATCACTTATTATTTGTAAAAAATATATCTTAAAAATTTACGTAGGAAAGAGTCTCGCCACTTATCATTTTTCTTATTTGAGGAGACAAATGATTCTTAATTTATCTTTTTCTTGATATATTCAATTTTGGGATATATACCAAAAAATCCAAGCAATCATATTAATTTCTCATACGTCCAGTTATATTATTTCGGTGCATCTATATAATCCTTTATGCTTCACGGTCCATCACGGCCGTTGGAGTCTCATCTCGTGCCACTTGATCAGAACGCAATCGTGTGATCTTGTCCGTCAAAATCAATTTGTACATCCCGTGACCAAATTACCCATCGACTCAACTTTTCCACTGGTCGACCCGAAGGGGCATTTTGGTCACCCGCGACGACTCCTCAACGCACGCCGATCACCCCAATTCCTGCAACTGATTGATGGAGACCGACCTGACAAAGGCTGGCCCAACCATGATCGAGATGACCAAAGTACCCTTCCACTGGATGCGGGAACTATAAACTATTCCGTAGGGGTAATACGGTCTTCTCGTTGGCTTATTTCTTAGGATTCTCACATCTGCATCAACGGCCTTTAATTGACGAGACCACCGCGGTCTGATCTCGATCGGATGGCTGACTGCTGGATAACGCCCCAGAGAGGACAGCCTGGTCCTTCGCCAAAAGACTCAAAAGCTGTTCAGTTATCTGTCGTCGTCTTAAATGACTATTATGGCCTCGTACGTGTAGCAATAGGACGAAACCGCGGTCTGGGCAAATTGATGTTATGGTCAGATTGAAGGGTACTTTTGGGCGAAAACTCCCATAATGCAATTATGATATCTGTGGCAGGGTAATCGATTCTAATAAATGAACCAAGATAATTTCAATACCAGTACACACAGTAGTTCGCCGGATACCTGGCTTTTCATTGGAGACTCTGATGTTGCTTGGTGGGTCCAGTTTGGGATTGGACGAGGTTACCCATGAAGCCGCACAAATAGTGTTGCTTTCAATAAATTCGTCCTTAACATGTGCGTCTGGCACTTGGAGACCCGTTGTGTGGAAATCCATGGCCCGACGTGTTTAATCCTGACCGTCGGTTGAACGCCCGGTCCCACGAGTCTAAGTCGAGAGCGGAGACGACAAGACGGCTATCACCGTTGATCTATTATCAGACGACCGAAGCAGCTCAAGGAGGGTCTTATACCGAAAGATCGTGTACAAAGTGGACCAGCGACGCACATGATTTGGTTGTCCGAGAAGTGCGAAATTAATATCGGGAAAGAATAACACGCCCTTGCCTTTTTGATCTCCTCAGGATCATCATCGACCGTGGAATCGACCGCCTTACACACCAGGGAGAGTTGTGGTGGGGTCGACTTGGTCGTCTGCCTTGGGGTTTAATTTGGGGTGAGAAAGCGGTGCCTGTTTGAATTTTTTTCTCGCACGCGAGCAATAAATGAACATTTAAGCTGTGTTAATACAGCAACATATGTCGACGTTCTTACCTCGAAACAAGGATCGTGTTGTCTTCGGCTATGCTGAGTACTTTCTGCTACTAAGCGTTCCCCGTTCTCTCACCGATTCTTTTCATCTCTCGCGCTGTCTTGTCGCTTGTTGGAGTTCGGCGTCGGCAGGGGCAAGAAGATGCTTTTCCTTGGAGGGAGGAAGCAGCGGATGACGGTGAGATGATTAGCTGAATCTGAGTCGGGGAGTCGTGGGGAGGGGGAGAGGGAGTGGGAGAGGAAGGAGGAGGCGAGGCTGAAGTGCTGGTGTTTGGTGGGATCAGTCATGTCGCAGAACAACTGGGAAGCTGATAAAATGTGAGTTTTTGTTGTTCATTTCTCCTTTTTTAAACTTTGGTCTGGTGTATTTCGAGTAATGTAGGTTTAAGATTTTCTCTAGATGGATGCGTTAGCAATATTTAGTGTTGGTTTTGGTGATTTTTCGCCCTGTTTCGGTTGTTTTTGTGCTCTAGCTTTCTGGTCTTGGTTTTTTCTTAGGGTTTATTGAAGTGTTGGTAAGCGACTGATCTCTTTGGGGGTCCTTCCTTCTTTTACGTTAGGGGTTGTTGGGCCTCGGATTTGGTGTTCTTGGATTTTGATAAATGTTTATGTTAAAGACCTGATTTTTTGTAGAAGACAAGCAAAATTTCCAGGTTTTTCTGCCGCTCCTTTCACGTTTCGGCTTCTGTTTCCGCTTTTTGCAAGTTTTGTTGGTCATACGTTTTGCCCTTCAGTTCTGCCCTCAGATTTCTCGCATTTGTTTCTTGTTCTATTATTTGCTCTTGCATGACTTTCCTCTGGCTACGCCTTTGATGATCTCTCTGCTGTTTTGTTGGCTCTTATTCATGCGTATCTTCTTTCCTATCTTGGGTTTCTTGTAGAACATCCTTCTATTTCGAAGGCAGTATGTTTTGGTGGGCCTTCTGTTTCTTTCGTTTTGGGTTGCTCTGTTCTCGTAGTGTGTAATTTCAGTTGTTTATTTTTTGCCTTTATTTTGATCCTCCTAATAGATTCTGGCACATTTTGGTATTCTTATGCACACAGTTTTCTGTTTCTGTAAGCTGTGGCGTGCAAAATCTATCGTTTCATAAACACCATCTTTTTTATCATTCCTAATATGCAAAACTAAATGCTGTAACCTCCATTCCTATGTCTCTAATGCTTCAATCAGGCTGGATGTATATATTTATGATTATCTGATGAAAAGGAACTTGCACGCCTCTGCAAAGACGTTTCAAGCTGAAGGGAAAGTTTCTTCAGATCCTGTTGGTAGGTAGTAAAGCTGTATGGTAATCAGCAATAGCCAAAGAAATTTGTAATAGATATGGAGCTCAAATTTGAATGCCTACATTGTAAATCCTGATTTGATGGTAAATTCAAATTTGTTTTCTAGCAATCGATGCACCTGGTGGTTTTCTTTTCGAATGGTGGTCAGTTTTCTGGGATATTTTTATTGCAAGAACAAATGAAAAGCACTCCGATGTTGCTGCATCATACATCGAGGCAAGTTCTTTGTCTATTTTTAATTAATCTCGATTTATTTTTATCTGTTCCTGTTTAGGTACACCTCTTTTAGAATTACATATAATTGACATAACATGGAACTTATCGAACTATATTCTTTAATTTATTTAAGTAGTTGTCATGTTTTTTGATTCTGCATCAGTAAGTTATGCCAGCATTTCAAGTTTTTGATTTTGGCCAAATTGCCATTTTTCTTTCTTTTCGTTGCGCTTAAATGAGCCATAGGCTAGATACTTTCAGCCCGCAATGTCTTTCTGCTCAATATGACTATTGCTTTAATTCTTGCTGCTAAACAGCTTTCTCTTCCTGTGCCTTTTTCTTACGAATAGTGCAACACATGTTGTTTTGACTATTGTATTCATCTTACTATACTAGTTGTAGGTGATGGGGCCTTGGGAACATGCTGTTGATCTCATTTTATTTGTTAGTTTCAACTTTTTTCACTATGGACAATACTTTTTGTTAGTTTTTCATTCAAAAATTAGTTTATGCTTACTTGGTGCATAAAATTTGACCACTGGAATTGGTCCATGGTGCCAGACCCAACTTATCAAAGCACGAGAACAGCAGCAGCTGCAACAGCAACAACAGCAGCAGCAACAACAGCAACAACAACCTCAGCTGCAACAACAAGACCAGCAACAGCAGCAGCAGCAGCAGCAGCAACAACAACAGATTCAAATGCAACAACTTTTGTTACAGAGGCACGCACAGCAACAACAACAGCAACAACATCAACAGCAACAGCAGCGCAGAGACGGAGCTCATCTTCTCAATGGTGCAGCAAATGGGCTTGTTACTGGAGATCCTTTAATGCGTCAGAATCCTGGAACTGCTAATGCTTTGGCAACAAAGATGTATGAAGAGCGGCTGAAGTTGCCTCTCCAAAGGGATTCTGTAGATGATGCATCTATAAAGGTTTCCCCTGAAACTGGTTTCTTTGTTCCCCCTTGAAAGTTCCTTCTGATCAGTTATTTCTTGGTTTTCTCCAAGATATATCTTGACTAAAATTTTTACTTTTTGGAGTCTTTGCTGCAGCAAAGATTTGGTGAAAATGTTGGGCAGCTTCTTGATCCAAACCATGCTTCAATGTTGAAATCCTCGGTGACATCTGGCCCACCTTCAGGGTATCTACAGCTTGTACTCTTAAATTACGTACTTTTTATTTTTGTGGTCTGCATGGATCATGTTCCCAACTAAATAAGGTGCTGGCTTTTGTGACCTTTTTGTTGATTCAAGTTGGATTTATGATGAGTTATACATGCATTATCATTAATTTCTATGGTAAAATGTGGCTGTTTGGGGACATGTATAGTGGAACACATTTATATTTATATAGAATAAAATCTCCAACCATTAGATGTTAAAATCCAGCCAGCAAATATCAATGGACCACTTTCTGCATCTGTGTTTATCAGACAAGACATCTAGTGGGTGCAGCTGCCAAAGCAAGTACCATGTTCCTTATTTTCATACTCTACCTTTTTGTCAGTGATCAATAAAGAGGAGACAATTCTATTTCACACTTGCATTTATACGTATATGTATAAAAAAGTCCTAACATAAGTCAGATGATTAGCTATTGGGTCAAAATCCCACAAGGATGGATGAAATTGATCACTTTCTCCGGTCACTTTCTTTATCAGACAAGACATCTAGTGGGGCTCAGCAGCCAAAGCAAGTGCTACCTTATATTTTTAACAAACAATTGGGCTTTGATGGGGATATAAAGAGGAATAACCTTTGTATATGAACAAATACTAGAAGACCATAATACGCAGTGGAATAAAATGGAAACACAATCAAACAAAACACCAAGATATACGTGGAAAACCCTTTCAATGTGAAGGGTAAAAACCACGGGGCAAACTAGAGATAATCCACTATGAGAATAATGAATATACAAATCTCAATCTTTTGCCCAAAACCCTAGCAACAACCACAAGAGAATAACTGGGATATAAGGATTACGTCACTGCCCACAATATCTAAAACCTCCCCAAGTAATCACAGCAAGAGTCTACTGTAGATTTGATCTAACTTGAGATGAGAACACTGCTAGATGATTGAGAACAGTCTCTCTGCGTTGTCCTTGTCTTCTTCCCTTTCTTTCTCTTGTTTTTCTGCCTTGTTCTTCTCTCTTTGTTGCTACGAGGATGTCAACGTTGCTGCCCACGTTGCTGCCTTTTTCTGCCTCTTTTCTGCTTCTAAAACACAGCCCCCACACCCCCCTTATATTGATCTAGGGTTAGGTCAAAGGGGTGTGGGTTGTGGGCTGATAAAGCCCACCATGGGCTGAACCCACTTTGGGCTGCCAGCCCAACAGGCTTAGCAGTCACTCTCTTTATCCCGGATCAATGATAAATATGACAATTCTGTCTTATATTTTTAACAATCATTTGGACTTCAATTTGCTAGATTGGTGAAAGTTGGTCAGTTATAGCCTGTTGCCAAATTTGTTTCCATATTCAATTGAAGTCGTATATGCTCGCATAAAGTGCTTTAGTTAAAGATCTGTATCTGAAACGGATTTTTTGTCGAGAATAAAAAGGATCAGATGGGTCCTACCTGAATCCTAATATCCTAGTTTATCAATTTGGAAAATTTCCTTTTGTTAAATTAAGGAGAAATGGTATTTGCTTCATTGTTCTATGTATATTATATTCTATTTTCTATATTCTTTTTGATCTCACATTCATAGTATGGTCTCAACTTTGTATTATGCAGAAAACAGGATTTATAATTTTCTGTCGTTATCTTCAATTCATTTAATATTGACATCTACATCCGCCTAAATTCCAACTCAAACCCATCTCCGTGTATTGCTTGATCTGTAACCGTGTCTGTAAAAATGAATATATTTATAGAATTTAGTATTTATTTGATTGTGATATCTATACTATTGGCCCGGGTTAAAAATTTTTATGTACTTAATGAATAGTTATGGTTTTTAAATACTGATGCCCTTTCCTCATCTTTTCTCTTTTCACACATATTTGTAGAAGCACAACTCATGCTTCCTTTAAATATAAGAATGTTAAGTAAATATGGAATCACTTTTCAATTCATAATAGAAAATTCTCCTTGATACTTGTACCATTATACAATCTTGTTGTTTATTTGACTAGTTGAGTGCGTACTAATTTATCTTCACTCTTTGCTTTTTTTTGTTGTTTTATGTCAGTATGCTTGTGCTGGTAAATTCATATTTATCTTTGTGTATCCTGTTGTGAATAAGACATTTTGCTCTACATGGAGAGTACTGATTAAATATTGTATATATGAATGTGTTGTCCAATGTCATTTTTTCTGTTTATATATAATGGAGGACTATCTGCTGCCTTTTGGGCTGGGTAACAAGGCTCTTCTCTGTCTCAGGCAAGTTTTGCATGGTTCTGCTGGTGGTGTTGTGGGTCCACTGCAGCAAGTGCAGGGTAGGAATCACCAACTTCCTCCAACACAAGTAAGTCTCTTTTTGAGCCATCCTATTGCTTTTATCCTGTTGTTCTGACTCAACATATGAAACACAGGATATCAAAACTGAGATGAATGCTGTATTGACTCCCAGAGTCTCAGGTGCTGATGGCTCATTAATTGGAATGCCAGGTCATGACCATATGCAGGACACACCAGTGTTTTTTGTTTTGTTCTTTTTTTTATTTGCAATTTTAAAGTTAACCCAATATTGATATGCTTAGATTTTTATATATTTCTAATGCACTTTAAAAATTATCTCTGTTGTTCAAAGTTCACAAATATGTTTTTAGCATCTTCTTCCTTCCTTTTTTATTGTCAGGTATTTCTCTGATATAGTCAGAATGTTCTCTTTATCTTTTCATGTTTCGGACTAAATTTGTGGTTTTTATTAAAGAAGCAACTCCCATATTTGTGGTTTTGCTTGGAGTTTTATAAGTAATTGACTATGACATCTTTTGCCCTTGTAGCAGGAACAAATCAGGGAGGAAACAATTTGACTTTAAAAGGATGGCCTCTAACAGTAAGTTCTAAATTGGGTTTTGTGCTTGGCATATTTATTAGTTCCTTTTTCTTTTGGGAATTGTTACTATAAATATATGTCTGGATGCCTCATTGCATAGCACATTTAGTCAAGGCTAATTTCTGTTGTTTGTAGTAACATCTTGTTTTCTGGAAGCGAGAGACCTTTTCATTATTTGGAGGTGGCTTTTTGGGATATTTCATCTTGTCCTTTTAGGGGAATGGGCTTTGCATTACCCTTCACACTTTATGAGATGGAACACCAGGATAATGCTGTTTGCAATTGTAAAGACTGGAATCTACTCTATGAGCACCTTATTGAACAAAAGAGTCCTGTGGTACACTTTGACCCTCATTTGTCTACGAGGTCTTTTCCTCCGCATGGGTTTTCAGACAATTAACTTTTTTTTGTTCATGATGCATACGGCCTGGCCTCTCTTCAAGTTTCAGGACCTCCTGGACCATTATCCATCTGTATAACTCATTTTGTTGAGTATGCTTGTTTGCCTGTTAATCAGTGTTTGAAGATGATTTTCCAATTTTGTTCTTTTTCTGAAGAATGTTAGGCCTTAAATAGAAAAATCTAACAGCAATACATCAATTCTTCAAGAAGGCCATCATATTTTCTGGTAGTTTTTTTTGTGCCATATCAATGATGTAATTTTTGCTTGGTCTTATATTAGTGTTTGTAACTTAACTTACTGAACTTGCTCGCATGGTACCAATATAATGGATGGCAAACAAGTTGTTGAATTAATAATAAAAAAGAATGGTACTTGTATGGGTATTCAACCATATTCTTTGATATCAGAACTTGATTAGATTAGTGAATATTGGTTCCTAATATTTAGTGCCATAAAGATTTGAAATTTTGCCTAGGATTACATGAATTTAAAAAAATTGGTGTTCCCCTTGTGCTTATTTCAAGAACATGGCTTATGGTCAAGCAGTTGAGAATTGCAGATGAGCCTGTGATTGAACCAGTGTACATGAATATTATTGCAGAGCCCATTTGGTACCATGTTAATCTCATTATCTAGAAGTGCTTTCAGAGTAAAGTTACTTGAAGAATATATTTATTGTTTGATCACCATGGAAAACCCTGAAATTCCAAAATCTTGTGGTCTTTGGAGAAAAAGAGAATAAAGTTGGGCCAGTGCATGAAATTCCTGCCAATGCAGGATACAAGAAGGGTCAATGTGCATGGTCTTACACCTACAAGCAAAAATGTGGTTTCTATAACTCAAATTCTTGGCCCCGTTTGCAACTCACAAATGTGCAAGTTCATTGTTGCTCCCAGATAAATAGGAAGTGAAATATAAGAACTGTTGAACTATATGGGGACAACTAAAGTTAATAATCAACTGTTAAAAACTAAACACCGAACACAAGAATTTGGAAGTCGCAACTTGTTTCGTTTCCAGCTGTTTTAAAAGGCGCTCGGGCACTTGCCTAGGCGCTCGGGCGAGGTGAGGCAAGGCCCGAGCGCCTCGCTAATCTCCCAGGCGGCACGCTTCAAACAGGCGTCGCCTGGGCGCTCGCCCGAGCCCAGGCGCTGGGCGCTTCGGGTGAGTGCCCGGGTTAACCAAGGCGCGAGGCCCGAGCGCCTCGCTAATCTCCCAAGTGGCGTGCTTCAAACAGGCACCGCCTGGGCGCTCGCCCGAGCCCAGGCGCTGGGCGCTTCGGGCGAGCGCCCGAGTTAACCAAGGCGACCGAACTAGGATTTTAGGTTTGGTTCGATCTTGGTATGGTCTATGATGGTTAGTTGGTTCAATCAAACCAACTAAAACTGATATAAGTGACAACCGAACCCTAACCCTCGCCTCTGTCGATCCCGATCCCGCTGCTCGCCGCTGTCGTTGCTCGCAAACGCTGCTGTTGTCGCTGCTCGCAAACGTTGCTGTTGTCACTGCTCGCTGCTCCCGCTGTCGTTGCTCGCCGCTTGCCGTTGTCGCCGCCCGCCGCTGTCGCTGTTACCGCTGTCGCTTCCTCTTTTCTCAGTCAGCAGGCTCAGCACCCCTTTACACTTCCTTTTAACAGTATATGTATACTGTATACTATTAATATTATTAAGTTTATTTGAAATGATTAATTTTTAATACTATTAATAGATTAATAATATATTATTTTGATTTTAATATTATTAATTGATTTTAACATTGTGATTTTGTATCTTAGATTTTCTTTAATTTAATAGCATATTTTTATTTAAAATTTTAAATAATTATATTTATTAATTATATTATATATTTTTATATTTTAGCATCTCGTTTCGCTCGGGCGAGCGCCTAGCGCCTCGGGCATTTTTGGACCTTGGCGTTTTTTAACGCCTAGCTCTTTTTAAATCACTGTTTGTTTCAGACTAGGTGAAACTTGAACAAAAAATGGCATATAGGAATCCAATTCCCAACTCAAGTTCGCATCAGTAGAACCAAAAAGGAGGAAACTGACTTGTGCAGTTCAAACCTCTGACCCAGAAAATCCTTGAAAGAACACATTGTTTCCTGAATCACCCCTTGAAGTTTTTGTTATCTTTTTGATTCCTTGGATTGTAATATTCCTTACTTTTAGTTGTTTATTTGTAGTTATAATTCTTTAACTTGATAACATACCTTATTTTGTTAAAACTGCAACTTTGTTTTGTGTTCTATATCTTTCATTCCTACTTGTTAACGTAGCATATATTTTGTTGATAAAGCTGCAACTTTGTTTTGTGTTCTAATTCTTTCATTCATACTTGTTAACTTTTCTGTTTGTCAAGATGGTTTCTTGTCATGCCCTGATATATAGATTTGTCTGCTTTTGATTGTTCAGGGTCTTGATCAATTACGCTCTGGAATCCTGCAACAACAGAAGTCATTTATGCAGTCCCCTCAGCCTATGCATCAACTTCAGTTCCTGAGTCCTCAGCAACAGCAACAGCTACTGCTTCAGGCACAGCAAAACTTGACCTCTCCTGCAGCTGGTGATGTTGACAGTAGAAGACTTAGGATGTTGCTGAACAATAGAAATTTAGTTCTTGGAAAAGATGGGCAAGCAAACTCTGTTGGTGATGTCATTCCAAATGTTGGATCCCCACTGCAAAGTGCTTGTCCAGTTTTACCACGTGCAGATACAGATATGCTAATGAAGGTATGCATGTTGAAACCAAATGTTTTTCTTGAAACCCTAAAGATGGGGGCAGGTGTGGGGGAAATGGAACAGGACAGGTTGAACCAATACTAGGTGCATGTTGATAAGTAGGAAAGGTTTATGATATGAGATAAAGAGATTAAAAAATGTCCGGTTCTTTCATAAAATTTTCAAGGATTTCATTTATTATGTTGCATGCCCCCCTGTATATAGTGGTTGTTGGTGTCACACACTGTAAATACAGTTTGGTGCACTGTTGCCATTGTGTTTTGAAATCCAAATGTGGGAAAGAAAGAGGACAGAATGGGAGGAGGGAAGTTCTGCTGATCTTTTTTAATTGATGGTAATTGGCCTTCGATGGTGTCCTCCCCTTTGGTTGATGTTGAGAATGCCAATTCCATCGAGAGGGATGAGGATTGAATCACATAGTTCATGATTGATTTAATTATCCATCACACTACTGAAATGAAACCAAGCTTAAATCAGATTTTTTACCTCTTTGTTGCTGAGGCCATTTCTCTTCTGGATGGTTGCCATTATCACATGGAAATCCCTGATAATTCACCATGATTCATGCATATAACTTAATTCTAAGATAAAGAACAAAATCATGATTAGAAATTTTAGTTTTATGAAAAGAATAATGAGTGAGTTTGTGGGACCAAATGAGATATTTAAGAATGAAACTTAAAAGAGAAGCAATTAATTTGACTAACCAATTTAATGAAGAAAACTTTAATAAATAAGTAAATTCTTGATGACAGAAGAGATTTTACCTTGATAACTACATATATCAATATTAGTATTTTAAACACAGAATGGAGGAAATTGAACAAAATGTGGTTTACCTTGATAAAAGAGATTTTCCCAGTTTAATTTTATATCTGGAAGTTCAACTTTGCAGTTCATAATTTCTTAAGTTAGGTTATTTAGCAATTTGTAGCATAGCTCAAAAAATGTGGTTAATGATGTCACAACAACCGCATGTGTATGTGGTCATTTATACTGTTGCATAGGACCTATGCAGCCTTAACATTTGCTGAGACATTTACGGTAAGTAGGACTCTGATACAGTTCAATATAGGAGTCATTAAATGATAGAAAACTGTGGTGAAACCATGATTGATAGGAAATTAACTATTCGAGAAGAAATTTTGGTAACCTGGATCTATCTTGAGTGATTAAAAGAAGACCTTTAGCACATACTCAAAGATGAATGAAGACCAATATGTAATGATTTAGACCTCACATATGCCGTGCTTGGGTTTGTTCCTTGATGAAGATGTTTGATACTCTTAAGTGGGGAGATTTTAACATTCCGATTTAGTCTTACATTGGAAGGTGTACTCACTTCTAACAAAGACTAAGATTGGCTTATAAGAGCATGATGGATGTACTATTGTCAGCTTGAGTCTAAGCATTTTGGGCCAGAGGTTTAGGCTCTACAAAGTTATTGAGTCAGTTATCCTATTAGACAGGGTCGTGATAATTTCTAAGTAAATTTGATAATTGTAGTAGTTTTACCCAAGGTTCGTCGTACCATAGCATATCGCTCGGTACATGGTACATATTGGTTCGACAGGAGACCAATATGGATGGTACATTGGTATCTCTCCCATTTACTATGTGTTGGTAAGCTCGGTACAGCTCGGTATGTACTGTACCAACAGTTGGTTGGTAAATTGGTTCGGACTGGCAAGGCGAAGCATGGTTTTACCATTCTACAGTTGGCTTTTGTGGTGAATTAATCATTTTATTGACGAAATCCTTTGCTGAAATGACACTATAACTTAAATCCATACCTTGTCATTTGTGGCTGAAATAGATTAATATGTATATGTATTTCTGAGATTTTATGGTATCCTTGTCGCTTTTTTTATTCTATTGTTTTGTGTAGTAGAAGATAGCTCAATTTCAACAGCAGCAACAGCAAAGCAGCAGTCATCAGCAACTACTTCAACAACATGCCATATCAAGTCAACATTCACAGGGTTCAAGTCACCATCATCATCAGCAAGAGAAAATGGGCACTGGCATAAATGTGGATGGAAGCATGTCAAATTCCTTTCAGGGAACTGATCAGGTTTGTGTTGCGATTCGCATATTTTCTTGTTTTCATTTATATCTCCATAATTAAGTTTCAATTATAAAATTTGTGTCTGGCCATATAAGAGCTCAATCTTTTTATATA
Source organism: Musa acuminata AAA Group (assembly GCF_036884655.1). NCBI lineage: Eukaryota > Viridiplantae > Streptophyta > Magnoliopsida > Zingiberales > Musaceae > Musa > Musa acuminata. The sequence continues at coordinate 6,532,470 of NC_088333.1, forward strand.
AAGGTATGAATTGTGATCTTGATGACTTTTGTTTATGGTGGAATGTGCTTCTACCTCGTGATGGTCCATATTGTCTAGCATAACAAAGGTGCTTGTCTGTGATCAGTTTCTATTATTAGATGGTAAAATGATAAATTAACATTTCTTATTACATGGTTATGGGCCCTGCACCTCTTTCTTTGTTTGTACTTCAATGAAAAATCAAAGTGCTTGGTCATTTTCTTATCATATTCTCTTATCAGCAATCAAGATTTAGTTGTTTGCAGTTCACTGGTTCATGGGATTGCTAAATTTCAGTCTACTGGTTTGTTGGATTGCTAGATTTTCATGTGCTGGGGTTCCTCATGCGGATGGGAGGTGAAAAAGCACATGTAGTGCATTGGTGGAGGGAAGATTTCTATGATTCTATCGGTGCCTCTTTTACCAGACCATGACAAGGCAGCGGACTTTATCAACACAAACCCAAAAAGTTAAATTCGAGAATGTTTGTGAGCTGAATTGTCATCCCTAATCATATGCTGCTTTGAAACTCATCGGCTAGTTGCAGTTAATCTTTTCCATCTGTGTTGTCAGTGCTTCATGTGTTATATCATGCATGTAACTAGTCAGTTGAGTCGAGAGTTGGTTAAACACCACCATGCTGCAGCATGTGTTTCCCACACAGCTTAACCCTACTTATATGGGAAATAGCCAGAGTGATCTACCATGGACTTAGATAGATTTGTCTAAGTTGTGCAACACCCTTGTGTGTCCATCTACAAAGGGTCAGCCTCCTCATAACCTCTTAACCTCTTATGGACCCCTAAGGACCAGCAAAAGAAAAGACGGATTAGAAGAAGCGTTATACTCGAGATCCCACAAGTAGATATTTCGACAAACATTTGATAAACAATGCACATTATAAACGTCGACTTTGGAAGCTTTAAACGGTCACGCTATAAAGGGTCCAAGGTGGTCCGTCGTGGTCAAGGGCCTCTTGACTCCAATTTCGTTTTCGCAATTTGAGCCGCGTTAGTCCCTTCGTCATTTGCCTCATCGAGAAAAGGTTTATGTGCCTTGAAGCTCCCTTCGACTTTGGCACAATAAAATATGACTTCGGTCCATCAGAATGAGGAACCCAATAAACTACATGATTTTTCTCTTTGCCTCTATTAGAGTTCATATCCTTGACCTCTGTCGAAGGAAAGCTCTGTTCCTTCCTCTACGTTGACTTCATGCGACTTAGGCACTTCACTAAGTTCCACCTAAGTTACTCTGTTCTTTGATTTGCATTGAGTTGATGATGGTCCTTGCGCCCACCATTCCATGGGTCAACTCTCCACTGAGCCTGATCTCCACATTGGCTCTAAGTGTGTGTTTTGTGTTGCCTCAGGTCGCTCCCCACTTAATCTTGTAATGTGTTCACAAATGCATTACCTTATGACAGATCATGTGACGACTCCTCGTTACTCGCATAATTCATTGAGCTCTTTAGAGCTTCCATCTTGAGGTATCTCTCTCAACATGTGTGGTTCGTTGCACATGATTCTCCCTTTGGAGGACCAAGACTTCTCTCTCCTAGATACCTATCCCGTTGGAGTAATTTTTTTTTTCACACCCTTCCCTCTGAAAGTTTCAGAGACTATCATCTCTTTGGGCTACTTCGCCTTGTTGAACAAACTATGCATTGTTCCACCATCGCGAACACACTTTGCTAGATTGCGACTCTTGGCCAATACAACTCTCGTCGCACCCCTCAAAGCCTAGCAACATGCTAAACCAGTTGCACACTTTAGCTTTCTACAGATACATCCTTCCCATGTCAAAGATAAAGTTTTCATTCTTCATGGCGTCAAGTTTCGATCGCCTTTGGGTAGCCACAATTTGTCCATTGACTATATATAAGCTCTTGCATGAGTATCAAATTCTTCGAGTTAGTAATTTCCCTCGCCTCTACGGGTCTTGCACAACTCTTTCTATCGCTAAGCAACTCATCCTTACTTGCACAATTAGATCCGTTGCCAAGCGCCCCCACTTGCATAAAGCACCATCAAGTTTGGTTGTCAATGTCGAGTCGTAGTTCAAACTCAGCCATCCCAACCTTTGTGCACTATACGTTCTTCCCAACTTGCTTGTTCTTGTGGTGCCTCTCATGTAAAGGGTTGGCCATATCTCTGAGTACGAATTTAGGATGTCTGCTCCTCTGAGTGACTCCTTTCCTCATGTCTCTATGCTTGTTTCCCCTCAAACGATTGCGTGTGCTGGTTGCCCTCAACGCAGCCCCGGTAGTTCCCTCACATTTGTATGCCAAGAGTTTCTAAGTGTGCTTGTCCTGCTCAGATATCATCTGTCATAAACTTAGCTAGATTTGCTCATATACCATCCACAGAGGGCTAGCCTCCTCGTAACCTCTTGGGGAACCCTAAGGATGTGTAAAAGAAAAGATAGGTTACAAGAAGCATTATACTTGGGATTCCACAAGTAGACATTTCAACCAATAGTTGATAGGCAATGTAAATTACAAACATAAATTTCACAAACTGTGAACGGTCTTGCGACAAAGGGTCTAAGGTGGTCCGTCGTATCCAAAAGTCCCCACAAGTGCTCACATGACATTATTGCGGAACAAGATAGCGAACCTGCTCTAGACAATACCTTAAAGGCCCATCTAGCCACGTGCCACCCGAGTAGCTCCAGGGTGTTGTATTGGTTGACACTTCGCAACACTCTGCTGAGCCAAAAATTATCCAAAATGGTTGCCTAAATGGCCTATTTTTGGGTAGTCTTGCCTCTGCTTCATGATCGCATACAACCTGTGTACAGGATTGAAATAGCTACAAAAGCGGACCAAAAAGAGGTTGCCAAGCCTGTTACAAGCCTTCTATATGCTATGCAAAGCATGATTAAAACCGAAAGACATGGATACATCGAACACCCTGTGTACAAACTTGTGCATGACATAGTAAATGGTGACGAGAGGGAATTTAACAAAGGTAAATAGAGTGTTTTCGGCTTTCAATTTAACAGTTCTCAATTTGGATAATAATTCTGAAAATAATGTGTCGGTGCACCTGGAAACCTTGGTTTAGCTATTTGATTACACATCTTTACTTAGAGTAGTGGCTGTTTCATTTTTCTTGGACAGATCCTGAACCTATCGAAAAGGCTTCGCAGATGAGTATTCTAGCTGCTTCTGCATGTTGTCCTACCCAATTTTGAAGCATGACTTTGATATCCTTTTGCTTTTGATGTTTTAGGATTTTTTTCATTTAAAAATGCTGGTTTTTTATATCGGATGAGCTTTCATAAATGACATAGTCCATAAGCCTGCACTAACAAGAAGCATCTAAGTATTTAATCATATGCAAGTGATTATAACTCTCTGCTGCACAAAACATCTAATACGTTATGATGGTGCTGCTATAGCTATGGGCTACTTTTTTAGTGAAAAGTTTAGTAAGTCACACCTTTCAGCCATTGAAGCAATTCATAGAATGAATTTACACCATGATATATACTTTGGATTATGGGTACCTGTAGTCCATCCTCGAACATGTTTCTTTTCTCATTTAATGCACATTATATTTTTGCTTTATCTTTATTAATATATATCAAGATGAAACTTCTACTGGGTGGATGAATTTTCAGACATCAAAGAATCCAAGTGGGCGTAAGCGCAAGCAACCTGTTTCATCGTCTGGACCAGCAAATAGTTCTGGAACTGCAAACACTGCTGGTCCCTCTCCAAGTTCAGCACCTTCAACACCATCGACACATACTCCAGGAGATGTAATGTCAATGCCATCCCTGCAGCACAATTCAAGCTCTACAAAGCCTTTGATTGTTTTTGGTCCTGATGGCACTGGAAATTTAACATCACCAGCAAACCAGCTGGTAAATTAACAAATACTCTTGGATTTTGTACAGTTATTCATAGCATCTTAGTTGTAAATTTGAGAAATTGTAATGGAAGCTCTCATTTTCATCAATATTTTAGTAGTCCATCTTGTGCGGTGGGATGATAAAAGTTGCATTGCAGGCTGATATTGATCGATTTGTCGAAGATGGTTCACTGGATGATAACATTGAATCATTTTTGTCTCATGATGACACAGACGCAAGAGATACTGTAGGTCGTGGCATGGATGTGAGCAAAGGTGTGTTCATATGTTATTCTGTAATGCCAAAAAAGGTTCCTTTCTGCTAATTAAAAGTAAATTACAAATGAAATTTGTTCGGTTTTCAACTTGAAGAAAACTTTTCTTGCATCATTTGTTTTTGATTGATAGGGTTCACATTTTCGGAAATAAGATCCACGCGAGCAAGTACAAGTAAAGTAGTTTGTTGCCACTTCTCGTCAGATGGAAAATTACTGGCTACTGGGGGCCATGACAAGAAGGTAAGATGAAATGTGAAATATGATGATGTTAGATTCTGTAAATCCCATAACTGATGCTCTTTCTATCTCTCTATCTCTTCCTATGAATTTTATGATTTCAATCCTTTGTTTATTTTTGGCAAAGCAGGCAGTGTTATGGTATACTGACTCTTTGAAACCCAAATCAACATTGGAAGAACACACTTTGCTGATAACCGATGTTCGATTCAGTCCAAGCATTGCACGGCTAGCAACGTCGTCTTTTGACAAAACTGTAAGGGTTTGGGATGCTGACAATGTGAGTGGGAGTGACTCTTCCTTCCATTTTTTCGCTTTGATATAGTCTTTTATGAACCATTGTTTGTTTTCGCTTTGTTCAATCCTTGTCTATGATACCCGGCAATATTAAAATTGCACTTGTTACCAAATATTCTATTTAATAGATTAGTGACCTCGGGCCAATTTATTTGGAACTTTATATCATGTAACACTCAGAAGTGAGCATTGAAGTAGAGTGGTATACAATTTGTTCACTAGGGTCAATTCTGATATAGGAACATGCAATGTCATTCATGTTTCCTTCTTTTTGGGTGTGTTTAATCAATTTGCTTATGATGAGATTTTGAAAAACGTGCTTAACAGGGCCTGCTGACCATTTACTAAAAAATAGTGTGGATGATAGGTTGCCCATATTTTCAATGTTTGTCATGGATACCGATCAAATATGTCTACATTATCTTCAATAAAATATTTATTTCAGTAAAAAAAATGCAATTTGCATATGTTGTTTTAATTTGTGCATCATATTCTTCTGATTGTTAGCTTTGTTAAGTACATTTACTGACTGAAAAATGTTGTTGTATCAAATTTCTTTGTTACATCTTGTCAAGGGTATCTATTGGTAAGCAATTTTGATAGTCATGATCATAGAAAATTTTCTGAAGTTGCATGGTTATAATTAATGCTGCTGCTACTGCCTAATCATATTTTTCCGACAAAAATATTGTTATTTGTAATTGTATCATTCCATCTTTGTGAGGATCTCTATTAGTAAGAAATCTTGATCGTCATCATCATAGGAGTTCTTTTGAAGTCGCATGATCATAATCTTTTTTTTCTGTTACTTCAGTGCCTTTTGAACCCTCTGAAGTACTAAACTTATTTGATCTAACTATGCAGCCAGGATATTCGCTTCGCACTTTTACAGGGCATTCTGCATCTGTTATGTCTTTGGATTTTCACCCAAATAAAGATGATCTCATATGCTCCTGTGATGGGGATGGTGAGATACGCTACTGGAGCATTAAAAATGGTAGTTGTGTCAGAGTTTTCAAGGTATGATTTGCATAATCTTGTCAACAAACTTTATTTCATAGTTCTGATGTTTATGGACTATTGCTCTTAAGACCTCTATACTTGACTTTTATGTTTGATTGATCATTTGTATTAATTACTCAACATACTTGGACTTTTACATCTACTTATTTCAATTTTTTGTAACGTTACAGGGTGGGACAACTCAGATGAGATTTCAACCTCGTACTGGAAGATGCCTTGCAGCTGCTGCTGAGAATGTTGTGTCAATATTAGATGTTGAGACCCAGGCATGCCTTCATCAATTGCAGGTTACTCATTAGTTGTTACTTTTCTGTATTGTGCCTTGTGCTAGCAAAATCTGTTGAGGTTCACCCCAAGACTACTTTAGAGTAGCAGATATAGTTCATTTTCATATTTCTGTTTAAATCCTTGCTTATATTTGCCATGATGTTACCATTTTTTCTAAGTATTGCAATGAATCTTCATTCTAATAAATATTTATTCATTTTCTATAATAGTTGCAATGCAGCTTCATTCTGTTAAAATTCATCTTCTTGTTCCTTGTGACTATGACTCGGTGATTTAAACATCTATGCTTTGGTTTTTCTGTTGCATGGTGCTTTTCATCAAACAAGTATCGTTGTTAATTATGGTGTTTTCCTAGTCCCGACCAGTGATTTAAAAACCGCTAGGTGTCAAAAGGCACCACGGTCCAAAAACGCCCGAGGCGCTCGCCCGAGCGAAGTGAGACACTAAAAATTAATAATATTAAAATTAATAGTATTAAAATTAAAATAATAGTGTTATACTGTATACTTTTAACAGTATACTTTAAATAGTATTAATAATAGTATTATTATAATAGTATTAATAATATGCTTTCGATTTCAAAAGAGAAACGAAAGAGAAGATAAGAGTGTAAGGGAAGACCGAGGGTGTTGAGAAAAGTGGGAGCGGCAGCGGTAGCGGTAGCGGCAACAACGAGCGACGACGGTGGCAGCGGCAGCGGTAGCAATGAGCAGTGGGACTGGCAAGCAGCGATAGAGGCAGCGATAGCAGCGGTTGTGGGAGCAGGAGCGACGAGCGGTGATAGTCGTAGCGGCAGCGAGAGCGGCGAGCAGCAACAGTGGCAGCGAGCAGCGTGCAAGGTTAGGGTTGGGGAAGTCGCGTTGATATCGGTGCTTTAGTTGGTTCGATTGAACCAACTAAAGCATCGAAGATCGAACCAGACCTAAATCGATGGTTCAATCGCCTGGTTTAACCCAGGCGCTCGCCCGACGCCTGGGCTCGGGTGAGCGCCAAGGTGGCGCCTCTTTGAAGCGCTGCCTGGAAATGAAGTGAGGCGCTCAGGCCTGACGTGTTCAAATTTCCGGTCCACTAAAGACAACTTTAGACAGAACTTATTACTTTTTGGGAGCTTGATTTCTTTGTAGTAATTCTTTATCAAACTTAGATGGATATGGAAAGATAAAAACAAAGTTTCACTTGAGAATGCATATGGTTTACTAAAGATCTGGATATTGTAGTTTTAACTAGAGTACCAAGATTGACATGCTGTGCAATTTATTTTACATTCACCAAATTCAAATTCTTGGAGAAACTTTTTTGCTCATGATACTTATGACTGAGGTGGCCGTTTATGCTAACACTCGGTCATTGGTTATGTTTAGAATTTAAAACAGTCTCTCCATAGCATGCTGGACATATACTCTTGATTCCCCCCACTTGAAGTGTCTTCTAACATGTTGCTAAGTTGGTTAAATCTACAACATAAATACATAAAGACTATTCATCTCCTTGTCATCAATTGGACAAGGTTCTGAATATTTCTGTATTTTATCTATTGGAATTTATCTTATGATATTGATGTGTTTTATCTGTTTTCAACCTTTATCGTCTATCCAGAAAACTGTGCAATTTGCTTGTGTTTTGCTCATCTTATGTGTGCATCTTTTCTCGTCCTTCTGTATGCTATGTTTGAGGGGTTTCATATAATGGATCAGGTACCTGATTTACTGTTGGTTCACTTTGGAACTAATTAAATTGCAGGGGCATGCAAAACATGTTGATTCTGTATGTTGGGATCCTTCTGGTGAGCTTGTTGTTTCAGTTAGTGAAGACTCGGTCAGGGTATGGTCTCTTGGTTCAGGAAGTGAAGCAGACTGTGTACATGAATTGAGCTGTAATGGAAACAAGTTCCACTCATGTGCTTTTCATCCCACATATCCATCTTTGCTGGTCATTGGTTGTTACCAGGCAAGTAATCGTCCATTACTATCAATGATGTTTTCTCTGCTTCTTTAGTTCATATTTGTTGAAAGGTTTAATTTTATCTTGTATATGCTATTCTGAAGCCACTGTGTTGTTCGTGTGTTCTTACTGATTTGTTATGCGTTGAAGCTTTTGTATCTAAAATTTGTTGTTACTCCAAACTCGATAATATCACTTTAAATACCCAAATGTAATATTGGCAAATTTCACAGTAGGCTACAATGTAGAAGATTCAACCTTCACTGATGCATGTCAAGAACAATAGTAACTCTCTTGTTAGAGCCTTCTCCAGTTCCAGGAGAAAGACTTTCTGGGATAGAATAAGAGAGGAAAATGAAAATTATTTTAAACTAATCTAATTTACTTTGGTAATGTTTTTACCCTAAAAATCCCATTAGAAACTCTTTTAAATATTTTATTTAATAGCTGAACAACTTGCCTAATCTTACTATGATGATATTGGAACTCTTGGACATAAGATAGACTCGAAACTGGAATTTTTTAGTAAATGATGGAATTGCATCTGGAAATAATACTAATTAGCTAGATCTAAACCTATTACCACTAGAACATAGTTATTATGCTTGATGCGTCCTTATCAGCTTAATTAGGACTTGGTTTTAGTTGATCGGAAGGCATAGTTGTGATCATCTTGATAAGAATTTATAACAGTCAACATTGATAAGAATTATAACAGTCATGTGACCTCACGAGTTAACTAGCTTAAAAGTTTTCATGTATAGTAACTCCAACTAATATAACTTGGACTCAAATTTTGAAAAAAAAAAAAAAAAGAATTCAAGTATCGATCAATGTATCAGGATCGGAGCCAAATGAACCAGGTAACCTTGGTCAAGCTGTCCCAAAGCTTTTGAAAGATATGGACTAGTCAGACATGTTTGATCTCTTGAAGTATTCGGAAGTTGATCAATAATCATCCCATATATGAGAGGAATGATGTTAGAATTTGTGCGAAGGATGGAAATAGATATGAATTAAAAATTAGTTTCACGTTACTAAGGATTGGAAGGGTCACGCAAGATATATTTAACTTGGTCCACAATCTGATGAGCCTATTCTCTTTGATTGTATTAGCCAATTTGGTAGTGTAGGAAAGGACTCAACCCCAGGAAGACACCTAAGCAACTGGAAATTTCTTTTTTTTGCTATTTACTATAATTTTTTTTGCAATGACTTTCTCTGGCGACGAGATGGACAACTATCTGCCTGCTCCTGTGTCACTAATACAAGATTCTGTATCATCTGCAACAATTTTTCTCAAATAAGCTAGCTTGATGTTGAAAAAAATTGAATGATATTCTTGCTGTATCAACTGGGTTTTCGATCATAAATCTGGATGGTAAACCGGTATCCTATAATATTCAAATGTGTTACCGCGAGATCTTTTGGTTGCTTACGGGATTCCATGTTCTTTCGTGTGCAGTCTCTCGAGCTATGGGATATGAATGAAAGCAAAACAATGACTCTTCCAGCACATGAAGGGCTTATCGCAGCCTTGGCTGTTTCAAATGTGAATGGATTGGTTGCTTCTGCAAGTCATGACAAGTTCGTCAAACTATGGAAATGAACTTGAAAGGTTGGTGGTTCCAACAGCTATGAAGCATGGTATGTTTTATGTTGCCAGGGCAAATGTGGTTGCTAACCTTCTTATATGTGACATCATGGGGAATGTTTTTTGTTGGTGTAGGTGGTGGTCTATGTTTAGATATTGTCCTTGTTTTTGTCCCGCTCTTATGCTTCTCCTCTGCTAGAGGGATTGGTTAGAAGAATAGGGAGGAGGCTTCATAGTTTTGTATCTTGTACCCATCAATGGTGTGGTTTTGAATGCCTTCTGTCCGTTCTTTGCGGGTCGCCTATTTGATCCTCTTTAACTTTACCTTTTTCTTTTATATTAGAAATTAGTTTAGTTTTAAGTGAAATTATTTAGAATACTTATCAATCCAACACTTCTATTTCGTGACTATTTTTGTGTATTCGAGGTTTGTTTCGAGTCCAACCATAATATACTGCATGCTTAAGAATCTTTTCCCGAGACCAAACTATACCTGACCTTTTTTTGACATTGGATTCTCGTTATCATCCATCTCCCATGCTCTCGAGAAATGGTCCGTATGTTCTTTTACTTTTCTTCCACGAACCAAAACAATAATGAGTTCGAAGAAATGAAGCTCGACTTGTACACTTTGTATCCTTATAGTGCATCCATCCATTTATTACATGTGGCTTCAATGGCTAAAATAGAATCAAAACCAGCATTTGATAAGGTAGTTTAGCTTCGCACGCCAAGCACAACACAAAACCAACTCGCAAGCAGACACTCACACCCAACTCGTACAGCACATGCACTCACGTCACATCCGTGGAAGCCATCGTCTCCGGCGGCGGAAACGAAGAAGCTACAGCGGTTTGAAGAGCTTGTCGAAGCACTTGGTTCGTTCGTCCTTCCAATCCAGCTGCCGCCACCACCGCACCTCGCATCTGATCTCTTTCAGCTCCGGGGCGACCAAGCTCAGCTTGTTGAGCTTGGGGCAATCTGCCACCTCCATGGTCTCCAGCCTCCGGAACGCAAATACTCTAGCCCCATGGCTCAGGCTCTGCAACCACTGCATCCACTTGAGCTTGATTCGTTTGAGATTAGGGAGGATAGCGATGGTCTGCAAGCCATCCATTGCCCCCTCGTCCTCCAGTTCTATCAGTGCAGGACCTAGTCCGTTGCACTCTTCAATCTCCAACTCCTCGAGGTTCTGAAGGCAGCTGCCCGCCCAGGCGAGCTTGGCTATCGGTAGATCCGAGAGACGAAGGCGTTTTAGATTCGAAAGCGCAGCAGCACTCTCACTAAACACCACCTCTTTTAGCTCATGTAATTTGTGCAGTCGGAGCTCTATCAAATTGAGCATGGCTTTCCCGAGAGAAAACGAGCATGGAATTGTGAAACTGGTCAATCCGTCGCAGTCTTCTATCTGGAGCCAGTGCGTGCGCATTGCTAGCCGTCGTGAACCACAGAGTCCTTGAAGAGCAGCCTCCGTGGCGATGGTGATGCCAAGAGCCCTTAGATCATCCAAGCCTTCCAGCTCTCCCAACGACGACCCCATCTCTCCGGCCTTTCCCGTCGACCATCCACTATAGCTGTCCATCATATGCAGCCACATCAGTTTCTCCAGCCCTGACATTATTCCACCAGCAATATCCCTCAGGGAATTCGTCGATAGCAATATCAAATGCTTCAAATTTACCAGGTCTCGAATGCTCGATGGCAGAGACTCGATTCTCGTGCCACACAGACTAAGATATTCCAGATGGACCAGATGGCCAATGTTTGCCGGAATCCTTTCTATAGCAACATGTTGCAGATTTAGGACTCTGAGGCACGGGATGCGGCCGAAGAAGCCATCTGGTATCGGCTTGAGTTGTTGATTGCTTCCAAGATCCAAATAAACCAACTTAGGACAATCCGGATTGTCCGGTAGAGTTTCTATTACGTTCCCAGACAGTGCTATTCTCTCCGCGACGTTCCAAATGCCAGCGTCTGGCGTTTCTTTCGCCCATTCTTTGACTCGGACATACCATTTGTTCTTCCTTTCCTCGCAGCCATTTGCAACCCACAGTATCATGGCACGAATCATGGGGTGCATCTCGAAGGTCTCGTCATCCAGCCTTTTTATCAAAGACGCTGCAGTCAGCTCCTGCAGCAAATGCGACGCCCTGCTCGTGGCATCGCCGATGTTCTCAAAGTCGGCTATGATCCCTTCGGCTATCCATAGTTCCATAAGTAGGTCCTTTCTGATGGGGCGCCCCTCTGCCTGTAGCGCGAAGCAGGAGGCACATTTCTGCAATTCACCGGACAGACGATCGTAGCTGCGTTTGAGAGGACCAAGAACTTCTTTTTCCATACCTGGAAGCTCGTGGGGTGCGTTCGTCATGATGTGGCCTTTCTCCTTCCATTCCTTGGATGTCTTTTTGTCTTGCATTTCTCGAGCGGTGGTGACGAGTGCCGCGGCCAATCCACCGCACTTGAACACCATCGCTTTAGCGCGATAGATTATGATCATGTCCACGTTGTTGGGTTCCTTCCCCCACAGAGTGGACTGGAAGAGATCCCAGGCCTGCTCCTCCGGAAGGCCTTCCACTTTGATCGTCTTCTGTGCACCCATCATACTGCAGACGTCCTCCAGTCGGGATGCGACGATGATCTTGGACGTGGACGGATTGGGAATTGGAATTCCCACGAGCTCGTAATTCAACGGTTCCCACAAGTCGTCCAGCAAGAGTGCGAAGTTCGACTTACTTAGGGCGCCGAAAAGCAGGTCTCTTCTCTCGATCTGCGTTTCTGGACACGGCAAGCTCAGCTGTTTGCAGAGCGAGCTCTGGACGTCCATCACTTCACCACGTACCTCGAGGTAGATAACCACGTCATAATCCGTTTGGCGTTTCAGGAAGTCATCGTAGAGACTTCTCAGGAGTGCCGTCTTGCCCGCCAGACCCATCCCGTGGACCCCGATGAAGCTCACGCTGCCGTCGCTTGCATGTCGTCGGAGCTGCTCGAACGCCTCGTCTGGGACGAGCGTTTCATCGGGCAAGGCCACCTTGCGGAATTTGCCGTTCCGTTTCAGCTTCCCCGCGGTCGCGACTGCTATCTCGGCTTTTCTTCTAAGCTGCTCGCTGGAGGAGGACGAATTCGCAGAGAGGCTGCTGCAAGCGCCCCTCCTCTTCAGCATGCTGAACTCCTCGTTCAGTGATCCGGTTTCTGTTTCGAGTTGTTGGATGGATTCCATCCACTCGATCACTCTGCGCTTGGGCTCGAGCCCCCGAACTTTTGCCACTTCCACCTCTCGGCTGACGGCCTCTCTTTTGCACTTCAGCTCTTGCACCTCTCCGGCCAAGAAGCCGAGGTCCTTCTCGAGTGACATGAGGTGTTCGCGTGAAGGAGAGCAGCAATCCCTGACGACGGAGTCGAAGATCTCTGTAAGAGAGCTCATAGCGGAGAAGATAAATAAATAGATGTGATGGAGGAGAAGACTCACAGAGGTACAAGGAAGAAGAAGAGTAGCACGCTGGATTTATAGCCTATGCAGAAGCGAATCCGTAGTTTTCTCGCCATGAAAGCAAACCAGTGATGCAGAAGCGAATCCGAATCTCACATCGAAAGCAAAGCAAGAGACTTCAGTACGGGGGGAATCGCTTGTCATGGAGAAGCAAACCGGAATTATACGAAGCTCACCAACAAAGCAAAGTAGAAAGCCATCCGGTCGGCAAGAACGGATCTTTCTTGGTTGCTGCCAAAAACCGGCAAAGGTACTAAAAGTACACAGTAAAAATAGGTTGACAGTAAGATTCGTTTCATACCAATATACCAATCAACTTTACTCAACTATACTGAAGAAACAATATCGAATGTACGCATAATATATAAAAACAAATCAATATATCACTCATCAATCTTTTATCGAATCGATATATACTACCTAATACTGAGCGATGAGAAAAAAAAAAGACTGTTGATATAAGAAAACTTGAATCCTTCTCATCATCTTAATGTGTATAATATCCCAAACACATAAAGGGGACCATAGAAACACCAAATTATTCCATCAAACTGTTGATATAAGAAAATAGATAATTTCATGGATCGTAGCAAAATAACAGACACTGATAAAAGTATAATTCTTTCACGAAAACTGATTGCTTGAACTTTGGGCTTTTGCCTGCTCAACAGGACATTCATTCCCTGTACCATTTGCACAAGTGCAAAAGAGCAAACAAAAGAAGCAGAGGATCTACTTCGCCATTTCATTCACAAAAACCTGATAAATCTCACTGAAAATTATTCTGTTTTGGATCTAAAGATGACTCGGATCATAGAAATGCAACACAACAAAGATGCAGATAAGAAAGAGAGAATGCCTGGTTCATGGTTGCTTCCTTTTGGTGTATCTCCTGCAACTGCCCATATCAAAAGAATCTGGTGCTGTACAGTTCTCTCTTCTTTAAACATGTGCATTATTTGGGGGAGGAACTTATTATCGATGAAATAATATATTTAAAGGGCAAGAAGACTGTTGTGTTCTATCATCTCCTTTGGAAGTTGAGGTATTTAATTGCCAGAGCAAATACCACAGCAAAGAGGACGCAGAAACCAACGACCATGACTGCAACTACACCCAGGAACTCATGCCTGAAACCAAAGTGGTGCTTCAGGAACAGCTTTATGCTCATTGAGTGAATACCATCTGAAAGATTCATGGGCGCATCTACGTCCCCAAACTGGGAAGTAAGTAGGCCATACAAAGTCCATGATATTGGATCAGCCCAGTAATACCATCTCCACCACCCAGGTATTCTCTGCATCGAACAAAACTGAGTTACATTATTCCCCATGAGGACATCAATGATACAAATGTAAAATGAAATCATTTCCCATGAAAAATGTCAAGATAATAATCCCCACAAACAACACTCGGTTTCTCGATCCGAACTTGCACAAACCGGGGTTGGTGATGGGACAAGTTTCATGGTGCAGAAGGGTAGGCTAATATTGGGGTGCAAACTGCTGCAGCCCAGAAAATGGTGCTTGGAAGTGTCTTGACTAGCTGGTGATTGTAACCGCAGAAAAAGTCATGAGAAGAGGAAGAGGAAGATGATGAATTGCAGGTATAGATGAGAATGTCATATGAAATACTACGATAGAGATTTCAATGGAATGTCAATTTAGAAAATGAGAGAATATATTCGCTTGATTATTGTCATATGAAACTCGTTGACAAAGATGAAATAATGACTGACATCATTACTACTGTATGTACCACAACAACTCATGTTCTTTGTTACATATGTGCAATTGAGGACCACAAATTCCAAAGGGCATTAAGATCAGTAGTCAAGGGAAACAAAAATATTAAAAAAATTCCCATACCTGAAATATCATGACTAATTTGCAATTGTGGTCTATATTATCTATCTATATGAGACATGACTTTCTATCCAGCACTTGAGGAAAATTTGCTTCAGCTGTGATTAACTAGATTCTCAAAATCATCTTAATCTTTATGGTAGAATCAAAATGATGTAACTTAACTTCACAACCCAATGAAACACATGCAACAGATGATACTTGATGTTTCTAAGGAAAAAAAGAAGAATTTTCAAATGTTTAAGTATCATAAAAACCACCCAATAGCTAGGGGAGAGACAGCAAAATAAATGGCTTTTATGTTACTGAATCTAATTCTATCATTTCAGAAGTTACTAAAACAACAGATGAAGAGACTAAAAAATATACATTTGACAAAGCAACTAAGGAACAATTGCAACGTCCATGAAGAATAACAATCAATAGGGATAAAGTATTCTATTATGTGTAATTACCGATTGGTGTCAATTCTTACTTCTAGGATAAATAACAAGAACTCAAAGTTGGTAATGTGAAAAAAACAAGACAAAAGATGTGGGTAATTTCCTGTTGTCACACTTGGAAATTGTACATTAAAGGGTAAACATGAAATCCGGAATGCTAGCTAGAGGGAGGATGCCTTTGCTACATGAGCTCTCATGTCTCTCCCAGAACATAGCGTCATGTAAACACCAACATGTGGGAGACAGTCCATGATTGACACTAATCAAACTAGTTGACTATTGAACTTCATTTTCAAGATAGATAATGATATAAGAAGCTAAATCTTAACCTTTTTTCCACTTTTGGCAATATAAACATTAATATCAAGCAATACTATTTTATAAGTTGTATTCTGATCGACCTGTATCTGCCATTTATCTCGTTGCAAAATTGGACTCTTGGATGTATGTCTGAATTTGATTCTTGTACCCATATCCCTATTTCATACTGAAGGAGAAATTCCTTGTTGATCGATTTTAACTCATAAAACAAGGAGATACATGGAAATAATGATCGATTCTTAGATAAACAACTCTATTAAAATCTAAGAAACAAAATTTCATATAAAATAGTTAAAATGGTACAAAGTCCTCTAATACAAACTAAACATATAAAGATGCAGTAGTTTTATTACCTGATGCGTGATCATGAACCCACTA
Organism: Musa acuminata AAA Group; assembly: GCF_036884655.1. Classification (NCBI taxonomy): domain Eukaryota; kingdom Viridiplantae; phylum Streptophyta; class Magnoliopsida; order Zingiberales; family Musaceae; genus Musa; species Musa acuminata. The sequence continues at coordinate 6,548,485 of NC_088333.1, forward strand.
AAGAGATTCCATAGTGTATAAAATGGTGCAGCAATTATCGGTGCAACAGTATGATTTGGAGTTATTGCGATCGTCATCATGCCGAAGAAGGTGAAGTACAATAAAGTGAAATACATAAAGAATATATACCACAAATACTTAGCCAGGCTCCACTCAAAAGAGCCCATACAGTAAAATATGGTGCCATAGACAAGTGTCTGTACAAGCACATATGGAAATTCGATAGAAACCTGCCCATAAAAAAGTGCACTGATTAGTTAAATGTCTAAAATGCACGAGTAAAAATAAAAAAGTTTTTTTCGATGATAAAAATAAAAAAGCTTGAAGTACATGAGACCTGAGCAAATGCAAATGGTAGAGCCGAGTACATTCCAGCTGCTCTCTCCCTGTAGGAAACAAACCTTTCTATGGAAACCACAGGTTGAACTGCAGTGGCATTGGTAATACCAATGAACAAGACAGCAGCATACATGGATCCCATGGCATTAAAGATATCCTGTTGTTTTTGCCTGCAAAAAGAGTGAAGACAAGTAATATTGAAAGTAAGAAAATATAAAAGGGGAAAATGTAAACAATTCTGAATATTGGCTTCCACCCATTGAATGAGTCAAATCAGAATATCCATACTTATATTCTTTTGAGTAAGAGGAGTTGTCACCCATTAATTAAAAGAATAAATATATAACATACGAGGGTTGTCAATTATAGAGAATGTAGGGGAGTTTATATCAAAATGCCTGTAAACAAGTATTACATAGTAAAGCAGTTTCAACAAAGAGTTCAAGTCCTTAAGTAAAGATGGGTGGTCAAATGCATGAGACTTCCACCGACAAGCAGAAAGTTTATTCCTGTGACTCCCACTATGGTAACTCATTTCACATAACAGAATCCTTAGCATACATTATGTCTCAAATTTAGCTCAAGGTTAAACATAGGGGTCAATATATCCAGCCTTAACTCTATAAATAAAAAGATTATTTTTGTGAACCCTGGCAGTAAATGAGAGAATTTTACTCTAGTACCAAGCCTCATCTCTCTGAAAACATCTTACGTGAAGAATACAAGGTCATAGCATCCAAAAAAAATACATCACAGAAGTGCTATACCAATCAGATTTCTGCACAACCATCAGAAATGATTTACTTCCGAATTCTGAATAAACTGGTAACTATAATAAAATATTGTATATCAACCAAACCAGATGTAAGTATCAAAGTCCTGTAGAAATATAAGAAAAAACAATCATGTGTAACACTCCATAAGTACCTTTTGGAGCCAAAACCCCAGCAGATAGTTCCAAACATCAAAGATATGATGACAGTGTAGAAGAAACGGACTGCTGTGTACTGAGGATTCCTCCAATAAGAGAGATTCTGCTTCCAAAGGCAAGCACGATATTGGGCAAGAAATGACTGTGAATACTTGGTTGGAAAACTCAGTTCTTTTGTTTCACTGTTTGGTTTGCTCAGATTCTCCACCAAATCCTTATTCTGTCTGGAAAACATAGAGCCCACAAAAAATGAAACAAAACCAACTGTTAGAAAGAGTCCCAATAGTTTTGGCAAAAACTAGACTTTTGAAATGAACAAGGATGTGATCTCCTTTTCCAAGACATACCGAAATAATTTTGATTTTCTATAATAATCAGCAAAATCCATGCCTAGGCGATTTTCCAACATAAGACTAGTCACTTCAAGCATCCATGCAGCAGGATTATAGCCATCCTTGATCTTAGGAACTCCAGGAATTGCCTAACCATTCAAGATCAAATGCATCTAATGAAAAAAATTATCCAACTCTTGAGAAGAAAATATGAAGAGCAGAGAAAAAATCATAACCAACCTCGAAAAACTCAACTAGCTTGCGAGATTTGGGACCTAAAGGACCAGCATAAATAAGTTCTCCTCCATGCTTCATGAACAGAAGCTGTAAACATTCATGAAATATAAGAGAACCAGAAAAAAAGCAAAAATTTCACATAATACATACCATTTCTAAACAAGTGAGAGATATCTAATATAAAGCAGATTTTCCTTTTGTTTGCCTGTGGTTTCTGAAAGCATAAATTTTAGGCATATTACTTACTAAATTTTCACTCTGAATGATCTTCAATGAAACTTTATTGGCAGACAGGAAATAATACAAGGCAATTCTCTCAATCATTGCACCTTGGTTTATGGTGTTGATGACTAAGAGTGTGCAGCATGTATACAAAGTGAAAGGTCGGATTTTGCACATACAAAAATGATAAAGGCAAATAACCAAATTATGTTGAGATTTCCTTAGAGTGAGTATAACTTTATATATTAAAAAAAAGAATCTTTAAATTAAAAATAGAGAAAGTGAAAACCTCATCGAAGGACTCAAAGATGTCTATGCTTGGCTGATGAATTGTGCACACGATTGTTCGCCCAGTGTTAACTATATTTCTAACAGTTCTCATGACAATTGCTGCAGCTCTGGCATCCAATCCTGATGTTGGTTCATCCATGAAGACTATAGAAGGGTTTGCAACAAGCTCCACAGCTATCGTCAACCTTTTGCACTGTTCTGTGGACAACCCGTTGATCCCTGGAAGGCCAACAAGGGCTCCACTTAAGGAAGTAAGTTCCACAAGTTCCATTACCTCTCTCACAAAAACCTGCAAAAACCCTCTCGTGAATTGTTAAATGAGATGTCAATGCAAAAATAAATAAATACAAATGATTTAAGGCGATACCCTTCGAGTGTCCGGATCAACATGAGAAGGCAAACGAAGCCATGCTGAAAATAGTAGTGATTCTATTACAGTCATACAAGGAGAATGGACATCATTCTGCTCACAATATCCAGAGATTCTTGCAAATGTTGCTTGATTTTTTGGAAAACCAGAAATTGTTATGCTACCTTCAATATATCCGCCAGTTTTCCTACCAGCCAAAACATCCATTAGGGTAGTTTTACCAGCACCACTTACTCCAACAAGTGCTGTCAGTACACTAGGCCTGAATGCTCCAGTCACATTAACCAATAATTGTAGCCGATCCTCTAATATACCCTGTTGCTTCAGTTCCTGCCAGCAGGATTGAATAAGAATCATGAAACATGTGAAGGCACTTAACATGGAAAGGGCAAGAGAAAGAAGTGCATAGACCTACCAGTGGTACATCAACATAGTAGTTAATATTGCTGAAACTCATGGAAAGAGGTTGAAAAGGTAAAACCATGCCCTTCTGTAATTCCTTACCATTTGTTCCTGTATGAAGAAAGAATAACACAATTTTCACAGAAGTAAAATGGAGACACAATAAGTGTTGCCACCTACGTAATGAAGTAAAATTACAAGGCCATCCAGTTCAAAAATACTATATCATCTTAGAAATCCAAATTAACAAGCCAAACTGTAATATGAGTAGATAAACTGTAGATTATCAAAGGAAAACACCAAAATATTTCTCAAGTTCTGTGCCCAGAGTCCTAACCTGTTTGTATGTTTGGGCTCAAATAAGACCTTAATTCAATGACAAGTTTCTCCCCTTTCCTCCTTTTCTCCCTCTCTTGCAGTTCACTTTTTGACACCACAGCTTGTTGCTTTCCTAGCGCTGCACATATTTAAATGAATATAATATCCAGAAAGTTAGCACTAAGAAAATTGACATACGCTTCTCGGTTCAACGCAACTTACGATTAAGGTAGGTCAAGAACAGAGTAAAAAGGATGTTGAATAGGATTGTGTAGCCAAATAATGCACAGATTCCAATCCAGAACCAATAACTTTCAGTAAACATGCCATATTCTTTCAATGCTGATTCACCTAAAGTAATGTTATCCTTGGCAACTTTCTGCAACAACAGAAATTCATGCATAAGGATCACATCTAATCGCTATCAACATGACATTTTTAGAATAAGAAATAAATACAAAATCTTTGTGTAACTAATCATTATCAGTAGAATGAAAGACATCAGCAGGCAAATTAACTCATTTGACATTTCTTCTACATTGCAATGTGCCTTCATGTATGAATTTATGTGGAAACAAAAGGATGTTCATTGGACGGAGTAATGGACATAAGGATGATTATCCTCCTTGCAACTTGACATCTAAAGTTTTCCTTTTACTATCACACAACCGTAGCTCATCAAACATTCTGCATTCCAAAAGCTCTTACAATTTCCTACATATTTGATCAGTTACTTCATATTCAGTTTTTGACTGGTCATACTGGAAGGTTGCATGTTCTTGATTTTTCACAAAATAAACAGCTTTTATTAGTCAGATCTGTAAAAAGAATAAGCAAACAACTTCTCATATTGTATCTAATATAATTATGAACTGCTTGAGTCACTGTATAGGTTACTTCATTATAATTTTTAATCAACTAAGTTAAATCATATGGTCATCAGTAACAATTAAGAGAGAAAAAGGAAAATAGAAAAAAAATTGTGATACTAATTGAAAGCAACAGTGAGTGCCTTGGGTCACATCATACTGAAATAATTATCCAACAAATTGTAGTCTTATGATGATCGACTAGAAGTTCTTGAACAAAAATGATTAACTAGCATCAGTACTCCCTATGCCATGCTAATTACTCATTTTGAACCAGTTAAAGGGCCAGCAAGTAAAGGATAAGCTAGTTACCAATTAATATTGCTCACGTTTATACAATATATAGCCAGTATCACAAGTGGTACAAAGGCAACCATTGTGTTAGTTTGAGAACATCAACCTCTGAAAATATCAAGTTGAGACATTATAACAAGCTTCCACAAAGTTTGTAGCACAAACAAATTGCTATCATTATACTGAAAAATAGGAATTATTAGATGCACTTTACCTTGTCCCAAGAATGTCCAAGTAGCTCATTAATTGAAATAGCATTCTGTGCATACATCAGGGGAGAGATCCAGTAGCCCCATATCCACCAACTTGGGATGCTATCTGCAACAACAATTGTGTATGTACAGTTTCAATAAAAGTAGACACACAAACAAGAAAGTATTGCATAGGCAAGGTCTCACCTTTTGAAATTATAAATCCTCCAAGAATCATGACAACCAACATTGCGAAAGATCCAAAAGTATTGGCAACGATCATATTACGACCCAAGGAAGCCATCACACGGAAAAGAGCTAAAGCCATTTGATGAAGAAAGAAAAGCAAAAGGAATTGTGACAGGAATCTGCAGCATAATTATGTCATACAACTACTATATTGTGATTCACCGATATTGAAGTTATTTTATTCAAAATATGATAAAGGATCACCTTGTTATTTGTGGATCATAACCAACTACATAATATGTAACTGCCACCCACATTCCAGTCTCCATAAGTGAAGTTGGAATGCTTAAAATCCAAGAAGGAATTGTATATGTCCAAGCAGGATAAAAGTTCAAGTCCCTGTGCTTGTAGATCACTGGAAGCTTAGTTATCAACAAGGAAACTTCAGTGAACCCATTGAACAGAATCATTATTAAAGCAAAATACAGTGCTCCAACATAGACAATTCCATCATCCACTGAATTACGGTGCATGGTTGTCCGGAAAAAGACCGTCATTGTAATGAGGGCAACAAGCAAAAGCTGCAAAACCAATTAATCATCAAATTAGAGCATCTTTAACATAGTAATCCCAGAGCCTCAAACTATAAAGTACCATTTCAATATTTAACATTTAGGAAACACCATTCCTAAGGTTAGCCAATTGACCCATAGAAACCATGTAAACCATGTGGAGACATCAAGTTGAGCATCTAATAACTGATTGTCCTTGTATCATACTATCAGCAAATAGATTTAATTAGGGGAAAAGAAGAAGAACAAGTGAAAGCACAATATTTCAAGAAAGCCTGGATTGTGTGGCTCTTTATTAATGCCCTTTTAAAGGTTCCAGGAACATCATTTGTCTAACATCAACAGATCCTGTTCATAGTGCTTACTGAAAAGGGTGGTTCAACTTCAACCTAGAAAGATGCTTTCACAATCATTGTCCAAGTAAATATAACTAAAGTTGTTATGCTGGTAAAGCAACTACCGGTAATAATTGTAGATTCTCTAACTCACTCATCTACTCTTGAAAGCAGGAAGGCTGGGAAAAATGATACCTGAATGAACTTGAAGACATAGACAAATGAATTCCTCTTCATTAGTAACAGTTGCCATGCAAAGTTGACCTTAAGAAGGTCAAACCTTCTCTCACCATATCTAGATGTTGACAAAGCTGCAGGATGGTTATTATGTCTGTTATATGGGACAGCTAATTCCTCGGATAACCTCTTACCGACATGAAATGAATTAAAAGCATCTGCAAACTTTGATACAGGTATAAATTGGTATGGACAGTCATCTAGATACCAGTACTGCTGCTGGTCTTTTTTAGATGTAACCTGGAATGTTAAGGAGAAAGAAAAAAAACCAAAAAAGTAATATATGTTATAATATTTAGATTTCAAATATTTCAAAACAGAGAAGTTCAATTTCTTACTTCTTGCAAAAAATCAGCAACATTTTTCCGTTCAGGGCACCTAAAGCCCATATAACTAAAGAATTCGACAGCAGCATCACGAGGTCCTTGATAAACAATTTGGCCCTCAGATATAAGAATGATATCATCGAATAACTCATAAGTTTCAGGGGCTGGTTGCAGCAAAGTGATTATTGTGGTTCCATCAAGTGCATGAGTAGAGTGTTTCAGATACTTAATTATTTGGTAAGTGGTTGAACTGTCTAGCCCAGTTGAAATCTCATCCATGAACAAAACTCTAGCTGGCCCTACAAGTAATTCACCTAAAAAGCAGCAAGAAAATTAGATGTATCATTAAAAAAATAGAAAACAAAATAATTCATCAAAACAATTAAGAAAGTATGAAATGAGAAATAATAAAAAAGGCGCAAAAGAACATCGGTGACCTACCCGTTGTTAGACGTTTCTTTTGCCCTCCTGATATACCTTTAATCATCTCATCTCCAACAAGTGTGTCAGCACATATATCCAGCCCTAAAATCTTGATTACATGAAATTTAATACTTCAGAAAACACGAAGGCACATAAGATAATCAGTTGGAAGGACAAAAAAATTCTCAAGCAGCCAAAAGGTTGAAAAGAGAATTGCACAAAGTGCCATAAAAGTTGTGCAATTAGCAATGATGTCCAGACACCAGAAAGCTAGACAACAGGAACTTCCCAAGATCCCAAAGTGAACAGTCCATAATTTAATTAGCATCAACCGATGCTTAATTAACAAACCATACTATTAGGTTGTTCTAAGATTCAAGCTTCAACTTGTCATAGTTAAATTTTCAAAAAGGACTCAACCTAAACTGAACTTATGCCAAGGAATACCTGGACAAGTATCTATATGATACCTCGCGGACTGAATTACTACTGATGAGAGACAACTTATAGGTCATCCAGTTTGTACTGATGCTATGAGGGAATCTCTATGGTCTTACTTGACCTGGAAAGTGCTTTATGAGGAAGACAAGACAAATTTTAGCCTGAAATACAGACACCAGTTATGTCACAATATGAGCATATAGCTAATTAGTTGGATTTATGTGTACATAGATACAGAATGATATCTACAACCAGATATAATAACTGCATTTAGTACCACATCTGTTTGTTAATGTATACCTTGCATGTATCCAGTACAGTGATTCATATACCATGCATAGTTTGGTGTAGACTTGCAACAAAAAATTAGTTACAATTCAAGCAATTGCTGGTGATAATTTAACATGCCAAAGCAAAAAACGTAACATATAGTGAACTATGCAAAATACACTCATATATTACCCCAGAACAAATATTTTTGTCAAAATAAATGTATATCATTACAACTCACATTTCACTAGAAAACAAGATAGATAGATGTACAACAAGGTTTATTCAAAACCAAGAATCACAAGTATTAAGCAAAGAGTCAATGATTTCACATCATCAATTTATTTAATAGATAATTAGGATTTGACTGCTTTTAAAAGTCAGAGATACTTTTTTTTTTTTAAACCATGTTTAGAATTGCCAAGATTGAAAATGTAGTCATGCTATCCAATATTAAGATGACCAACAAGCAAGGATAGATATAGATAGCCTGAAAAGAGAAGAATAACTATATTTCAGACTGACAGCTTCACGAAAAACATTCAAATGATTGTTTAATTGTCATCCTAAAGGGCAAAAAGATGGCATTAAAATCATGTGTCTGTCTACCTTTAGTATATACTCCACTACTAGGTTGGTCTGCTTGCCCTCCAGAGCTAGTGCCTTGAAGGAAAAAAAATATAATAAGCACTTGATACAAGCAACAAGTCTAGAACTACAGCTTCTTCTATGCATGATTACTAACCTTCATAAATAGATCTAGATCCTCATCAGGTTTTATTCCAGCACTCTTTTCTCTCCGTGAAAGTTCCATAAGCATATCTAGTTATTGTTTGATTCTTTAGCTCAAGCTACATGGTTGACAATGTGAAAAAAAGGACTTCAAGTTTATCAACTCACCATATTTAATTCCAACACCTTGACAACGTCCTGCAAATTCTAATGTCTCTCTGACTGTCATCTCTGCAGCATGCCAATCTTGCTGACTAACATAAGCAGATGTTCTTTGAGGAACAAATTCATTCAATTGATGCCCATTGTAAGTAATGTTCCCTGACATCTGAAACAACTTCAGATTTTGGTAACCTGACAAGAAAGACAGAACATGGAAAAAGAAAAGAAATATAGGAGACTTTGATCCCTAGAGTTTGGCTCTTTTATATTTGATATATCATGTTCTGCTAGATGGGTAAAGCATTTATGACTGCAAGGTCGCAAGAAACTCTTCTTACAGTCTTCAGTGTAAATGAAGACTTCTGCACTTACATCTAGGCCATGTGATGAGAATACTATGTGATTCATCACATATAATTGCAGTTTCTTACTGAATATCATGAATAAAGATAGCAAACCTGAAGATTGTTCCCTAGTCTTCCAGCAAGTGCCAAAAGCAAAGTTGTCTTTCCGGAGCTTGGTGGACCCAAAAGCAGTGTCATTCTGCAGAAATCCACAAATTTGAGAATCCAGAGCAGATCATTGGCCATGTCAAAAATTTGATTGGTGCTCTATTACCTAGAAGGTCGGATGATCCCACCAATACTATCTAGTATTGTCAGTTTCCTCCTCCTACCCCGAAAGATCCTCAGATACCTCATGAAAGCCTTGCCAAGAAAATTTAATATGAGTCCACAGAGAAGATCGACTTTTATACTGAAACCTAGTGTCTGAGCATATGCAATCATGATAACAGGTTTGTTATAAGTTACTTTCTTAACAAGCCTATTGCCAAAAAATAATGCTCTGTAGTTTCTCAGGTTGCTAATATCAGGTTACTAGTTATCTATTTTAATGCATACATGTCTGTCACAAGTACCGATAAAATGTTGATCCACCACAGAATTGTAAAATTAATTTGCAGAACCAAAACATCACACCGAGAGATCAACGGATCTAGAAAGAATGGAAAGTAAAACCTACCTCTGTCATGTTAAAGATAAAATTGGGAATTGTGGGCAATGCTCGACTTCCTACGTGAACGTATGCATCTACCTTCAGCTCTTGAAAACGAACCTCAATCTTCGGAAATTCCAGATTTACTCTACAAGTTCAGAAGACATCGAAGAAATCAAGAAACGTAAAACAAAAGAATGACAACTTTAATAAAATATCTAAAACTGCATCGTAGACATTTTAGACATTTGCATGCCAAGGCATGATCAAGTTTTAACAATTACATTATGAACGAAGAAATTCCATTTCAGTAGACACAGACTGTCACAAGCGGGAAAAGAATCATAGAGGAGTTTTGTAGAACGTAAATAGAGATGGCTAAGAAATTAGGGACCAAATGCCAAGACCGTAAGTATAGACGAGTGAGAATTGAGGACGAACTGACAAACGAAGTCATAAATGAAATCAAATCAAATTCGGGAGCGTAAATATGGCAACTTTCTAAAATGACCAGTCATGTAAAGCCGCATTATGATCTAAAAGAGAAGAAAACGGAAGTTTGCAACCCAGAAATCGGAAAAAAAAAATGAAGAAAAAGGGAAAATGAAGCATTTTCTTTGTATTCTTCCCCTACGCATCGAATCGCTGGCGGATCCGGCGAAAGAAGTGCTCGGCGTCACCGGGGTCGCCGAGCAAGCGGTCGATCAAGGCCGTACGATCCCCGGAGCTAAGCCTGGCGACGTCGACCTCGGAGTAGTCCCCGGCGGCGCCGCGGAAGATCCCTCGGCGGACACGGGAGTAGGTAGGGAGACGCTCGAGGGCGGCCCAACGGAGTGCCTCCTCGTCGTCCTCGCCGCATTCCCGGAAGGAGCTGGACCTGGAGAAAACCGCCTCCGTCGCGTTCCACATCCGGAACCCCGCATCAACCCCTGAGCTAGGTGGGAGATGGAGAGGGAGGAGGAGGTGAGGGTGACATTAATAGCAGCAACAAATGAGCACCGCAGCAGCAACAGCAAAAGCAGGAGCACCGAGGCGACGCGAGGCGAGTGTGGGGCTGTTCCAGTTGGAGGCGAGCATTTATTGCTCTCCGCATTCTTACGCCCACCTCCCTCTCTCTCTGTCTCTCTCTCTCTCTCTGTTCTCTGAGAAGAGGTTTACGAGGGAAAGGAGGGAGTTAAAGCGCAGTTGGAAGGGTATTCGTGAAGCTTTGCTGGTCTCGGTAAGAGGAGGAGGGCCTCCGTGACGACGTGGCTGCGCCTCACCTGTCTTGGCTGGGACAGGCAAAAGGGTTCAGGAAATGTGAACCTCCCCTCCGTCCACGGTTCCAAAGATCGTGTTCATCCGTATTCAGTCCAACCACCAACCACGAAAACGTGTGGCTTCCCCTGCGTCGGAAACCTGGGCCCCATTCTCAGTCTCCAATTGAATGGTGATCTTCTGTGATGGAAGGTTTGGTCCGGACAGTTGAAAGCTCCGTTCCGGAACCCTGACTTGACCGTGTCACTTGATTGTCACCTTTTGAGCTTTTCGAAACCATCTTTAAGTAATATGAATAAAAATAAAAATAAAAAAACACTTTACGATGTCATAAACTTAATTTTTATAAATTTAACACGTAAAATATTAGTCTAATAATATAAGGTTAAGAGTTTGAAATCTGTTGTCATAAACCTTAATTAGTAAGGTGGGAGAATCAAATCTAATCTTCAATATTTACTTTAAAAAACATAATATAAACATTTTTAATACTTCTAAGTTAAATGAAAAATCATACCACTCTAATTATTTCACTAACCAATTTAGCTATAATTGACAACAGACATGGATTAATTCAAATCAAGAAAAATTAGCATGATCAAAATTACATGGAATATGACTTACAAGCTAAGAAAATTTCATCTAAATTGCCTGCATCTAAACACCAAAGTACAAATGCAAATACTTGCATCTAAAATTACAGGCATGTACGGTTGGAAGATATTGCTGGGTTGGCTGCATTCATAGCATGCGATCACAATCGGTGGAGGTAAATGATGGTGGGGAATTGGTCAGGTGTTGGCTGCCTTGGGAGGAAAACATTACCCCTTGTTTAATCAAAATTATGATATATATATATATATATATATATATATAATCTTCTATATATATGTCGACAATGGCTTTATAAAGAATGATCGGTTCCAAGATAAGCCAAAATATGCACGAAATTTCCTATATGTGCACTAAGCCAACAGACACACTCATATACACATTGTTCTCTTGAAGGATCAAGTGTCCATAGGGATATCCCTATTTAGTGTCGGTCACGATCTTATTATGGGGATGACTAATTTATAGTTTCATCGTCCCATAAGTATGGAGAGTGACTTGAATCGCTTCATGATCTTTTCAGCTCTTTTCTCTGACGACCATAGCAACTGGAGCTTTCATGTCTTGATCGAAGAGAGTGAGAGAGACCTTCCAGTAACTGAGAAGGGAGGCGCAATAAATACTAATCCTTGCCTTGGCTGATGATAGAAAGCTAACATGGCCAGGCATTACATCAACAAGCTCTCGCTTGACTGTGGACTTGGATGAACTCAACTCGGTGCAGTGAACTGAATTGGAGTAGGCTTTCTCTCGAGTTTTTTCTTGTCTTGAGTGCTATGTTTCTACTTCCAGCAGTGGTTACCGATGCCAGCTATTGAACCGGTGTTCTACACACTTGAAGTTGCACAGTGCCCACAACTTCAGAGTCAAAACTTTCACATGGTTGTGTCTAGTGATGCCTGTGATCCTAATAAGACAACTTTGGGTTGTTCACCATCCGAGAGAACTACCACCCTCTCACATCATCTCTTTGGATGAATAAGAGGTGAGTCGAGGCTTGGATTAGAAACCACTTCTATCTTTTCAGTTTATGATTTGGACCTGCAGTTGACTCATTAAGCCATGATAGAGAAATTAGGCCCCATAGGTTGGATGCAGAAATCATGTCTAGTTTCAAGTGTTTTGTTTTTTGATTGAAGATTAAGATAACTGAGTCCAGTTTCTGCACTTGGGGTGCTCCATCTGCTTTCTCTCATAAAGTGTGTAACCTACCAAAGAGACTCGATGGCACATTGACCTATCAGCTTGCAGTTTTGTCCATCCTCTTGATACTAATATGCTACAAGTTTCCAAGGAAGACAAACTTTTCCAACAACCACCCAAGACTATTTAGTCTTCTATAATTAAGCAAAAGCTAGCTGGAACTGTTGGCTTCTTCTCTTATTGGCGTTTTAGATCAACATGCTGCCGTACTTGAGAGCATTTATAAGACAAGGCAGAAAGGTTGGTCTGCATTTATAGCTCTTCCCTGAGAAGGAAGAAATGGGTCTAAAGATGTGTCAGCACTGGAGGCCCACTTGTCTCCGGTAGCTGGGTAGATCACCTTCCTCTCAGTTAAATATCTAGTTGTTTGCTTGCATCACAGACAACCAAAAGCTCTGATGATCTTTACTGAGAGGTATATATATATATATATAGAGAGAGAGAGAGGGGTTTAGTTGGAAGTGATGTGATGCATGAGTGGTGGTACTACAGTCACGCCACATCACCTCTCAAGTGATGAGCTGCGTATTATGGATGTGGTGCAGTACTACCAGCTAAATGATATTCCCATTGATGATAGTTTATGAGGCCCACATGCATGCAATGATGCACGTCAGGAAACATGTGGTCAAGTGAATCCTCAGGCAAAAAGTTCAACGCGAAGTAGCTGGTGGATCACCTAACAAAGAAGCTCACCACAATAAATCTACAGCTTCTACTTGGCCAGTGTTCATCTCTGAACTGTAGGTTCTCTCCACCCCCATTTTTGTGCTGGCATTTACGACTTTCTCGAGGTTTCAATGCATCATTCATGATGAGGCTTTAGTGCTGCAAGACTCGCAACCATGCAGAGGCTTCAAAGCTGCTTTAACTAACAATGTCGCTTTGTATAATTGTCCTACTAAATGATTCACATATTACGACTTGCTATTTGGATACATGTACAAGTTGTTCGTGGATTATATGGATAAATAATGTTTGTCATGATAAACTTGGTAAGTGAATTACATAAACATATCTTATGTGTACATAACTCTATATTTCTCATAGTTTTCTAATTACATATCACGTAATAAATTTAACTTTTCAGATCTCTTGAGAGATCTATATATAGTTCCGAATCTCTTAAACCATTCGATTCCTTTGTTCTTTGTGGTTTATTTCTCGGAGAAATTACTCGATTAACTTTTCGTCTAATAGCATAGTATAGAAGTACGCTCATAACTATTGGAAAGGGTCAATATATCATTCCTTCATATCGAATCATCTGCCCACACCATGCCATGCCTTACATTTACTCCTTAAGAGCAAGCTGATTATTCCAATTCGAGCATGTTATCTGTACATCTATGAATATTGTTGTTATGAATAGTGTTTACATGTCTAAACATCAGCTGTAGTGCAGCATTGATGAATTTAGCGATGCTTAATTTATGTCATTCCACTGTTTTCTCTTTGGCAGTCATTTCCATTAAAATCGGAGGTACAGTACTTATAGGTTGCATGCGATCTGTAAGTACTGCGTTGCCTTGGCCATGTCAGGGAAGCAGGCCATGCATGGAGGCGACCAGTGATCGGAAGAATCATGTGACAAAGAGGACGGTGTGCAGCAAGTGCGGCATTTCTCATGTCATCATCTATTCGAATCTTCCTATTTGCTGCGTTCTTGGCTTCCTTTGCTTGATCTCAAATGTTTAGAGCTTTGAATCTGATGCTGTTCTTCGTTCTTTTCCGACTTGGGCTGAGTGCATGGCGAAGTTTTTCGGGCTCATAATCTACGGAATATACACATTATGTGTAGCCTAATTAAGATTTAAATACAGATGTCTCTGCTTTGATACCACACTAAATTCTTGGTCGCTACTGGAAGTAGGAAAAGTCTTGGATTACAGAACGGTACAAAAGCAACGATTCCATAGTCGCACATAGCCAAGGCCACGAAGCAGAGAACGCGACATGTTATGGCTACATGCTTTATTGATAGACAGAGAGCAAGCTACATACTGCAAACTTGTCTCCTGACATGGTTTAGTTGCAGCAACAGCAGAGGCAGTCCAAGCAGCACTCGCAGGTCTCGTAGCAGCAGAAGCAGCAACATAACGCGAACAAACTGCACAAAGATAGGCATACATAAGTTTGTTTGATGGGAGCATAGCAGCATAACATTGTCTTATCTTCTTCCCTCTTCACTCGACCAACTTGCATGGTGATCATTGTGAGTCCTCGCTCACATGATTCACTTGTAAGGTGCCGAGGACCACCCCACTGCTACAGCTACAGCTGAGAGAACCCACAACAAAGGCAAGCGGGGGTACCCGATGCCTCTGTGCCTTCTCTTTGACGGTAGAGAAGGTTCTCTCTCATATGCTCTTTATGATTAGGATGAACTTGGGAGTCAACTTGACTAGGGTTGTGAGGTGAAGCTTCTTCTAAAGAGCCAGTGGAGGCAGTGATAGGACATTTAAAGGAGGCTCCATCAATACAATTACAGCATGTACATCGCATTATTGATTATAGAGATGAGTTCAAGACAGAACAGATGATGACTTTTACTTCATAGCTAGAAAATGAGATACTGCAAAGCAGGGAATTCAATTTCATATGTGGAAGTATTGATGCTTAAAAATCATCAATTAAGCTGCTCTCAATCTACTCCGATGCTTAACCATCCGTCACAAGACGATGCACTAATCCATTTCAAAGGAAGCTATCATGCTTTGTGCCTTTACTCCAAAATCTTCATAGATACTCATCCATGGTGTAATCAGTCATGAACTCTTCACTCCATGGTCTTCCAGTTGATTCCAATTCAAATATAATCAGAAAAGGAGGCTAATTACCAAAAATCAATACAAATTAAAAGAACAAAGAAGAATAAAGACGATATTACCATTCATCCAACCTGTATGCTTCTTGCTTAATTACTTGCTATTAGTCTTCGAGGAACATGTTCATGCACGTATACATCTTTAGCGGTATTAAGGATGCCTTAGAATTGAACAAAACCTAACCAGAGGAGGAAGAGAGGGGAGAGAGATTCGCAGTGCAAAGGTTTACCAGGCATAGAGGCATCCTTTCTCCTCGTGGCGCCGCTGGACGTGGTCCAAGTACGACATGTCCTGGGCGCCCGGCGGTGCATACATCTTCCTTCTTTTGTATGTAAGATGGAGATGGTGGGAAGAAGAGAGGCAAAGATGAGAGTGAGTGGGTGAGGAAGAAGAAGATGATCCGCCCTTTTATACAGAGAAAGAGAGCTGTGAGTTTGGATTCCTTCGTATGAAGGATAAGAGGGTTTGCTTCCAACCTAAGGCTCTCCCGATCTATTAATTTCTTTGCCGTCATTATCTTCTCTTAGACTTCGACAAATTCCTTACACCATGCCGTCCATAAAAATGAATTCGCGAGCGTTCAATTATGCCGAAGTTGAGAGATCAATGTTTGAACCACACGTTGCCATGTTGGTGGGCACTGTGCGCAGGCATCAACGGGTGGTGCACGCATGGTAACGTGGGCTTTTGCCTGGGAGTGGAGATCCTCGTCTTAATACAATATGATGCATAGAGTGGTCTGGGAGCCAATAAGATTATGTCCGGATATAAGCCAACTCAGTTTTGACTCTTATATTTTTATGGAATAGAAAACAATTAGAAAATATAAGTATGATCCACGAGGCTGCACGATTAAATGTCATAAGATCCGAGATACCGGATCTGAAATAAATACCTAAAATATAATGAAACTGTGCTGCCAGGGCTCTACCATGTTGATTGGCTCCCCCTCTAAAGTGGAGAGGGATGGATTGTCTGTTCTTCCCTTTGGATCTCTAAATCTACAAACTTGTCACGGTCTTCCCTTAGCCTACAATATATTCCTTTGTAATATCTAATATGGACATCTGGAAATGAAGTAAATGGCATCTAACTCATGCAACATATGGATAAGGATAACATTTCAACTTCTTGTTAGTTCGTACTTGTATGTGATCTAACTTAATGGATGTGATCACCAGACCTAACACCATCTCTCCGATCTCTATAATTTGACAAAGCTACATGGTAACCAGTGATGTGATCTCTCCTCCTCGTGTTCTCGAATCGTAAGTCTTACGTTGTTCTTAAATGCGTCTCCGCCACCATCATCAAAATCCACAAAACAAGCCCCAGTCAAACGGACTCGTAGAAAGTAGGGCCAAGTGTCATCTGATATGAAGTCGAGGCTGCTTCTTCCCTCCGCTGCTCTACCTTTTACGGTCTTCATCATCTTCTGCAGGACGGTGTGGGCGTCGGAGTCGGCGGCGTGCCAAGTTGAGCTGCCTGCGTATATTTTGGAGTCGTGTGCCGCTGCGGATATCGTATTCGAGGCCTTCAGCGTCTGCTGCGACTTTCTCCGCCGGACTCGACCACCCTGTCTCCATCGGCATTGGCGTGCTGTGGCTTCCATCGGTGACAGTGAGGCTTGGTTGTGGGACTGTTGTATACTGTTGTAGTTACCACCAAGTCAATCCGGATATTATCAGATTTTTTTTGTTATTCTTTTTTTTTTCAGTGGATTGATTTTTTCTTCTTTTATAGTGGTAAACAATTTTTTAGAGCTATAATCAAGTTTCATCGTGGTACGAACGATATTTATCAGTCAATAAAAGATTGTTATAGATAATACATATTGATTTATTGATATATTTTATCATATTGTATGTCGGTACGTTAGTATAGATCGATACATATCATATCGATGATTAATCCGATAAGATGAATCATTGATATTATAATTTTTCTTTAAGTGCTTTAGTTTTATCTATCGTTATTTGTTGAACATGTTTGGGTAACAAGCACTAAGGTCACAAATATCATCGTGTTGATAGCGAATATATAAATTTTTTTTTTTATTGTGATCGGGAATTGTTTGATCATCTTTATCCAAAAAGAACAGTAACATAATCAAAAAATCAAATTACGAAAGGATGTGATTATAAATGCAGAAATTATCAAAAATCAAATTACGGAAAGTCTAAAAAAAATAAAGATTTTCACATCCACCGCCTCTCCCTTGTAGGAGAAAAATATGAGAAGAGGAAAAGTAGAAGTGATAAGAAAAAAAAAGAGAAGAAACAGAAGATGAGAAAAATAAGAGAAAAAAAGGAGTAAATTTATTAAGGATTTAATTGGATATTAAAAAAAATTCAGATCAAGACTAGAAAATTAAGTTGTTTTTGAATTTCCTTCAGTTCCTATTGATCAAATTAGTGTCTAAGATTATGAATTAATTAATTTTGATAATTTTATATTTTTTAATATTTATATTATGAAGGAAATAAATAAAAACATGATTATGTTGAAAAAAAAAATTATATATTTGTATCGAGTATATGCGATTAAAAGTAAGTAGCTGATGACTTCATCTAGTTTGTTTTAAAAAATATTAGCATATGTGTTTGGAATTGGTAAATCTATATGATTTACATCATTTATAAGTCTTTTATTATTTGAAAATATTATAAAAAATTTAAATATTTATAATTCAATATTATATGATTCAGACTATTATTTATAAGTATTTATTAATTTATATTTAAATTTATATATAAAAATATATATTAAATATTATATCTAAAAAGGATTGAAAAATGTTTGAATGTGATTGGTTTCAAATGATATATGATTACATCAATTTTGAAATGATATGTAAAAGTATTTTATTTAAATTTTTAATTTTATAAAAATAAATTAATGTATTATTTTTCATGATATGATAATTGTTTGGTAAGTATGGTTATAATCTAAACCCTATCAATCAACGAATGTTATATATTAAAACATATTTTAAAAACTAGTTATTTTTTAATCTTGACATAAAGAGATATGTGTTATCTATATAATATGAGGGTTAAAAATGGTTCTAGGTCTTGTCAAATGGAAACAACATGGACACAAGCATTAATACTATTATGACCTCTATTTTGATATTTAAACCTTATCTATATTTATTTTGATGAATCCTTAGCTATATTTATATTAAAATGATTTATCTCCTGATATGTAATATTTGTCATATCCTTCAAATAATAGTTAAAATATGTGAATATATCTTAAATTAAGAAAATTATAATTCATCCATAATCCATTATAATATTTGAATATACTAAAAGTATTAAATTCTCATTTATATCTATAAGATATGTGCTGTTTATAATCATTCAATATATCACCCAATGGCTTAATAAAACCCAATGTCAACTAAAAAATCATTAAATACCACCTATAAATTTACAAGAGTAAGAATAAATAAAATAACAAAATCAACATAAGACTTTAAAATTTAACATTCTAAATTTTCTAGCATTCTAAATTTTACTCGATACATCAATTCAGATTTATTTCAAAATAATTATAAGAAAAGTATACTCTTACAATAGCATTATGTCAAATGACTTACCAAAATCTTCTAGCATTTGATTTTAGAATGCTATGTTAACAACTCATAATTTTAGAATGCGCATAAAGTTTAAGTTTTATAAATTATGTATATATAAGATGTTAGGAACGAGTCAGAATTAAGAGGAAGGGGTTAAATTAGTGCAGCGTAAAATCACATTGGTTTTGAAATTTTCTTTCATTTCGATCAAATCGATTTCGGAAACTTGCTCAACTTGAAAGTGTGTTTGTAAATGTATCGAAGGCAGTGAGCAAGTAAAATGGTTTGCAGTAACGTAAATTGCTCAAGACGAAATGTAAACCAGATTTTAGAGTAGTTCGGTCATCATGACCTACATCCACTTCGTCGATTCCTCTTCCATCGAGGCCACCGACATCCACTATCGATCTTCTTTTAATAGGCGAAGATCAACCTCCTTACACCCCTCTTCTCCTTTTCACGGGTTTAGGAGTCAACCTTTATAAGCACACACACACTCCTCTATAAACAGAACTCTAAAGTTAGATCTAAAGGAGGGATTTCTCAAGTGATTTCTACAGCGTTTTCTCACTTTTCTATGTGATTATGTGTGTTAATCAGGGATAAGAGGGGTATTTATAAGCTTCAAGTTAATTTAAACTTGAAGCCTAAAAATATCTTATCTTAGGTTTTCTGGGTACTAATGGTACCACCGTCGTTCCTGGGCGATACTACCGTCGCAGGATCTAGTACTAGGCGGTACCACCGGTGAACAGGGGCGGTACCACCGCTGGCAGCATTACTGTCGGCGGTACCACCGCTAGCAGCATTACTGCCGGTGGTACCACCGCCCAAATTTCCTAGGGTGATGTTCCCCAAGCGGTGCCACCACCAGCCCTAGCAGTGCCACCGTTGGCTAGGGTTTCAACACCCTAGTTGGGCCTTGAATCCGGCCCAAACCAGCCTATCTTCGGGCCCAGTTGGCCCCTAACAGTTGATGGAATTACTTCCCAATCACAACTCTAATTATGTGTTAACTATGTTTCTTAAGACATAATCTAAGTAAGATAAGTCTGATTTCTTTCGGTGATCTTCCGACGAACTTCCGACGATCTCTCGGGTTCCGGCGGACTCTCGGCAAGCTCCTGGACTTCACGACGATTTTCTTGGCAAGTTCCGACGAGCTTCCTTGGCAAGCTTCTGGACTTCTCGGTTGGTTCCAGCAGAACTTCCATCGAACGTTCGGACTTCCGACGAACTCTCGAACTCCCAACAAAATCGCGTTCTTGACTCCGTGACTTCATTTTGCTTTATGTCTTGCTATTGTAGTTAATCCTGCACACATAAAAATACATTTCGATCTAAACAATTATTACTAAGTATGAATCATGTCGTCCGGCATGTCATTGGTCCATCGATGCTTCGTCCGATTCTTCGGCGCATCGTCATCTCTTGCAGCCTATTGCCCAATCGGCCAGTTGACCTCCGCAACTCTGATATCTTTGGCACAATATCTGCTCTTCTTGGCCTGATGCTCGAATCCACGACCCGAAGTCTTTTGTCGATACGTCGATCGATCCTCCGATTTGACGTCCAATCTTACATGTTTCTCCGGCACAACATGATTCTTCCTACTTTAATTATCTTTCCTTGATCGAAGCAACATGCATCACTCAAAACATAGATTAAATTATAAATACTATCAATTGGTTTCATCATCAAAATACGAGATTCAACATAACATAAATAAAGTATCGAATATTTACATATATCTCAAAACACATATATTACATGCATACATAATTTATTTATTTTGAATCAATTATTTGTTTACGATAAATTTTGTTAGCATGTTAGTCATGGTGCTTATTGACCTATAGATGGAAGAACAGTTAAAAGTCCCGGTAATATTTCGATTACTTTTATGTATATATTTACTTTGATTCGAATATCAAGAATTCTAAGGAGCTGTTAAATATATATATTATACGAGTAGATTATCCTACTCATATAATCTAGCTGTGAAAATTCTAGGATACTCATGTTATGAATATCCTATGAGTAGATTAATTATATATATATATATATATATATATATATATATATATATATATATATTATGTAATAAATCTTCTGTAAAAATTATATGTTCAGGTTTTGACTAACATTCTTATAAAAAAATAAAAATCTATATATAGATTACGGCATTAAATTTCAACAAAACCCACTCATCACCACTGTTGCTCCTTACAATGTTGCTTATACATCTACGACAATCCTTGCTCTCATTATTTCACATTTGTCTGTATGTGCTTTTCTCCATGCAAGTCGGACCCCCTTCACGTGCTTCGGTGATCTAACAGTGGGGCTTGCTTTTGCTATTCAAACGAACAGGATCTATTTGGCTTTCCATGTGATCCTTATTCCTCCTGCTTCGTGCTCGTTACTCTCTACACTGACCGAAACGATATTTAAATGGGTCCGCTTCAACCTTTACTTTACTTTGGATAAAGAAATGGGTCGGGTTTAAAGTATCCTATCTCCATCCGATATTTAAATGCGTCTGCTTCAAACTTGTCTCTTGGACCTGACGGGTTAGGCCGCAAGGTCAATAAATATGTTGTCGTGGGTCCTTCGTTGGTCGCTCGTCACCTCGGGACTAATGGAGGTCATTGCACGCCAACCAGATCGACCAAGACAAATGACCGAATGGCGAAGTATCACTTTGTTTTCATGCGATCCATAAATCATTATGGTTTGAGCTGTCGATGTTACCCCAGTCTTTGAGTCTTCTTCTCCTTCATCTCCTGCTTCGCCATTGTCCGAATCTCCTGCAAAAATGCCCGTCCTTTCCAGCTTCTGTGGCGCGGGTTGTATCGGCCCGATCATCACTTCCTGTAGCAATTGCTGCTCTCAGTCATGCGATTATGTCAAGACCTACGAGGAGATCATGAACTCCTTGGGCCGAGACGTGAACCATCTGAACAGCAAAAGCACGGACGTCAAGAGAGACATGGATGCGGCGAGGAGGAGGGGGCTCAACCCCAAGAGCGAAGTGGTTCAGTGGCTGGAGTCTGTGGAACAGCTTGACCGCGACTATAAGAGGATAAAGGGCAAGTTCGATGGAATGATCAAGTGCTTATGCAGCTTCCCTGTGAATCTGTGCTCCAGCTACCAGCTCAGAAGAAGAGCTGAGACCGCACTGGCGACCGCCGGGGCGTTGAAACAGAGAGTCGTCGACAAGGTGGCCGACGATCTTGATCTCGATCGCTTCGTCGAGATTCCCAGCCCAAAAACCCTGGGCATGGATCAGGTGCTCGAGGAGCTCCAACGACATGCAACAGACGACGGCGTGAGCATCATCGGAGTCCACGGGATGGGTGGGGTGGGCAAGACGGCACTGTTGACAAGATTCAACAATGATTTCCCAAAGACCCATTCGGGTCTTGACGTGGTTATCTTGCTCGAGTTTTCGATAGATTATAAAGTGGAGGAGATCCAGAGGTCTCTATACCGCCGACTGAACTTGCCATGGCAAGATGGTGAGGCGCAGAGGGACAGAGCAGCCCACATATTTCGCGTGCTAAGTAAGTTGGACTTTGTACTGCTACTCGATAATTTATGGGAACCTTTGAATCATCACGTTATGGGGATTCCAAATCCCGAGCCACCATCGAAGTGCAAGATCATATTCACAACCCGAATGGAGGATGTCTGTTGTCGCATGGGTGCAGATAAAATGGTTAAAATGGAGTGCTTAACAGACGATTTGGCTTGGGATCTCTTCAGTAGCAATGCACAGATGGAGCCTCTCAGCAACAACGCATATATATTGAACCACGCTAGAATGCTGGCCGTGAAGTGTGGTGGCTTGCCCGCGGCGCTCGTCACAGTCGCACAAGCCATGGCAAGCAAAAAGACTATTGCGGAGTGGAAGAATGCAGTGAGCATCATGGAGAATGCACCTTCCCAGCTTCCAGGCATGGAAGAGCAAGTTCTCAATCCTCTCAAACTCAGCTATGATCGTTTGCCTGGTGACACATTGCGAACATGCGTCTCCTACTTCTCGCTGGTGGCAGAGGGATGCTGGCTTAGCAGATACTACCTCAGGGAGCTATGGATAGGTGAAGGGATTATAGATGACTTCCACAGTGCGTCAGATTCTGTATTCAAGGCGTCCTATTGGCTTGGCATACTAAACGAAGCATCTTTGATACAAAGAATCGATCGTGACTACTTCAGAATGCACCCTATGATCCGTGCCATGATACTGTGGGTGGCCAGTGAATGCGGGAAGAAGGAAAACAAATGGTTGGTCCGAGACAGAATCGGGCTGGTAGAAGCACCTGCGGCTGAGAAATGGAAGGTTGCAGAGAGAATATCGCTAGGGTGGAACAGCATAAGTGTTCTTCCAGAGGCACCGGAGTGTCCTGACCTCATATTTTTGCATCTTCGAGACAACGGTCCTCTGAAAAAGATACCAAATGGCTTCTTCAGTAACATGCCCTGTCTCAGGATCTTAGATCTACGACAAACTGGTTTAGAAGAGCTTCCCGCAGGGATCGGCAATCTGCTCCAGCTACAATATCTTGATCTATCTAGCACTAGGATCGGATCTCTGCCGAAGGAGCTTGGTGCCTTGGTAAATCTCAGGTACTTCTCGTTGGCATCGGCAACATTTTTGAGAAGCATTCCGGATGAAGTGATATCGAGTCTTCAAGGGCTGCAGTGGCTAAATATGCACAACATTTCTAGTGGATGGAGGGTGGGCGAGCCCGGGGAAGAGGGGGTGTGCTTTGAAGAGCTGGAAAGCTTGAAGAGGTTAAAGGTTCTTGGCATCAGCGTCAGCACAGTGGCTGCTCTTCGAAGACTCTGTGGTTCACAAAGAGTAGCAACATCCACGCACTGGCTCCAGATAGAAGGCTGCCAAGGGTTGACGAGGCTCAACATTCCATCAACGGATCATCTTGGGGAACACATGTGCCATACGATACAGATTCGACTGCGCGCGATGAATGAGCTAGAAGAGGTAATAATTGGTGGCGACCTTGGTGTGGGTGCTGCTCTTTCGAATCTGGAGTACCTTCGTCTCTGGAGTCTCCCAAAAGCCAAGCTCGTGTGGAAGGCCAGGCGTTTAGAGAGCATCCAGGAGTTGCTGATCGAAGATTGCAGGGAAATAGATCGACTGATAAGATTGGACGACGAGGCAATGGATGGCTCGGAGACTTTGATTCTCTTCCCTAATCTTAAAAGAATAATGCTCAGGCGGCTTCCGGCGATGAAGAGTCTGAGTGATGGGAATGTAGTGTATGCATTTCCTAAGCTGGAGACCATGGAGGTGCAAGGATGCCCCATGCTAAAGAAGCTGGCATTGGTCGCCAAGGAGATGAAAGAGATCAAATGCGAGAGAACATGGTGGGATCAATTAGACTGGGAGGATGATCGCACCAAGTCCTTTGAGCATCTCTTCAAACCGATGTAGCAGCTGCATCATCATTTCCATTCTCGCGTGCCTTCGCATAGAGTGGTTTGATGCTTCTTCTTGCTTGTGTCCCACTGTGTGACTGTAGTAATGATCTCGTGTGAATTGTGTACGAGCTAGTGGCTTTGTGTTGTGAATACAACCGAGTCAGCCTGTGGGTTCGAGAGGTTGTGAATTTGTGATGGGTTTAAAGATTTCTAATGAGCTGCTTTACGTGTTGGGGATGGAGGAGCAAGCAAAAAACAGAATAGTACGATACGAGTAAAAAGAATCATTTCGACTCAAGAAAACTGATGTAATATTTAAAATCAGGAGGAACACTTACAAGATACCAAGTGCACACAGACTCTTTATCTATCTGTCTCTGTCTCTCTCTCTATCACTCGCTACATGAACTACGGTCCTATTTATAGGACCTAGTGACAACCACTCTATAACTACTAGATCATGAGGTAGTTAACGAAACCACCTTATAACTACTAGATCATGATTGAAGTGGTTATTGAAATCATCATGTAACCACTAGATCATGATAACAATTTAGATAAATAACTATGAATCAAATCTCAACACTCCCCCTTGATTCATAGTTGCATACACCAATTTGCGATATAAAATAAATATGCTTTCGAAGTGAAAGTGATTTGGTGAGGATATCCACAACTTACTCATCCGTTCCATAATACTTCATTGTGATAGCTCCACTTGTCTGAAATACTCTTTTGATCATCTAAAGCTCCTGCACAATCACTATCAGTAAAACCAAATAATTTACATTTAAATTTTGTTTTGAACATCCATTTCAACCGGCTTTCTTTTCTTTCGGTAGATCCATTAGTTCCTAAGTTTTATTCTTCTCAATTGACTTGATTTCCTCTTTCATTGCTTTTCTCCATTCCTCTTTTTTAACTGCTTCCTCAAAAGTTGTCGGATTTGAAATAAACAAAGCAAATGTTGAGTTATAAATTTCTGTCAGTGATTTGAAATTTCTTGAAGGGGTTTCATCTGAGGAATCCAAATTTGAACTGCTATTGGGTGAGGTTGACGATGAATTTGTTGGAGCAAGATCTGTCACTTGATTCTGCGGAGTGTCTAGTTCTGCTGAAATATGCATTTGTGTTTCACCTCTATTGGTCTCCAAATTCCAACTTGCCCTTTCATCAAACATAACATTTCGGTTAATAATAACTTTGCCACTAATAGGGTTATATAATCGATATGCTTTAGATCGTAAAGAATAACCAATTAAAAATATATTTCTCTGATTTTTCATCTTTTGTGAATTCACCAAAGCATAAGCAATACAACAAAAAATTCTTAGATATCTAACATTTGGTTTCATACCATACCAAGCCTCAAAAGGAATTCAATTCATAACAGCCTTTGTTGGTGAAATATTCAACAAATAAACTGCTGTTGCAATTGCTTTGGCCCAAAACTGATTTGGAAGATGTTTTCCTTTAAGCAAACTTCTTGCCATTTCAACGACAGTCTGATTTTTACGCTCAGCTACACCATTTTGCTCCAGTATATATGGTGCTGGTGCTGTCAATTCTATGTGAATACCATATTCTTCACAAAAAGAACTAAACTCATTAGATAAAAATTCACCACCTCTATCTATTCGAAGTGTCTTTATATATCTACCACTTTGTCTTTCTACAAGTGCCTTAAACTTTCAAAAATTATCAAATGTTTCAGATTTCAATTTCAAAAAATATACCCAACTCATGCGACTATAATCATCCGTAAACAATAAAAAATATTGACTTTCACCGAATGATTTTCTATTCATAGGTCCACATAAGTCAGCATGAACTAATTCAAGACAATTAGATGCTCTCCATGCTTTTCCAATAGGAAATGGTTTTCTACTTTGTTTGCTATAAATACATCCTTCGCATACATCAAGTGTATTAATCTTAGGCAAACTTAACAACCTTAAACCTTTAATGTTAAGGTGTTCATATTTTAAATGTCATAAACTATATTCATTCTTTTGAGTTGTGATAAGCGCATGTCTTTCAATATTTGATATATCAAGTGGAAACATCTTGTTTTGTGTCATGCAAACATTTACTATAATCAAACCAGATTTCTTATCTCTAATAGTGCATGATCCATCATCAAATATTACTGAATATCCATCATTTACTAATTGTACAACACTCAATAAGTGTGATAAAGTAGGAACAAAGAAAACATTATCAAAGTATTTTACCTTTCCTTGATTTGTCTTCATCTCAATTGTTCCTTTCCCTTCCACTTGGATTTGTTTGTTATCTCAAAGTCTAACATTCAACTTGTGAGTCTCATCAATATCTCTAAATTTTGATTTTATGGCTGACATATGATTAGAACACCCACTATCCAAAAACCAAATATCATTTGAGATGTTATGAATTTGTGAACGAGTCATAAACAACTTACTATTTTCTTCATATTTCTCCACATAGCTTGCTTGCTTTTCTCTTTTCCAGCAATCTGTCTTTATGTGACCAAACTTTTTACAATAGTGACATTGAATTCTACTTTTGTAATTTTTTTTATCATAATTTGATTGTCCTTGTTCATCAAAGTGTCATCTTCCTCTTCCATGAAATCCTCCTCTGCCACGTCCTCTTCTTGCTGATTTTCTGTCTTCTTTTGAAGTAGAAGACTCACTCTTAACCTGAAATGCTTTTTTTTTCATTTTTTTCAAGTAACCTGTTCAACCTTACTTCATGTACTTGCAAGGAACCCATTAGTTCATCAAATGAATAAGTAGATAAATATTTTGATTCCTCAATTGCGACAACAATATGATCAAATTTCGGAGTTAAACTTCTCAAAACTTTTGCAACAATTATATAATCAGGAAGATGTTCGCCATAAGATTTTATTTGACTAACAATTTCAGTCACTCGAGAAAGAAAATCTTGCACTGATTCATTGCTTTTCATGAACAAAATTTCAAACTCACGACGGAAGGTTTGAAGTTTTACCGTAATTACCCTTGATGAGCCTTGAAATTCATTTTGAAGTATTAACCAAGCTTGCTTTGAGATTGTCGTTGCTGCAATTCTTGAGAAGATCGTCTCATGTACAGCTTGTTGAATGAAGAACAATGTCTTTGAGTCCTTCTTTCTATTCTCCTTCAGCCTGATTTCGTCATCTGGATCTACATATCCATTCTCTATTAAGTCTCAAAGATCTTGAGACTTGAATAGAGTAGTTTTTGCCTGAGAAGATGAGGATAAGGGGTTGAGACACGGAATTACCGTTAAAAGCCATAATGCCCAGTTCAAATTGAAATTAGGCTCTGATACCACAAATGTTAGGGATGGAGGAGTAAGGGAAAAATAGAATACTACGATACGAGTAAAAAGAATCATTTCGACTCAAGAAAACTGATGTAGTATTTAAAAGCAAGAGGAACACTTACAAGATACCAAATACACATGGACTCTCTATCTACCTGTCTCTGTCTCTCTCTCTATCATTCTGAACTATGGTCCTATTTATAGGACCTAGTGACAACCACTCTATAACTACTAGATCATGAGGTGGTTAACGAAATCACCTTATAACTACTAGATCATGATTGAAGTGGTTATTGAAATCATCATGTAACCTCTAGATCATGATAACAATCTAGATAAATAACTATGAATCAAATCTGAACCTAGGACCTAGGACCTAGTACTATTTGCCATACTTATCTCGACAGGAGGAACATAAGTATATATGTGAGGAAATCTTTGAACCGACGAGTCAACGAGTTGATGCTTCTGGTCGAATCAAAGGTCAACAAAAGAAGAACAGGAAAAAGATTATAATGCGACAATATTACAACATTTTAAAGGACGATCACTCTTCAGTGTTCCCTTTGGTATCCATAATGAAGCTCAGAAGCAGACTCTCAAGCCAAGTCCATCAGTCCATCGTGGAAAGCCACCAAGTGGTCCTTCTTGACGCACCGTGTCATCAAGCGAGCGCCGGGCTTGGGCACGGAGGGCTTCACCACGACGCACGTCGCCACGTAGTCGCAGTTCGCCAGCGGGACGACGTGCACCGGCGTCCCCCACCCGTAGTCCACCTCCGCGAACCCCAGCCGGGTCCAGTCCGACACCAGCAACGAGTCGTAGGCCGACGTCAGCCTGTACGGATCCTCTTTGAGCTCGCCCTTGACCCACCTGGCGAACTCGGTCGGTAGCTTCTTCTTGGCATCTCTGATCAGCTTCACGACCTCGACAATGGACGCATCCACCATCTTCCCGCTCGTCGTCGTGGCCCTCATTATGTAGTAGCAGTTGCCGTAGTATCCCCCGTTCGGCGGCAGCACTTGGTGCAGCAGCTGGCGCGCGTTCATGGCGAAGCAGAGATGGACGCTGGCTTCGGGGTCCAGGTGGATCGCTCGCGTCCGGCTCTGCCAGGCCTTGGCGATGAGCACGTCGAAGGTGGAGCACCTCTGGCCCGTCTGCTCGATGAATTGGCTCTTTAAATGGGATATGTACTCCAAAGACACATCCATGATGAGATATTGCATGCGGACGTCAGACGGGGCCGGCGGCGGCCCTGACGTGAATCTCGGCGGGGCGGGGATGGCGTCCCTGCACCAGACCGGTTCGACGGTGGGCCGTCGGTGGCCGGACGCGATCTCGCCGATCGCGGCCACGAACTGGGCTGCGCCGGGACCGTCAGCTATGGCGTGGCTGAACCTGAGGCCCACCACGAATCCACCACATTTGAACTGCGTGACCTGCGTTGATGATGGAGAAGAAAAGAATTGAGCCACAAAGCTTAAATGTGTTGAAAAGTGTTTAGTGGAAGATGTGGCGGCGATGAATTCCCCGATTCAATATCTTCTCCACCTAATCTGACATCTTCCTTTCGATCGCTATGACGGATATTAAACGAATGGGTAGCAGAAGGTGGATGGAATGCAGCACTGTCCTTGCTCTGCTCCAACCAAATCGACAAACCAGAGAAGAGAAATACCTGAACCAACAGTGGCAATGACTCCTCCTCGGATTGCTCCAGTTTAGGTTCCGGATGAGGCAAGAGGTCATCCTTAGACATCATCAATGGATGCTCCAAGCAGTCCACGTCCTCCAGCCGGCAGCTAGCCAACGCCTCGATGAACCAAACTCCACCACCGTTGCAGGATATCTGCAGTTCCCCGTGCTCCGGCTCCACAAGCCGGCCGGCCAAAGGATAGTAGTACACCAGAGCCTTGGCCAGTGCTCGTCTTATGACCGCTGCTGCCTCTTCTCCTTCCCTGAACACATGGAGGGACTCGATGAGGGCTCTCTGCGTCGGGTATCGGTCGAGCCAGGAGAGGCGGAGGACGCCGGAGGGCGTCGGCTCCGAGGGGACGACCAGCTTCTGGGAAAGCCTGGTCACCGTCATGGCGATCGAAGGATTAGATTGCCTGCACCTGTGAAAGGTAAAGGTACCACATATGGGGAAGCGGCAACGAACGGCATTTATAGAGCTCGTCTCATTAGAGCTGCTTTGATTAATCACCACGAGATTGGTTTCGGACAATGAGCAATTTGGGCAAGTGCTTGTTTGCTTTCGATCACAAAGGAATAGTGTGGGCCGTAACTTCGTCAACCTGACCTCATTCCCTTCGTCTAGAATACCTTTCTTGCTTGGTGGTGGTTCTTTGTTTCTCAACTTGTTTGGTAATAGTGCACCTGACTTCCATGAAACTTTCGCAACTGTAGTTTGTGAGTGTGAAACTAAAACGAGAAGACGGACATACTCATGATAACACTTTTCCGAGAATTCAAAAGGCACTGAACAAAGGAGTGAGGAGCAGATAGAGCCCGCAAGTTGAGTCGAACACGTCTTGTTTAATTATCGAGTATAAGGTGTCTGATTCATGTGGAGAGATCTACTGATTCGTTCATGGATGGATTCAGACTGACAACTTGTTTCTTGCTTTCTTTTTCTGATCAAAGAAAACCCTAATCTGGTAAACATTATCTCCTGATGAACATGGTAACCTGAAACACATCCAATCCTTTTTTTGTCTTCTACCTCAGTATCGACCATAAAGCTAAGGTGAAGTCAGTCCAACAAACTATAAAGAACTCACTGCAATGAGATTACGAAGAAATGATCGAAACTGCCCCCGAGAAATCTGACAGCGTCCTCACTCGCCTTAGACACATTGCACGTACTCATGCAAGCTCTCGTCAAGAACCACGAGCACCTGAGATGAATAGATTTCGACATGAACACGTTTTCAGCTCACAAACGATATAATCTATTGCGCATCATATCGATTCTCACAAAGAACAGATTAGGTCACAGCACGAAATACACGTTTCGCAATACCTGTGAACGTTCTAGCTAACACGGAAAGGAGCATTTGTTCAAATAGCTTCTCAACATACTCGTCAATGGAGTCTGCAGCCGTGAGACCTCATCATGACCTAAATCTAGCTTGGAGAGTTACAGGAGATGAATCGTCCAATGACAATGATCCATGGAGTCGACAGCTATGAAATGCACTAAGCTCGTTAGTTGGATGAGATTAGGACCTCCACTGTATTATACTACAAAGGGATCAAAAGCATTGGTGTCTTCGTACTGAGAACCAGCGTTTCTCCTCTCGAAGCGGGGAAGCTTCGTCCGATCCCATTTGATTCGTCCCTGCATATTATATGTTAGTGATCGACTACCATCTGATGCGTATGGTTCGTTGTAGGATGAGAATATGATAATAAATAACTTCATTTTTAATCGTACACTTACTGTAAGAAATAGTTCTGATCATGATTTGGTTCAATTTAGAACCAAATTGGACTAGATTTTGTCCGGTGGTTAATAAGTTTCAAATCGAATTTTAAATCAATTAAATATAAACATAAATTTTAATTAAAATCAATAAATCAAATTATAACTCAAAAGTAGAACCGTCTTATTCGGTTCCAAACTTAGTGGAACATGTCAGGATTCATCCACTAATTTCACAATGTTTATAGATGGCGTTGTAATCTACACTAAGAACTTTCACTTTAACCTTCACAAACATGGATATTCGATAAATAGTTCTTTTAGTTGCCTTTTTATTTTTAACACGAGAATCACATGGGCGAATTGGAGAAGAATTCGGAAACCGTGAGTCAACCAACTAGTCAACCATCTCCCGCTGATGAGCTAAGCAATAAACGTTAATGAGGCACTGCAATTATTGCTTTTATGAAAAGTGATGCTTGTATATGTCAGGTGTGAGTTGTACTTTAATTAATTAATTAGCATATGAGTCATAATTAACCCAACAAAAATGGCTGGAGAAATTAATCGCAACTCCTAATATGGAACATTATAATCAGCTTAACAGAACAAAATGATGGTAAAGCAACACCTTACATGCATTAAGCTTTAATCAGCGTTCAAAGTGTAAGGAGTTCCATCTCAAAACCTCATCATCTCCACATACTGGACATGACAAATCTTAGCTGATAGGAAGAATTAGGATGAACTAAGCCCAACCTATTACTTGTGTACAAACTATAAAGAACATGCATTTCGCTTTTGTGTTTTAAGATTCGATACCTATTCTGAACCAAGGTTCGATTGGGTCGCTGAATGGATAAGGAAAATGGAGTTTGGTGATGTGGCACTTGACATTAGTTGAGCTCAGTGTTGGTGGTGAGGTCCATACGTGCACACTTTTGCGCCATAGTGGGGTTGGCAATGGAGGAAGGTGATGATGGTGAGCTCCGTATGAGCCTTTTTGAGCTACTTGCTCGACAAAGTTGAATTGCTAGCTACCGAAGGTTGACCTTTTCTTTATATTTCGGCGTGATATATCTGGGTAATGTTGATGTCATCCTCTCCATAGTGTACTGCTAAGCAGATTCAGATATTGTTTAATTTTCACTTAGCATGCTGATTAAGTTGCAAAGATGAACTCTTGTATTGCTGGTGAGTTCAGATGGAATTCGGATGGTTGATGCGAGAGATAGCTTAGCGAGGAAAGATTGGATTTGTTATCAGAAACTCTGAGATGTGTGTGTTGTTCATGGTTGCAGGTGGAGAAACACGCCTTACACGATCGAAGGTTGGCATCAAAGGACGCTTCGTGAAGGTTGTTGATGTGTTCAGGAGCACTAAGATCCCTTCGTAGAGAGCATTAAAACATTACGCTCATCTTTTGTGAGCTTTGTCTTTAATATGATTAATTGATTTGCTAATTTTTTTAATAGAATCTGGAATGATAGTTTTTTTAGGTGGTTGTATTTTATTCTCGGCGATGATGAGATGTGGGTGTAATCACATCATCAAGTAATATAAATTTATGTTTTTGGGAAAAAAAAATAATATTCCATGATCTAATTTTTGATGAATCCATAATTGAAACTTGATGAGTCATTATATGTCACTGTGAGGGTGAGTACGAGCGCTTGTGAATACGATCGAGGGATTTATGAGTTTTCTCGATGAAATTAGTGATGTCTGAATCAATCCAACTTGATTCATGATTGCATGCACACATGAAATCTGATACGGTCAAAGAGACAATATGAAAGCTCTTTATGTGGTTGAGGGGAGCTTCCAATACGGTATTTTCGATACTTAAGTTAGTAATCGTTAGATGAAAAAAATATTTTACGATTCGAGTAGAATGTTCCTCGTCTTATCATTTTCAATGTATGGGAGGAATTTTCTCGTAGTGCTATTTTGGACTGTTTGCACATGACCTAATTATTGATAAAAAAATTATCTTTTTTTCTACTAAAGATGTGGATAAAGATTTATTATCCTTGTTCCTGATTTCGCATTCTCACTTTCGTTCTTGCCTTGTCTAAATGAGTTATGAGGTGGGGAAGGAGGATGAGATGAGAATGAAGATGAGAAAGCACTCTCCTTCTTATCGACATCCTATAAATATTTTAAGATTTTTGAAACTAACATATTACGAGGATAATAAATCCTAATATAAAAATGATAAATAAGACAACTCTAACAATTTGAGACTTGATTCTTCTATAAATATTCTATATATATTTGGATTTTGATTCAAAATAATAGAATAAGATACGAGAAATATTTTAAATGTTTCTACCTCTAACTCTATAGAAATGATGCTCTTTAGGGTTTGTAAAGAGGATGGGAGAAAATATATAGACTTTTCGGAGCTTATGTGAAAGGATATAAAATGAATTATAACTCAATAATTTTATAATTGATCTCACATAATAAATAATTTATTTTTATAAATCTAAATAAGAATTATTAAACTATATTATATTATAATATATTCTTAATTTATTGATTTCTAGATTTGTGTTTGATTGCGAGTTCTCCTCTCCGTCCCGAACATATCTTTAACAAAGTATCGGCACACTCGCATTGTAATCATCATTTCACTGTAAAGGAGACGTTTCCAAGCACAAAATCGTAGTATGGTTTTGGTTTATCTCCGATCAAATTATCTTTCCATCTTTGGTTCACAAGTTGGGAAGCTTTACCCCCTCATCAAGAGGAAGAAGAAGAAGAAGAAAGCGGACCGGCCTAACTTCCTTTCTCATGGGCCCGGCCCGGCCCGGCTCGACTCATATTCCATTACCCGTCCGTCGGTGCAAACCGAATTCTTGCGTCCGCTGTGTCTCCATTTCCAGCTGTCGATTAATTTCTCTGCAACTCTTCTCTATGTGACGCTGTGCGAATCCCTCCGCTTCTCTTCCCCTTGATCGAGGTCTCGTCAAATGTCGTGTTCTTGAAATAGATCACTCATCGATCTTGATTCATCGCTGCATCTTCGCGTCGATCGATCGTCATCTGCATCTTGAAATATGATCGAACGAGTCGGAAACCCCACGCCTGCTGGCTGTTTCCGGGACCATGCACCCAGATCCAGGGCTCTCCTGTACTAAAATATCGGATTTCGTCTTGCTTTTTGGTTGATTCGGGCTTCAAGCGGTCGGCTGTCGTCTCCGGATCTCAGATCTGGCAACCAGATTCGACTCTGAATCGTGGGAGCAGTTCTGCGATTAGATCGATTCGGAAACCTAAGATCAAGTCGGTCGTGTTGCTTCACCGAATTCTTGCTCCCTTGAGGTGGTCCGTTGAGATTCTAGGGCTACTCGAGGATGAATCCGAGACCGGGGCAAACGTCTTATCGTGACCGGACGCAGGAGTTCCTCAAAGCAGTCGAGAATTTTAAGAAGTCCTTCGCATCGATACCAGATGCAACAAGCAGTATTGCTGCTCCGAAGTTTGAAGGACCGAAATCGGCTGCCTCGATCCAGTCGGAGTTCAGCAGGAGAGCTTCGCAAATTGGGCTCGGGATCCATCAGACTTCGCAGAAACTTGCCAAACTTGCGAAATGTAAGTGATTAATTACAACTGCGTGATATTGCTTCGTTTATGGTAAATTTGAACTCGAAATTCTTGTCATCAGTTTGATATGAACTGTTTAGGACTATATAGAATCGGATGAGAATATTTTTGTTGTGTACAAATACGTACCAGCTAAGGAGCATCCAACTGCAATAATTTACCGTCTCAAATCAAGTATTGCATATTATTATCTTCTAATATAGTTGAGGTTAACTCATTTATTTGTGTCTCCTGTTCTCATTGTGAAGTAGTTCCTGACAGTCCGTATTTTGGTGATGATGTTCATTAGTTAATGTAGTAGGTTGTATAATAGAAAAGATGACGGTTTACCTTTCAGAAGTACTTCTGGTATGTATTTTTCATGATTTAGAGAAACAACTGAGTCATGGCATTGTTGTCGATAACTTGGTACCAGAGTGAGGCCATTTTCCATGACTCCTTCCAATACTCTTGATTGTCCTTAATGTTGATGAAGATTTACACAACTTCATGTCTATATCCACTATAATATCAACCCTAATATTGACCTTAGTTGTGGTACCAATGGAATACAGCATGGGAGAATGAGTTTTCTTATGCACTTTCCCATGCATCAACTGCCAAGTCTGGCAATTTGTACAACACTTCCGATGCCATTGACTACAACACCATACCTATATAACATATTTTCAGACAGTCCATATTGGTTTTTAGCTTTTTTCTAGGGGAACCAACCAGTCTGGAGTATTTACCTTGTACGGCGATTATGGTTTTGGAAATCTTTTTGTAGGAGAGTTACACTTCATGGCATCCAAACAAGCATCTGGAACTTTTGACAATGACTTTTTTTTTCACGCCCAAGCATCACCTAGAGTCTTTTACATATTTAAAGCCTACATTTTCGCTTTTTCTTGCTCTAACATATATCTTAAAGACTTAAAGGTCCTCAACAGCCCTCAGATTACTCCGAAAAAGTTGCTCATCCATTTGGAAGTTATGACAGCCTTGAGACAACAAATAGTGAGTCTTGTTTGTACCAACCAAATTTCTATTGCACCTGTGCTAGACAGTAAGGAACTTGCATCCTGAGTTTGAACAGAATAAAAAATTTATGTAGCTTTCGAAGAGAGTGGACAACTCAATCCTATCTGAAATAGGACTGGAGCTACTCCTTTTCAAGACTCTCCTGGTCAAGATATGAAACACTAAACAAAGTTCCTCGCTCACTTCTTGTACTAATAGGATAGATTTTCTCATTTATAGTTTTGTGACTTATTCTCACCATTAATTTTGGTAAATATTTTAGGAAGTTTTAGATTTTGTTTTTAAGCCTATCTAATATCTAAATGTCCCAATACAGATCTTGTATGGGATACCATAATAATTCACATTTTAAGGATTCTAGGGAGTAGGGACATCCTTTGATAGGAATTCATGGGATGATAACATTAGTTTTTTACCACAAAACTAAAGGCCGTCCTTAATGTAATGTTCTTTCGTTTATGAAATAAAGTTATATTAATTAGTAGATTAGTTGTCTAGCATATACTATAGGGATCTTTCCTCAAAATGGAAAAAACACTTGTTATAGGTGTCACTTCTCACTTTGATTTTATCACTCGATTTCAAGTTAGGGCAACAAACTAAACCATATTCCTTTCTTCCAATGAAGCTTCCAGCCATCATCAATGCTAGAACGTTATCATATATTGTTCCTTTTATAACTTTTGCATTTGTATATGATTGTGGATATTTTACTTCATTTATAACTTTTAATTTCAGCACATAAGCATATATATAATGAATCAAATGATGGAAGTAAAGATGTATAGATTTTTTTTTTTTGAAATTTTGAATTAACTTGGAAGACTTCAAGCTGAGTCAGGTCGAGATTTCAAGTTTTTGAAAATTGAAAGCAGGGAATGATTCATATGAATCTCATACGAATCTCATAGATGATTGCACTTTGCTATGATAGGATGCTTTTGTTTTACTGAAACCTCATCCCTCCTAATTTCTGGCTTATTTAGGACATATATTTGCTAGTTATTTGTTTTCTGATTATCAAGTGTCATGAGTGCTTTTGTGTTTTCAGTGGCGAAAAAGACATCGGTTTTTGATGACCCTACTGTACAGATTCAAGAACTGACAGCAGTTATCAAGCAGGATATTACTGCTTTAAATTCTGCAGTTGTAGACCTGCAACTCCTTTGCAATTCACAAAATGAAAGCGGTAATATGTCCAGGGACACTACCAATCATTCAACCACTGTTGTTGATAATTTGAAGACGCGCTTGATGAGTGCAACAAAGGAGTTCAAAGAAGTTTTAACCATGCGGACTGAGGTAGATCAATTGCTATTCTATTTTTGTGTGTGCTTTTTTTTTTTTTACTTCACCAGAATCATTAACTATGTAAATTATTTTTCATGGTTTTATGAAAATCTTGTGTTTATAGAACTTGAAGGTTCATGAAAATAGAAGGCAGCTGTTTTCTTCATCAGCCTCAAAGGAAGCAACCAATCCTTTTCTTAGACAACGCCCACTGGTCTCCAGGGGAAGTAATGACTCTGCCTCTCCCCCAGCACCATGGGAAAGTGACTCAACAGCTTCTGCTCCTTTGTTTCCCAGGTAATTTGATTAAATACACTATAACCTGCTAAACTTATCATCTCTTGTTGATATTATATTCTATTTTAGAGATTGGATGAATTTAATGCATTTGTAGATGTTCCTCTCTCTTTTCCTGTAGGTAACTAGACATTCTATTAATGTACTTGCAAATTATTTCACCCAGGGGTCTGAACACAGACATTTTTTGTTACGACCGATTTCCATAGAAACGAAGCTTTTCTAGTTTTCTCGTTTGTTGCCTAGTATCAAACTTAAGGTTATCATATTTTTCGTGTGAAAATAGAGACCATTTCAGGTTAATGCTGATTCTTTTATGAATATAGTAGCCTTTTTATAGTGAAATGTGCGATGTGCCTCCAGTGATTCCTGAACTCGAGTCTGAAAAACTGTCTATATGATCGCTTCTAGTCAATTCTGATGCTTCTTTGTTGACAGGAGGAAGTTGAATGGGGACCCATCATCATCAACTCAGCCTTTGATACAGCAGCAGCAGCAACAACAACAAATGGTTCCAGCACAGGATAGTTACATGCAGAGCAGAGCAGAAGCTCTTCAGAATGTCGAGTCAACAATTCATGAGTTGAGCAATATTTTTACGCAGCTGGCTACAATGGTTTCGCAGCAGGGAGAGCTTGCAATCAGGTTATTTTTTGCATATATGTTTGTTTCCATTTTTTATTTTTTCTTGAGTCAATTGATATTTTATTTCAGGATTGAACTTGCATCATCTCATTATTGTTCAAGATTTGATCCTCAAGCATCTTAGTCATTATCCATTTAGTAAAGAGTCCTCTTTAAATTCCACTAACTTTTTTTTATATGTTTATTATTGGGTTATATGTCTTGGTGTTGTCGTAAGGTTTCTTCTTTGTGCCTTGAATGATTAAGATTTGAATCACATAGCCTCTCTCCTTGTAGGTCTAGGGCTCTATACATTGGCCCTCATGCACTAGCCCCCCCTTTAATTATTGGATTATGTGCATTAGGATGATGTGTAATAAAATATCCATCAGTGACCTGTCATGAAATATTGTATGATAATGCACATCTCCAACTCAATATATGCTTTACATAACATGTACACTGTTAGGGGAAAAAAGTCGATGACATCCGAATCAGTCCCGACACGGTTCGTACTTCCGTGTGCAAGAGAGGTTAGTTGGTCACTGAGGTTGATTGAGATTTCTTTGGGGGGTTGAGGTGCTTGGGTGCACACTCCGTGGCTGACCTGTACAAAGACCGAAATTGGGTGGGTTTGCCGATTCGATCTTTTTGATGTTCAAGTCAGTCCCGACATCAATTACCATGCCTAAAGTAGCTTTTGATAGTAGGTTAATAAAGGAGAATATTATGTGGAATGTTCCTCAACAAAACATTCTCCTTAATAAAGGAGAATGTTTTGTCTCATCACCACTGATTGTATATCCATGTGTAATGCCACATATCGAGCTACTATTGACGGAGAAGATTAGCCCTATCATATACCATGCTTAAGTTTTTGGATTGGTATTTTATCCATTAGATTTATCTGGTGGTAATGATCTAGAAGCTCCAAATATTATTCATGCATGAATTTTGTGAACTAATTGTCTTTTCGCTGCCTTCTCTTGATCTCCTTGTTTGTTTTGTGCCCTATTGTTTAAAGGTTTAACTTTAATTTTTCATCTCAATAGTGGACCAAGTTTTCTTTTATGAAAACTGGATAAAAAAATTATCACAATTGGTGTGAGTAGGCTTAAATGATAGTCCGTCACTAATAGTAGCAGCAGCACTGCAGGAGGCAGTGGCAAAAGAATAAAAAACCTTGGTTTGACATACTTAGTCATTGTAAAGCATAAATGGAGCCAATTAACTGCTTATTGAGAATTAATTTTGTTAAAAAAAAAAAATAAACTGGCATTGGTTATGGCAGGATTGACGAGAATATGGATGACACGTTGACTAACGTGGAAGGAGCACAAGGTGCACTGCTTAAATACCTCAACAGTATATCCTCTAATAGGTGGCTGATGATCAAGATATTCTTTGTCCTTATGGTTTTCCTTATGATCTTTCTGTTTTTTGTTGCATAATTCTACGGCAGATTTAACAGAACCATCTTTGTTGTCAATGATCTGTGTTCTTTGTAATTTTTGTTTTTCGCTATTCCTTTCTGCACATTACATCTGATGATTGGCAAATTAGCTATTTACATGTTTTTGTTTGAGAATTATGTTCTTCCATATGGGGCCTTTTTTTTTTTTCCCCACTTTCCTAGCACAAGAGAAGCCTTGTAGCTTTAGCAGGAGAAACTGTAGAATTAAGTGAGACAAATCTTACCTACAAAGACTATATCAGCTCTGTTTCACCATATCATGATGTCATATCTTTGTTAATATCTTGTGCTCCGGAGTATTCTTTTTCCTACACAAGAGACTTGAATGTGGTTTAGTGAATTAATTAATGGCTATCTTCCATGGAGTGCACAATGTTGTTTTGATCCTGGAGATCGAAATTGATGTTCAACCGTTAGGACAAACCACCATGGAGATTTACTAATCGTGTTAGGAATATTTTTGATCTTTTGAACAAAGTTGCAGGCTTGAAAAGTCACTGATGTACAACTGTGTGTGCTCACTAGTTAGAAAAGCACATTAAATATAGTAAGTTGAGGTCCCATTGGCTTCCTCCTATTTGAGCTCTGATGTGCAGAGCGTAGGCTGTAGTAGTCCTCTTTCTTATTATATTATCTCTTTTTTTGTTTTTTGAAGAAAAAAAAAACACGAGGTGTGAAAATTTGCTAAAATTTTTGTAGGTTGGTTCTTCAAAGCCAAATTCTCATGCTAAGTTCATGTTAACATTAGTGGCAGTGTGTGTTTTTGGGGTAGGGATCTAAAATTCCGTGCGGCGGCAACCCACTTTGGATCGGATTAACTAGATTTGACCAGTTAATGGGTTGGGGTTATGGTATAATTTTGAGCAATTAATGAGGATCAAAGTGGGGTTGGACCGGTTGATATCACTTGGTTCTTTTAAAGTAATTTCTCTGCCTGTCTTGCAAATATAATGAATGATATGGACATGTTGTACATTCTGATGGAAAAGAAACTATAGTTTACTCTTTGGTAATCTCCGCTCCTCTTTAACATGTTGTTTCCGGGCTCCACGATCAAGTTATATAATCAGTATTAATATCAATATCAGTATAATTTTCCTTTCAGATGACTCGCTTCGGAGTGAGGAGGAGAGGAGAGGTAAATAAAAGGTGACACGGGCTGGGTAGGAGGGAGGGCGTCCGTACCAAGCTCACCCAAAGTTACTCTTCCAATCTGAGGTATTCCTTGTGTATATGCTTCGATCATCTTTCGTAATTCAAATCGTCAGAGGTAAGTCCTCAATATCTTCTTCTCCTCATGTTTGCATAGGTGAGTGAGAAAATATAAAGATCGATTTGCTTCACGATGAGTGAAGGAGAGTGTCAAGCTCAAATCTAAAATCAAGTAGACAACATATGGTTGATACCTCGACATCTTGACCGAGTTGTTAGATCAATCGATGTGCCATCCTGGGTTTAGCGCACCATGACACCACAACCCCAATTAGGATCGAGATGCCTCGTAACCACCACCAATGATCCCTCAACTAAGTTAGGCGACCATCATCTCATAGCGAAAGGTGGATGGATGAACGAGGCATATGCATATATATATATATATATATATATAGAAAGCATTGTCGGACTAGAACTTGGAGGGCGTAGAGATGGGGAAAGCATGGTTCGCTCCCTAGTTGAAACTGTCGAGTGACATGCGCCCTCTTGACCTCCCCCATCTTGAGAGGGTTCAAAAATAATCGAATGAATGTTCCATCTCTATAGGAAAGATAGAAGAATCATAAAGAAATCAGCAAGAAACAAAACTACCAAGGCGGAGGTTAATTTCAGATATCGACCTCAAGACGTAAGGCTAAGGCCTACTTCCACAAGCGGTGCCTTTCATTCATCTGAAAGGTAGCCATGGTCTCAGACAAAAGTAGTGTCGGCTAGTCGATATCATTGTTCTTGTTCCAACCTATTCAACCTTGTTCTTGGGTGGACATCATTGCCAATGTTAGACCATCATTGCACATAAGGAGTCACACACCATTGCCAAGATCTCAGAGATCATATATCGTTAGATTTAATGAGTGGCTAACATATATAGTTGACACATAGCTGACACACTGACGGCCCGAGGTTACGTAGACAACACATGGTTAATACCTTTGACACCACATAAGCAATATGTGTGTAACATGCCACCGGTAGCATGGCATCATGTGGCCAACATAATAACAACCCGAAGCCATATAGACAAAACATCACCGACACCTCTACTAAGGAAGACCAATCGATGTTTATCCTGGTTTCGATGCACCACAAGAACACAACCCTAATTGGACCCAAGAGCAATGCATAATCGTGTCTTATCATCGTCGACGGTCTCAAAAATAAAAGAGGCTCCCAAGGTGCATTCCACCCACACAATTTTCTCTAGAACTTTGTTCGAATCAGTTAAAGTATCAAAAACATATTGGTTGAGAACTCTCCTTACTTAATTTTGTAAGTTTGGCACCCTCGAACACACTTTTTTTCTTTTTGGCAAAACTTAACCCGAGCTTGACACAAAAGGGACCTTAATTGGCTCAAATTCAATCTCCAACCTGAAAAACCAAAATCTACATCAACAAATACCAACAGTAATATCAATACTGATAACAAATACCAATGAATACAGATACCAAATACCAATGTCATTATCATTAATATTACCATTATTAATATCGATACAAATATCAAACCAATATAAGTACAATTACCATTACCACTACAAATATCACAATCATTATTGTTATCAATATCATTACTAATACCTATTGTTATTACTATGCATGAAAAACTCAAGATAAAAGTTTGCCCATAAAACAAGCACCATCCACATCCTAATTAGGCACTGAACTAGGTATCCTGTTTATCATGTCGCATGCAGTTGAATAGTAGCTTATTGAAGCTATTAAATTTAGGCAAAGGTGTATAATATACTTGATTACAGAATTAAAAAACACTAATACAATGAAAGTGCCCGCTTCATCATCAGACAAGCCTCAAAACTAAAACTACGAGATTAGTAATACAATGTATCCGCCTCATCAGTTTACACACTGATTTTATTTAGTTTTCTGTGACCACAGCAATAAAGAAAAAACAGGCATATCTGCAAACAATGTTGTGTTCCCTTGATTGATTTATGACTTCAAATGCCACAAGTTATTATACATTTAATTCATTGTCAGCAGGTAAAGGCTCAAAAACTGATCCCACTTCATCCATGTTAACATCCTCCAACGTACGAGGACTCCAGTTTGGATTCTGCACAAAGAAAAATAAATATCACACAACATTATAGAGATGATGTGTTTATAGAGGTGACTCCCTTTTCTTATAGGGATTTTTAAATGTCCTGATATACTATCAAGGTAGTCATTAAACTCGATGCATGAACTTCCATTAGAAAGACGGGTTTTCATATGTATATACTCTTTAGCAAATAGACGTTGATAATTTTTCTTTCCTTATGACTAGTAATTTATGTCAATAACTCCCATTTTTAGAGAGATGAACAGCTTATTCATGACAAGAAAATCATATCGCTGATTTCTTACCACAAAACCTTTTCCCATAGAGATAATCTATCTAGTATTAGACAATATATATTTCTCCCAGGGATCAAACTCATACAGCAATCAGAGCCCTGAGACGAGATAATTTGCTAGTCATCATCCTTTGGCCCCTCGAGTCACTCTAGATTTAAGAATGAAAATGTAGACCTAGGTCCCTCGATTGTTGGTATACTTTGGCTTGCAGTAAAGTCGAAAACTAAAAATATCATGAAAGTTTGCACTAGTTTTGAAAATAATTAAAACAAGGAAATATGCATCACACACGAGGAATATTTCCCACAACATAAAACAGAACAATCAGGTCAAAAGATCCAACTTATTTTAAGCCAGAATGTCCTCCTACTTTCTAAATGACATTCACTCAGTAACCGAGTGATGCTTCTAATATTCTCTTTAATGACAAATGCAAAGAAATATTTCTCACAGTTCTGAATTACCTGATCCTTGTCGACCAAGACTGCTCGGACGCCTTCACCAAAGTCATCTCGGATTGAGGATCTCAAGGCAATCCGAAATTCAGCCTTCATAACTCCAATTAGCTGGAGTTACAATATCAGTCATGATTAACTGACATAATCATGTGTAAATAACTATGATTACCAACATAAGACCATGTCTATGAGACTTACTTTTGATAAGTGATGTTCACTGTTTCCATGTGCTAATGCAACTTCGGAGAAATGCTTCTGAGTTATGCAAAGAGAAAAAGGAGCACCTTTACCAAGTCCTGAAAGGGCCTCACTTGCCCATTCTGCCACTGCAGCCAAAATAATTATCACGGTATTACATACATACCATGTATCTATTATC
Organism: Musa acuminata AAA Group; assembly: GCF_036884655.1. Classification (NCBI taxonomy): domain Eukaryota; kingdom Viridiplantae; phylum Streptophyta; class Magnoliopsida; order Zingiberales; family Musaceae; genus Musa; species Musa acuminata. The sequence continues at coordinate 6,592,369 of NC_088333.1, forward strand.
AACAAATTCAGATAAAGAACAGGCTAACAGGTTTCCTAATGCATTTATGCTCAAAGACACACGACCAGGAAATATCAGGCAAGTCCAGCATAGAATGCAAGGAAACTTCAAACTTCATTTCTCCTTTAAGTACCAGAGAAACTCTTCTTATGTATTATTAAAGTTTCTGCATGCCTTCATGTTTGGCACATATTTGCAATGAACACTGTAGTTTTTTTTCACCGTCTAAGGCCTACAAAAAGAAAGAATCACAAGAAAAGGTAGTCAAACAAGTCTGCCCTGTGCAAAAGGAGGAGAAACCAGGCATTAGGACTGCTAAAAATGGAAAAACAACTTCTTGTAGTCAACAACTCTACATATGAATATATCTGAATGATGGACCACAGCACCATAATATACCACTTCAACCACATTTGTACAGCACCAGGGTGGTGCCTGAAAGGTATAAATTTGTGTACCTATGAACTATATTTGTGGTTGATAGCTGCTAATATGACCTTATGTGCTGCAACATGCAAAAGATAGCAAGTAATAAGACCTGCATGTCGGGTATGCCATGGTACATACTGGCATGGCATGGCATGACACTGTAAGCCCTGGCACATGCTGGCATAAATACATCCAAGTGGCATTCCATCACTTGAGTGGCACACGGGTTGGATGGAACACCCAACTCCTTGCTTGAGATACACAATGGTGAAAAATGGGTTGATTGCAGAAATGTAACTTAAAACAAAAGATCTAATTGTGTACATTAATTTTGCTGTTCTCTATAACATTAATTTGTTGAGCTCCAGTGCTTGCCATAAGATGTCCCATTGTGATCCTGTATTAGCTGACATAGGCACCTTTACTTTTCTCAAGTGTCAAAACTACTTTAGACAACTGAGCTAAATGGCAATAAAGGACAACATGGCTGACCCAATCCCATTGAATCAATGATCCTTATAATGTCTGCTTTGTTCCTCCAAGCATGTCTGGTTTAAGTAGTCAGGCTTTAGCTTTGTTAAATGGAGAATTTAGTTTTTGTATTCATATTTATTTATTTTCAAATGGTTATTTCCATGTGTTTTTATCTGATAAAAAGTTGAAAATGCAGCAAGTTATGAGTCATCAAAGTTTCAAACAACCCAAATGGTTTCATGACAATGAGTTCATATACACCCAATCGGCATGACAGAGAGGTCTCCTAGAAAAAGGAAATTTGAGATTTTTGTCCAACAAGTTGAATAATTTCACAATCAAATTCATTTAACTATATAAGCTCAATGATAGAATAAGGCTTGCACAACATGTTTACAGTCAGTGATGGCCAAATACCGAATAAAGTCAACAAACTAAAGCACTTGAGAATATGTTTTTCAGATCTTATAAATCACATTACATATAAATATCTTCACTGTCTTAGCACATGTAAACAATCTGATGAGATTCTTTGTTTGGTGTTCCAAATATTCTCTCTTAAAAACATCAGCAACCCCACATAGCTAGATAATGAAAGCTTTTTCTAACAGAAAGTCAAGAAATATTATTTACCCTGAAGTAGAGGAAAAAGGAAGTAAATGATAGCTTAAATTATTATGTTGCTAAATTAGAACATACCTGTAGAGTCAGCACTTGTTTGATGCTTTTTCAGCCCTTCTATTGTCTCAGAGACCGATCTATTTGCACTGAAACATTGAGCAATCTGAGGAAAAAATGTTTTCATTTGAGCCTCCGAAGCAGGATCCTTCTTGTACCCAGCTAACAGTGCATGGATGTCTTTGTCAGGCTCATCAGTGCTGCCAATGGAAAATATAACAAATCAATATTATCTCGATGATTAGAAAACATAATTAAAATGCATTTGGAGTGATCAATTTTATATAAGATATGCCAGAAATTTTACTGGTACATCTTTCATAAAAGCCATGATTATAAACAAAATTTTCAGTTGCTTCTGTGGAGCAGGCATAAAGATAGGACATTAAGAGACAAAACGGAATATGCTAAAAGTTGTAATTTGCTGAAACTGGGTAGGAAACATACAAAAACTCAGATTGAAAGGCTGTAAAGAATCAGCCTAAGAAGAAATTTAGAATGTGATTGGATTCAATGACAGCACCTTCTAGTTGCTTTTAGATCCACTTCAAGCCAAACAAAAAAAAATTAATTTTCATATTCTTTTCGTTCTAAAACAAGTTCAGTGAAGCATCACTAACATGCTTTTAATGGATCACAGGAGCCAAGCAGCCTACAAATATTTGTTTCAGCCCAAAAATAATATGAATATTTGTATAAGCTATCATTCAGCAGGTATACATTCAGATTACTGCTTGACCTAATCTGCAGGGTGAATCTGAATTTCAATATCAAGTACAAAAAATGAACTATAAGGTCAAAGCAATGGAGTGAATACATTCTTAGTTTTCAGGACTATCTTTAAACGATTAGCAATTTAAAACTTATTCAAGGTATTCAATGGTCATCTATGGCAGTGCACACATGATCCACATCCCAAAGAAAAAAATAAAAATAAATAAAACCAATTCGAACAATTTTTGATAACATACAAGTTGACCTTTAGCAGGGCTTCCTTGAGTTCAGCCAAGCTTCCAGATGGAACAAAATGTGTTCCAAGACCTACATACAGTGCATCAGCAGGAGAGGATATTCGTTTCCCAGTCAGTCCAAGGTAAGCACCTGTAGCCAAGATAAGATGCAACTAAATTGACATAAGAATGTCACACCAGAAACATCCTATAAGAATACATTGGTGATTGCTTCTAAAAAAAATCTTTCATTAAAGGTAATTGATTGTGCAGAATCCAGATAAAATTTAATATTCCAAACCAAGGTTTTAAAGACTGTCCAATATTTATTTCACCGAACAGTCAGAATTGTACAATACTGAAATATACCGGATAGCATATCGAACCATACACCAGATAAAAAAATCAAAAAGTAATATCAAGCAGTACCAACCTAATGGTCCAGTAATGGTCCTTGAACAGATCGACAGATAATGATTGGTATGTACTGGTCCAACCGGTATTTGAAATAAACACTCGTATGCATGTAGATCACTTGTAGAAATGCCATTGTCTCCCACAATTACATGCTTTCTGCTTGGTGGAAAAATTACAATGTGATCATTCCAAAGACCAGGTAAGGTTCTAAAAAATAACCAGGTAATTTTTGTCCATAAACCTTGTGATGTCATAAAACTACAACAGAATATAACTCTAAAGATCTCTTTCCCGTCCCAATCAGGTTTCACTTCATCCAGGATTTAAGGAACAACCTCCAAACAAAGAAGTGCTTGCCAGTGCTTCTACCTAAGTTTACAAATGCACCAAATCTTGATCTGATCCACTCCAACATCTGATCTGGTTAGGCTGGATATGGATCATATAGCTTGAGCTGAATTTGATCCATGTATAACATATCTGGTGACATTTCTGGCTTTGAATCAAGATTTTACGGTAAGCAACATATAGTGAGGTCATGAACTAGCATTCAAGAGGACTAATATCCCCGTGACAATAGAAGACTGCTATTTTGGTTTTGTGGCCTTTCTCATCCTTCCTGACCATATAAACTGCTAGTCATTCTTTCTTATCATCATCCCCCCTGATAAGGGAGGTTTGCAAAATCTGACTTAGCACCCCCTCCTCACTTACAGTACAATTAACACCTCTTTTCTGTCCCTTGTCTCTTTTCCTTAACACTCCTCTTTCCTTCTTGGATGATAATCACCTAGCAGCAAACAAAAGACAAAATGCATGACAAATTAATGCACATAAGGAGATGAAGGGACACCAGAGATGAGATCCTCTTCAATAACCTCCTCGTCTCTTCCGCTTCCACTATTGTCTCCATGGTTTTCCAGCTCAATATTAATTGTGACTACCAACTCAGCTCACGGAGGTTAAGATGGCTCCATCTGCAAGTTTGCCACTGATAGTATCCAGCACTGACAGTATCAATATTAATTGCATGCAGCAGATATCCTGTTCTATGTTGTACTCTTTTATCTGCCTTAATAATGTAGCTTAATATTTTTAGTGAGGTTATATACTTCCTTAATCGTAAGGAAATTGATCAAAGCAGTAATTTATTATTGAATGAATTTTCTTATAAAAAAAAACTAGGCATTTTTATTATGTATAGTCTTGTGCAAAATAAAATGCAGAAATTGCAAAAAGACCAAGAAGTGAAAATCTCCCACTTACAAGACATAACTATATATAGCATCTTCAAAATAGATTATGAATGCTTCAGGTAGACAAAAAGGAACCTTCATCAAATTCACTAATAACATATCATTATTTAAGAATGCATTAAAAAAAACACATCAGTAACTCAAAATAAACCATTAAGCTTCTTAAACAATAAACCAATGCAATACAATTGATCTTGCATGGACAATAACAATTCAAAGGTCATGATTTAGAGGTACTCATATCCAGAGGGGTCTGAAACTCTCAGAAAGATGCTATATTAAAGCAAAAGATTATAAGTTGGTTGCATCAGTTAACCTAGAAGCTTAAGTTACATACCAACTGCCCCTCCTCCTGGACCGTTGGCAACAATGTAAGCGAAACCAGCATCTGGAAATAAACCAATTCCATTTTCTGGCATGGCAAGGAGAGTTCTCTGATACGATGCCACATCAACAGAGATATTAGATGCAAGTAAACTTACTAACCAATGCCAACAAGTACCAGCATAACAGCACTGAAAAGTTGGTACCTCAGTGATGATACGAAATCGACCATGACCAGACAACCCGATACCAAACCCCATAGTCACACCATCCATTAAGGATATATACGGCTTTTTATAATCAGATATTTTACATATCAAAGAATATTCTGCAGAAAATACCTGCAAAGCAAATAACTTATTTGAATTTTGAACCATTAAAAAAGCTTGATGGCTGAAGGATCCCAAAGTCCATATGAAATCAAAATCCAAAGTCTACATTACAAAAGAAAGTGTCTTTAAAGGGATGCAATATTCAACTATCACAAAGGATGACATGTAAGCAAGAGAACAACCTTTAAAAAATCAAGAAGATATGTATATTGTCCAGTAAAAGTTAACATAAAATACAGTATATGCACATTTCTAGAACTCCAAGACCTCAAAGGAACAGACTTTTTCACTTAAACATAAACAAATGGAGAGAAAACAGAGAGAGATAGAGAGAGAGAGAGAGATTTCAGACAGGTCATAAAATCAACATCTATGGATTATTTCATAAGCAACTGTAAAAGAAAATTTGAAAGGACGACAAGATGAATTTATAACCATATATATATAATCTGAAATGCATGTAGATGAATTCTGCATGAAGCCACTGGACAAGGAAACAGACATGGTTTTCAAACATATGCTAGACATGACCAAGGGACGGAACAATTGGAGACCTACTTCAAACTAGTCACCTTCTCATTTCTAACAGATCAAGTAAAAAAATTACAGTATTTATAAAGTTTTGTGGCCAGTCTCAATGTTCAGGACCATTAATGCAAAGCTAGAATTTTCTGAAAGTAAGATATCATGAAGCAAAACACAAGCCAACATGACAAACAACACAAGAGATGCATTATATGTTAAAAGTGACGCTGATATTCTGCTATTGCTGGTAAACAATACTCATACCTCAACAGAGGCCAAACAATTTTTGGCAATGTCACCATTTACGCTGCTACAAGATCATTTGCACAGAAATTTTTTGTTTGTGTAAATATGGCTAATATGAGGAGTGATCCATGTAGCTGAACAACATGAATGGAATGGCATAAAATGCTAAATCTGAAATTATCAATCGTAATTACTCAAGTCATACACTAAAATTTTCCTTTTAATTATTTCTAAATGTGGAAATATCAGGTTGTAACATTGACACTAGTTCCCGCCATGCAATGAGGTCTTGCAGTAGAATATAGAAACCTGACATTAAATGAGAGAAGTTTGCTTTCCAATCTATGAGTTGTCTTTTAAGTGCAAAAGCAAAGAAAAATGACACTATATCATGCACCAAAAAGAAAAGCAAAGTATGAAATTTATTTCTATTCAACAGACCTTTGGCACAAGTGGTGTAGTTTTGTCCTTTTGAATTTCTGCTGCTACACCCTTAATATCCATCCCTGCAGTGGTTATTAAGCTGGTACTCAAGTCAAACCCAGTTTTCTTAAATGTAGAAACCAGTGATTTAAAAAGCGCTAGGCGCCAAAAGGCGCCAAGGTCCAAAAACGCCCGAGGCGCTAGGCGCTCGCCCGAGCGAAGCGAGGCGCTAAAATATAAAAATATAAAATATAATTAATAAATATAATTATTTAAAATTTTAAATAAAAAATAAAAATATATAATATAATTAATAAATATAATCACATTAACAGTATAAATCTGCTGACGGAGAAACGAGGAAGCAGCGGCGAGCGACGGCAGCAGCGACGGCGAGCGGCGGCAGCAGCGGCGGCAGCGGTGAGCGGCGGCAGCGGCAGCAGCAGCAGCGGCGAGCGGCAGCAGCGGCGAGCGGCGACAGCGGCAGCGGGAAAGGGAAAGGGAGCGGAAGGCGCGAGCAGCGGGAGGGCTCGAGGGAGGCGCGAGCAGCGGGAAGGCTCGCGGGAGGGCTCGCAGGAGACGCGAGCAGCGAGAGGGCTCGCAGGAGGCGCGAGCAGCGAGAGGGCTCGTGGGAGGCACGAGCAGCGGGAAGGCTCGCGGGAGGCGCGAGCAGCGACAGCGGCGAGCAGCGGCAGCGGGAGCAGCGACAGCGAGCGACGAGATCGCGATCGGGATCGGCAGCGGCAGCAGGTTAGGGTTGGGGTTATATCGGTTTAGTTGGTTCGATTGAACCAACTAACAATCGAACCAGAACCGAACCAGACCTAAAATTCTGGTTCGGTTTACCCAGGCGCTCGCCCGAAGCGCCCAGCGCCTGGGCTCGGGCGAGCGCCTAGGCGGCGCCTGATTGAAGCACGCCGCCTGGGACATTAGCGAGGCGCTTGGGCCTCGCCTCGCCTCGCCCGAGCGCCTAGGCGAGCGCCCGAGCGCCTTTTGCAATCACTGGTAGAAACACAAACAGAAATGTAGGTTTGGACAAGGCAAGAAGCTTAAAATAAATATGAAAAAATGTAAGATACAGATGAATTACCTGCTGAAAAGGCACGAGGTGTGCTGCTTTCAGATAAGATGCATTTCACCCTGGGGTTAGTTTCCCACTCATCCAGAAAACCCTTGTATCTTAAGTCCATCTCTGCAGCATTGATTTTAGTCAACCACCAAAATACCAATGCAACATATACGAGATTAAGAAAGAAGGAACCACCAGCATCCTATAACATGTTCTCTTCAGAAGAGAGCCAGTTGTATATATCTCACAACAGTTTACTTTCAGTAATCCAGTTGTGAATTTTCTTGTTTAACAGCTAAACCAGCTTGCAGAAATATCGTATAATTTTTTGATTGATGTAATTATTTTTTAGAACTTCCACGATTATCAAAATCCCCGCAGCAACTCGAGCTGGCAATAATTACCCTCACTAGCAGCCAGTCAGCTGTTAATTCTCTCTTGGGATGATAAAAAAGATGGTACAATCTCCTGATCGATCTGAAGTTTTCTCCATTAAGAACTTGTACAGGTAAATCAATCTAATTGTTTTCTCTTGTACGAACTTGTATATGTAACGATATCACCTCCCTTATCAACTCAAGAACTGATCCAAACAGAACAGAATAGCTGGAGTAGATGGAAAGAGAAGGGTGAAAGAACTATGAACCAAGATTCATGGCGTTGAGGGCTTTGGGCCGATCGAGGGTGATCACGGCGACGCCGTTGGGGAAGATACGACCCTTGACGAAATCCTCCGCGGTGCCGGCCATGGCGGCGAGGCAACGGCATGAAATGGAAGGTCGGAAGCGATCGAAGAAGGGGGAGTTAGGGGTGGAGAAGAGAGTCGAGGGGAGAAGGGGACGGGAGGAGGGTTTCAGTAGGAAGTGGAAGCGAGAGAGTGGCGCACGCATTGTAATCTGTTCTCTGTGGAAAGCGCCGAGCGAGAGGGTAGCCGGCACAAACCACTCCCGCGACCAAGGGGAAGTCGGACGGACGAACAAAGGGGGCATTTGGGTGACATAAAGCCAGGGTGAACAGTGATCACTTGGTATCGCGATTGGGATTTCCTGCATCACCTAGAACAGCATTCTTTCTCAAACGACGGTTTGGGACCCACCACATGCAAATGTAGATGGTCCACATCCACATTATCATGATGTACCGCACGGCGATACGCGAAAGATTACCGATACTTCGTGCGGGGCCCGCTTTCTTGCGTCAGCCACGCACGAGGAGAAGGATCTGGGTTGGATGGTCGCTTGCTCACGAGGAAGAGTTTTGAGAGAGGAAATGACCAAAAACGGGACAAATTCTTAAAAAAATTATTTTTCCATATAATATTTTTTATTCTCTGTCATTTATTTTTTATATTATTCTTGATCTTTGTCCCATCGTGATAGTCACCCAGATATCATATCAAGTTTATATTTATTGTGCTTATCTCATCACTTTATATTACGGGTTATCTTTATCGTCAAATATCTTTATAACTATATTTGTTGCATCCGTTGTAACCATCACATCACTCTATGCTACGTATACTTTCACCACGATCATCAAGCCCTTATCACTGTGCTCATTGCTTCTATCCTATTGCCCTACTATAGTCCTTCATTGTTATTATTTTATCACTCTACACTATGGATTGTCTTCATCATTGTCCTTGTTGTCTATGCTCTTTTGTTTTGGTGGATACCTAAATTCATAAGGTCCTTATGTGTAGGGCTCTAGTCTACTCCTAAGAAACCTATAGTATCGACTACTTCCCTTTTAACCATATCAAAGGGATAAAGAGTAGAGAGGAGGGGGATGAGATGGCTATTGGTGGTGCAAGAGGGGATGAGGCATGCTTCCTCATTTGTGACCTGAGAGAGATGAGTAATATGATCAAGAGCACAATAAAGAGAGGAGGAACAGTAAAAATGATGATGACCATGCAAGGATGTATCTGATATTTATGACTACATTCGTAATAACCGAAAGAATAATAACAACATGGGTGGTGGGCAAACATGCAACCAGAGTTATTATTATATGTGATACAAAGAATGGAAGTAATGTGGTGTGGCTGAAGATGAGGCATGTGTTAGCATGCATAACAATGTATTACTCATGGCAAAACATCATGAAAGAGGCAATCTAAGTTATATCGCTTCCTTCAAACACCATTGTCTCGTCCAATCCATGTGTCGCGAATAGTTATCCCATCACCCTCCATCTTTGGAGGGGTGAGAGGGGCGATGTTGAGGGGAGTAGTCAACACCAACAATAGAGACTCTATAGGAAAAAGATTGAAGCTTTGTATAGAAGGTGGTGACCGGGCTGATAAAATAGAGATAACATAGTTAGACGATCATGATAAAACAGAGATGTGATGATTTTATCTTTTAAAAAATAAGAGGCATTCTAAAAATAAAAAAAGGACATTGGGAAAAAAAATTTAAGATTTAAAAACAAATAAATTACATGTAAAATTATCATATTAGGAAAAAAAATACTAATCATCTTTTTTATAATGAAAAGCCACAACTACAAGATATATTATAGGCTACTACTAATAATCATTATGACCATCGATATCAGTTATTTAACACCTAAAACAAACCACATTCATTTATCAAAATTGAGAGTTTGAATCATATATTTTTGACACATGAGACATTAGTATTTATTTGATAATAATGGTTAAAGTATCTCCATAAAATCTCATTGTAATGTTAATTCCTCCTTCCATCCAAAGGTCCAAAATTGCTGATTAAAAAATACGACTGTAAAGGTAAATTTATCCACGTTACATAATTAAGACTCACTAAGTATAAACCAATTTTTTTATTAAGAGTACTTAACAAGTCAAAAATATTCAAAATCAATCTAAAAGAGGGCGAAGATTAGATTCCCAGCAAGGAATCAAACTATTTAACACATTTGATCTCGAATTATTCCCAATGGATCACCTTCTTTAATGCTCATTTATTTTTTTCTACAGAAGTCATGTGTGACAATTCATTTTTAATGAGTTGTAACTCATATGCTGAGCAAAATGTGACTTAATTCGACTATATATATATATGTATATATATAAAACCAAATTCATATAAAGCTAATGACATTAGGATATAATAATGATAATTACAACTAAGTCTTTCATTTTTCAAATGATTGTTGAAATCACTACATGAATATTATCTCCGCCAGAGAGAATGAAGTTTCTTTTAGGATTTAAAGAGGACCAAAATTTGCCCCAACAGAAGCTACACTACCAAGCCGTGGACCACAAGCGAAAGTACCCCATTAAAGGAGGGCATGGGCCCCACCAAACTTATGTCGCATCGGAGAAGGCGGTGGAATGAAAGGTAAAATTTGGGCGTCGAAGGGAACGGGTGCCTATTTCCATCTCCCAATGGCACACTTCGTAAATTGATTTAAATGTATGATCATTTACGGTATGGATTCGACCGGCAAAAGTGAAAAGGTCGAGTCGTCGTCTTTTAGAAATTTCCAACCCTCATGACTCGTCACCTGAACGGTCCATATTCCCGCTAACGTTAGCTCGGATCCCACCCGTCCGTATCATCGATCTCATCGATCTCGGCCGTGCGTTTCTTCGCGATTGGTGCCGTTAGGTCCTCGGTCGTCACCATAAGAAATGTAGACCGTCCGATCGAGATCCTACGCTCAAATCAGTCCTGGTCCTTTTCCTTGTAGCTCGCTTTTTCTATTTCCCCATTTCCCTGTTTGCTTTTTTTGCTTATTGTTATTTTACGTTCGGAGCCATTACGTCTCCTGGAACGAAGAACCCTACGCCCGGTACTTTGTCCAGGGTTGATAAATCACCGTCGAGAACATTGATCGATCGGGCGATTCCTGCGGGCAGAAGGCGGGATTGGACTGAGAAATCGGTTTTCCCGTCGATTGCGGATCCGATCGATGGGAGATTTGGCTTGTATCGTCTTTCTTGGTACAGGTATGTTGTTTTGTCATCTCCGGCCTCGATTGCTTCGTTGTTGCCGGGTGATCGATGGGGCAATTGAGACTGCTTGACGATCTTTGTCGTTTAGGTTTGTTTTAGGAGTACATTTGGCGTCATGCGGTCGGAGTTATGCTTACGGATCCGAAATTGGGGCTTCGCTCTCCTCGTCATGTGATGGGTGATAACATTTGGGGGTTTCTGTTTCTTTCATTGGAACTCAGGAATCGTAGATGGAAATTAGCTTTGAGCGGGCTGAAACATCCGATATACCTACGAAGCCGAGTTCTTTGGATCTCCAGAGCATTTGCGTGAAGAATTCAAGGAGCTCTGATAGAAAATCCTGGACCGGGAAGGAGGTTTTGGTGTTGGAACAAGAATCCAGAGTTTTCAATAGGAAGCTTGGATCCGCGTTTGTGGAAGGAGGAGAATTTCTTTCAGAATCAAGAAGGAAACCAAGTAGAAAAGAGGCTTCTGTGAGCAGTCTCGAGCGTGGTTCTAAGAGGCAGCGCAACAGTTTAAATGTCTCAAGGCCAAAGCAAAACTATATTTCCTATGCTCAGAAGAGGGTCAAAACCACCAACACAAGTGATGCGACACTTAATCTGGATTGGTCAAGTGGGAATGAACAATATTTAGAAACTGATCTTTATTCACAGTTGTCCAAAAAGACAGATCATACATCTTCAAGTGGTGGAACCTCTAAAAACGAGAATTATTTGGGAGAAGATCTCTTTATCCCGAAGAGGCCTAGGGGTATCTTTAAGTGGAAAAAAGCTAAAGACCCTATTAGCTTGGGAATTCCAGTTGGTAACTCTAATCATGAGTGGATTAATACTGATACCCAGGACCAAAAATCATCGATTAGTGTAAATTTAAATTCACCAGTGTTGAATGACAAGCAGAAAAAGAAAGCTGATGATTTTGAGCCGAATGGGTTCAATAAAGATGATTCTGCTCCTTGCACTAGTGTTGAAAATGAGAGTCATTTTGAGGATGATGATAGAAAGGTTGGAATTAGAAGGAAGTTGAAGATGTCTGAACGGAATTGTACTGGGAATGATGCACCTCTGAGAGACAACTCTGAGGATTCAGTTGGGGATTCTCTGGATGATGATGAGGAGAACCTTGAAGAAAATGCTGCTAGAATGCTTTCTTCACGATTTGATCCAAATTGCACTGGTTTCTCTGGGAAGAGAACATGTGCAGCAGATCCGGTAGAAGGATCATCATTTTTGCAATCTGCCGGTGGTAGGTTGAAGGTCTTACAGGCTGAATCTTGTTCAGTAGATGCCAAAGGTCGGGTGCTTCGGCCAAGGAGGCACAATGGTAAAAGCTTTGCTAGGAAGCGTCGCCACTTTTATGAGGTTTGCTCAAGGGATATGGATCCCTATTGTGTCGTTAAGCAGAGGATCAGAGTATTCTGGCCTTTGGACAAAAGTTGGTACTTTGGCCTAGTCAAAGGTTATGATCCTGTAACTAGGTTGCATCATGTCAAATATGATGATCGTGATGAAGAGTGGATAAATCTCCAAAAGGAGAGATTCAAGCTGTTGCTTTTTCCAAGTGAAGTTTCCAGCAAGTTTAATTTTGGGAAACCAGGGTCCCAAGTAAGACAGAAGAAAATAGAAAAAAAGGTAGAAGCCACACAGAGCACTTACATAGGCAACCTCCTGGAATCAGAACCCATTATCTCATGGTTGACACGCGCAAATCACCAAGTTACATCCTCCTCTTCTAGTACCATAAAAAAGCATCTTAGAGTTCGTCCTTTGAAGGACATCAGGCCATCTGTGTTATCAGAGCCAAGGGAAAATATGTCAGTGAATCCGTTGGATAAGAATCTAAATAAATTATTTTCTAATTTCAATGAGTCAGACCAGGCATGTGATTGGAATATTAACAGTCTCTCTAAGCTAAAGAGGAGTATTGGCTGTGAAGGCAGGAAGTTACCTTATGTTTATTTTAGGAAACGGTTTCGCAGCAGAAAGGATATTTTGGACACTAAAGTGGCACACAACGTTGCTCCTGATGGCCCAGGTGGTTCAATGAGCATTTGTGCTTCCATTGCCAACAGCACAACAGCTATAGAGAGACTCAATATAATTTTGACATGGTTGGAATTCGGAGAAGTAATATTTGAGTCGAGCTTACCACCACAATGTTCTCTGGCACTTGCTTTTCAAAAAGAAAGCATTTGGCTCTGCCAATCCCTTTATATTCTGCATCATGCTCAACTAGTTTGTGCATGGCCTACTGTTCATATGGAGGTCTTTTATATTGATAATGTTCTTGGGTTGAAGTTTCTGTTATTTGAGGGTTGTTTAAGGCGTGCAGTCTCTCTTTTCTGTTTGATCATCACAACTGTTAATGGGCATATTGTGAAGAGTAATTTCACCGAGCCAGAAGTATCATGCTCATCAATTGGGCTTAGGATTTCAACTTTGCACAATTTAGGTGTAAAACTTCTTTTTGTTTTGAATACCTTCTTCAATATGGAGAGTTTAAAATGGAGGCATCTTGAAGATAAACTGAAAAATCATTGCACAAAGGAGGCATTAATAACGACTGAGTACACTTGTTCAAACATCCATGAGCTCCCTGGTGGTCAAATAGTCCACAGTTCGGATATGTCACTTGAGGTACTCATTTCTGTTTCTTACTGGGCTGCTTTGCTGACAAAATGTAGTTGTTCTTAATGTTCTATGTAATTCATTTTACTCTTCTTGTGTGTAGAAATTTGTTTTAGCATTTAGAATGACAATCTCTCTACTCAGTCCATATGAGCTTGGTGCTTCAGGTGATTAGAAATATTACATGATTTGAATTCCCTCTAGTGTTTAATCCTTATTTGCCCCTGACAAAGAGTATTAAGTGCACTTACAGAGGTTGTAAAGCATGTCTGGGACACTGTATTTAACATCTCTAGTTATGAGCCCTGCAAAGAATAGTTATCAGAACCAAACTAGTCATTGGCCTGGCCAAGCTTCAGTTCACTGGGTCACTAATTGGCCAGTAGGTCAGCTAGTGGAATTGCAGAATTTAATGAAACATATTAAATACACACACACACATATATAATTACTTTACCTGTTTTTTTCTCTTCTCGTCCTCTTCATCTTCTCCTTCTCCTTGATTTTCAACGGATAAACCCGGTTTAATACTGGATGGTAGAGCAGTAAAACCATTCACTTCTTGTACAACTGCTAAGGTTTTATCACAATACAGTAGCTATGGCAAACCAATTAACTCATTGATCTTTTGCACAACTCTTCTGAAGTAAACCTATATCTATTAAGTACTACACTTTAGAGGGATTCAAATGGGACTAGACAAAATTTACAGCTTCATGTTCGAGCTGCTCATGCAGGGAAGTAGGCCTTCTTAGCTCCATCTGTTCATCCATCATCCTTTTCTCCTTGTAGACGCAATATTGTTCCTCTCGTCCTCTTCTTTTTATTCCTCTGCTATCTTTTTACTTCTTTATCTCCTCATCCTTTCCTTATCCTTTTCTTCTCAGTGCGATCACCATTTTTTACAATTTTCCTTAATTTATTAAGTGGAATTACGATGAAGAATTTCTTGTATGCTCCCAATCATTTTCCAATTTGATTTTGGAAAGAAGGGAATTAATGCCTTTTTTAAATATTTAAAACTGGTCGGTTCATGCAAAACACGTTAATTCTTATTTTTAACTAAAATTCTGGTTGAGTTGGTTGGTTCATTCTGGTTTTTTCCCTGATATTTTAATGGGACTCGCTTCTCCAAGAGCCTGGTCATGTTTTTCCTGGTCAGAGTGATCAGTGCAGTCCATTTCTGATAAATATGCTGTCAAGTAAGCATGTTTCCTTTATGACATGAGGCTTTTTTCTCGTTAGAGATTATTCAAGGATTTAGTACATTCTGAAAGGAACAAAGAAATCCTGGTAACCTGTGGTGTCGATTGTCTGGATCTAGACAAAGTGTTTACTTATAAAGTGGTTGGATTGTCTACGAACTAAGTTTAACTTGTCACATTGTTCTAACAATGTGTGAGAAGTAGAATTGTTCTTCCTGGCTTGTGCATTATGTTGTTCTGCATGACTCCAAGCCAGATAATCCGATATATTATCTAGATGTCATAGCTTACCAAAATTAAATGACAGATATGTGTATGATTGCGAGGTATAATTCCGACCTTGTGAAAAGTTCCTATTTGCTTGTTTTAGGTTTAAATAAATATAAACATATTCTAAAATCGGAAAAATCATAATTGGAATAATTTGTAAATTAACTATTTCTGAAGAATACCTTGGACATGCTTTTAAGTCTGTTGGCTGGCTTTTGTAGTACTTAGACTTTCTTGTGCGTGTTATGGCATCACAATCTCAATGTTATTCAACTACACCTACATGCATTGTACTATGCTTTTGTCTTAGATCTAATAAGTAAATACTTTTTTAGTTCATCATTTGATTAGTCAGATCCATGAGCAACAAATTGAACTTGGCATATTCCTTGTATTGTTGTCTGGAAGGTGTAACTGCATATCTGGAATGTTTGTACCACAGAATTTTGAATTTTGATGGACTTTAGTTGTTTAATGCCTACTAATTCCTGTAATTAGTTAACTTATGTGTTATAGTGTTACACTACCTAATTTTGCATTTGGTGCAGTTCAAGACTTCAAGCACTGGAAATTTGTCATAAACATATTATAGTTGTTCTAGTAGTTTTATATTAGGCAAGCATCTAATTGGTAAGGAGCAATGCCCAGAACCTTAAAATTTTAGGCTCATATTTACTTGCCTGACTTCAAATACAATTTATGTTGTTTTAATTGAATAAGAATGAATTTTGCATATGCATCTGGTATACTTTTCTTGGTGCAATCATGAGAACAGCAAGGTATTATTTCACTCTAGGAACTTTATAATTGTTTTTACTGGTCCATCTTGGAAAATTATTGTGCCAGATGGGCGTGATGAAATATGAAATATTTGGGAAAACTGGATTTGTTGTTGGATTTAGGCAAATGAGTTTTGGACTTTCTATATTGATGTAGTTGATATCAGAATATACTGTGAGCTGTCTTTGCAATTATCCATTTGGTTCTCAAAGCCTGTGCAATAGTTGGTTTAGATAGTTTCTGATGTCTTTGCTCTTTCCTGGTGATTTTTAGGCAGTTAGAAAGGTTGCTTTTCTTTTATATAAAAGGCATTCTTTACATGTCACTCAATAAACTTGTATTTAAGCCAATATCTACTTCATCAATTAGTGAGTCTGGTTTGACCAATCTTTTATGTCCTTTTTCTTCTTTTGCAGAGATTCTGGGAAAGATCAATCCTGGTTCATAGGTCCAATCCGGAGAAATTGGTTGATACAAGTACAAATTCTGTTATTCACTATTTGGCTCAAGAACATGAGAAGCCTCTTCTATGTTCCCAATTTTTTGCTGCTGGGCCTTCATTTTCACTCAGTCTGCATCTGAATTTGCTGGTTGTGAAAGATACATCTTCCTTTTGTTCTGAAGACAACATTTTAGTATCTTCACAAAAACACACAGATAATAATGATAAATTGACAGCTAATGGCTGCTCTTCTGCTGAGGACCCATCTAAGCAAGCTGCAGAAACTCTTGATAACTCAGGGCCCTTGTTGAGCCAGGCAGCAGCAAGTCATGGAAGACCAAGCACAGATGCTTTGTGTGCTGAAAATGATGGTAATTTGAATGGATCCACTAAGAATTTTTTCACTAGTGAGGTTAATGTGATTCGAAATGCTGTAGGTGGTAGTGGTAATGGGGTGAAAAGCACTGGCGATGCGGGTGCTATTCAGTTTGGAAGATTTTCATGCAAGGCTGGAACATCACAATTTGTTGAGGTTTCCTGTTCTGAATATCCTAAAGGTTCCTCTCCAGACAAGTCCCTTGATAGAGGATGCAATTCTTGTATCAATACTGCAAACCTCAAGGCTCAATTGTTTGATGAAGTTGAGAATCATTCTCTTCATAAAGGATTGCTGATTGCTCACCCTGCATCTAACTTAGTCCTTGAAATGAATGCACACACGATACACAATCCAACTGCTCCGCGAAGCATGTGGCATCGCAATCGCCACACTTCACTTTCACGGACATTTATTCATCCTCCAAAATTTGGTTCGGAAGACCTTGTGGCAAATGGCCCTACTAGTCGCTGCAGGAGGCGTCGAACTCAGGTTTCATATTCACAGTTATCTGTAGGTTATGAACATTCTGCAAAACCCCAAAACAATCACCAGAAGGTACAACCTCATAGAAAAGTGAAGACTCTTCTTGCAAATATTTCATCAGATTGTTCTAGAAGTCCTCAAAATTATCTGGACTCAGTAGACTGTGCTGCTAATGTCCTTGTTACTCATGGTGACAAATGTTGGAGAGAATATGGAGCCAAGGTTCAACTTGACTGTGATGATAAGAAGAATTGGAGAATATGTGTAATGGTTTCAGGGGCTACCAAATATGTCTACAATGCACACCATGTTCTGCAGCCTGGATCCACAAATCGTTACACTCATGCAATGATGTGGAAAGGAGGAAAAGAATGGATGTTAGAATTCACTGACAGAAACCAGTGGTACATTTTCAAACAAATGCATGAAAAATGCTACAACCAGAATATTAGGGCTGCATCTATTAAGAACATTCCCATTCCAGGAGTTCACATGCTTTCAGATGGTGATGATGGTTACGTTGAAGTGCCTTTTGTGCGTGGTTCTTTGAAGTACTTTCGACAGATGGGAACTGAAGTTGACTTGGCCTTGGATTCATCTCGTGTGTTGTATGACGTTGACAGTGAAGATGAAAAATGGATATGCACAATGAGAGTTACTATGGATGCCATGGATGGTAAGATGCCTGAGGTTACAGAGGATATGTTTGAAAAGGTCATCGACATGTTTGAGAAACTTGCATATACCCTACAGTCCGAGGAGTTCACCAATGATGACATCGAAAGATACATGGCTGATGTTGGACCAGCAAACGTAGTCAAAGTTATTTATGAGTATTGGAGGCTGAAGAGAAAGAAGAAAGGTTTGCCTCTGATTCGGCAATTTCAGGTGAGATTTGATTAGTCTACATTCTTTATCGTTGTATTTTTTTTCTCTTATGAATAAATTCATGCATATGCTGGATTAAATCTACTGCCAGTGAGATGATTGCTTATTAGTTGTTTTAGACTGCATATGTTGTAGCCTTGTAGGTGTTAACATGACTGCTGCTTGCTTGAAGTCTAGTCCCCACAACTATTTTTGTTCACAGGTTTTCATTTTTGGCTTCAGACCCACTCATCGGTCAGATTTACCTAGTCCTGTTGTGATAAGGCATGCCTAATACCATGAAGTTTGCAGCTAATGTAAACTCTATGTCATTCACCAATTACTGTTAACAGTTGGAATTTTCATTTGCTTAGTATCTTTTTTATTGGGTGTCAAACTTTCAACTGGCAAAGTTAAACATTGAAACCAACAAATTGCTGTCAGTTCTATCTGAAGTGTAATCTTATATTTATCACTCATTTGGTTGGTCCAAGAATGCCAAAGAAGGAAGACAGACGGAGTGAGACATAACGAGGATGACCTATGTACACCATTCATCCAGGGCTTTCTTGGTCAGTTCACTGGCCCTCCCAATTTGATCTTCCATTTTCAGCATGACTCACCTGATCCATCACCTATAACACCTTTGCTGAGGGAGGAAGTCAAAGTCCAAAGAGTGGCAGCTAGCCATGGAATTGACTCCAATAGTAGATGTCAAGAAGGGGATAGGCAGTTAAGGTGCAGGACTTGTTGCTAGCTACTAGGAAAGCAACTTGCACACTAGCTAGGGGAAAGACATGTCATGCAGAAAACAGGCACTAAGAAGAAAGAATTCCATTGACACTTAAAAACTTTTTTCCCTATCCTCCTGCTATTTCAAAAATTCCCAAAAAACCTTCTTTTGATATTGAATACAAATCAAACTGCACCCAACCAACTCAACTCAAAAACAGGGGATAACTCAGAATCCAAGACGAGACTGCAAAAGCACTGATCCAATCATTCTGAATCCAAGATCACCTACTACAAACAAATCGACTACATTCGGACTGAGGAAGTCAAGGTGCATAAAAGAAAATGTAAATTGGGGGTGGCTGACAAAACAAGTTTTAGAACAAAACAGAAAGAAAAGCACCAAGAATGAAATCAGTACTTATCTTTTTCGACCCAAGGGGCCTGTTTAGAATAGAGTGAAATGACAAAAAGGCTGAAAGATAACTCTCTCTCATTAATATTACCAAGAAATGCAGAAATATAAAATCTACTTTCAAGGACTGCTACTCTATAACTCACTAATTTTTGCTATATCAGTAAAAATGCAAATTGTTGCTGTATGAGTAGGAATAGTGGCATCAAGGGTAATATGTTTGCCAGGAAAAGAAACCAGAAACAGGTCGAGTTGATTGTCTGCGACTTGTGTGGGATTGGCAATTAAAGAGATAATAAATAGAAATGGCTGTCGCCATGAAAAGGATAATCAGAACTCCAGGTTCAAATTTTTTTCCAGTGTAGTTATTCAGAAGCAGAATCTACCTGTATGATTGTTTTTTTTTTTTACATTTTTTAATAATTTTGAACATGATATGATTTTCATTTGTTCAATATTTTGTGAACCCTCAAGGATTTGAAACAACTATATCTTTGAGGACCAAAGCTCAGGTTTTAGTTGAAGAACCAAGTAAAATAGCAAGCATTGTTTACAAGGTTGCTAAAATAAAATAAATTGCTCAATTGTTCAACTCTCGTTTTTGATCTATGTAGTCATAATTTGCTTAATATAAATGGACTCTTTTGTTTGGAAGGTAAGAATGATTCTTACCTATGATTATGATCATCCCATGTATTGTGTATATAACAGTTTTATTTGAGGACCTTTCAAGTAAATAGAACACTTCTATTTTGGTACAAGGAAGCATTTAATATCTTATGTTCTCATTTCATGGCTTTTCAGCCTCCTCTGTGGGAATGTTACCAGCAGCAACTAAAGGAGTGGGAATCAAGCATGAACAAAATGCCTATCCAGCCTGAAGGTTGCCAGGACAAAGCATCTTCTCAGAAGAAACCACCTATTTTTGCCTTCTGTTTGAGACCACGAGGCTTGGAAATACCAAACAAAGGTTCAAAGCAGAGGTCTCATAAGAAGCTTATGTTCACTGGTCATCATAATGCTTTAATGAGAGATCAAGATGGTTCCAATACATTTGGTACTTCTATTAATTTTTCCATTTCTTTTGGTTCTTTGGTTTCTTTATTGATAATGTCTTACTGCTTTTGTGGCAGCAGGGAGAAAAATCGATGGAGTTTCAGTTGGTGAGGTTGCTATCTCCAGCTATGAATCTTCTGATTCTTATCATGGGCTTCAGTACCGATCTACCTTTTCACCAAGGGATACTGCAAGCACAGAATCTTTATATACTAATGATGGTTCAGAGAGATATCCAGAACCAAAGTTTTACAGAAATATTTCAAAAAAGATTGATGCGTTCCTATCCCCAAGGGATCCTCAAGAAACACCATTGTCATATAACCAAAGATCAAATAGAAATGGAATCAATAAACGGAGTTATGAATTTTGTGAATGGTCCAGCATAAAGCAATCTCAATGCACTGGATTTCAGAGACATCACACTGACATGGATGAGTTCAGGCTGCGCGATGCAACAACTGCAGCTCAGCATGCATTGAACATGGCTAGACTTAAAAGAGAGAAAGCACAGTGGTTGCTACACAAAGCGGATCTTGCGCTTCATAGAGCCACGGTTGCAATTATGACTGCAGAGGCAATAAAAGCATCTGAGAAGGATACTGTTGGTGATGGGTAATACGAGGAATCAAGGATATATTGGTCAGATATATGACAATTGATTTTTCATGTGTTTTATCAGTTTGCTGGATAAAAGCTTCTTTGGAGATTGGTTTTGGCATATTCGTCTTCGAGGGCCTCTGATTAGTGAATGTTTTGATGGATTCCAAGTGTTGTTGATATGGGAACCATGCAGAGACAGAAATGGGTTTTTTTGAGAATTTTGTTCAGCTGCTTCAGTTCAACTGTCAGCTTTCAAATGTAGTCTTCTCTAAAGGGGATTTCTTATCCCTCGAGATAGTTGTAGTTTTTTGTGCTAATCATGTACAGAACTTTTCTTTGTTCTTTTTACCTGTATTTCTGCAAATGTCTAATGAAGCGTTTCGTACCAAGTTCTTCAGTGCCTCACAGATTTACCTTGTTATTAGATTATTGGCAATCTGAGGAGTGTTGTGCGGCGATCATATCTACATGTAATAAATTAAATTATTTGGTATGAAAAATTATTTGGATTTTTTATGTTTATTTTTTTAAAAAGCAGATTTAAATTATGATATTTTAAAATAAGGGGGTGACTATTTGGTCCGGTCTTGCATGAGAGAAATTGGGAGGGGTTGATCTAAGCTACTTAATCAATTTTTTTGAAAATAATTTAAACCAATTGATCTTGAAACCAAGCTAGTTCCCCTTTGGTTCATGTTCTAAATTTATGGTGATAATTTTTTATAATTTTATAAATATTAATTAACTTTATATCTATTCATTGATTGAGATGAGGCTAATATATATATATATATATATATATATATATATATATATATATATATATATATATATATATATATAATGCATGTCTTTTTTATGCATAGATGAATGACTATGAATGAATAAACGTCATATATGATAATATACAAAAAAAAATTCTCTATCAAAGGTAAATATTTAATATCGATATAATGATTATTTTTAAGGATTAGTTCATATATAACGTTATATATATATATGAACTATTAGACATAATAGTTAAATGATTCTTTCATTCATTATTTAAAATTATGACGTATGTTAAGGAGTAAAGCATCTTGGTTTTTTGCGGAGTGCACTATTGATATCTAACCCATGCCAATATAATCAAACAATAATAATGAGAATGTTACATGCATCATAATTTTGTATGTTCTAATTATGCTATTGTGGTCAAAGTTTGTATCGTCCTAAGGTTACTCATTTATTTTATATAAAGTTTGATTATGGAGATTTATATTTTTGAAACTTCATTTAGGAGATACGTACTAAGAATCACTGTTGAAATAGTTTTTTTTAATCTTAATTTGCAAAGCAGCTTTGATACAGTGATAGATCAAAGAATCGGGTGGAAAAGACTTCTCTCCGCTTTCTTCGTTTCTTATGACGACGAATTGGTTAGAACTTACGATAGACGTCTTGGGTATCGTATGATTCATGGTGAACTCTTGATTTCTGATTACGTATGTTTCAGAGCCGTCTGTAAACAGTGAAACTTGGTTTGCAAGTTCGAGTACCATCACCTTCTAAAGCCACAAGCCCCGTGGCTCATGTTGTTCGGTGATAACAGTTCCACCTTCAAGTTCTTCTCTATTATCGAGAAGAAGATTATAAATTCAATGCCCACAACCCATGATCCGTGAAAGGATTTATATCGATTATTGTCATGGTTGGCTGGCCACTTTGGATGGACTCTGCAACATGCACGTTTTAAATCCACTCATTGGGGCTCAAATCCCACTCCTTTGGGTGCTAACCGTACTCTTCATCGGAGATGTTTATAATTTTGAAGGACAAATCATCAACTTCATCCTGGAAAGAGAACAAAACATGTTCTCTTTATGGCTCAAATTAATTAACAAGACAGCTCCTGATGCAGACAAAGACTTCACCAGCATGATGATCTATAAGCTCGCCTTATTGTTACATCGACATAATTTATGGCAACGCTAAATTCTACACCGTCAATTATCACCATATAGTTGAGGTATGGGAGCCCGATGAACTTGTCTTTAAGCATAGCATCATCACCTCAGACTTGTCTCTAGATGATTTGCTTAGGAGCATATTATACTTGATCGAGTCCTTAGATGATAATTTGAGCGGCTCTAAGAACATTATGTGTATGGTGTTTTCCCTAGATGAGCAGACTCACAAGTAGAAAAGTGTGAGGAACTTATACAAGAAAACGTTGTTCATAAACATAAATTGGTTAACGTGTTTCTCTACTATAGACTTTTCGAAGTTAGAAACATAATTATGTGGATACTATAAATATATGAAACGTTATATCGGAATATTTTACTTGATGAGATGAAGTGACCAATATATCATCTTAGACATCACTTGAATTGATTGCATCCTTTTTAGTTGACTACAAGTCTATTTTGGTTGGTATAATCCAAATTTTATTATATCAATTTGTTATATATTTTCTTGTCTTGTGTGAGTAGGAGGTTGATTACTTGACAAATAACCATACGTAGAAATGTAGTTAGCACAAAGCATCCTATAAAGCTTCCAAAAATAATTAAAGGATACTTTAATTTAAATTTTAAAAAATTATGTTCATACATGTCACATGATATTTCTTGATTTTAGTTTTATTGGTATTAGAATGGTGTTATTTTGGTTTTTTTTTTCCTTTAAAAATTTTGTATGAATTAATTATAGGTAGTTTATACAATTCAAATTGTTATGGGTTCTTTTTTAGAATATATACTAACTTTTATTATACTTTGAATTATAAAATTATTATCATTATTTTAAATCTTGATAACCGAGATCAATTTGATCCATTTATATCATAATTATTTTTTTCTTCTCTTCTTGATTTGATCAATAAAAAGAAATGT
Organism: Musa acuminata AAA Group; assembly: GCF_036884655.1. Taxonomy (NCBI): domain Eukaryota; kingdom Viridiplantae; phylum Streptophyta; class Magnoliopsida; order Zingiberales; family Musaceae; genus Musa; species Musa acuminata. The sequence continues at coordinate 6,616,179 of NC_088333.1, forward strand.
GATTTTTTTTAAAAAAATTCAGAGCTCACATTTCGCTCCGGGAGCAAAATATTAATATCATTGATGTATGCATATAATAGATTTGACACGAGCCCTACAATATGATGACAAAGATCATGTGAGTTAATTATAGTCTATCTTTCGATTAATTAAGATGAAACTACTCGAAGAATACAATGATATAGAAATATATAACCAAACAGATAAGGAAGCAATAATGAGTCCAAATTTAAATGACTATCCAAAATCAAATGATAGTATGAACAAAGGCATAACAAAAGCGACCTGTGGTCGTAGGTCTTGAGCCAGTTTTGTGCTATTGCTAGTTGTGCTAACAGAATGGGAATGGTTGGAGTTGATAAGTAAGTTGAAGAAAAGGCTTCAAACATAGTGATTGGTGCTAAATTCTTGGTTGGAGATTGGACAATAGAATCATCGAAATGTCGAATTTGGCAAGGTGGAGGTTGATTTGGTGTAGCATTATTATTGACAAAAGAGATGTCAAAGGTTGGGAAAAGGAGCTTAAACCCTTAGTGTAGAGCATATGGTAGCATTAAAAATGGTCTTCGATAATCACACTTGTCGAAGTTGAATTGGCTTAACTCGTTTTTCAAATGTTATCATGTTTGAAAATTCAGAAGCCTCTTGAAAATGCTCATTCGCTTTATTTTTATTCATTTATGTTAAGCAATCCAAAATTAAATCGACATCCTTCTTATGATTATACTTGTCTATATATATATAAAAGAAAAAGTTGAGCAGGTATGCGCCGAGGGAGGACTCTCTTAAACAAGTATTACTATATGCAATTCGCTAGAAGTTCTTTGCTAACTTTCCCATCGTAAAGTTCATAGATATCTTCCATAACTTTTTGCACGTCGGATGTTTCCACCACAAGAAAATTTTCATCCAAGCGTATGGCTTCTTGTCAACATCAAGTTCCCATACTTGGTTGGTCCCATCTCTACACCAAGGAGGGCGACCATTAACAACTAGCAACATCATATAGAGCATGAAACCACTTGAGAGAGAGAGAGAGAGAGAGAGAGAGAGAGGATGTTAAAGAGACGTATCAATATTTTTTAATAAGGTAAATTGAATTTGAGACTAAATTCCAAATGGGAGATTAACCCAAATTAAAAAAAATCATAAATGGTACTCACCACACTATCATTATTTTCTAAAATTTTATATTCTAATATAGAATGCTTATTATCATTTGATATTTATTTTCTATTTTTAAATACCATAATAAGAAATATTTTTTATTATTATTTTATATTAATATAAAATAAAATATGGAACAAATCTCCTCAAACTAGTAAGGATTGTTCCTCATCTTCTATATAAATCTCCTCTCATTTCATTGATGAAAAGGGAGGAACCAACAGAGGTAATCGACTTTAAGATATTGTAGGATTTCGATTGCGACAAAAGAGTCAAGAATGGTTGTTGCCTTAGGAGATTATAAACAATATTTTACAACGGAGGAGTCAACAACGGTCATTGCCTCTAGGATATTGTTAGTTTTTTTTCTTCTTTAAGTTTAAGTTTTAATATAATTGATTGAGATTTTAATTTTTAAATATTTCATAAAATTTATATTAATTAATTATTTTTTTTCAAAAAAGATGATTGGTGTATATAGATTTCACTATTGTTAATGTTAATTTTATTTATTTTGACTTTTGTATAATATTTTAAAAAATCATAAACCATCTTTAATAAAAATCATATCTTCATGTAATAAATTAAATAATTTAGTATGAAAAATTATTTGATTTTCTATTTTTAAAAAAAATCAGATTTAAATTATGATATTTTGGAGAAGGGGTGACTATTTGGTCCGAGACAATCATAGTCTTGCCTGATTTGAACCCAATCAAATCAGTTGGCTCGGATGTGTGATGGGGCCATGCATGAGAGAAATTGTGATGGGTTGGATCCAAGCTATTTAATTAATTTTTTTCATCCAATTGGGATGGGTTGATTCAAGCTATTTAATCAAATTTTTTTAATAATATAGACCAATTGATCATGAAACCAACATAGTTCATATATATATATATATATATATATATATATATATATATATATATATATATATATATATATATATTAGTTTGATGATTGTTTTTAATAATTAATGAATTATTAGACGTGATGGTTAAATTCTCTTATTTGCTTTTTATAATGTTTGAACTACATTGTTATAGTTAACATATTTATTGTCCTAAGATTACTCGTTTATTTTAGATAAAGTTTGATTATGGAGATTTATATTTTTGAAACTTAATTTAGGAGATCTGAGAATCACTATTGAAATAATTTTTTTGATCTTAATTTGTGAAGCAGCTCTGATATAGCGATAGATCGAAGAAACAAGTGGAAAAAACTTCTGTACGCCTTCTCCTTTTCTTATGGCAAATTGGCCAGAGCTCACGATAGACGTCTTGGGTATGATTCATGGTAAACTCTCGATTTGTGATTACGTTCGTTTCAGAGCCGTTTGTAAACATTGGAACTTGGTCAACAAGTTCGAGGACCATCGCCGTCTAAGGCCACAAGCCCCGTGGCTCATGTTCTCCGGTGATGACAATTCCACGGTCAAGTTCTTCTCTATTGTCGAGAAGAAAATTTATAAGATTCAATGCCCGGAACCTATGATCGGTAAAAGGATCTATGTCGGTTCTTGTCATGGTTGGCTGGCCACTTTGGATGGACGCTGCAACATGCACCTTTTGAATCCACTCACTGGCGCTCAAATCCCACTCCCTTCGGTGCTAACCTTACCCTTTATCAGAGACATTTATAGTTTAGAAGGACAAATCACCAACTTCAACGCGGAACAAGATCATAACCAGTACTCTTTATGGCTCAAGTTCATCCGCAAGGTCGTCATCTCTAAAGCTCCTGATGCAGACAATGACTTCACCATCATGATGATCTATAGCCATTGGTGTAAGCTAGCCTTTGCCCGAGCTGGGGATAAGGCTTGGACACCTATAATCTCGCCTTATTATTACTCCGACATAATTTATCGTAACGCCAAATTCTACACTATCAATTATCGCCAGATGATCGAGGTATGGGAGGCCGATGAACTTGTCTTCAGCATCATCAACTTAGACTTGCCTCCGGATGTTTTGCTAAGGGGTATATATTATTTGGTTGAGTCCTTAGACGGTAATTTGATGATGGTACAAAAGGAACAAAATAAGTGGAGTCCTACGGACAACCCTAAGAACATTATATGTACGGTGTTTTTCCTAGATGAGCAGACTTATAAGTGGAAAATGGTGAAGAACTTACACGAGCAAACGTTGTTCATAGGCACAAATCAATCATTGTGCCTCTCTACTATAGACTTTCCAGAGTTGAAACAAAACTGTATCTACTATACTGATGACATATTGGACATCTGTGGATCCTATAGATATAATATACGTCATATCGGAATATTCTACTTGGAGGATGATATGACACGACCAATAAATCATCTTGGATATCACTATTGGCCGCCTCCTCTTTGGTTAACTCCAAGTCTGTCTTGAGTAGGTATCGTCCAAGTCTTGTTATACCAATAAATGTTTTTGTCTTGTGTGAGCAGGACATTGATTACTCGGCAAATAAGCAAAATGTACTTAGCACAAAGCAACTTATAAAGCTTCCAAAAAATAATTAAAGGATGCTTTAATTTGAATTTTCTAAAATTATGTTCATATATGTGGCATGATATTTCTTGCTTTTAGTTTTATTGGTATTAGAATGGTGTTATTTTGGTTTTTCTTTCCTTTCAAAATTTGTATGAATTAATTATAGGTAGTTTATGCAATTCAAATTGTTGTGGGTTCTATATAATTTATTCTGTCTAAACTAGTGTGTTTGGAATATATACTAACTTTTATAATATTTTGAATTATAAAATTATTATTATTATTTTAAATCATGATAACTAAGGTTGATTTGATTCATTTATATCAAAATTATTCTTTTTCTTCTCTTCTTGATTTGATCAATAAAAGAAATTATGATTTTTTTTCTTTAAAAAAAAACCTAGAGCTCTTTGCTCGAGGGAGACTTAACATAGTTAAAAAAATAAGATTATTGTAGCAAACATTAATATCAATGGTGTACGCAGAGAATATATTCCTATAATGATAGAAGTTATGTGATCTAATTATAGCCTATCTTTCGATTAATCAAGACGAAACTACTTGCAAAAACACATTGATATCGAAGTATATAATCAAATGGACAAAGAAGCAACAATGAGTCAAAGACTATCCAAAATCAAGTGATAGGTAAAATAATTACTGCTTATATCATGCCTACTAGTGTTTGGAGTTGATGAGTAAGTCAAATAAAAAAAGGCTTCTTCAAATATTGGTCAGATATATGACAATTGATTTTTCATGTGTTTTATCGGTTTGCTGGATAAAAGCTTCTTTGGAGATTGCGTTGAATATCGTATTTTGATAATGAAACTAATAGATAATTATGTTTATATTTTAATCTGTGTTTTGAGTGATGTAGGATGCTTCGATCAGGATGAGATAATTAAAGTAAGAAAAATCATGTTGTGTCGGGGGAATATGTTAGAAGATTTGACGTCGAACCGATGGATCGGTCGACGTATCGACAAAAGGCTTCGAGCCGTGGATTCGGGCATCGGGTTAAGAAAAGCGGATATTGTGCTAAGGATATTGGAGTTGATGAGTTAACTGACTGATTGGGCAATAGGTCGCAAGAGAGGACGATGCATCGAAGAATCAGATGAAGCATCGAGGGACCAATGACATGATCGGACAACGTGATTAATGCTTAGTATTAATTGTCTAGATCAAAGTATATTTTACATGTGCAGGATTAACTACGATAGCAAGACATGAAGCAAAATGAAGTCCCAGAGTCAAGAACGTGATTTCATTGGGAGTTCGAGAGTTCGTCGGAAGTTCTAGCGGAACCAGTCGAGAAGTCTTAGAGCTTGCCAGAGAAGCTCGTCGGAACTCGCCAAGAAGATCATCGTGAAGTCTAGGAGTTTGCCGGGAGTCCGTCGGAACATTGTCGAGAGATCATCGAAAGTTTGTTGGAAGCTCGCCGAAAGAATAGGCATAGAGACTTGTTTAACTTAGCAAATATCTTAGGATTTCATAGTTAGCATGTAATTAGGATTGAATTTGGGCCAACCCAATTAGGGGCCAGCTAGGCCCATGTAAGAACTATGTTGGGCCCAATAAGAGGCCCAAACAGTGCCCCAAGAAGTCTCATCGTCGTGGCATAGTCTTTGAGACTATGTTAAGCGGTGGTATCGCCAGTCTGGGCGATTGTACCGCCCCTGGCAGGGTGCCAGGCGGCGGTACAGCCCAGCACTGCACCCCAGGTGGTGGTACCACCCAGCACTGTGCCCTAGGTGGTGGTATCGCTAGACCTGGGCGATACCGCCCAGGGCAGTGTTAGTGTCAGATTAACATTGGGCGGTGGTACCGCCCGTGCCCGGGGAACCCGGGATGAGATGTTTTTAGGCTCCAAGTTTGAATCAACTTGAAGCCTATAAATACTCCTCTCATCCCTAGTTAAAGCACACAAGTACAGAGATCCTAAAAGAAAAGAAACGTTATTGAAATCACATGAGAGATCTCTCATCTAGCTTTAAACTTAGAATTCTATTTAGAAAGAAGAGTGAGTGCTTATAAAGGTTGACTCCTAAACATGTGAAAAGGAAAAGAGGGGTGTAAAAGGTGATTAGCCTTCGTTTATTGAAGGAAGGCATCTAGTGGACGCTGGTGACCTTATCGGAGGAGGAAGCCGAAAATGGATGTAGATCATATTGACCGAACCACTCTAAAACTACCGTATTCTCTAGTTTATATTTTATTCTTACTATTACCTTATTGCAAACCTCTTTTAAGTGTTTACCGCCTTCAATTCATTTACAAATATTTTTCAAATTCTCACATTTTAAGGGTTGGTCCCATCTCCACACCAGAAATGAGGGCGACCAAGAAAAACATTAACAACTAGCAACATGCATGAAACCACCTTTGAGAGAGAGAGAGAGAGAGAGAGGATGTTAAAGAGACGTATCAATATTTTTTAATAAGGTAAATTGAATTTGAGACTAAATTCCAAATGGGAGATTAAATATACTCATCTTAATTTTTCTCCCAAATTAAAAAATCATAAATGGTACACATCACATTATCATTATTTTCTAAATTTTCATATTCTAATATAGAATGTCTATTATCATTTGGTATTTATTTCCTATTTTTAAATATCATGATAAGAAAATTTTATTTTTATTTTATATTAATATAAAATAAAATATGGAATAAATCTCCTTAAACTAGTAAAGATTCTTCCTCAGTATATATCTCCTCCCATTTCATTGATGAAAAGAGAGGAACCAACAGAGATCATCGCCTTTTAAGAGATTGTAAGATTTATTGCAATAGAGGAGTCAACAACGATCTTTGCCTCTAGGATATTGTTAGTTTTTCTTTTTTTTCTTTAAGTTTAAGTTTTAATATAATTGATTGAGCTTTTAATTTTTAAATATTTCATAAAATTTATATTTATTAATTGTTTTATCAAAAAAGATGATTGGTGTATATAGATTTCACTATTGTTAATGTTAATTTTATTTATTTTGACTTTTGTATAATATTTTAAAAAATCGTAAACCATCTTTAATAAAAATCATATCTTCATGTAATAAATTAAATAATTTAGTATGAAAAATTATTTGATTTTCTATTTTTTTAAAAAATCAGATTTAAATTATGATATTTTGGAGAAGGGGTGACTATTTGGTCCGAGACAATCATAGTCTTGCCTGATTTGAACCCAATCAAATCAGTTGGCTCGGATGTGTGGTGGGGCCATGCATGAGAGAAATTGTGATGGGTTGGATCCAAGCTATTTAATTAATTTTTTTCATCCAATTGGGATGGGTTGATTTAAGCTATTTAATCTTTTTTTTTTAATAATATAGACCGATTGATCTTGAAACCAACATAGTTCCCCTAGAAATTAGGTCGACCGAGGTGCAACAAGGGTTGAAGACAATCTTAGGCCTCGTCAACTCTATACCCCTCTATCTCTTCGTTTAGCAAATTTGAAGGATCTAACTTAATTCTTATGGTGATAAAATTTAGATTAATTAATTTATATAATTATTCATTAATTGAGATCGAGGTTATAATTAAAATGTGTATTTCTAATATGATTTTTACCATGTGTACGAGGTATATGTTGAGCAATCCAAGTTAAAAATACTTGTGAAAATAACTAAGGGCTAATTATGGATCACATCCATCGTTGGATTGTCTCTCATATCATATATCCTGATTTATTTTTATTGTATATATATATATATATATATATATATTTTATGGATGTCTCAGATTTTAAATAATATATCATATTTTTTTCTTTATTAAAGGCAAATATATTGATATTAGTTCGCCGATTGTTTTCAATAATTAATAAGCTATTAGATGTGATGGCTAAATGATTCTCTCATTTGCCTCTTATAAAGTTTGAACTATGTTGTTGTGGTTAATGTTTGTATTACCCCAAGATTACTCATTTATTTTAGATAAAGCTTGATTATGGATATTTATATTTTTGAAATTTAATTTAGGAGATACGTACCAAGAATCACGGTTGAAATAATTTTTTTTAATCTTAATTTGTAAAGCAGCTTTGATATAGTGATAGATCGAAGAATCGGGTGGAAAAGACTTCTCGACGCTTTCTTCGTTTCTTATGATGAATTGGTCAGAACTTACGGTAGACGTCTTGGGTATGATTCATGGTGAACTCTTGATTTCTGATTACATACGTTTCAGAGCCGTTTGTAAACAATGGAACTTGGTCAGCAAGTTCGAGGACCATCGCCGTCTAAGGCCACAAGCCCCGTGGCTCATGTTGTCCGGTGATGACAATTCCACGGCCAAGTTCTTCTCTATTGTCGAGAAGAAAATTTATAAGATTCAATGCCCAGAACCTATGATCGGTAAAAGGATCTATGTAGGTTCTTGTCATGGTTGGCTGGCCACTTTGGATGGACGCTGCAACATGCACCTTTTGAATCCACGCTGCAACATGCACCTTTGAGCAGGGCATTGATTACTGGGTAAATTAGCAAAATGTACTTAGCACAAAGTAACTTATAAAGCTTCCAAAAATAAATAAAGATGCTTTAATTTGAATTTTCTAAAATTATGTTCATATATGTGGCATGATATTTCGTTTTTAGTTTTATTGGTGTTAGAATGGTGTTCTTTTGGTTTTTCTTTCCTTTCAAAATTTTGTATGAATTAATTATGGGTAGTTTATGCAATTTAAATTGTTGTGCGTTCTATATAATTTATTCTATCTAAACTAGTGTGTTTGGAATATATACTTACTTTTATTATATTTTGAATTATAAAATCATTATCATTATTTTAAATCCCGATAACTAAGATCGATTTGATTCATTTATATCAAAATTATTTTTTTCTTTTTTTCTTGATTTAATCAATAAATAAAATTATGATTAAAAAAAAATCCTAGAACTCATATTTTACTCGAGGGAGCCTTGACATAGTTAAAAAATAAGATTGATGTAGCAAATATTAATATCGATGGTGTATCCAGAGAATATATTTGACACGAGTAGGCAAAGATCATTTGAGGTAGTTATAACCTATCATTAGTGAAGATAAGACTGTTTGAAGAACAAAGTATATAATCAAATAGATACGGTAATTATTACTATATGTAATTCGCTAGAAGTTCTTTGCTAACTTTCCTATCGTAAAGTTCATAGATATCTTCCATAACTTTTTGCACGTCGGATGTTTCCACCACAATAAAAATTTCATCCAAGCTGGCTTCTTGTCAACATCAAGTTCCCATACTTGGTTGGTCCCATCTCTACACCAAGGAGGGCGACCAAGAACAACGTTAACAACTAGCAACATCATATAGGGCATGAAACCACTTTTGTGAGAGAGAGAGAGAGAGAGAGAGAGAGAGAGAGAGAGAGAGAGAGAGGATGTTAAAGAGACGTATCAATATTTTTTAATAAGGTAAATTGAATTTGAGACTAAATTCCAAATGGGAGATTAAATATAATCATCTCAATTTTTCTCCCAAATTAAAAAATCATAAATGGTACACACCATACTATCATTATTTTCTAAATTTTTATATTCTAATATAGAATGCTTATTATCATTTGGTATTTATTTTCTATTTTTAAATACCATAATAAGAAATATTTTTTTTAGTTTATATTAATATAAAATAAAATATGGAACAAATATCCTCAAACAAGTAAGGATTCTTCCTCGTTTTCTATATAAATCTCCAATCATTTCATTGATGAAAAGATTAGGAACCAATAGAGGCTTATTGGATTGTCGGATTTCGATTGCGACCAAGGAGCCAAGAAGGGTCATTGCCTTTAGGAGATCGTAGCAATTGTTCTGGGACAGATGAGTCAACAACGGTCATTGCCTCTAGGATATTGTTAGTTTTTTTATTTTTTTTCTTTAAGTTTAAGTTTTAATATAATTGATTGAGATTTTAATTTTTAAATATTTCATAAATTTTATATTTATTAATTATTTTTTCAAAAAAATATTATTGGTGCATATAGATTTCAATATTGATAATGTTAATTTTATTTATTTTTTCCTTTTGTATCATATTTTAAAAAATCGTAAACCATCTTTAATAAAAATCATATCTTCATGTAATGAATTAAATAATTTAGTATGAAAAATTATTTGGTTTTCTATTTTTGAAAAAATCAGATTTAAATTATGATATTTTGGAAAAGGGGTGACTATTTGGTCCGAGACAATCAAAGTCTTGCTTGATTTGAACCCAATCAAATCGGTTGGCTCGGATGTGTGCTCGGGCCATGCATGAGAGAAATTGTGATGGGTTGGATCTAGGCTATTTAATTAATTTTTTTTAATCCAATTGGGATGGGTTGATTCAAGCTATTTAATCATTTTTTAAAAAAAATATAGACCAATTGATCTTGAAACCAAATATATTTATATTGGTTCAATGATTATTTTCAAGAATTAGTACTAGATATGATGGTTAAATGATTCCTTCTTTTGTTACTCAGAGAAATTTATAATGCCATAGATTCTCTTCATTTACTAAATAGTAGATGTGAACTATCTTAGGGAGTAAAGCCTCTCGAATGCTTGAGGAGTGCACTATTGATATATAATCTATGCCAATATAATCAAACCATGATAATGGGAATATAATGCACATGATAACCTAATATATTTGAACTATGCTGTTGTGGTTAACGTTTGTATTGTCCCAAGATTACTATTTTATTTTAGATAAAGTTTGATTATGAAGATTTATATTTTTGAAACTTAATTTAGGAGATCCGCACTGAGAATCACTATTGAAATAATTTTTTTGATCTTAATTTGCGAAGCAGCTTTGATATAACGATAGATCGAAGAAACAGGTGGAAAAGACTTCTGTACGCTTTCTTCTTTTCTCATGGCAAATTGGTCAGAGCTCACGAAAGACGTCTTGGGTATGATTCATGGTAAACTCTCGATTTGTGATTATGTACGTTTCAGAGCCGTTTGTAAACGTTGGAACTTAGTCAGCAAGTTCGAGGACCATCGCCGTCTAAGGCCACAAGCCCCGTGGCTCATGTTGTCCGGTGATGACAATTCCACGGCCAAGTTCTTCTCTATTGTCGAGAAGAAAATTTATAAGATTCAATGCCCAGAACCTATGATCGGTAAAAGGATCTATGTAGGTTCTTGTCATGGTTGGCTGGCCACTTTGGATGGACGCTGCAACATGCACCTTTTGAATCCACGCTGCAACATGCACCTTTGAGCAGGGCATTGATTACTGGGTAAATTAGCAAAATGTACTTAGCACAAAGTAACTTATAAAGCTTCCAAAAATAAATAAAGATGCTTTAATTTGAATTTTCTAAAATTATGTTCATATATGTGGCATGATATTTCGTTTTTAGTTTTATTGGTGTTAGAATGGTGTTCTTTTGGTTTTTCTTTCCTTTCAAAATTTTGTATGAATTAATTATGGGTAGTTTATGCAATTTAAATTGTTGTGCGTTCTATATAATTTATTCTATCTAAACTAGTGTGTTTGGAATATATACTTACTTTTATTATATTTTGAATTATAAAATCATTATCATTATTTTAAATCCCGATAACTAAGATCGATTTGATTCATTTATATCAAAATTATTTTTTTCTTTTTTTCTTGATTTAATCAATAAATAAAATTATGATTAAAAAAAAATCCTAGAACTCATATTTTACTCGAGGGAGCCTTGACATAGTTAAAAAATAAGATTGATGTAGCAAATATTAATATCGATGGTGTATCCAGAGAATATATTTGACACGAGTAGGCAAAGATCATTTGAGGTAGTTATAACCTATCATTAGTGAAGATAAGACTGTTTGAAGAACAAAGTATATAATCAAATAGATACGGTAATTATTACTATATGTAATTCGCTAGAAGTTCTTTGCTAACTTTCCTATCGTAAAGTTCATAGATATCTTCCATAACTTTTTGCACGTCGGATGTTTCCACCACAATAAAAATTTCATCCAAGCTGGCTTCTTGTCAACATCAAGTTCCCATACTTGGTTGGTCCCATCTCTACACCAAGGAGGGCGACCAAGAACAACGTTAACAACTAGCAACATCATATAGGGCATGAAACCACTTTTGTGAGAGAGAGAGAGAGAGAGAGAGAGAGAGAGAGAGAGAGAGAGAGAGAGAGGATGTTAAAGAGACGTATCAATATTTTTTAATAAGGTAAATTGAATTTGAGACTAAATTCCAAATGGGAGATTAAATATAATCATCTCAATTTTTCTCCCAAATTAAAAAATCATAAATGGTACACACCATACTATCATTATTTTCTAAATTTTTATATTCTAATATAGAATGCTTATTATCATTTGGTATTTATTTTCTATTTTTAAATACCATAATAAGAAATATTTTTTTTAGTTTATATTAATATAAAATAAAATATGGAACAAATATCCTCAAACAAGTAAGGATTCTTCCTCGTTTTCTATATAAATCTCCAATCATTTCATTGATGAAAAGATTAGGAACCAATAGAGGCTTATTGGATTGTCGGATTTCGATTGCGACCAAGGAGCCAAGAAGGGTCATTGCCTTTAGGAGATCGTAGCAATTGTTCTGGGACAGATGAGTCAACAACGGTCATTGCCTCTAGGATATTGTTAGTTTTTTTATTTTTTTTCTTTAAGTTTAAGTTTTAATATAATTGATTGAGATTTTAATTTTTAAATATTTCATAAATTTTATATTTATTAATTATTTTTTCAAAAAAATATTATTGGTGCATATAGATTTCAATATTGATAATGTTAATTTTATTTATTTTTTCCTTTTGTATCATATTTTAAAAAATCGTAAACCATCTTTAATAAAAATCATATCTTCATGTAATGAATTAAATAATTTAGTATGAAAAATTATTTGGTTTTCTATTTTTGAAAAAATCAGATTTAAATTATGATATTTTGGAAAAGGGGTGACTATTTGGTCCGAGACAATCAAAGTCTTGCTTGATTTGAACCCAATCAAATCGGTTGGCTCGGATGTGTGCTCGGGCCATGCATGAGAGAAATTGTGATGGGTTGGATCTAGGCTATTTAATTAATTTTTTTTAATCCAATTGGGATGGGTTGATTCAAGCTATTTAATCATTTTTTAAAAAAAATATAGACCAATTGATCTTGAAACCAAATATATTTATATTGGTTCAATGATTATTTTCAAGAATTAGTACTAGATATGATGGTTAAATGATTCCTTCTTTTGTTACTCAGAGAAATTTATAATGCCATAGATTCTCTTCATTTACTAAATAGTAGATGTGAACTATCTTAGGGAGTAAAGCCTCTCGAATGCTTGAGGAGTGCACTATTGATATATAATCTATGCCAATATAATCAAACCATGATAATGGGAATATAATGCACATGATAACCTAATATATTTGAACTATGCTGTTGTGGTTAACGTTTGTATTGTCCCAAGATTACTATTTTATTTTAGATAAAGTTTGATTATGAAGATTTATATTTTTGAAACTTAATTTAGGAGATCCGCACTGAGAATCACTATTGAAATAATTTTTTTGATCTTAATTTGCGAAGCAGCTTTGATATAACGATAGATCGAAGAAACAGGTGGAAAAGACTTCTGTACGCTTTCTTCTTTTCTCATGGCAAATTGGTCAGAGCTCACGAAAGACGTCTTGGGTATGATTCATGGTAAACTCTCGATTTGTGATTATGTACGTTTCAGAGCCGTTTGTAAACGTTGGAACTTAGTCAGCAAGTTCGAGGACCATCGCCGTCTAAGGCCACAAGCCCCGTGGCTCATGTTGTCCGGTGATGACAATTCCACGGCCAAGTTCTTCTCTATTGTCGAGAAGAAAATTTATAAGATTCAATGCCCGCAACCTATGATCCGTAAAAGGATTTATGTCGGTTCTTGTCATGGTTGGCTGGTCACTTTGGATGTACGCTGCAACATGCATCTTTTGAATCCACTCACTGGGGCTCAAATCCCACTCCCTTCGGTGCTAACCTTATTCTTTATGAGAGACATTAATAATTTAGAAGGACAAATCACCAACTTCAATGTGGAACAAGATTATAACCAGTACTATTTATGGCGCCAGTTCATCGAGAAGGTCGTCCTTTCTAAAGCTCCTGATGCCGACAATGACTTCACCATCATGATGATCTATAGCCATTGTTCTAGGCTAGCCTTTGCCCGAGCTGGGGATAAGGCTTGGACACCTATAAGCTCGCCTTATTATTACTCCGACATAATTTATCACAACGCCAAATTCTACACTATCAATTTTGAACGGGTGGTCGAGACATGGGAGCCCGATGAACTTGCCTTTAAGCATATCATCTTCATCTCAGACTTATCTTCATATGATTTGCCCAAGGGAACGGGAATATATTACTTGGTTGAGTCACTAGACAGTAATTTGATGCTGGTATACAAGAACAAAAAAATATTGGGTTATATAAACAACCCTAAGAGCATTACGTGTACGATATTTTCCCTAGATGAGGAGACTTGTAAGTGGAAAAGGGTGAATAATTTACACGAGCAAACATTGTTCATAGGCAAAAATCAGTCAATGTGCCTCTCTACTATAGACTTTCCAGAGTTGAAACAAAACTGTATCTACTATACTAATGATACGTTGGATATCTCTGGATCCTATAGGTATACAAGACGTCAAATTGGAATATTCTACTTGGAGGATGAGATGACACGACCAATAGATCATCTTGGATATCACTATTGGCCACCTCTTTTTTGGTTGACTCCAAGTTTGTCTTGAGTTGGTATCGTCAAGTCTTGTTATATCAATTTGTCATAAATTTTTTTATCTTGTGTGACCAAGACATTGATTACTTGGCAAATAAGTAAAATATACTTAGCACAAAGCAACTTATAAAGCTTCCAAAAATAATTAAAGGATGCTTTAATTTGAATTTTTTAAAATTATGTTCATATATGTGGCATGATATTTCTTGCCTTTAGTTTTATTGGTATTAGAATGGTGTTATTTTGGTTTTTCTTTCCTTTCAAAATTTTGTATGAATTAATTATAGGTAGTTTATGCATTTAAATTGTTGTGGGTTCTATATAATTTATTCTGTCTAAACTAGTGTGTTTGGAATATATACTAACTTTTATTATATTTTGAATTATAAAATCATTATTATTATTTTAAATCCTGATAACCAAGATCAATTTGATTCATTTATATCAAAATTATTCTTTTTCTTCTCTTCTTGATTTTATCAATAAAAGAAATTATGATTAAAAAAAATCCTAGAGCTCGTATTTTGCTCGAGGGAGCCTTGACATAGTTAAAAAACAAGATTGATGTAGCAAACATTAATATCAATGGTGTATGCATAGAATATATTTGACACAAGTCCTATAATATGATGACAAAGGTCATTTGAGTTAGTTATAATCTATCGTTAGTTAAGATAGGACTGCTTGAAGAACATAATGATATCAAAGTATATAATCAAATAGATAAGAAAATGACGATGAATCCAAATTTAAATGACTATCAAAAATCAAGTAACAGGTAGAATAAAGGCCTCTGGCGAGTTTTGTGTTATTGCTAGTTGTGCTAACAGAAAAAGGATGATTGGAGTTGATGAGTAAGTCAAATAAAAAAAGGCTTCTTCAAATACGATGATCGGTGCTATATTCCTGGATGGTTATTCGACATTAGTGTCTACATCATGATCGATCATGCTGTGTTCTAGAGCCAATATGCTAGCGTGATAAATGATCCTCAATCGCACTTGAAAAAAAAAAGCCTCTTGAAAGTGCTCCTCCGCATCCGCTCTACTTGAGAGCAAACTCCTCCAAAGATGCTATGCAAGACCCTTAAGTAGCTGGGGATCATTACATGGTAGTAACAAAGTCAATTAGTTGATCAATGCCTCTTTGCATCCTCAAACTGAACTGCATTAATATTGCGCTATCACTATAACATAGTAACATTGTAGTGTAAAGATAAGACCCATGATAACCATGTATACATTTTTGACAAACAGCAAATAAGACCACCTTCCCTTCATATTGACAAATGAGCTGCTCAAAAGTACCTACCGGTGCATCGGTGTCCCCCATGCACATCGAAGTGCCACAATCGCCGCTAGTCCCCAACCTAACCGATCGGGGACAGTTTCCAAACCTGAATTGACATCCATCTTATGATTCTGTGCCAAGGGAGGACACTCTTAGACAACTATTACCGTGCAACTCCCTAAAAGTTCTTTGCTAACTTTAGGATAGAACCGAAGAGTTCAGATATATCTTCAACTTTTTGCATGTTGGGTGTCTCCACCACAAAACTGACCGTGCTCCAACAAACTGATAATGGCTTATGATAAGGTTATTTAATTCCATTAATAAAGTCTTCCTTACCCTCAAAAGCTACTTTTCGAACTCACATTCTTTAAAAATGATAAAAACATGTGGATATATCCATCGTCGAAAACGGATAATTCATTATGAGTATACGAGCCGCACCAATGATCGACTGAGCAAATGGTCAATTATCAGATTGACACTAAAAAGAGGACCCAAAGATTACATATAAAACAATTTAATCCCACATTGATTGAGGATTATGGGAATCAATGGCTCATAAGTCCATCAGGCCTCTTGCGTCAAATTGTATGATCCCTTATCACTTTTAAACTATCACATCATAATATCAAGAGCCGCTTCACGCTGCAGGTTCACCCCCCCCCCCCCGATTTGTCAGTGTTCATCGGCTTGAAAGCTATTGTAGGGGTTGAGAATTGATTCATAGTATCTAAATAATTCTCATGTTTTAGGTAGTTATTATGTTCTGGATAATTTTAGACATGTTTCAAGAAGTAATCCATGATCTAAAAGTTATAGGGTAGTTCCTATAGCTAACTCAATCATGGGTGACATAGTGATATGGATAATTACCACTAGGTCTTATAAATAGGACTATAGTTCATGAAGCAAGATAGAGTATGTGTGCACTTGGAAATATCTTGTAAGTTTTCTTGTCTTACCTTTTATTAAACACAGTATCGGCTTTCTTAATTGAATGGATCCTTTTTAATTTTATCGTCAGTGTTTATGGTTTCCTTGCTCTTCCATCCCCAGGTGGTGTCGGACTGCTTCCATCGGTCGCTTGCTGCTTATCAGCGGTTTGAGTTTGAGCTGGTGGTGTCTTGGTCGGAGAAGGTTGTGGCTTGGCTGGAGGTGGCCTCAGCTTTGTCATTATCGGCTTGCAAAACCTACTCACAAATGCTCTCACAATTAATTTTCATGGAAATCTCAGGCTCTAATGCATAGAACACATTTCATATGTTGCTCAGCTCCAAACGAGGATTAGCGATTTTGGATCAATACATTTCGGTGCTAACCTTACCATTTATCGGAGATGTTTGTAATTTTGAAGGACAAATCATCAACTTCATCCTGGAAAGAGAACAAAACATGTTATCTTTATGGCTCAAATTAATTCACTAGACAGCTCCTGATGCAGACAAAGACTTCACCACCATGATGATCTATAGCCATTGGTGTAAGCTAGCCTTTGCTCGGAGACAAGGCCTGGACATCTATAAGCTCGCCTTATTGTTACATCGACATAATTTATGGCAACGCCAAATTCTACACTATCAATTATCACCATATAGTTGAGGTATGGGAGCACGATGAACTTGTCTTTAAGCATAGCATCGTCACCTTAGATTTATCTCTACATGATTTGCTTAGGGCATATATTATGTGATCGTGTCCCTAGACGATAATTTGAGGGCCCTACCGATGATCCTAAGAACATTGTGTATGGTGTTTTCCCTAGATGAGCAGACTCACAAGTGAAAAAGTGTGAAGAATTTACATGAGCAAACGTTGTTCATAAACATAAATTAGTTAACGTGCTTCTCTACTATAAATTTACATGAGCAAACAAAATTGTATCAACTACTATACTGATATATAATATGTTGGAGTTATGTAGATACTATAAATATATGAAACATTATATCGAAATATTTTATTTGATGAGATGACGTGAGCAATATATCATTTTGGACATCACTCGAATTGATTGCCTCCTTTTTAGTTGACTACGAGTCTATCTTTAGTTGGTATCGTGTAAATTTTATTACATCAATTTGTTATATATTTTCTTGTCTTGTGTGAGCAGGTTGATTGCTTGACAAATAACCATACGTAGAAATGTACTTAGCAAAAGCATCCTATAAAGCTTGCAAAAATAATTAAAGCATATTTTAATTTAAATTTTCAAAAATTATGTTCATATATGTCACATGATATTTCTTGATTTTAGTTTTATTGGTATTAGAATGGTGTTATTTTGGTTTTTTTTCCTTTAAAAATTTTGTATGAATTAATTATAGGTAGTTTATACAATTCAAATTGTTATGGGTTCTTTTTTAGAATATATACTAACTTTTATTATACTTTGAATTATAAAATTATTATCATTATTTTAAATCTTGATAACTGAGATCAATTTGATACATTTATATCATAATTATTTTTTTTCTTATTTTCTTGATTTGATCAATAAAAGAAATATGATTTTTTTAAAAAAATCTCAGAGCTCGCATTTCGCTCGAGGGAGCCTCGACACAGTTAAAAGAGAAGGTTGGTGTAACAAACATTAATGTGTACGTAGAGAGTAGATTTGACACGAGCTCTATAATATGATGACACAGATCATGTGAGTTAGTTATAGTCTATCTTTCGATTAACTAAGGTGAAACTACTCGAAGACTATAATGATGTAGAAATATATAATCAAATAGACAAGGAAACAATAACGAATCCAAATTTAAATAACTATCCAAAATCAAGTACCAGTTAGAACAAAGGCATAACAAGAGCGATATGTGGTAGTAGGTCTTGAGTGAGTTTTGTGCTATTGCTAGTTGTGCTAACAGAATGGGAATGATTGTCTGCATCACGCTTATAAGTGTTTAGAGTTGATAAGTAAGTTGAAGAAAAGGCTTCAAACATAGTGATTGGTGCTAAATTCTTGGTTGGAGATCGGACAATAGGATAATTGAAAAGTCGATTTTGGCAAGGTGGAGGTTGATTTAGTGTAGCATTATTATTGACAAAAGAGGTGCTTAAACCCTTAGTGTAGAGCATATGCTAGCATTAAAAATGGTCTTCGATAATCACACTTGATGAAGTTGAATTGGCTTAACTCGTTTTTCAAATGTTATCATGTTCGAAAATTCAGAAGCCTCTTGAAAATGCTCCTTCGCATTTTTATTTATCCATATATGTTAAGCAATCCAAAATTAAATCGACAACCTTCTTATGATTATACTTGTCTATATATATATATATATATATATATATATATATATATATATATATATATATATATATATATATATATATATATATATATAAGTTGAGCAGGTATGCGCCAAGGGAGGACTCTCTTAAACAATTATTACTATATGCAATTCACTAGAAGTTCTTTACTAACTTTCGCATCGTAAAGTTCATAGATATCTTCTATAACTTTTTGGACGTCGGATGTTTCCACCACAAGAAAAATTTCATCCAAGCATATGGCTTCTTGTCGACATCAAGTTCCCATACTTGGTCCCATCTCCACATCACGAGGGCGACCAAGAACAACATTAACAACTAGCAACATCATATAGAGCATGAAACCACTTGAGAGAGAGAGAGAGAAAGAGAGAGAGAGAGAGAGGGGATGTTAAAGAGACGTATCAATATTTTTTAATAAGGTAAATTGAATTTGAGACTAAATTCCAAGTGGGAGATTAAATATACTCATCTCAATTTTTCTCCCAAATTAAAAAAATCATAAATGGTACACATCACATTATCATTATTTTCTAAATTTTCATATTCTAATATAGAATGTCTATTATCATTTGGTATTTATTTCATATTTTTAAATATCATGATAAGAAAATTTTATTTTATTTTATATTAATATAAAATAAAATATGGAATAAATCTCCTTAAACTAGTAAGAATTCTTTCTCATCCTTCTGTATAAATCTCCTCCCATTTCATTGATAAAAAGAGAGGAACCAACAGAGATCATCGCCTTTAAGAGATTGTAAGATTTCCATTACGACAAAAGAATCAAGAAGGGTTATTGCCTTTAAGAGATTGTAGACAGTATATTACAATGGAGGAGTCAACAACGATCTTTGCCTCTAGGATATTGTTAGTTTTTTTTCATTTTTTTCTTTAAGTTTAAGTTTTAATATAATTGATTGAGCTTTTAATTTTTAAATATTTCATAAAATTTATATTTATTAATTATTTTATTCAAAAAAGATGATTGGTGTATATAGATTTCACTATTGTTAATGTTAATTTTATTTATTTTGACTTTTGTATAATATTTTAAAAAATCGTAAACCATCTTTAATAAAAATAATATCTTCATGTAATAAATTAAATGATTTAGTATGAAAAATTATTTGGTTTTCTATTTTAAAAAAAATCAGATTTAAATTATGATATTTTGGAGAAGGGGTGACTATTTGGTCCGAGACAATCATAGTCTTGCCTGATTTGAACCCAATCAAATCAGTTGGCTCGGATGTGTGCTCGGGCCATGCATGAGAGAAATTGTGATGGGTTGGATCCAAGCTATTTAATTATTTTTTTTCATCCAATTGGGATGGGTTGATTCAAGCTATTTAATCAATTTTTTTTAATAATATAGACCAATTGATCTTGAAACCAACATAGTTCCCCTAGAAATTAGGTCGACTGAGGTGCAACAAGGGTTCAAGACAATCTTAGGCCTCGTCAACTCTATACCCCTCGATCTCTTCGTTTAGCAAATTTGAAGAATATAACTTAATTCTTATGGTGATAAATTTTAGATTAATTAATTTATATAATTATTCATTAATTGAGATCGAGGTTATTATTAAAATGTGTATTTCTAATATGATTTTTACCATGTGTACGAGGTATATGTTGAGCAATCCAAGTTAAAAATACTTGTGAAAATAACTATGGGCTAATTATGGATCACATCCATCGTTGGATTGTCTCTCGTATCATATATCCTGATTTATTTTTTTGTATATATATATATATATTATGGATGTCTCAGATTTTAAATAATATATCAGATTTTTTTCTTTATTAAAGGCAAATATATTGATATTAGTTCGCTGATTGTTTTCAATAATTAATGAGCTATTAGATGTGATGGCTAAATGATTCTCTCGTTTGCCTCTTATAAAGTTTGAACTATGTTGTTGTGGTTAATGTTTGTATTACCCGAAGATTACTCATTTATTTTAGATAAAGCTTGATTTTGGATATTTATATTTTTGAAATTTATTTTAGGAGATACGTACCAAGAATCACTGTTGAAATAATTTTTTTTGATCTTAATTTGTAAAGCAGCTTTGATATAGTGATAGATCGAAGAATCGGGTGGAAAAGACGTATCTACGCTTTCTTCGTTTCTTACGATGAATTGGTCAGAACTTACGGTGAACGTCTTGGGTATGATTCATGGTGAACTCTTGATTTCTGATCACATACGTTTCAGAGCCGTTTGTAAAAAATGGAACTTGGTCAGCAAATTCGAGGACCATCGCCGTCTAAGGCCACAAGCCCCGTGGCTCATGTTGTCCGGTGATGACAATTCCACGGCCAAGTTCTTCTCTATTGTCGAGAAGAAAATTTATAAGATTCAATGCCCGCAACCTATGATCGGTAAAAGGATCTATGTCGGTTCTTGTCATGGTTGGCTGGCCACTTTGGATGGACGCTGCAACATGCACCTTTTGAATCCACTTACTGGCGCTCAAATCCCACTCCCTTCGGTGATAACCTTACCCTTTATCAGAGACATTTATAATTTACTAGGACAAATCACCAACTGCAATGTGGAACAAGATCATAACCATTTCTCTTTATGGCTCAAGTTCATCCGCAAGGTCGTCCTCTCTAAAGCTCCTGATGCAGACAACGACTTCACCATCATGATGATCTATAGCCATTGGTGTAAGCTAGCCTTTGCCCGAGCTGGGGATGAGGCTTGGACACCTATAATCTCGCCTTATTATTACTCCGACATAATTTATCACAATGCCAAATTCTACACTATCAATTATCACCAGATGATTGAGGTATGGGAGCCCGATGAACTTGACCTTAAGCATATCATCTTTATCTCAGACTTATCTCCGTATGTTTTGCTTAGGGGCATATATTACTTGGTTGAGTCACTAGATGGTAATTTGATGCTGGTACATAAGAACAAAAAAAAATGGGGTCCTATGGACAACCCTAAGAACATTATGTGTACGGTGTTTTCTCTAGATGAGCAGACTTGTAAGTGGAAAATAGTGAAGAACTTACACGAACAAATGTTATTCATAGGCACAAATCAGCCAATGTGCCTCTCTACTATAAACTTTCCAGAGTTGAAACAAAACTGTATCTACTATACTGATGATATGTTGGATATCTATGGATCCTATAGGTTTACAAGACATAATATCGGAATATTCTACTTGGAAGATGAGATGACACGACCAATAGATCATCTTGGATATCACTATTGGCCACCTCCTATTTGGTTGACTCCAAGTCTGTCTTGAGTTGGTATCGTCTAAGTCTTGTTATATTTGTTATAAATTTTTTTGTCTTGTCTGTGTTGAATCTCGGATTTTGATGATGAAGTCAATTGTCATTTGTTATCTAATCTATGTGTTGAGATAAGTGTGCAGGATTAACTACGATGAGAGTAAGACAAGCAGCAGGAGTTGCACCGGAGTCAAGATCATGATCACGTTGGGAGTTCGAGAGTTCGACGGAAGTTCGGACGGTCGTCGGAGGTTCAGAGAGAACAGATCCGAGAAGTCCAGAAGCTTGCCAAGCGAAGCTCGTCGGAACTCGCCAAGTGGATCGTCGCAAAGTCCAGGAGTATGCCGGATGTCCGCAGAAGGATCACCGAGGGTCATCGGTTGATCGACGGAAGTTGGCCGGAAACTCGCCGGAAGAAGCGATTGACGCATCGAAGCAAAGCTGCAGAAGTTGTCTTAGAGATAATCGTAGTTAGCACGATGATTAAGCATGAAAATGGGAGGTGATCCCATTAGCTTAATCTTGGGGCAATTGGGCCCCTGAAAAGATTCAAAGTGGGTCGAATGGAGTGAACCATTCGGACCCTGATTGCACCAGGAGGTGCAACCGCCCCAGCCAGGAGGTGCAACCGCCTGGGCTGTGGGGTTGAGAGGTGCAACCGCCCCAGCCAGGAGGTGCAACCGCCTGGGCTGTGGGGTTGAGAGGTGCAACCGCCCCAGCCAGGAGGTGCAACCGCCTGGGCTGTGGGGCTGGGAGGTGCAACCGCCCCAGCCAGGAGGTGCAACCGCCAGGGTTGCAAGGCTGGGAGGTGCAACCGCTCCAGCCAAGAGGTTGCACCGCCAGAGCTCAAGTTCCGAGCTCTGCCAGGCGATGCAACCACCAAGCTCAGTCTTCGAGCTTTGGCAGAGTGGTGCATCAGCCTGAGCTCAGTCTCGAGCTTTGCCAGGTGATGCATTCACCAAGCTCAGTCTTCGAGCTCTGGCAGAATGGTGCATCAGCTTGAGCTCAGTTTGGAGCTCTGCCAAGTGATGCAACCACCGAGCTCAGATTTCGAGCTCTGCCAGGTGATGCAACCACCAAGCTCAGTCTTCGAGCTCTGCCAGGTGATGCAACCATCGAGCTCTGGCAGAGAGAAGCAATCGGCAGAGCTCAGTCTTCGAGCTCTGCCAGGCGGTGCCACCTCTCCAGTCGAGAGGTGCAACCGCCTGATCCCAGAATTCTGGGATTTGATCGATTTGATCGTTTTGAGCTCGAATTTTGAATTGGGTTGGGGCCTATAAATACCCCACCCATTCAGCACTGAAAAGATACAGACCCATACCGAAATTGTGATCTTTTCTGTGATTCTAAAGAGCTCAAAAGTGTTGTAAAGCCCTTAAGTCTCCTCCTTCTGTTCTTCAAGTTTCCAATTGTAAAGTGAGGAGAGAAAGGTCTGTAAAGGTTGTCTCCTAAGCCTGTCAAAAGGAGAGAAATTGTAAGAGGGAAGTTTGGCCTTCGCCCATTGAAGGAAGGCAGCTAGTTGACGTCGGCAACCTCATCGGTGGAGGAAGCCAAAAGTGGAGTAGGTCAAGGCTGACCGAACCACTCTAAATCTCTGGTTTGCGTTTAATTTCGAGCACTTTATCATTACTGCAAACCTCCCTCATCACTACTGCTCTCTGCGCTTTCACGAACAAGTTCTAAGTGCTGTTCTTCCAAATCTGGATTCAGACGTAAACTCGTATTTTCATACATTACAGTTTACGTTTACATTTGATTCTGCAGAACTGTTTTCCGTGCTTTTACGAACGAGCTTCGTTGCAGTTTACGCTTACATTTTAATCCTATTAATAACTGCAATCTGTCCTCTACGATTTTACGAACGAGTTTCAACATTTAGACGTAAAACTGCATTCAGACGTAAATCGGCTTTCTTCGCTCAATCATCAGATTTCAGTTCACGTTTACGTCTTGATTTCAACTGCATACTGCCTTCTGCGAATATACAAACGAGTTTTAAAGTTTAGACGTAAATCTGCGTCTAGACGTAAAACTGCGTTTAGACGTAAATCTGCGTTTAGACGTAAAACTGCGTTTAGACGTAAATCTGCGTTTAGACGTAAAACTGCGTTTAAACGTAAAACTGCGTTTAGACGTAAAACTGCGTTTAGACGTAAATCTGCGTTTAGACGTAAAACTGCATTTAGACGTAAATCTGAATTTAGACGCAAAACTGCGCTTAGTCGCAAAACTGCGCTTAGACGCAAAACTGCGCTTAAACGCAATCTGCGCTTAGACGCAAACTGCACTTAGATACAAACTGAGAATTTGCTTTTGCATCATATTAGTTTTTGAACGAACGCAGCTTTTGGTTTTTAAATTATTATAAGATTTCCGCTGCACTAATTCACCCCCCCCCTCTTAGTGCTCTTGATCCTAACAATTGGTATCAGAGCAAGGTTAACTCTCTAAAGGATTAAAACCCAAGAGAGATGGCATACGCCGGAAACCAAGAGGGGCATTCGATTACACGTCCACCCATGTTCAGTGGAACGGACTACACTTACTGGAAGACCCGAATGAGGATCTTTCTTATTTCTATGGATTTTGAACTATGGAACCTTGTTGAAAATGGATTTTCAAAATCTTCTCTTCCAATGATCGATTGGAACGATTTGGAAAAGAAGGCTTTCGCTCTTAATGCAAAGGCTATGAATGCCTTATTTTGCGCACTTGATAAAAACGAGTTTAATCGTGTTTCAACTTGCGAAACTGCTTTTGATATTTGGCACACACTTGAAGTGACCCACGAGGGCACAAGTAGAGTGAAAGAGTCAAAAATCAATCTGTTGCTGCATTCTTTTGAACTTTTTCGAATGAAACCGAGTGAAACCATTGGCGACATGTTTACCCGTTTCACGGATGTCGTCAACGGTTTAAAAGGTCTCGGAAAGAGCTTTTCGGATTTTGAGCTTGTTAATAAGATACTAAGATCCCTTCCTAAGAGTTGGGATCCTAAAGTCACCGCCATTCAAGAGGCAAAAGATCTGCGAAATTTCCCTCTTGAAGAACTAGTCGGGTCATTAATGACCTACGAAATGACTTGCAAAGCTCATGAAGAGCAAGAAGACATCCTTCCAAAGAACAGGAAGGATATGGCACTTAAAACTTCTGAATGCCACTTGAGAGAAAACTCAAGTGATGAGGACTGTGATGATGACTTGGCACTTTTGACAAGGAAGTTTAAAAAATTCTTCAAAAGAAACAAGTTTAAAAACGATGTGAAAAATAAACTTGAACCTAAGAAGGACCAAGTGATCTGCTATGAATGTAAAAAGCCGGGACATTACAAAAGTGATTGTCCCCAAGTCAAGAAAAGAACAACAAAGAAGAAGGCGCTCCAAGCAACATGGGATGATACGAGCGCATCCGAGGAAGAAGAATCCAACACCGAGCAAGTTGCTCATTACGCCTTTATGGCCATCGAAGAGGAGGTAACGGATTTATTAGATGCTGATTTATCTTTCGATGAATTATTAAATGCCTTCCATGATTTATTTGATGAATGCAAAGTTATAAATAGAAAATACAAGTTGCTAAAAAGGGTACATGATAATCTTACTTGTGAGTTTGATAAGTTAAAAGTCGAACATCATGATAGTTTAAACTCATGTATCAAATGTCATGATTTAGAAACTATACAAAAAGAAAACTTGCTGCTTAAGGACACCTTGAAGAAATTCGAGGTTGGCAGCAAGTCATTAAACATGATCCTTACAAACAAGGGTCATGCTCCCAAAAGAAGTGGGATTGGATTTGTGAGGAGTCCTCACCAAAATCCAACTACCTTTGTAAAAGGCCCCATCTTACACGTTCAACACCAAACCAAGTGCAACTTTTGTTGCAAATCTGGACACAAGACACATTGTTGTCCATTCAAGAAAATAAGTCCAAACAAATTAATTTGGGTTCCTAAAGGAACCATGATAAACTCTATGCAACATGATAGAAAATGTAGATCTATTTATGAGGCACCCAAAAGCAAATGGGTTCCTAAAAATCATCCGTTCCTATAAAAAACATTAAAAGTCTAGGCCGGAGCAAGAAATAATGTTCTGCTCCTTGACTCTCAATGGTCATAAAATCAAAAAGGAACTCGCAACGCTTAAGTAACAAGTGGAAGCTATGAAATCACAAATACGATACAATTAGAAACATATGATATCCAAATTCACATACCCCTGATCTTCAAAACCTGTTCATCTACGAATTAATTCTTGTAGAAACTAAACATGTCATAAAAGGGACACCAAACAAACATTCGTATGCACCTTAAAAGATCTATCTTACAAAGAGCTTCTTCCTTAAATGAAAATTCATACGAAATCATGTAACAAACATCAATTGCTCTGAAACTCTCCTCAAGGCAAAGGAGCCCTAAATCAAAACATCCTAAAATGCTCACCTGCTGCAGGCGGTGGCACCTCTCCAGCTGGCGGTTGCACCTCCAGCCTTCACGGGTTGCCAGAGGTTGCACCGCTCCAGCCAGAGGTGCAACCGCCAGCAGCTCTGCCCCCTTAAAATCACGCTAGGGCCGGCTAAGGAACCGACCCCAACTCACCCCCATTTCCTCCTCTACTCTTCCAAGACTCCTCCATTTCCACTTCACTCCTCTAAGCCTTCCAAATACCTCCCATTTCGGAGCAAAACATCAAGAATCCTTCCTTCTCTTGAAGATTTCACAAAGGTATTCTCTAAGAAGCTCTTAAATTCTGTTTTGTTCTTCATCTACTTTAGCTCATCATCATCCCTTTAAAACAGCAGTAGTAATGGGATCTAGAAGATCCTCAAGGGACAAGGGAAAGAGGAGGGTAGTAGAAGAGTTTGATCTCTCTCTTTTTGATTCCAAAAACCATGCTGAAAAATTTCTCTCCTTCGAACTAAGAAGCATCAATAAGGGAAAATATGTAGATCTGAATGAACTAAGAGATGTAGAGACTATCCATTGGTTTGCAAACCTAAATCTACTTCCCATTTTGCAGATCAACGAACCCATTTATCCTAGACTAGTTAGATTGTTTTATAACAATATGCAAAAAGATGATGAAGAAAGGATATCAACCTATCTATTAGGACAACACATTTCAATCACTGATAGATTCATTTGTGATATAATAGGTATTCCCATGAAAAGCATAGGACTTTACTTTAAAGGATCATGGGATGAAAATACTATTGGAACATCTTACGTTGACGCCTTAGGAACAATCCTTGCCAATCCTAACATAGAATCTATTTCTAAAAGTTGTGAACATCTAATGCCTTTTAACACTAAGATACTTCATCATATCATGACTAGTATAATTCTTCCTAAGCAATATCATCATGATGAAGTGAGTCAATTGGAATTAGGAATTATGTACCTAATTAAGAAAGAACGTGACATTTGTCTTGGCTATCTGATCCAACAAAACATGTTGGAATTATCTACGAAAGATATGATGCTCCCATATGGTGGAATTATTACTAGAATAATGAAAGCTTACGACATTCAAATACCACTAGAAGAAGAAGTAAGATTCAGCATAATAAACAAAAATCTACTTCACCGACTAAGATGTCACTATAGAAACGGTAACTGGGTTAGAATGCCTAGAAGAACTGATCCTCCTCAGCCTGAACCTGAACCTGAACCAGAACCGGAAACCCCAGTCTTTAGGAGTACCCACTCTCCTCTGATCTGTCCCTTTGAGGAAACACATCCGGTTGAGCAAACTCACACATCATCCATCGAAGATATCGGGATTCGGATGGGCCGATTTGAGCAACGACAAGAACGGCTTGAACTTCGACAAGATCAAATCCTAACCGAGCTACAACAAATCCATCGACAATTTGACTCTTTACTTAGGCACTTTAATCTTCCACCTCATGAATGAGCTTGTATAAACATCTGATGTTTTTGATATGACATGTTGTAAACTCCTTATGTTATTCATGAAGGACTTTGTCTTTATGGTTACCTGATATGCTGTACATATGTTACCCTGATATGGTTATCTTTGTCTATAAGCATATTTGCAAACATCTCTTGTTGTTTATCTCGTCTTTTATTTTGCACTGAAACTAAAAAAGGTTTAAAAGCCTATGCCTTGAAAATATGAAGCAACATACCAATGTATGTTGATAAGTCAGCAGTATGACATTGATATGGTTGCTATTGCTAATATGATTGCTATCATGCCATGTATCAAACAAAAATTTGCATCATACTAGCTGATATCTTACCATGTGATGCAATGCTACACTTGCTGAAATAAAAATCCTGCTATGCAATATGATATAATGCTGCACTTGAAATAATTGTGTTACTACATCAAAATTATTTTTCGGATGTTATTACTATTACATGCCTTGACAACGCTTGATCAAATAACATGTTGCAAATTATCTGACAAATATTTTTAACCAAATGCATGTAAGAAGTTCATTTTTCGGGTTGTATGCTAAAAATGGGATGTTCCCGTACACTCTTATGAAAACTCTTTGGAAAATGAATTTCCTCCGTCAAGCAAAAACAATAAAGAGATATATGTCATGACTTCCTTTATATGCTATCATGCTTTTTGTTGATGACAAAGGGGGAGAAAAATATGAATTGATAAACACTATGTCATAGCTGAACTGCCATAATCATATCTATGTCATAGCTGAATTGATAAACACTATGTCATAGCTGAACTGCCATAATCATATCTATGTCATAGTTGCAAATACTTGAGTGATGCTATAAACAATGTTATGCCATCCTTGCATCACCAAGAGATATGTGAACATGTGCTATAGTTTGCATCATATCTTGATTTGATATTCTATAGAAAATGCAAACTTGCTAGAAAATCTCAAATGTGAGCATCATGTAAAAAGTCCTTCGTTGCTTTATATGATTACATGATGAATGGTTACAAACACAAACTTGATGATGTATGTCATGCCTTGACATAATTCGTGAAGAGATACATCATGATAGGCATCATGATGGGAGCATTGATAAGTTTAACTGATCTAACTTATCAATACGTCACTTGAATTCTTAGGTCTTGAATTCAAGGTTGACTTATCTCAACTATGGCATATAGATAGGGGGAGTTAAGGATAACTCCTTTATCAATTGATTGTCATCATCAAAAAGGGGGAGATTGTTGAATCTCGGATTTTGATGATGAAGTCAATTGTCATTTGTTATCTAATCTATGTGTTGAGATAAGTGTGCAGGATTAACTACGATGAGAGTAAGACAAGCAGCAGGAGTTGCACCGGAGTCAAGATCATGATCACGTTGGGAGTTCGAGAGTTCGACGGAAGTTCGGACGGTCGTCGGAGGTTCAGAGAGAACAGATCCGAGAAGTCCAGAAGCTTGCCAAGCGAAGCTCGTCGGAACTCGCCAAGTGGATCATCGCAAAGTCCAGGAGTATGCCGGATGTCCGCAGAAGGATCACCGAGGGTCATCGGTTGATCGACGGAAGTTGGCCGGAAACTCGCCGGAAGAAGCGATTGACGCATCGGAGCAAAGCTGCAGAAGTTGTCTTAGAGATAATCGTAGTTAGCACGATGATTAAGCATGAAAATGGGAGGTGATCCCATTAGCTTAATCTTGGGGCAATTGGGCCCCTGAAAAGATTCAAAGTGGGTCGAATGGAGTGAACCATTCGGACCCTGATTGCACCAGGAGGTGCAATCGCCCCAGCCAGGAGGTGCAACCGCCTGGGCTGTGGGGTTGAGAGGTGCAACCGCCCCAGCCAGGAGGTGCAACCGCCCCAGCCAGGAGGTGCAACCGCCTGGGCTGTGGGGCTGGGAGGTGCAACCGCCCCAGCCAGGAGGTGCAACCGCCAGGGTTGCAAGGCTGGGAGGTGCAACCGCTCCAGCCAAGAGGTTGCACCGCCAGAGCTCAAGTTCCGAGCTCTGCCAGGCGATGCAACCACCAAGCTCAGTCTTCGAGCTTTGGCAGAGTGGTGCATCAGCCTGAGCTCAGTCTCGAGGTTTGCCAGGTGATGCATTCACCAAGCTCAGTCTTCGAGCTCTGGCAGAATGGTGCATCAGCTTGAGCTCAGTTTGGAGCTCTGCCAAGTGATGCAACCACCGAGCTCAGATTTCGAGCTCTGCCAGGTGATGCAACCACCAAGCTCAGTCTTCGAGCTCTGCCAGGTGATGCAACCATCGAGCTCTGGCAGAGAGAAGCAATCGGCAGAGCTCAGTCTTCGAGCTCTGCCAGGCGGTGCCACCTCTCCAGTCGAGAGGTGCAACCGCCTGATCCCAGAATTCTGGGATTTGATCGATTTGATCGTTTTGAGCTCGAATTTTGAATTGGGTTGGGGCCTATAAATACCCCACCCATTCAGCACTGAAAAGATACAGACCCATACCGAAATTGTGATCTTTTCTGTGATTCTAAAGAGCTCAAAAGTGTTGTAAAGCCCTTAAGTCTCCTCCTTCTGTTCTTCAAGTTTCCAATTGTAAAGTGAGGAGAGAAAGGTCTGTAAAGGTTGTCTCCTAAGCCTGTCAAAAGGAGAGAAATTGTAAGAGGGAAGTTTGGCCTTCGCCCATTGAAGGAAGGCAGCTAGTTGACGTCGGCAACCTCATCGGTGGAGGAAGCCAAAAGTGGAGTAGGTCAAGGCTGACCGAACCACTCTAAATCTCTGGTTTGCGTTTAATTTCGAGCACTTTATCATTACTGCAAACCTCCCTCATCACTACTGCTCTCTGCGCTTTCACGAACAAGTTCTAAGTGCTGTTCTTCCAAATCTGGATTCAGACGTAAACTCGTATTTTCATACATTACAGTTTACGTTTACGTTTGATTCTGCAGAACTGTTTTCCGTGCTTTTACGAACGAGCTTCGTTGCAGTTTACGCTTACATTTTAATCCTATTAATAACTGCAATCTGTCCTCTACGATTTTACGAACGAGTTTCAACATTTAGACGTAAAACTGCATTCAGACGTAAATCGGCTTTCTTCGCTCAATCATCAGATTTCAGTTCACGTTTACGTCTTGATTTCAACTGCATACTGCCTTCTGCGAATATACAAACGAGTTTTAAAGTTTAGACGTAAATCTGCGTCTAGACGTAAAACTGCGTTTAGACGTAAATCTGCGTTTAGACGTAAAACTGCGTTTAGACGTAAATCTGCGTTTAGACGTAAAACTGCGTTTAAACGTAAAACTGCGTTTAGACGTAAAACTGCGTTTAGACGTAAATCTGCGTTTAGACGTAAAACTGCATTTAGACGTAAATCTGAATTTAGACGCAAAACTGCGCTTAGTCGCAAAACTGCGCTTAGACGCAAAACTGCGCTTAGACGCAAAACTGCGCTTAAACGCAATCTGCGCTTAGACGCAAACTGCACTTAGATACAAACTGAGAATTTGCTTTTGCATCATATTAGTTTTTGAACGAACGCAGCTTTTGGTTTTTAAATTATTATAAGATTTCCGCTGCACTAATTCACCCCCCCCCTCTTAGTGCTCTTGATCCTAACAATTGGTATCAGAGCAAGGTTAACTCTCTAAAGGATTAAAACCCAAGAGAGATGGCATACGCCGGAAACCAAGAGGGGCATTCGATTACACGTCCACCCATGTTCAGTGGAACGGACTACACTTACTGGAAGACCCGAATGAGGATCTTTCTTATTTCTATGGATTTTGAACTATGGAACCTTGTTGAAAATGGATTTTCAAAATCTTCTCTTCCAATGATCGATTGGAACGATTTGGAAAAGAAGGCTTTCGCTCTTAATGCAAAGGCTATGAATGCCTTATTTTGTGCACTTGATAAAAACGAGTTTAATCGTGTTTCAACTTGCGAAACTGCTTTTGATATTTGGCACACACTTGAAGTGACCCACGAGGGCACAAGTAGAGTGAAAGAGTCAAAAATCAATCTGTTGCTGCATTCTTTTGAACTTTTTCGAATGAAACCGAGTGAAACCATTGGCGACATGTTTACCCGTTTCACGGATGTCGTCAACGGTTTAAAAGGTCTCGGAAAGAGCTTTTCGGATTTTGAGCTTGTTAATAAGATACTAAGATCCCTTCCTAAGAGTTGGGATCCTAAAGTCACCGCCATTCAAGAGGCAAAAGATCTGCGAAATTTCCCTCTTGAAGAACTAGTCGGGTCATTAATGACCTACGAAATGACTTGCAAAGCTCATGAAGAGCAAGAAGACATCCTTCCAAAGAACAGGAAGGATATGGCACTTAAAACTTCTGAATGCCACTTGAGAGAAAACTCAAGTGATGAGGACTGTGATGATGACTTGGCACTTTTGACAAGGAAGTTTAAAAAATTCTTCAAAAGAAACAAGTTTAAAAACGATGTGAAAAATAAACTTGAACCTAAGAAGGACCAAGTGATCTGCTATGAATGTAAAAAGCCGGGACATTACAAAAGTGATTGTCCCCAAGTCAAGAAAAGAACAACAAAGAAGAAGGCGCTCCAAGCAACATGGGATGATACGAGCGCATCCGAGGAAGAAGAATCCAACACCGAGCAAGTTGCTCATTACGCCTTTATGGCCATCGAAGAGGAGGTAACGGATTTATTAGATGCTGATTTATCTTTCGATGAATTATTAAATGCCTTCCATGATTTATTTGATGAATGCAAAGTTATAAATAGAAAATACAAGTTGCTAAAAAGGGTACATGATAATCTTACTTGTGAGTTTGATAAGTTAAAAGTCGAACATCATGATAGTTTAAACTCATGTATCAAATGTCATGATTTAGAAACTATACAAAAAGAAAACTTGCTGCTTAAGGACACCTTGAAGAAATTCGAGGTTGGCAGCAAGTCATTAAACATGATCCTTACAAACAAGGGTCATGCTCCCAAAAGAAGTGGGATTGGATTTGTGAGGAGTCCTCACCAAAATCCAACTACCTTTGTAAAAGGCCCCATCTTACACGTTCAACACCAAACCAAGTGCAACTTTTGTTGCAAATCTGGACACAAGACACATTGTTGTCCATTCAAGAAAATAAGTCCAAACAAATTAATTTGGGTTCCTAAAGGAACCATGATAAACTCTATGCAACATGATAGAAAATGTAGATCTATTTATGAGGCACCCAAAAGCAAATGGGTTCCTAAAAATCATCCGTTCCTATAAAAAACATTAAAAGTCTAGGCCGGAGCAAGAAATAATGTTCTGCTCCTTGACTCTCAATGGTCATAAAATCAAAAAGGAACTCGCAACGCTTAAGTAACAAGTGGAAGCTATGAAATCACAAATACGATACAATTAGAAACATATGATATCCAAATTCACATACCCCTGATCTTCAAAACCTGTTCATCTACGAATTAATTCTTGTAGAAACTAAACATGTCATAAAAGGGACACCAAACAAACATTCGTATGCACCTTAAAAGATCTATCTTACAAAGAGCTTCTTCCTTAAATGAAAATTCATACGAAATCATGTAACAAACATCAATTGCTCTGAAACTCTCCTCAAGGCAAAGGAGCCCTAAATCAAAACATCCTAAAATGCTCACCTGCTGCAGGCGGTGGCACCTCTCCAGCTGGCGGTTGCACCTCCAGCCTTCACGGGTTGCCAGAGGTTGCACCGCTCCAGCCAGAGGTGCAACCGCCAGCAGCTCTGCCCCCTTAAAATCACGCTAGGGCCGGCTAAGGAACCGACCCCAACTCACCCCCATTTCCTCCTCTACTCTTCCAAGACTCCTCCATTTCCACTTCACTCCTCTAAGCCTTCCAAATACCTCCCATTTCGGAGCAAAACATCAAGAATCCTTCCTTCTCTTGAAGATTTCACAAAGGTATTCTCTAAGAAGCTCTTAAATTCTGTTTTGTTCTTCATCTACTTTAGCTCATCATCATCCCTTTAAAACAGCAGTAGTAATGGGATCTAGAAGATCCTCAAGGGACAAGGGAAAGAGGAGGGTAGTAGAAGAGTTTGATCTCTCTCTTTTTGATTCCAAAAACCATGCTGAAAAATTTCTCTCCTTCGAACTAAGAAGCATCAATAAGGGAAAATATGTAGATCTGAATGAACTAAGAGATGTAGAGACTATCCATTGGTTTGCAAACCTAAATCTACTTCCCATTTTGCAGATCAACGAACCCATTTATCCTAGACTAGTTAGATTGTTTTATAACAATATGCAAAAAGATGATGAAGAAAGGATATCAACCTATCTATTAGGACAACACATTTCAATCACTGATAGATTCATTTGTGATATAATAGGTATTCCCATGAAAAGCATAGGACTTTACTTTAAAGGATCATGGGATGAAAATACTATTGGAACATCTTACGTTGACGCCTTAGGAACAATCCTTGCCAATCCTAACATAGAATCTATTTCTAAAAGTTGTGAACATCTAATGCCTTTTAACACTAAGATACTTCATCATATCATGACTAGTATAATTCTTCCTAAGCAATATCATCATGATGAAGTGAGTCAATTGGAATTAGGAATTATGTACCTAATTAAGAAAGAACGTGACATTTGTCTTGGCTATCTGATCCAACAAAACATGTTGGAATTATCTACGAAAGATATGATGCTCCCATATGGTGGAATTATTACTAGAATAATGAAAGCTTACGACATTCAAATACCACTAGAAGAAGAAGTAAGATTCAGCATAATAAACAAAAATCTACTTCACCGACTAAGATGTCACTATAGAAACGGTAACTGGGTTAGAATGCCTAGAAGAACTGATCCTCCTCAGCCTGAACCTGAACCTGAACCAGAACCGGAAACCCCAGTCTTTAGGAGTACCCACTCTCCTCTGATCTGTCCCTTTGAGGAAACACATCCGGTTGAGCAAACTCACACATCATCCATCGAAGATATCGGGATTCGGATGGGCCGATTTGAGCAACGACAAGAACGGCTTGAACTTCGACAAGATCAAATCCTAACCGAGCTACAACAAATCCATCGACAATTTGACTCTTTACTTAGGCACTTTAATCTTCCACCTCATGAATGAGCTTGTATAAACATCTGATGTTTTTGATATGACATGTTGTAAACTCCTTATGTTATTCATGAAGGACTTTGTCTTTATGGTTACCTGATATGCTGTACATATGTTACCCTGATATGGTTATCTTTGTCTATAAGCATATTTGCAAACATCTCTTGTTGTTTATCTCGTCTTTTATTTTGCACTGAAACTAAAAAAGGTTTAAAAGCCTATGCCTTGAAAATATGAAGCAACATACCAATGTATGTTGATAAGTCAGCAGTATGACATTGATATGGTTGCTATTGCTAATATGATTGCTATCATGCCATGTATCAAACAAAAATTTGCATCATACTAGCTGATATCTTACCATGTGATGCAATGCTACACTTGCTGAAATAAAAATCCTGCTATGCAATATGATATAATGCTGCACTTGAAATAATTGTGTTACTACATCAAAATTATTTTTCGGATGTTATTACTATTACATGCCTTGACAACGCTTGATCAAATAACATGTTGCAAATTATCTGACAAATATTTTTAACCAAATGCATGTAAGAAGTTCATTTTTCGGGTTGTATGCTAAAAATGGGATGTTCCCGTACACTCTTATGAAAACTCTTTGGAAAATGAATTTCCTCCGTCAAGCAAAAACAATAAAGAGATATATGTCACGACTTCCTTTATATGCTATCATGCTTTTTGTTGATGACAAAGGGGGAGAAAAATATGAATTGATAAACACTATGTCATAGCTGAACTGCCATAATCATATCTATGTCATAGCTGAATTGATAAACACTATGTCATAGCTGAACTGCCATAATCATATCTATGTCATAGTTGCAAATACTTGAGTGATGCTATAAACAATGTTATGCCATCCTTGCATCACCAAGAGATATGTGAACATGTGCTATAGTTTGCATCATATCTTGATTTGATATTCTATAGAAAATGCAAACTTGCTAGAAAATCTCAAATGTGAGCATCATGTAAAAAGTCCTTCGTTGCTTTATATGATTACATGATGAATGGTTACAAACACAAACTTGATGATGTATGTCATGCCTTGACATAATTCGTGAAGAGATACATCATGATAGGCATCATGATGGGAGCATTGATAAGTTTAACTGATCTAACTTATCAATACGTCACTTGAATTCTTAGGTCTTGAATTCAAGGTTGACTTATCTCAACTATGGCATATAGATAGGGGGAGTTAAGGATAACTCCTTTATCAATTGATTGTCATCATCAAAAAGGGGGAGATTGTTGAATCTAGGATTTTGATGATGAAGTCAATTGTCATTTGTTATCTAATCTATGTGTTGAGATAAGTGTGCAGGATTAACTACGATGAGAGTAAGACAAGCAGCAGGAGTTGCACCGGAGTCAAGATCATGATCACGTTGGGAGTTCGAGAGTTCGACGGAAGTTCGGACGGTCGTCGGAGGTTCAGAGAGAACAGATCCGAGAAGTCCAGAAGCTTGCCAAGCGAAGCTCGTCGGAACTCGCCAAGTGGATCGTCGCAAAGTCCAGGAGTATGCCGGATGTCCGCAGAAGGATCACCGAGGGTCATCGGTTGATCGACGGAAGTTGGCCGGAAACTCGCCGGAAGAAGCGATTGACGCATCGGAGCAAAGCTGCAGAAGTTGTCTTAGAGATAATCGTAGTTAGCACGATGATTAAGCATGAAAATGGGAGGTGATCCCATTAGCTTAATCTTGGGGCAATTGGGCCCCTGAAAAGATTCAAAGTGGGTCGAATGGAGTGAACCATTCGGACCCTGATTGCACCAGGAGGTGCAACCGCCCCAGCCAGGAGGTGCAACCGCCTGGGCTGTGGGGTTGAGAGGTGCAACCGCCCCAGCCAGGAGGTGCAACCGCCTGGGCTGTGGGGTTGAGAGGTGCAACCGCCCCAGCCAGGAGGTGCAACCGCCTGGGCTGTGGGGCTGGGAGGTGCAACCGCCCCAGCCAGGAGGTGCAACCGCCAGGGTTGCAAGGCTGGGAGGTGCAACCGCTCCAGCCAAGAGGTTGCACCGCCAGAGCTCAAGTTCCGAGCTCTGCCAGGCGATGCAACCACCAAGCTCAGTCTTCGAGCTTTGGCAGAGTGGTGCATCAGCCTGAGCTCAGTCTCGAGCTTTGCCAGGTGATGCATTCACCAAGCTCAGTCTTCGAGCTCTGGCAGAATGGTGCATCAGCTTGAGCTCAGTTTGGAGCTCTGCCAAGTGATGCAACCACCGAGCTCAGATTTCGAGCTCTGCCAGGTGATGCAACCACCAAGCTCAGTCTTCGAGCTCTGCCAGGTGATGCAACCATCGAGCTCTGGCAGAGAGAAGCAATCGGCAGAGCTCAGTCTTCGAGCTCTGCCAGGCGGTGCCACCTCTCCAGTCGAGAGGTGCAACCGCCTGATCCCAGAATTCTGGGATTTGATCGATTTGATCGTTTTGAGCTCGAATTTTGAATTGGGTTGGGGCCTATAAATACCCCACCCATTCAGCACTGAAAAGATACAGACCCATACCGAAATTGTGATCTTTTCTGTGATTCTAAAGAGCTCAAAAGTGTTGTAAAGCCCTTAAGTCTCCTCCTTCTGTTCTTCAAGTTTCCAATTGTAAAGTGAGGAGAGAAAGGTCTGTAAAGGTTGTCTCCTAAGCCTGTCAAAAGGAGAGAAATTGTAAGAGGGAAGTTTGGCCTTCGCCCATTGAAGGAAGGCAGCTAGTTGACGTCGGCAACCTCATCGGTGGAGGAAGCCAAAAGTGGAGTAGGTCAAGGCTGACCGAACCACTCTAAATCTCTGGTTTGCGTTTAATTTCGAGCACTTTATCATTACTGCAAACCTCCCTCATCACTACTGCTCTCTGCGCTTTCACGAACAAGTTCTAAGTGCTGTTCTTCCAAATCTGGATTCAGACGTAAACTCGTATTTTCATACATTACAGTTTACGTTTACGTTTGATTCTGCAGAACTGTTTTCCGTGCTTTTACGAACGAGCTTCGTTGCAGTTTACGCTTACATTTTAATCCTATTAATAACTGCAATCTGTCCTCTACGATTTTACGAACGAGTTTCAACATTTAGACGTAAAACTGCATTCAGACGTAAATCGGCTTTCTTCGCTCAATCATCAGATTTCAGTTCACGTTTACGTCTTGATTTCAACTGCATACTGCCTTCTGCGAATATACAAACGAGTTTTAAAGTTTAGACGTAAATCTGCGTCTAGACGTAAAACTGCGTTTAGACGTAAATCTGCGTTTAGACGTAAAACTGCGTTTAGACGTAAATCTGCGTTTAGACGTAAAACTGCGTTTAAACGTAAAACTGCGTTTAGACGTAAAACTGCGTTTAGACGTAAATCTGCGTTTAGACGTAAAACTGCATTTAGACGTAAATCTGAATTTAGACGCAAAACTGCGCTTAGTCGCAAAACTGCGCTTAGACGCAAAACTGCGCTTAGACGCAAAACTGCGCTTAAACGCAATCTGCGCTTAGACGCAAACTGCACTTAGATACAAACTGAGAATTTGCTTTTGCATCATATTAGTTTTTGAACGAACGCAGCTTTTGGTTTTTAAATTATTATAAGATTTCCGCTGCACTAATTCACCCCCCCCCTCTTAGTGCTCTTGATCCTAACAGTGTGAGCAGAGCATTGATTACTGGGTAAATTAGCAAAATGTACTTAGCACAAAGTAACTTATAAAGCTTCCAAAAATAAATAAAGGTGCTTTAATTTGAATTTTCTAAAATTATGTTCATATATGTGGCATGATATTTCGTTTTTAGTTTTATTGGTGTTAGAATGGTGTTCTTTTGGTTTTTCTTTCCTTTCAAAATTTTGTATGAATTAATTATGGGTAGTTTATGCAATTTAAATTGTTGTGCATTCTATATAATTTATTCTATCTAAACTAGTGTGTTTGGAATATATACTAACTTTTATTATATTTTGAATTATAAAATCATTATTATTATTTTAAATCCTGATAACCAAGATCAATTTGATTTATTTATATCAAAATTATTCTTTTTCTTTTCTTCTTGATCTGATCAATAAAAGAAATTATGATTTAAAAAAAAATCATAAAGCTCGTATTTTGCTCGAGCGAGCCTTGACATAGTTAAAAAACAAGATTAACGTAGCAAACATTAATATCAATGATGTATGCAGAGAATATATTTGACACGAGTCCTATGATATGATGGCAGAGGTTATGTGAGATAGTTATAGCTTATCTTTCGATTAATCAAGGTGAAACTACTTGAAGAACATACTGATATCGAAGTATATAATCAAACGGATAAGGAAGTAACAATGAGTCCAAATATAAATGACTATCCAAAATCAAGTGGTAGGTAAAACAAAAGCATAGCAAGAGTGACAGTTAGTAGTTGGCCTCGAGCGAGTTTTGTGCTATTGCTAGTTGTGCTAACAGAATGTGGATGATTGTCTACATCATGCCTACAAGTGTTTGGAGTTGATGAGTAAGTCAAATAAAAAAGGCTTCTTCAAATATGATGATCGGTGCTATATTCCTGGATGGTTATTCGACATTAGTGTCTACAACATGATCGATCATGGTGTGTTCTAGAGCCAATATGCTAGCGTGACAAATGATCCTCGATCGCACTTGTTGAAGTTGAATCGACCTGACTAGTTTTTCTAATGCTATCACGTTTGAAACTAAAAAGCCTCTTGAAAGTGCTCCTCCGCATTCGCTCTACATGTAAGCAAACTCCTCCAGGGATGATATGCAAGACCCTTAAACAGCTGGGGATCATTCCATGGCAGTAACAAAGTCAATTAGTTGATCAATGCCTCTTTGCATACTCAAACTGAACCGCATAAATATTGCACTATCACTATAGCATAGTAACAATGTAGTGGAAAGATAAGACCCATGATAACCATGTATACATTTTTGACAAACAGCAAGTAAGACCACCTTCCCTTCATATAGACAATGAGTTGCTCAAAAGTATCTACCGGTGCATCGCTATCCCCCATGCACATCGAAGTGCCACAATCGCTGCTAGTCCCCAACCAAACCAAACCGGGGACTGTTTCCAAAACTGAATTGACAATTATGTGCCAAGGGAGGACACTCTTAGACAACTATTACTATGCAATTCACTGAAAGTTCTTTGCCAACTTTCGCATCGGAGAGTTCAGA
The DNA here is from genome assembly GCF_036884655.1 of Musa acuminata AAA Group. Classification (NCBI taxonomy): domain Eukaryota; kingdom Viridiplantae; phylum Streptophyta; class Magnoliopsida; order Zingiberales; family Musaceae; genus Musa; species Musa acuminata. The sequence continues at coordinate 6,656,639 of NC_088333.1, forward strand.
GATTTGTCAGTGTTGTAGCATTATTATTGACAAGGTGGAGGTTGATTTGGTGTAGCATTATTATTGATAAAAGAGGCGCTTAAACCCTTAGTGTAGAGCATATGGTAGCATTAAAAATGGTCTTCGATAATCACACTTGTTGAAGTTGAATTGGCTTAACTCGTTTTTCAAATGTTATCATGTTTGAAAATTCAGAAGCCTCTTGAAAATGCTCCTTCGCATTTTTTTTCTATCCGTATATGTTAAGCAATCCAAAATTAAATCGACAACCTTCTTATGATTATCCTTGTCTATATACATAAAAGAAAAAGTTGAGCAGGTATTACTATATGCGCCGAGGGAGGACTCTCTTAAACAACTATTACTATATGCAATTCACTAAAAGTTCTTTACGAACTTTCCCATCGTAAAGTTCATAGATATCTTCTATAACTTTTCACCATAAGAAAAATTTCATCCAAGCATATGGCTTCTTGTCGATATCAAGTTCCCATACTTGGTTGGTCCCATCTCCACACCACAAGGAGGGCGACCAAGAAAAACATTAACAACTAGCAACATCATATAGAGCATGAAACCACTTGAGAGAGAGAGAGAGAGAGAGAGAGAGAGAGAGAGAGAGAGAGAGAGGATGTTAAAGAGACGTATCAATATTTTTTAATAAGGTAAATTGAATTTGAGACTAAATTCCAAATGGGAGATTAAATATACTCATCTCAATTTTTCTCCCAAATTAAAAAATCATAAATGGTACACATCACATTATCATTATTTTCTAAATTTTCATATTCTAATATAGAATGTCTATTATCATTTGGTATTTATTTCCTATTTTTAAATTTCATGATAAGAAAATTTTATTTTTATTTTATATTAATATAAAATAAAATATGGAATAAATCTCCTTAAACTAGTAAGGATTCTTCCTCATCTTCTGTATATATCTCCTCCCATTTCATTGATGAAAAGAGAGAAACCAATAAAGGTCATCGCCTTTAAGAGATTATAGGATTTCGATTACGACAAAAGAATCAAGACGGGTTATGGCCTTTAAGAGATTGTAGACAGTATATTGCAATAGAGGAGTCAACAACAATCTTTGCCTCTAGGATATTGTTAGTTTTTTTATTTATTTTTTAAGTTTAAGTTTTAATATAATTGATTGAGCTTTTAATTTTTAAATATCTCATAAATTTTATATTTATTAATTAAAAAAAAAGATGATTGGTGTATATAGATTTCAATATTGTGAATAATAATTTTATTTATTTTTTACTTTTGTATCATATTTTAAAAAATTGTAGACCATCTTTAGTAAAAATCATATTTTCATGTAATAAATTAAATAATTTAGAATGAAAAATTATTTTGTTTTTTATTTTTGAAAAAATCATATTTAAATTATGATATTTTGGAAAAGTGGTGACTATTTGGTCTGAGACAATCAAAGTCTTGCCTGATTTGAACCCAATCAAATCAGTTGGCTCGGATGTGTGATGGGGCCATGCATGAGAGAAATTGTGATGGGTTGGATCCAAGCTATTTAATTATTATTTTTAAATATATTCTAATTGGGATGGGTTGATTCAAGCTATTTAATCAATTTTTTTTTAAAATATAGACCAATTGATCTTGAAACGAACTTAGATCCTCTCTCTCTCTCTCTCTCTCTCTCTCTCTCTCTCTCTCTCTCTCTCTTTCTATATATATATATATATATATATATAATGCATATGATAGATGAATGATTATAAATGAATGAACGCCATCTTTGATAATATATCAGATTTTTGTCCTCTATTAAAAACAAATATATTTATATTGGTTCAATGATTATTTTCAAGAATTAGTGAACTATTAGATATGATGGTTAAATGGTTCCTTTATTGGAGAAATTTATCCATCTTATAATGCCATACGATATTGATTCTCTTCATTTGCTAAATAGTAGATGTGACCTATCTTAGGGAGTAAAGCCTCTCGAATGCTTGAGGAGTGCACTATTGATATATAATATATGCCAATATAATCAAATCATGATAATGGGAATGTTATGCACATGATAACCTAATATATTAGAACTATGCTGTTGTGGTTAACGTTTGTATTGTCCCAAGATTACTATTTTATTTTAGATAAGGTTTGATTATGAAGATTTATATTTTTAAAACTTAATTTAAGAGATCCGAGAATCACTATTAAAATAATTTTTTTTTATCTTAATTTGTGAAGCAGCTCTGATATAGCGATAGGTCGAAGAAACAGGTGGAAAAGACTTCTGTATGCTTTCTCATTTTCTTATGGCAAATTGGTCAGAGCTTACGAAAGAACTCTTGGGTATGATTCATGGTGAACTCTCGATTTGTGATTACGTACGTTTCAGAGCCGTTTGTAAACATTGGAACTTGGTCAGCAAGTTCGAGGACTATCGCCGTCTAAGGCCACAAGCCCCGTGGCTCATGTTGTCCGGTGATGGCAATTCCACGGCCAAGTTCTTCTCTATTGTCGAGAAGAAAATTTATAAGATTCAATGTCTGGAACCTATGATCGGTAAAAGGATCTATGTAGGTTCTTGTCATGGTTGGCTGGCCACTTTGGATGGACGCTGCAACATGCACCTTTTGAATCCACTCACTGGCGCTCAAATCCCACTCCCTTCGGTGCTAACCTTACCCTTTATCAGAGACATTAATAATTTAGCAGGACAAATCACCAACTTCAATGTGGAACAAGATTATAACCAGTACTGTTTATGGCGCAAGTTCATACAGAAGGTCGTCCTCTCTAAAGCTCCTGATGCAGACAATGACTTCACCATCATGATGATCTATAGCCATTGTTCTAGGCTAGCCTTTGCCCGAGCTGGGGATAAGGCTTGGACACCTATAAGCTCGCCTTATTATTACTCCGACATAATTTATCACAACGCCAAATTCTACACTATCAATTTTCAACAGGTGGTTGAGACATGGGAGCCCGATGAACTTGCCTTTAAGCATATCATCTTCATCTCAGACTTATCTTCATATGATTTGCCCAGGGGAATATATTACTTGGTTGAGTCACTAGACAGTAATTTGATGCTGGTACACAAGAACAAAAAAATATTGGGTTATACGAACAACCCTAAGAGCATTATGTGTACGATATTTTCCCTAGATGAGGAGACTTGTAAGTGGAAAAGGGTGAATAATTTACATGAGCAAACATTGTTCATAGGCAAAAATCAGTCAATGTGCCTCTCTACTATAGACTTTCCAGAGTTGAAACAAAACTGTATCTACTATACTAATGATATGTTGGATATCTGTGGATCCTATAGGTATACAAGACGTCGTATTGGAATATTCTACTTGGAGGATGAGATGACACGACCAATAGATCATCTTGGATATCACCATTGGCCACCTCTTCTTTGGTTGACTCCAAGTTTGTCTTGAGTTGGTATAGTCAAGTCTTGTTATATTTGTCATAAATTTTTTTGTCTTGTGTGAGCAGGACATTGATTACTTGGCAAATAAGTAAAATATACTTAGCACAAAGCAACTTATAAAGCTTCCAAAAATAATTAAAGGATGCTTTAATTTGATTTTTCTAAAATTATGTTCATATATGTGGCATGATATTTCTTGCTTTTAGTTTTATTGGTATTAGAATGGTGTTATTTTGGTTTTCTTTCCTTTCAAAATTTTGTATGAATTAATTATAGGTAGTTTATGCAATTTAAATTGTTGTGGGTTCTATATAATTTATTCCATCTAAACTAGTGTGTTTGGAATATATACTAACTTTTATTATATTTTGAATTATAAACTCATTATTATTATTTTAAATCCTGATAACCAAGATCAATTTGATTCATTTATATCAAAATTATTCTTTTTCTTCTCTTCTTGATTTGATCAATAAAAGAAATTATGATTAAAAAAAATCCTAGAGCTCGTATTTTGCTGGAGGGAGCCTTGACATAGTTAAAAAACAAAATTGATGTAGCAAACATTAATATTAATGATGTATGCAGAGAATATATTTGACACGAGTCCTATAATATGATGGCATAGGTCATTTGAGATAGTTATAGCATATCATTAGTCAAGATAAGACTGTTTGAAGAACACAATGATATCAAAGTATATAATCAAATAGATAAGGAAATGACGATGAGTCCAAATTTAAATGACTATCAAAAATCAAGTAACAAGTAGTATAAAGGCCTCTAGCGAGTTTTGTGTTAATGCTAGTTGTGCTAACAGAATAAGGATGATGAGTTGATGAGTAAGTCAAATAAAAAAAGCTTCTTCAAATATGATGATCGGTGCTATATTCCTGGATGGTTATTCGAAAAAGACAAAAATGTATAGATATACCCATCATGGAAAACGAATAATTTCTTACGAGTCGACGAGTCGCACCAATGGTCGATTGACCAAATGGTCAATTATCAGAATGACACTAAAAAGAGGACTCAAAGCTTACACATAAGACAATTTAATCTCAATTTAATCTCACATTGGTTGCACATTGGTTGAAGAACGAGAACCAAGGACTCGTAAGTCTATCAGGTCTCTTATGCTCTCTCGTGAGCCTGTGGACCACACCAATGACCGATCGATGAAATTGTATGATCCCTTATCACTTTTAAACTATCACATCATAATATCAAGAGGCGCTTCACGCTGCAGGTTCACCCCCCCCCCGATTTGTCAGTGTCCATCGGCTCGGAAGCTGTTGTAGGTGGTGTCGGACTGCTTCCATCGGTTACCTGCTGCTGCTCAACGGTTTGAGGTTGAGCTGGTGGTGTCTCAGTTGGAGAAGGCTGTGGCTTGGCTGGAGGTGGCCTCAGCTTTGTCATTATCGGCTTGCAAGACCTACTCACACATGCTCTCACAATTAATTTACATGGAAATCTCAGGCTCTAATGCATAGAATAAATTTCATATGTTGCTCAGCTCCAAACGAGGATTAGCGATTTTGGATAAATAAAACATCATACAAGAACGTGTAAATGATTACAGCATGACATGGAACTGCTCTTACATTCTCAACCAACAATTAATAGTCCTACATAACTAAAGAAAACTTAGCCGACGAGTAGCATCTATCCTTCATAGTACAACTAGTGAACCACTCTAGGTTGATTTCATAGAGCCTCTGTACGAGAACAGATGAACAGTCCTACAAATATACTTTTCACTTCCTAGAGGTAAATCACTGATGGCACAGTCAAGTTGAATATATTCAAGACATCTATAACTGAACTTACCTGTCTATTGTCTCAGCTTTTCTCTTTAGATCTCGAGAAAGAAGAACTGGATTGGCATATTTAGGTAAAGCATCCTGCTGCTGTTTCTTCTCCCATAACCATGCTTTCTGCTTCTCCACATTCATTTATTACCTGTTCAACAAATCAACAAACCAAGTATATTACCACAGTTTTTATCATCACTGTTAGACTCTAGACCTCTATGCAGCTACAAGATTGAGAAAAAGAGGTTATCTCAAATCTTCACTTAGACGCAGGTTTGGTTTCCCGCATCACCATATAAAAGAAATTCTAAAGTTACCCATATCCGCTATACAGCAAGCAAAAGGGATGTCTCCTCTTGAAATTATCCAACACAGGCTTCTAAATATTACGACCATCTGCTTCTAAATATTTTCCTATCTATGACTGAAGGCAGGTAACTGCAGGAGCTCACTTGACAAAAGGAATGCTCTCAGAAAACAAAACCTGGTCAGGTGCGAAAGCAAGTATACTTTTTGACATTGCCTTCTGCTTTTCAGCTAAATCAATTTGATCAAATTTGGGAGCGTTGGACAAAACCGCTTCTCTGAAACTATTAATACAATAAGCCAGTTGATCAATGGCAGGACCTCTCTCTGTCCATTCCTTGTAACGCTCTTCGACCGGATCACCTGTCTGAAATTAGACAAGCCAACCTCAGATGCATCGAACAGACGTTTTTAAGCAGTCTACTAGGCCTAAGGTATACCTTTTTGAGCTCCTTCAACTTAGCAACATAAACACCCGTTGTTTCATCCTCTCCATCTTCACACAACCAATCCTCAACTTCCTGAAGCTTCATGATAAGGGCTTCCTTCTCTGTTGGCGTTACAAAATCCTGATATTTGTCATATAGCTGCATATAAAGGATCTAGTGTTAGCTGAATTAAACAGGCTAAACCATATATGACGTAGTGGAAGGATGGATAAGATGCACCATACCTTGTTTCGCATATTGTACACATATGCCTCCATGGCATTTTTCTTGCAACTCAGTCACAGGCACAATGGTTTTCCTGCCCTTCTTTTCCGAAACTTCAACCTGTACAGTAAATGAGTTCCAATCAAAGAGTCAAGTTATAAAAGGCTATGTATCACGGAATTCTTTTCACACATCATGAATTCCATGATAAACAAAATGTTATCACCATCCGATGTATACTATTCTCAGATGACATTCAGAAGATGTAAGTGGTAGGCCAAAGCATAACAAAGTTGTGAATCTGTATAGTGACAAAATAGATCATCTTACTTTCTCCATAAAAGAAAATTCTTGTGCTCTGCCAACAACAATCAAAACTGTGATATGAGGTGACAAAACCCAATGAGAAAAAATGCCCCAAGAAAGGAGACAGTCAACACTGATGGCAAACTCTATAAGATAGTAGATGAGTTATATCAAAATTCTACCCATCAGCATCCGCCGTTGTATTGAGAATAGTGGTTCACTCAACCATAGGTTAGTTACAATCAAAAAGTATCTAAAGCCAACCTAGTAGTTATGTTAGTAGCACATTTAATAGGGTTGAAATTTTATATAGAACAAGGTCATAAAAAGTAAGGATTGAAATATCATACCATACCGATGTTTCGAGCTTGGCTCGGTACGGTATGGTACCATGTATCAAGCGGTATGTTAGGGCGTACCGAACGGTTTATCTAATTTAGGTGTAAAATTCTCTAAAAATACCTTAAAAAAAAGAAGTTAGGATAGAGTTTTTAAGTCATAAATAAATATAGTAATAGTATAAATTTAGCAAGATCAATATAAATTAGGTAAGAATAGTATCACATATCTTTTTCGGGCTTTGAGGAATAGTCTTGCACAAGGTTTATATTTCAGTCCGTTACGAATTGTCCTTATGTAAATATTAAAATATTTATATAAAAAAATCATTTGAATTGTTAGACTATTTTGTTACAATATAAACTCTAAAATTTAAATAAATTAAATAATCACATATGTAGATATACATGATTGTTGATTCTGCTATCAAAACGAACGACGGACCTCCACGAGTGGTGGATCAGGATCTCGATCCTATACATCTGCGTATCAATATGATATATTTGTTGTACCCGATCCATATGCCATTGATACATCGATATGGTGATGGACATAGGCTGATTGTCATGAATCACATTTATCCTATTGAGTATCTAATTTCGAATTGTGTCTAATTTCAAATTAATCAATATTAAACACATTAATCATAATATTAAAGATCTTAATTACTCTCTAATTAAAGAAAGAGAATACATACCTCTTGATTAGAAAGTTCTTTCTCTTAATCTTTCAAAATTAATCTTGATTTAATTCATAAATTGTTATTTTGTAGAGTTTATGAGAGTACAAACGTGAGAAAAAAAAAGTTTGAGATACTTTAAAGAGTATGAGTATGAAACATAGTGAAATAGTGAAATAGGAAGCATTTGTTGCTTCATCCATGTCCATAGATTACTTTGTCAGCTCTGCCACTTCCGATGTTGCAACTTCAACTTCCTCTTCTTCCAACATCTGCAAAAAGTAGGATATATTTTACTTTTGAGGTGTCTAGGATTCAAGACTAAGGACCACTAACTAGAAAGAGATACTGCTTATGACTTACAGTGGCTGGCTCAATAGAAACAATTCCATGGAGATTCAACCAAACTTTTACTTTCAACTTAGCACGCTCGTCTTTGCTGGTCCGGAAAGGACTAATCTGTACAACAAGATATATTGCTGTCAAGAAGAACAAGAAGCACATAACAAGAATGATATGGTGGGAGGTTTTTGTATATGCTACTTACTGTGTATGTGCTAATTTTTGCTGGAACTTGCATATCACCCACATCAGCATACACAACATCAACTGTGAAAGTAGTAGATCTATAAAATGCAAGAGCTTTGACACTTGGGATTGGATTCCCTTTCGGAAAAACAACTGAACTCTGCTGGTTTTCTGAACCAATGGTCAGAGAATCAGGGGCAGATCCTTTCCATGACAGCGCTATTGAAAAAGGGAAACTCTCATGAACCTTTCACCATAGAAAAAAATGTGTCAAAGATAAGAAACCACAGGTCCAAGTATGTCAACATATATATAAAAATATGCATAAACAAGACAAGGATCACATAATTAAATGAATAAACTGATAAAACAGGCAACAGCAGTAAATAAGATGTAAAATAACACTTATTGTATGACAAGAACAAGACAGATAGCAATCATCAAGTCATATTAGTTGAGCATTGGAATTAACAACAAAAGTTACATGAACAGGTGAGCTGTTTGTTACATTAAGCCTCATCCTGAATCTTAAACATAAATAACAAATTCCTCTCTATATTCTATTTCTTGCACTGTATAATAATTTACTCAAGAGACCTATTTGAGAAACATTAATGGCAATCAAAGACACAAAATGGAAAAGAAACACTATTAAGTACAAAAGTTAAGACAACGAAACATTCAATTTATGAGATGTATGGAACATTCAATTTTTCCTATACATAGTGTATTTAATGGTTGGCGAGTTTGCCTTTCGGAAGTGTCAAATTAATGTTGATTCATGTGTTATTGTATTTGCTTCGATCTTGGCAACACCAATTTGTTCCCATCTATTATCCCTTTGTTGTGAAGCTGCAGGTTGTCGTTATACACCCATCTGCTGCCATATTCATGTTCAATATACTTAATTCTCCCTTTCCCAGCAAGATGTTTCTTATAATGCAATAAATGTCGCACATTATCTAGCAGTAGACTCGGACTTCTACTTGGAGCCTGCACTCTCTCTGCGGTGGACGAGATCGACCTGCTGACCATAGGGCCACTGATCCCCTCCTGGCCATTCGCTGCCAGCACTAACCTAAAAGAGTCCGATCCAAGCACCGGCAAGCCCGACGAGAAGAGGTACGTGGAGTGGCTGGACTCGAAGCCGCAGCGGTCGGTGGTGTACGTCTCCTTCGGAAGCTTGCACTACTTCACGAAGCGGGAGCTGGTGGAACTCTCAGCGGGCCTGGCGCAGAAGAGGCGGCCATACCTGTTGGTGGTACGGCGAGACAACAGGTAGGAGGCGGGCGCGGAGCTGGAGGGAGGAGGGGAACAAGGTCTGGTGGTCGAGTGGTGCTCGCCGGTGAAAGCGCTGTCCCATACCGCGGTGAGCCTATCATGCGGCGTTCCGATGGTGGGCGCCCCGCGGCTGTAGGACCAGGCGACGAACGCGAGGCCGGCGGAGGTCACCTGGGGGATGGGGGTGACTGCCGAGCTCCGTGAGGACGGGTGATCGAGGCGACGGGGTGAGGAGGAAGGCGGCAGAATGGAAGGAGAGAGGGTCGTCGGATCGGAATCTAAGGGCATTCCTGGAGGAGATTGGAGAAGGATCATGAACAATATTCTATCGCGACGATAAGGTTATATGAAGAAAGACGGCGAGTTCTTTCGTTTGTCAGTTTGTTGGAAGGCGTATGTAATCATTAAGTCAAACGGATTATTCGGAAAAAATATGATATATATTAGTGTTCATCACAACATCTTTAAATAGTCTATAATTTCTTCCTTGACATGTTAGGCGACTACGATACCCACATTATAAATTTATCGATTGGGCAGATAGGTAACGGAGGACCCGAGAAAGCAGCACAGCCGCAGAAGGACCCCAGGTTTCCAACGAATCAATGCACGGGTAGTAATATGTGTCGGGCAAAAGGGTGGGAACGAATTATGTGCTGTAGCGATCTGGCCAAACTATAGACGGCTCGGCTTTCGCTGTCCGACCCGAGAACAGGGTCCAGCTAAGGTTAAACCTTGGGGTGCATCAGCGAGCTGGCATGCGCTCATCTTTCAGACCTCGACCTCGACCTCGCTAGCTGGTGGGCCCCAGTCGCAAGGTAACTTGGTGAAAGCTGATCCTTGCCGGCGACCGTACAGATGAGCTGCACCCGTCGTCCACCGTCGAGATCGGGGAGCTGTTTCCCGTGATGGTAACTTGACCCTGCGGGGAAACGAAATCGTTTAGGTAACGACATACGGTACGAGCTAATCTCCTGCGGCCTCTTGTCCCTGTTCCTCTCCTCTTACTCTTTGATGTAGGCCACGTTAGTATCTCGCCACCGTTGATTAATTCGTGACCAAGCAAGGCGGTTCGTAAAATCGAAGAGAAAAAAGAATCTCTTTTTTCATCTTCCCCATCTCTCTCTTCCCTCTCTCTCTCTCTCTCTCTCTCTCTCTCTCTCTTCATCTTCCCGGACTTCAAATTCCAGATTTTTCAGCAATTCCATCTAGTTCTTCGCCGAGTCGCTGCATTCATCGTCGTCTCGATTCCCCTCCCGAATCCCCATTGGAAGCCGAAGTCAGTACGGTCTTCCCCTCTTTTCGTTGTTAGATCTCTCTCTTCGTGATATATATGCTGTAGATCTTGGAAACCGGTAATTCAAGTCTTAGATGGCTGTGAGATCCGGATGTTCTTCTTGTGTTGTATTGACTTAAGCTTCTGTTTCAAGGTTCTCCATTTTGGTTCCTAGTTTAGCATTTTAGGTTTTTTTTCTTATTTAAATGTAAATTTCGAACACAGTCTCTCGGATCAGGGGAAGATAGTTCGAGGGGCAATGGCGAACCGGGTGAAAGAAGATGAGAAGAATGAGAAGATAATTCGAGGGCTTCTGAAGCTTCCTGCCAACCGAAGATGCATCAATTGCAACAATCTCGTGAGATTCTTCTCTTTTGTTAATCAGAAGAGACAGCATATGCATGCCATGATTGATTATCCAATTACAGGACAAACTGATTTTATACTAACCTAGATTTATATTTGGTTTCCGAACATAAAATGATTTATTAACTGTGATGTGTTAGCAACCTGATGGTGCAAAATATATCTGTATTAATTAGCACAGTGTTATGTGTATCTCATATATGAAATTGTTCAGTTCTAGATAGCATCAAGTTTTAACTCAGTCAGACTATTCATAAGCTGTTTACTTCACACTGGAAGTTAATTTAAAAAAGTTTGCAGCAATGATTATTTTTCATTAGTTTCTATTAACTCTAATTTTTTTAGATGGGACAAAATCATAGTCAAAATGACTTTTCTTTTCACTGCCACTGCAAGAATAAATGAAAATACAGAGATTGTATAGTTACATAGTAAATGATTTGAATTGTATAGATCAATTGTTTTGGTCAAATGCAAAAATAATGCAGAATAACAAGTAATCCACATTGAAACTGGGACTATATGATGAAATGTAAATGGTAAAATAATTACTTCTCAAGAATAGGCAAAATCAAAGGAGTATGAGACTTGGAAAAAATAATATAAAATATATTCCGTGGATGGTGTAACGGTTGTCTCATGGGAAGTTGGTGGTTTGATGAATTCTAAATGGTGAAGGGACATCCTATGATGTTTTTGTTAGTGAGTCTAGGGATGGTGTAACAAATATATTCCTTGGATGGTGTAACAAATTGGCTCTTGGGAGGGTTCTCACTACAGCAAACTGGGAGTCTTGATAAATAAAACAAAGGAGCATTTATTTATTTTTTGTCTTGTTAAAGAGTCTTGTAGTTTGCATCTGATTATGTATAATTATAATCAACCTGTTAATTGATGTCGACCTTATCAGGGAGCTTTATGAGAAATTAGATTGTAGCAAGCCCTTTCTAGCATGGTCAGTATTATATGCCACATCATGCCAACACAGCTATTAATGACTGCATTGGTGGGAGCGAAACATGGTAAAACATTTCTAGTTAATTCATTAATGTAGAAAAAGGGGGGACTTTGTTCAGGTGTTTCACAATGGTCTTAAAGCTAAATTGACAAGTGTGTTAACCATTAACTTAAAAATAAGAAATTAAATTTTGTTGTGTTTAACAGTGAGAACAAAAAAACCAAAATGGTCACTGTTTACATGTCAATTGTGATGATATGTTGGTTGCTATTTGTGAGAGATAGTGGTGCTCTTGAGAAAGAAGGGGAATTGGCACATTATGTCATGAGGAAAACCTTCAATGGACAACTTGTCATATTCTTGGCAGCTTATGTCTACCAAAAACTTCACTGAAGGCATTTCCTGGACCATACAAGTGGTGGTTGGTAGGTTCCACCTCGTGTTGATAGAAAGGGGCATAAGAGCTGATTAAGTGGGAGCATGGAAGACCATAGGAAAATGAGAGGAGGCCTTATTTAAAATAAGAATAAGAAGAACCGGAAATTATAAGTGCAAGAACTGAAACCGTCAAATTTGGTTTGGTAGTTGGTATGTTGCCCAAACTCAAATTGTATCGGCCAGTATACCTGAAACAAGTAATGCTGTCTGATACACTCCTTGTACTGCATAATTAGGCATCTAGTTTGGTCTATATTATGTATTACATCTGGTACATGCTGAAACTCTTATCTTCTGCTAATTACCTAGAATTAGCTCCAAGCTATTACTTTTGTTAAATTTCTGGTTAGGTTACATTTAATGAAATTCATATGCACATCTTGACAGGGGCCGCAATATGTATGCACAAATTTCTGGACCTTCATCTGTACAAACTGTAGTGGAATACAGTAAGTATCACTCTCTGTCTGCGTATTGTTGTTCCCTATTTCTAATGCTACCTTTTTATGACAATTTTCTTTTTCCAGCCGAGAGTTCACCCACCGTGTTAAGTCCATATCTATGGCTAAATTTACTTCTCAAGAAGTTACTGCACTTCAAGAAGGGGGAAATGAGGTACTCTAGTCTACATCCATTTCATTTTATATCTTGTATTAATTTTTAGCTACTCTTTTCAAGGGTGCTTTTGTGTGTTTCTTATAGCGTGCCAGAGAAATATACTTTAAGGACTGGGACCCACAACGTCATTCATTTCCTGATAGCAGGTGGCTTCTAATTCTCTATTTTGGTTGCCTTCAGTATCTTTTGATAGAGAGTAAATTTGATCTCCTTGCTATTTCTTTTGAGTTCCAGTAATATCGACAGACTCAGAGATTTCATTAAGCATGTTTATGTGGATCGGAGATACTCTGGGGGAAGACATGGAGACAGGCCACAAATGTTGAAGGTGGTAACAGACTGAGGAATTGTTTGTTTGGAAAGTTGTGCATCTGTGTATGATAAGACTGATAATATAAGCCCTTCCTAGTGTTCCATCTCATCATCGTTTCTTGTGGTTTGTGAGTCTTACAGGGTGATAAGGACGTTTATAATGAAAACCGCAGGGCAGAACCATATAGAGGTGGTTCAAGAAGCCCACCATATGAAGATCGTTATAGTCCTAGTTATGGTGGTAGAAATGATGATCGTAGTTTCAGATACAACTATGGAGAAAGAAGTCCTGCATATAATCAAGGTGATTACAAGAGAAGTCCGGCTCGTTTTGAGGTGCTAGATGACAGACAGAGAGATGACAAGTTTGGAAATGGAAGCCAAAACAGAAAGACTGAAGACCGTAGGCTCCCAGATGCACCAAAACCAGAGGGGAGATCACCAGATCATCAGAAAGATTTCAATAAGATGAGTCCCCCAGTGGTGCGCCCTGTGAGAGATATTTTGGGTGATAATGCACCACAACTTCAAGTTGGTGGTGCTGCTAAAACAAATGGGATCAGGGGCCCTGATGATTCTGCAAAGATAAAGGTGAGTTATATTGTGATCTATGAGGTTGATAACTACTTGTGTATGTAGCTGGTGTGACATGGATTTTATTTCATGCAAGTCATGTTAGACATTATGCTAGTAATTAAGGATATATCCATCAAGTTTACCTATCATATGCTTGTTGCACATCTTCATTTTGGTCTACTTCCTGGCTGGTGGATTTATTTAGTCATCAAAGACTTGAGATTTTGTCCTTTTATTACCAGCAAAAGCTGCTACTAAATGTTAATTTGTTGATGTTTCTTTTCTGTTTAAGTAAACGAAGCTGTAGAAAAGGATCATGGCCACTTTTAGGAAATGATACAAGCACAACTATTATTTTCCTGATATCTTGTGGGTACTGATGATAGAGAAACATTATCTCTATATAATGATCAAGGGAGATGTCCAACCATGGCTTGACAGTCCAGGACTTGTAATCAATATAGGTTAACACAAACACATCAAAGGATTAATAATTTTGGGTATTGAACCTGAGCCGATCCATGACCAGCAATAAGCAATAGCAATGGACAGGCCACCAAGCGGCAATGCTAAGTGCAACGAATCTTTTTGGGCATCAGTTGGGTGAGAAACCGGGACTCAGTGTCAGCTGGGGGAGAAACATATATTAAAAACCCTAAACCCATAATGAAAAAAGATGTGCCAGATTGCCTGACAAGGGACAGTTCGCATCTCAATTCACGTACATGTCTGGTAAATACCGATCAGCACAAATCAGTCTGATGAAATATGATGAACCATAAACACAACCTTGTCAGCTTGGTGAGATAGGTCAAGACTTTTTAAATGGTCTAAGAAAATACTTATTAAATTTGATAATAAAAGAACCAATAGAGCACTGCATCTTTTATTATTTTAATCATAATTACGAAAATATGAAACTTGAACAATCAATAAATTTGATTGCTGCTATTAAGTCTGGAACATGTGTTATACTTTACATGAATCATAAAGAATGTGTTTGATATTAGCATAAGCAATAAAAGATCAGTTTTCTGATGAATTTCAAGGGGAGATGGTTGTGTGGATAGTATGAGATTTGTTTTGAATTGACAGTATTCTAAGATGTAATTCGTTAGGCTTATATGTGTTAAAGTAAAAGGACAAAAGGCTTCTGTTGATACAATGGGCTCTGTAATGTAGTTCATGCGGTGGCATATGTCAGCTAAGTATGCTAAAAATTTTCTTTATTGCCTCATGTAAGGCCTGCACAGCATCGTTATACTATATGGCTAACTATGTATGTATAGGACCATATATTTAATTACATTATAGCCATTCACTTATTTTTTGATGTAAGTGCTGTCACATTAATTTCAGTCTATAATAGCCAGATAAATATGATGAAAAATTTTCTTTATTACATGATGTAAGGCCCATAGATCACCATTATACTGTATGGCTACATATGTAAACAAATAAACTATATGTAAGCACATTATAGCCATTCACTTCTTTTGTGATGAAAATGCTGTTGCATTAATTTGAGTCCATGATAGCCATGAAATGGCTTTTACATTTACAGGCAAAGATCTTCGTTGCTACATATAAATTATATGGATTTGTTTTAATGTGCTTTCATTGAGAATATTAGTTTGTTCCCAGTCACAAACAGATTGGTGAACTAATGAGTTACTATTGGAACAAAAATTTTGATTGATACATATGAACCATTATGCTTTTGTATCAATCTTTGTGCTCCTAGCCATAACAGATTTGGTAATTAAGTAGCACTGTTGGAACTATTGGAACACCTATAGATGGGCTGCTCATTCTTCATCAACTTCATATATTGCAGAGTACCTTATCTTCAAACAGCATAGATTCTACTGATGCAAATTCGGCACAGTTGAAAGGGTCGTTCTCTGAAAGTTTGATAGATTTTGATGTGGATCATGAACCTCCTGTTGCTGCAATAACAGAACAACCAGTTGCTCAACAAACTACATCTGGTAGTGATGGTGGTGCAGACTGGGCAGCTTTTGATACTTCTGGACAGCAGAAAGTACCTCAAGTGGATGGAAATGCGAACCCATTAGTGTCTGCTCTTGCCCAATTATCAGTTTCAGGGTCTACACCTGTAGGGAATTTGCCAACCTTGTCTTTTTCTCAAATTGAGTCCTCTCCCAAAGCTGGTGGTGGAGGGAACTTGCTCACAATGCAGCAGCAGCAGCAACCTCTGGTATTTCCATCCATTGATAATCCACCTGGTAATCAGTCATCCAACGTATCTGTTGTTGGAACTTCAAACAACCAGGTAAAGGCACTTGCTTTTCATGTTCATCTCAAAGAGTGTTCTGCAAGGTTCCATATTATACATGCTTCTTTCCAGACTTGGATTCCATCACCCATACCACATGGGCAAGGAAATTTCACAAACCTAGCTATTAACCCAGCTGGACATCTTCCTCGGATAGCTACTAAGCTACCTCAAGAAAAAGTTGCTGGAGTTTCTTCACAGCCACCTTCTGCAGAGAGTAAAACTAGTGGAAGGAAAGAACTGCCAGTGGTAATATATTATTAGATCTTATTGCTCATCCTTGTTCCATGCTACCATCATTTCTTATGAATAATAATATTTACAGGATTTTTTCACTTCTCTATATCCAAGTGCACCTGTAACAGCTCAAGGTTGGCAAAGAGGGCCATATCCTGGCATGGGGTATAACATACAATACCCTTCTGGAGTGGTATGTATTGTTAATTTGACATGGTTTTTGTTGCCATACTTGTATCTGTCTTATGTTTTACAACCTTTTGAAGCTAACTTCGATTTTTTTTTTTTTCCTTCAGGCTATGCCTACATATTCTCAGACTCCAAAATCTGTGAATCCATTTGATCTTACCAGTGATCCAGCTGCAGTGGTATGGTAGTTGTAACAATTATATAATAAAACATTTAGTCTCTGGTTAAAACCCTCAGTAGAAAAATCTTCTTTCTGTTTCTTAGGTTTGTTCAGGAGGAGAAACATAAAAGTAAACTTTATTCAGCCGGGTTATACTCAAAATGAGAGCCAATAAAATAGAAACCTGTTCATAGTTCCAGTTACTTTTTCACATGATTTCTTTTTGGTGGTATCTAACTGGATAAAGTAAATGGCAATATAAAAAAAAACGCACAAAGCCATAATTTTCATACGTGAATGTTAGCAGTGTTCAGAAATTGCATGATGATGTTAGTCACAGCCATTTACATATCCACAAATAAAATGCATGCCTTTGGTCTCTACTCATGATGACCAGACCTTTTGCTGTAAGCACTTTATGGTTGGCATGGAATGCATGATATGGTTCAATATTCTGTAAATGATTTAGTGCATGATTTTTTTCCTCCTACATTTTGTAGAATTAGTCATTGTTGTTGATGTCATTGTCATCTAGGCCTTTCCTGACAACATGAGGTGGGCTATGAATGAAGCATTGTTCAGAAGGCTCAATGAGAGATTTGAATGTATACAGGCACACATATATACTTGGGTATATATGCTGAATATACTACACACACTATACTGGTACCAATTCTAATACTAGCTCTATGGAGTTGGTTCTGTATGTACCTCTCTCAGGCCGTTCTAGACAAGCTTAAACTCATTCAAAGAATAGTTAAGAATCACAAAGTCTAGTTTTCCAGGTTTCAAAGCCCTCTTAAATAGGCAGACGCTACATGTCCTTGAGCTAATTTCTCTAGCTTTTTGCTGCTCAGAATCCCAGAGAGTAGTTTATCAAAGATACGTTTTCATGATCAGAAGCAGTTGCAAGCTTTATCTAGAAGAAATGGACATCTAACAGTTCAATCATGAATGCCGATTAACCCAAATCCACTAATGACTGCAAAAACGTCAGTTAAAGGGGTTCAAATCAAATCACCTATTTGGATACGTGAACATGCTGTCTATTTAATGTTCAGTAACTTTCTTATGGCAACCATTTTACAATACCTGTTTCTGACCGTTGCATTGGGAAAAACAGTTGGAAGTAATTTAACGTGTCTCTGGTTCACATTTTCACTATTTTAAACTTTGTTGATCTAGCTTCTCCTTTTTTGCATCATCATTTAAGGATTTTTATTGAGAATATCCATGTGAATGAGAATGTTAACAGTCAAATTTTCTGGCACTTAATGGATTTTTCTATGTTCATGCTCTTATGGTCTCTGAAGATGTGATTAGTTCTATGACTACGTAGTTAAGTTCACTTAACAGAGAAGCTGTTTTTAAAACATGCTTATGATTTATATAAATGTATTTAGTTTACTTACTACAATTTTTTCCCTTTCACCCCGTTTTGTTTGATGGATGACAAATGTTTAGTAGTTAATTACAGTGTTTTTTGTGAAACTGTGGAATCTTAAGTTCAACAAAATTTATTATATAGTTGCTTGCTAGTTCCATCTTTGAGTTTTGTTTTTTATAGGTGATGCAGATGGTCACAGCTTTTTCTAATAGATTAGACAAATTTGGTGCTAACTGTCTAAATTATGTCTTATATACTATATAAGTTTCCTTCCCGGCAGTCTTATACTTGTGATTTTCCAATGAATTTCATTCTGCATGATATAGTACCCCTCAGTGACACCTCTGCAAGCAGCATTATCAAACATGACTGCTCCAGCGGCCTTACTTCGAACTTCCAGTTTTGGAGCCCCTTCCCCACATTCGGTTCACTTGCAACAGTCACCCTATGCATCAAGTGTCTCTCCAGGTAAAATCTAATGACACCCTTATGGTTTTTTACCCATTGGATTTAATGCTCTAATGTCACTAATATGAACATGATCTCAGGTCCATTCATGATGCATCAGGTTCCAGATAACATGCCTCAACAATTTGCTGCTAGCATGATGCCAATGGGGTAAGTCATACTGAAATTAATGGTTATTTTGCCGATTTTCTATTATCAGGGAGCGCTGTGAGAGCGGCATATAATTATTGCTTTAAATTACTGCTATTTACATTTCTTCAGACAGATCATATGCTTTTTTCTCATTTGTCTGTTGCAATTGTGGTAAGAAGATGTGCTTATGTCATCAGCTATCCTGTTTTCCTTTGAACAATAGAGAAGGGAGAAAAAAGAAAATTTTCTGTTGGATAATGGATTCAATTTCTTTGTTCCAAATTACTGTTTCATGAAAAAGTAATTATTAGGGAGCACTGTAAGATTGCCATATAATCATTGCTATAATTGACTATTTATTACATTTCCTTAAAACAAATTGTATGGATTTTTCCCATTTGTTTGTTGCAGTTTTGGTAAGATGATGTACTTGTGTCATCAGATCTTCTTGTTTACATTTGAACAATAAAGCAGGGTAAAAAAGAAAATCTTCTGTTGGATAATGAATTTGATTTCTTTGTTCAAGTTACTTTTTCACAAAAAAAAGATCATTGGTTTTGGAATGAAAGCAATGGCTGATGGTTATCTAACACGTCTGTTTATGGGTTAGCTCCCTCTATTAAAGTTTACAAGAATATTACATTATTCTATAATTAATATAATTAGAAATATTATAATTAAATATCCAGACATAAATTTCGTATGCTAGTACCTACCACCCAAGAGTTTCAAAATTAATTGTCAGCTTTTGAACTTGTGTTCCTTTTTAGGTGAATGACAAATTTTATAATATATATTATTTGGTCTAGAAGTTTCAACTTCTGTGTAACTAACTTGAGTACTATTTCTGTATCTCACTAGAGACATTATTCAGAAAAGACTGACATTTACATACATTAATAAGCACTTTATGTATCTGAGTGCAGGAATCAAGGTATTGTAGCTCCTGCTAGCAATGGTGCTACTTTTAGTACTTCAGGCATTCATCAAAATCCAGCGGTCAGATATTCCCAACTGAGTACACCAAATTCTTTCGGTTCTGTTGGAGGAAATCCATTTGGATGAACAAGATAAATGGAACTACAGCTTGCAATTTGTGCCAGCATCTTGACATTTGTTCCCTACTAAAGAAAATTTGATTGAAAACTCTGGCTTGGTAATGCAATTAGCACCTGTGTGAGAAAGATTGCAGTCTTTATCTACCTTTGTAAGACCGGAAATGCTGGTTCCTTTAGAAAACTAGTACAAAGAGGGGAAAGGTGATTAGATTTCTGATAATCGAGAAAGGTAACTCAAGAGTCGGTGTAAATTATTGTTCATTGTTAAAAAACATTAGTTATTCAGTCTGTTTTGAGTGTGTATTTTGGCAGTTTCTGCCTGGTTACCTTGTGACTGTGGGGTGCATAATTTTTATCAGTGTTTGTAACTTTGCATTATATTCCCTGTAAATTACATGTGATATCAGAGTGGACTGGATTTCGAGTTGTTATCGCTTAATAGCTGTGTACCAAATATGGCTAAGCTTTTTTGAACTTTTCATACAGGTTATTTCTTTCACATATTGTGACTCATTTTCCAAAGTACGGAGTTAAATTCCCTTATTGCTGTCTTTCCTTTTCTTTTTAATGGAAATATCTAAATGGAAAAAGGATAAACTTTTACTTTCGCCAAAATTTTTTGCACTACTGTATTTTTGAAGATGAGAATACTCTGCAGTTCCGTTTGTTCCCTGTTCATTGATGGTGGATGATAATGAAAATGTCAACTTTTCTTTCCGTCTTCGGAATGCAGGTTTTTTTTCCTCTTATTCTTAAAACGATTTAGTTTATTTTATTTATCAATGTCAATACATATAAAAATATAAATCAGTAAGTAAAAACTAACCTACACTTTTATATGCTTGACATAACAGAAAAAGGAGAGGGAGTTTTGGTTGCACTTGTGTTGGTGCACAAGCTGCCATGAGCATAGCCATGTGAACGATGGCCAATTACATGATACATTTTTTAGTTAGACATTTTTAAAATTTCGATCCTTAAATTTAAAAATTTTATAGTTATGAAAGTGAAACATTTAGTTTTATTTATTCAAACGTTATTAATTTTATTAACGGAAGTATAAAAATAATGGATAAAAATATAATTTTAATATTTTAATTATATTTTTAATGATAGCAAACGACAATGTTGTTGGAGGGAGAGTAATTAATAATGAGAGGTCAGGCGACAATGCAAATACCCGGCGATGTAGGTGTGTGCGGTTCTTTCGTCACTTTGTATCTGCGTCGGTGTTAACATAATTATCGAGCAATATCGACGCGGATACAAAGCATCGGTATATGTGTCGACGCCTTTACCTTTTACCGTTGCTCTCCCTTGTTATCTATAATACCACTCGTAATTTTTAGCAGTGTCGTCGTCCATCATTATCAATAACGTAACTAGGTATTTATTATAGAGATTCTAATATAATTTTTTTAAATATAAGGATTAGGATATAAAAAAAATTTAACTATAAAAAATAATTTATAATTAGCCCTGCGGATGAGGTTGTGAAGTCGTCGTCTCTAAGTCCTAAGCTAGATGCGCTATCCGAGATAGATCGGCCCACCTTTGTAAAGGATAAAGTCCTTTTCACCGAGAGGGTAGATTTATCGTGGGAGTTGGTGGACAAATTGAATGCATCTGTACAAAGTTTTAGCTTCTCTTTGGTGTGCTAATCCTGCACTAATAACTGATGTGCACTATCGTCAGCATCTTGCTCGAAGAAACAACATTTTTCTAACAGCATGGAGCAAGCTCACAGTAGAAAAGGCACGTATCCGTTTTAATCATGAACGAGTAATGCACATCAACAACCGAGTCCATCGAGTATGGGAGACATGATCCGACACTCGTTTATCCCTGCATTGCAAAGGCAAAAGAAATTAAATATGAGGATAAAAAAAAAGCTATTGGTGGGCTAATTATAAATTTATATTGAAATTATTATAGTTATGAAAGTAAAATATCTAATTTTATTCACCTTAACGTCAACGATTTTATCGACGAAAACATAAAAAATAATAGGTAAAAAAGTAATATTAACTTAGTAGTTATGTTTTCAATGGTGACAGATATTGTGGATGATGAGTGAGAGCGACAACAAAAGATGTGACATAGGTAGAGGAGAAGGAAGATGATACAAATATCGACGCTTGGCAACTATGTTGACACTAGCGCAGATGCAGATATAGAGCGGCATCACTCTGCTTCTACATTAGCACTGACAACAATACGAGAAAGAGCTATGCGACTGTGTTAGTGCTAATATAAAAGCAAAGCAACGAAAAGGCCACTCAAAATTTATTTTAGTGCCGACGTAGATATAAAGTAACGATGCTCTACATCTGCATCGGTATCGATGCAAATGCCAAGCAACTCTTTCGTCACTTTATATCTGTATCAGCGCCAACATAGTTGTTAAGCGACGTTGACTCAAAGCATTGACATTTGCATCGTTCTCCTCGGCCTCTCCTTTTGTTTTATCTCTCACCGTCACTCTTCCTCCTTATTTATAACTATTACTCGTAGCTCCCGCGTGATACCATCGTGTGTCATTATCGAAAACATAACTATGGATATTAAAATTATATTTTTGTTCATCGTTTTCATAGTCTTATCGGTAAAACCAACAGCGTTAGGATTAATGGTGTTAGACATTTCACTTTCATAACCATACGGATTCTAATATAAATTTTTTAAATATAAGATTTGAGATTCCTAAAATATCTAACTACATGAGATAATTTATAATTAATCGTCTATCTATCAATTGTCAAATATCATATCCTAGTAGTGAAAAAATATTATTCGACAAGAATAATTTGTAGGCTTTATCATAATTTCGTTTTGTATAAGTAGATAAAAATTTTAATTAGTTTATAAGGAATTGATTAGTCCACTGTAATTAGTTTGGATTTAAATATTTTAAATTAATATTTTAGACTTAATAAGTTGATGGATCAATTATGCTATCGAACAACTCTCTCGTAGCCAATTTAGCTATCATTGCAAGGCCTCTGCCGAGGAAATGGGATAAGTGTTTCCCTGCACAGCATCTATTCTGTGATGAATGGATAACGCAAATATCTTGATTTTTTTGAATACAAGTATCCAAAGAAATGAGAAGACAAACCTAAAACTAAAAGCTGCAATACATTATTATCAGGGACAGGAATATTTTGATTATTATGAGGGACAGGAAAAAGACCTCCCTCCCTCCATCCATCCGCCTTTGTCCTTTTGCACCCTCTTTTATCCATGCCGGTATAGTGCACAACATAATAGCGATGTGGAAGCTAATGCGATTGGGTGAGTGTCCTCACGAACATGGGAATCATTTGGATCCTTCCCCGATCTCTCACTGTCCAGCCCTGGCACTGATGAGAATGAGAAAGCAGATGAATTATGAGCTCAAACGAGAGCACGAGAAGAGCGAGGCATGTCGGAGTAACTTCTACGGGAGGGGTCTTCAAAGATCCTCGCATGCCGTCTTGCCTCCGATCCTTTCTGTGCTAAGGTCTTACGATCGTCAAATGGTTACTCCAAGCTCGTTCCTTTGGGATTTATCAGATTTTGCTGTGTGTTGATTTCTCATATTTTACTGCATACTAACTTCCTAATTAGTATAAATTTTTGCTAATGATATACTTAGTTTCCAACCTATTCTAAAAAATTAGTATATTTTTTCGTCTCAACCTAATTACATATTACCCCTTATAATTAGTTATATTTAGTATTTTGGTTTCAATACTTTTAAAAGTTATATTGAAATTTTTATAATTATAAAAATAAAATATTTAACCTTATTTATCCTCACGTCATCGACCGTTGAAAATATTGACGAAAATATTACATATGCTCAATGATAAATCGAAGTGAGACAGAACCATCACGTGTTTAGTGATAATCTCTGTACTTTCATAAGTATAAAGATTCAAATATGATTTTTAAAAATATGAGGATCAGAATGCTAAAGGTAACTAATTAGAAAAGATAATTTATAATTAACACCTAAGATTTCTTCTTGATTTGACCAATTTATTTAGTCGATTGGCTTTTGATTGATTTTGATTTTTTTAACTTCTATGAGAGGAAAATATGCTAATACATTTTTTTATTAATTAAAAACCAGATATTTTCGGACCGATTGGATTTTTATTTTTATTTTTATGTGTAAGAGTATATATATTAATCATTAAAATGTTATATAATTATTTTTTATATCATAATAATATTTTTTATAATAACCTAAGGAATATTATATGCAAAAGGTTTTTGTGAGATCTAAGGATACGTAATCTTATTTTTTTTAATATTTAACAAAATTATTTTCAGAATCATACAATCTCTTAAATAGCAAAAAAGGAACAACTTTTTATGGTTGTCTCATTTAACAATATAATTTATTTCATTATATAAAACCTTCATGAATTAAGTCGTGGAAAAGTAGCATCGACGTTAACTTAGAGATAGTCATATCGTCGAGCGACTTAAGAGCACCGCTTGAAGCACGGCAAAGAGAAACGAACCAGAAATAAATGGCGCATTCAAGAACATTAACTTGTCTTCCACCTCGAGGACTCTCTTTGGCTCCTTCCCTCTGCTGGCCTCCACCGTCCCCGTGAACCAACCAACTGGAGCTGTACCCAAACCAACAACGTTCTGCATAATGCCTGCCGCCTGCTCGATCGGCACAACGCCAAACGAGGAGGCTCATCAAAACCCGGACCCATCTCGCCACCAACAGCGGTCAATCGATGAGTGGAGATGGGACCAAGCAGCCGCCGTAATGGGTAAAGATCCAAGTGCGGTCTGATCGATCACGGCCACTCTCTTGCAGGCTTCACCGACGAGTACGGCAATTAATATGGGACATGGACGCCTCACCCACTCACTGCTATTCACTTTCCACAGTCGATGGACTGCTGACCGCTTACCACTGCAGGAAGCAGTTCAGAGAATTTATGTGACGGCTTAATGGACGGGACATTGCAAGTTACTCAAACCACAGACTGCACACATAAAAACCCGATCAAGACGAGTAGTAAGGCAGAACTTTGAGAATCCACAAGTGTTCGTGATGTAAAAATATAAAATGGAAAGAACAAAGTATAACAAGAAGATGACGACGATACCACAATTGATCTGCACGCATGTCTTGGGTCGCATGTTCTCTATACATACATTTTTTTGTCCCTGCAACCTACTGTTCATTCTCTTGCTCTGTCGACAGTTCATTCACAAACCCATATACCATTGCATAATTCAAATTACGTGGAGAGGTTCCTCTTAATCCTACCCTTCAGTGCTTCTCCAACTCTGCATCCATCACCATGACGGAAGTTGAATGCACCAAGCAGTGTTCTCGAACTTTGAGCTGTTCCTGGTGAGCTACGAAAGCAGCCAGAGAAATAACGTAGCGCCAATTAATGGAGAAGATGGCATGATAAGAATCCAAATGAATGAAGACATTTTTCTGATGCCTAATTGAGGATAGGAGAAGGACGAGGACAATTTTCAAAAGAATCAGTGGAGAGGAGGGGGAGGCGGAGGAGATGCGTATGAGACTCCGACGACAGGTGGCAATGGACCTCCGTAATAGGGTGTTAGCGGAGGTGGTGAAGATTCCGGTGGTTCTATACATGGAGGCGGAGGTGGCGGTGGTGACAAGTAGTGATAAACCGGCGGTGGAGGCGGAAAGTTGGGTGGGGGTGGAGATGGGTATGGTGGCGGAGGAGAATAATAATGCATGGGAGGTGGTGGTGAATTAGGCGGTGGCGGCGATGAATAAACTGATGGAGGTGGCGGCGGCGGTGAAGGAGGAGGTGGGGATGGGGGCGGCGGAGACGGAGGTGGTGGCGATGGAGATGGGGGAGGTGGAGGAGATGGTGGTGGCGGAGGAGAATAATAATGCATGGGAGGTGGTGGTGAATTAGGCGGTGGAGGCGATGAATAAACTGGTGGAGGTGGCGGCGGCGGTGAAGGAGGAGGTGGGGATGGGGGCGGCGGAGACGGAGGTGGTGGCGACGGAGATGGGGGAGGTGGAGGAGATGGTGGTGGCGGAGGAGAATAATAATGCATGAGAGGTGGTGGTGAATTAGGCGGTGGAGGCGATGAATAAACTGGTGGAGGTGGCGGCGGCGGTGAAGGAGGAGGTGGGGATGGGGGCGGCGGAGACGGAGGTGGTGGCGATGGAGATGGGGGAGGTGGAGGAGATGGTGGTGGCGGAGGAGAATAATAATGCATGGGAGGTGGTGGTGAATTAGGCGGTGGAGGCGATGAATAAACTGGTGGAGGTGGCGGCGGCGGTGAAGGAGGAGGTGGGGATGGGGGCGGCGGAGACGGAGGTGGTGGCGATGGAGATGGGGGAGGTGGAGGAGATGGTGGTGGCGGAGACGGGGACGGCGGGGGAGACGGCGGAGGAGGCGATGGAGGCAGCGGCGGCGGCGGAAATGCCGGCACGAACGGCTTACACCGAAACCAACTGCAGTCCACCGGGTGCGACAAGAACGACTCGCACTGCTTCCCCGACCGCTGCAACGGTCGCTCGGGAAGGCAATTCCTCCGGTCGTCGAATGACTGCACCTTCAAGCACGACGGCGGCTCGCCGGTAAAGAAATTGTAGGAGAAGGTGAAGTTTTGCAGATGCGGGAGCTGGCAGATGGACTCCGGGATGCGCCCTGACAGCAGGTTGTGCGCGACATCCAACTGCTCGAGGCTGACCATGCGGCCGATCTCCTCCGGCAGCGGTCCCAGCAGCTGGTTGAAGCTGATGTCGAACACGGTGAGCTTCCTCAGCAGGCCGACCTCGGGCGGAAGGCAGGACCGCAGCCCGTTGTCCATGAGAATGATCTCGTTCAAGGTGTTCGACATATTGCCAAGGCTGGCTGGGAGGCAGCCGCGGAAGCGGTTGTTGGCGAGGACGATGACGGAGACGGGGGAGTTGCCGATATTATCGGGGATGTCGAAGGCGAGCCGATTGTGGTTGATGAAGATGGCATCGAGGGGCTTGTCGAAGAGCTCGCGAGGGACGCCGCCCTCGAACTCGTTGAACCGGATGTCGAGGAACTTGAGCGAGGGGAGCTCGAGGAGGACCCTGGGGAACTTGCCGGCAAAGCGGTTGTTGCTGAGGTCGATCTCAAAGAGGCGGGTGAGCTGGCGGAGTTTCTGGGGGACGGTGCCGCAGAAGCGGTTGGAGTTGATGTGGAAGAGGGCGAGGTCGGTCAACAGGCCGAGCTCCTCAGGGAGGTACCCGGCGATGTCGGCGTGGTTGAGGTCGATACCTGCGACGACGGTGAGGGAGCGGTTGCAGGGGAGCGGGGCGCAGAAGACGCCATAGTAGGAGCAGACATTGGGCCCGACCCAGCTGCCGGTGAAGTTGTGGGGGTCGGAGAGGATGGCCTTCTTCCAGGCCTGCAGGGCGACATAGGCGTCGCGGAGACGGGGGTTAGGGAAGCGGAAGGACGGGTCGACGCTCACCCGCTCGCCGCGGTCGCCGTACTCGTCGAGGTAGTACAGCAGCTGCCGCCTACGGATGAACCCGGCCTCAGCGTCGGTGAGGCCATGGCTGCTGAAGGCGGTCGCTCTCGCCGCCGCAAATGAGATCAAGAAGAGGAAGAGGAGATGAAGCTTTTCCGTTATGCTGCTTCTCCTCTTCATCTCATTCTCGGAACAACAATTACGCTTGTGGAAGGGCGAAGCAATACGAAGAGGAGAGTGAGGAGAATGGGGCAAAGGTGTTTGCTTTCTAGGTATGTGGAGCAGAGAGGGGAGAGAAGAACACCAAGGACAGCTAACGCACAGCTAAAAGCCCACCCCACAAGACGAAGGGCATTCGGCTCCTCTAAATAAGCTCGCTTCGATGCGCGCGCGCGCGGAGGCGATCGGGTCTCTCCTCGCCAAGTATTTAATCCCGAGTGCATCAGCGGTAAAAAGAGGGGCAATCATGGGCAATTCCGACATCTTGGCGTCTGGCATGCATGGATGGCTGGATGGATGGATGGATCGATGTCGATGGTTATGGGGACGGAGGGATCAAAAGGTCGGGCGGGACCCACGAGACGCCCACCATGCCATGTGAACGGGCCCCATGGTCACTTCCGAGCGAGGCCCACCCGCCGCACCGCGTCCCCCGTGACGATAACCAAGCCACGTCACAAATCTCCCTCAGCCCCCACAACCAAGTCGCTAACCCGTTGCGATCGCCGTCACATTTGGCCCGATTCTTCACTGGACGACTACACGAATAACTATTGACTGGCGATCGCAAGATAATTCTCCCGCTGAAATGTCATCTTCCTCGTTCGTTGACGGCCTCTGTAGTGCGAGGCCACACAGCTCATGTTCTCATCAGGACCACCGCAAAGAAGCGACAGACACTTCAAATCCAAGTCGATTGTTTAATCCCGAGATAGAATATTGATATATGAAGAGCAGTGTTGGAAATTTGTAGGCTGAGGACTAAAGCATCGGTGATGCAGGTGCAAAACGTATTGCTGTGGAATTCTATTCCACAGCTGTTCCGTTTGTCTCCTTCGGCTTTACAACCCCATACACGATTCTTTCTCTAGATATAATGGAAAAGGATTCCTGTATGACCAAGAAATCATAATAACTAAGGTCGTTCTGCGAATTCATTAGACATGAATTGTGTGTCATACATACAAAGGCGTATCCGACGCGACTATGAAAGCGTGTCACAAGAGACTTCACTAAGAAAAAGAAGTTAGAATCTTCCAAATGCCAGTGGGCAAGTAGCTGTTCTCCAATCATTCATTCTTCCATGGCTTTTCCTTCTCCCCATCTCAGCCTTCCGTTCCTCCCTATCTTCTCACTTCGACAGCACCCCATACGCATTAAATAATTTTATCATCATTACCGTTGTATTATTTTATTAGTCGTCGTAGTAGGAGCAGCAGCAGCTGCTGCTGCTTCTTGTGTGTGCTGGTCATCAGAATGATCTCCTCCACCTGCATGTGAGCGGTTTGCACGAGACAACGCTATTTTTGTTTCCTTCTCCCAAAAGGATAACACTTAATCCTTGCAGTTTGTCACCTCTTCCTTCTTTTGCTCGGAAAAAGGAGGAAGAAACTAAAAAAAGAAGATTGGGGTTGGTGTGGCGCGTCCATCATTGATTTGTGATTATATAATTTGAGCTCTTCTGGAGCTTCTCCCTTGATTATTTTCTCAGCTGCTCACGTTCGCTGTCGATGCTATACCTAATCTAGCTGATAACGTTTCAAGGTCAGCTTCGTCTCATAGACATGGAGAGAGAAGTCGAAAGAAGAGCTGCGGAAGACGTGGAGAGTGGGTCGTCATCGCTGCTGCTCTCTTGCAACAGCTGGGATGGGAAGGAGACAGCTGACGAGAGAAGTAAACGCGTGGTTTATGGCAAACCGTTGCACATTGATTAATGGAACTTGGAAGGAGAGCTGGGAGCCAACTTGGGGCACGGAAGTCAACCCGACGATGGCACGGTGGTGGTGGCATGTCCATCGCTCGCCACCATGCATCGTGCACTAACTTATCTTTTACTTGGAATGGGCTGTAAGCTTCGTCTTCCTTGCCACAAACAAGTAACGTGTGCTTGATGCCGCCTACTTAGTTCAGCTGGTGACTGGTTATCGCACTACTGAATACCTCGTGGACGCTTCAATCGTCGAGCTCGAGATAGCAAACGAGCAGCTCCTCGACGAAATCCCAGTCGAAGATCTCCACGCACTGTGAATGCATGTTCTCCATCATCATCAGCATCGACTGCCATAAGAAAAATTGTTGGTCAAAGCTTCTGGTTGAGCAATTCGATTTTAATTTTTTATGATTGTTTTTTATTCGGAGCTCATTGATTTGAGTTTTACAGATACTCCGTTTACTTTGACAAGTAAAAGATTTAATAAATCCAAAATATTTGTCTACCTAAATAAAGTCTATGTT
Organism: Musa acuminata AAA Group; assembly: GCF_036884655.1. Taxonomy (NCBI): domain Eukaryota; kingdom Viridiplantae; phylum Streptophyta; class Magnoliopsida; order Zingiberales; family Musaceae; genus Musa; species Musa acuminata. The sequence continues at coordinate 6,686,370 of NC_088333.1, forward strand.
AATTTCACTTGGATTTCTAATTCCTTTGTTCGATATCTCCCGAAAATTATCTCAAACCATTCTTCTCTCATTATTTGTGTCAATCAAAATATGGCTCACAAACCTCATTAAAAAAATCTTTTGTTTCAAGACTCGTTAGAAAGAAATCACTCGGGTCAAAACCTTGATCTCCAATGCTTGGGCTAAGCCTAAACTTACGATTACCCCTATGATATCTATTTCCCAAAGCTTGTTTAGACTTCATTTTCTCCTGATTAAGAGTACATAGAAGGAAGGTGGCAACCTTAAGCATTATATTGTTGAAACTAGCACTCCATCACCTGTATTGTATTGAGGAAAAGGAGTCATCTTATCCTCTTAGTGAGGAAGAATATTGCACCTGCAATTTCTCCATAACAAGTTTGTGGCCCTTACTAGGAAGGATCACCTCTATTGGTGGTTTAAGGCCAAAATTCTGTGGTTAGGGGATGGGGATAGAAACATAAAACTTTTTTATTGATCTATTCAACTTTGAAAAAAAATGTTAATTTTACCCCTTTTATTTCTCTTGCTAGTGGTGAGATCATTATCAATAACTAAGAAATTATGATCAGCTTTGCCTATTAGTATATGGACCCCTAAAGTTTGATCCCTTATTTTTCTCTCACATAGGTTTGAAACTAAATCCATGTACTGAATAATATCTCTAATTTTATTCATAGAAGACTTATTTGTGAGTTTTTGCTTGAAGAAATTAATTCTATAGTCTTTAACATAGGCTTCGATAAAAGCCCAAGCCCTGATATATATATATATATATATATGAAATTTTTAAGGGTTTGTAGAATACAATCAAAGAAATCCTCTTCCATGCCTTTAAGGATTCCACCATATTGGCTTTCTTCCTCCTGGATGGGGGAAAACTCACTTAGTTTTCATCATTAAAAATAGTAATTATTTTAAAAGTAAAGATTATAGACTTATAGCACTTTGTAATATTATTTATAAAAATCTTTATCAAAGTTATTGTTAACATAGAAGCCTTATCTTAACAACTTAATCAATGATTTTTTTTTGTCTCGGCTACAATATCTATAATAATATCCATATTGCCAATGAGCTAGCCCATTCTATGGCTAACAGTAAGGGCAACAAACCCCTTATTATTCTTAACTAAGATCTGACTTTTAATAGTATTTTCTAGTTGGTCATTTCCAAAACACTCTTATGGGATTCCCATCTACCTTTGTAAAATAGATTTAAGCAGGATTTACTCACCCTCTTTTGCTTGTCTTCGCAATGGCTATGCCTCTAAGTAATTTAGAAATAACCATAGTATTAGATAATACGACCCTCTCTCACCGTATCTTTTCATTTGGGTATAATAAGTCTTATCTACGCTACTTGAGGATAAAGTTAATAATAATGATATTATCCCTTTCAATATTAAATGTATCAAAATTTCGTACTTTCTTTTATGGATGATATTTTGATTACCTTTACAAGTACTTTAAAACCTATTCTAACTTATATAAAGTAATCTGAATTATACATTGTGACCCCTAAATCAAGCATAAAATATGTTCATTGTTGGGTATCAAGATATTGACCACACCTTAGTTTATTTGTCTCTCATAAACGACTTATTATTCCTCTTCAATAATCTCTTATGGATAAAGCTCTTCTTAAAATTAAAAATTGGCAAAAAAAATCTTCTATCTCGCTTGAAAGTTTATTTTAATTAACTCAGTCATCAATTCTATTACTATTTACTATCTTATAAATTTTAGATTTTCTAACTATATCCAAGTACTATTACTATTATGCAAAAAGTAATCAATTCTACTACTATTTACTATCTTATAAAGCTTTTTTGGGCTAATTTTTTTAATTCAAGAAGTCTAAATTTGATAAATTGAAAGTATATCATTAAACAAAAAGAGATAGGAGATTTTAAGTCAAAGACCTAAGTATTGTTAGAGATAAAATTTACTATTTCACCTTCTAAACAATGATAATAGAACTCCAATTAGGATTCTTAAAACAAAATATGAAGATGTTCATCCTTGGACCAACCGTAAGCCTATGTTTTCCTCTTCTAATTAGAAAAATATTTGCTCTCTTATTTTTAATATTAAATTGAACTTTAGGAAGGATGTTAGATCCGTCTCTTTAATTAGTACCCGGGAGGCCTCATGGATAGAAAACCTCTTTATTTTTTATATGATCAATTTTTGTTAATATGAGGTTTTTGAATTATTAGTCAAAAGCATCTGTTTTCATTTTCTAAATAGATGCTATATGATCTCAACTTTTGTTTTCATCCATTGTTGGTCAAGAGGATTAAAAAGATTCAATTTTCGATTTTTTTCCTGTGATGATTTTTGGATTTGAGTCTTTACTCCAAGCGATAGATAGGATCTCTACAACTAGTGCTTATCATTCGTTGAGAGAGAGAGAGGCATCATTAGAATGATCAACTTTAGCATTTCTTTTGACATCGTCCTTAGAATGTGTCCATCTACTTTTTTGGTACCCATAAAATTATGGAGATAGTCACAACTGACTAAAGATCAAGATTTACATATTAACATAATTATATAGAAAACAAATATTTTTAAAATATATATACAATTTTTAAAATATAAAAAAATTTGTATAAGAAAAGTCTCATATAAACTTTATTGATTTCATAATATAGAAAATTTCAACAATAGTTAGTTTCATACAAATAATATTGCAAAGCAACGTATAAAATTGACTACATTTTTCAATAACAAACTTTATAATATTGAGGATACCAATAGATAATATATTAGGAACAATAATTATAATAATATTATATCCATCCAAAATCATGCAACATATTTATCCCTGTTTTAAACAATTCATTGCTAATCATAGTCACAACAACCGGATAATTAAAGATGTTTCGTTCTGTAATATATGGGAAATTGGGAGTTAAAACGGTTGCTTGCAAATCATTTTAAATCTAAGCAAAATGATATTATACTTCAAACTAATGATGCATCATTTTGATGGCGGTAACTTGCTGTTCAGGTTCGTACTGCGTACACAGAATTGAACTATCCACATGCATACACATAAGTAACACGATGATGGATGGGTCCCACCTCAGGCGAGTTTTTGGCGTCACTCGTAATAAAATACTTAATCTCGGATCAGAACAGGGTTTCTGCGACGCCCGCTGCTCCGTTTCCGGCTGCCGACCGCCTCGATCCCACTCGTGCCTCCGTCGGTATTCTCGGCGGGCCTTCCGTTGTTCCTCCGTCCATCTCTCTCTCTCTCTCTCTCTCTCTCTCTCTCTCTCCGTTTCTTTCTTGCAAAACTTCTCCGTTGGATTCCTTTTCCTGTGTTCCAATCCGCCATCCGCTATTTTGGGTTTGTAAGTGAGGAAAAATCTTTGTTTTCCCTGCCCTTTCTTTTCCTTTTTCACTCGAAAACCCCAAAAGATTCGATTTCTAATGCACTTTCGATTTGCTTTGCGATAGAATTTTGGATTCTTTCCGGTATTAGTCAAAACTTCACTCTTTCTGACGGAACTTTTGGATCCCTTCCGGTTGTAGCCAAAGAGTCGGGTTGTTTCTTCATTTCCCTCTAGTTTTTTCGTGGCTATTTGGCGAAGATGGTAGTCACCGAGACCGCTGAGCCAATGGAGGCCGCGGAGCGGATCCCCAAGGAGGCCAAGAGGATTCTCTACGATTTGGCGTCGGAATGGGGCGACGTTGCGGATTCTGAGGCGTTGGAGGTGGTGCACCTCAAGGGGGCGATGACGAACGAGGTGTACCAGATCAACTGGCCCACCTTGTCCAAGGACGGCGTCTCACGGAAGGTGCTGGTTCGGATATATGGCGAGGGGGTGGACGTCTTCTTCGATCGGGAGGCTGAGATCCGGACGTTCGAGTGCATGTCGCGGCACGGCCAAGGGCCGCTGCTTCTTGGGCGTTTCGCCACCGGCCGAGTCGAGGAGTTCATCAATGCTCGTGTATGTCTCTATTCCACTAAAAAGTCCCCTTCTTTTCACCTCCAAACCTATCGTTGTCGTTGTTTATGAAATGCTGCATCGTTTTAATTGATAATCTCTGTTCTGCTAAAGGTTTTCTGGTAGCATTTAAATCTTATTCCGCACATCATTATTTATTAGGTCCTTCTTCTTTCATTTGATGGTTGCTGAGATATATCGCCCAAGTTTGTTGTAGACCAACAAAGATGAATATCTTAGAAGTACAATTCTATGAAGCTGTTTTTTTTTTCATGAAATTAATGAATTAGATCTTTTATTTTCCTTGAGGGAATGTGCTTTAATGCTGCCTGGAGAAATTTGGAAGCATCTACTGCTTACCTGGTAGCATCAATTCGGTGTTCCTTTTTCTATTAGTTCCATTATTTGCTTGTGGATTGTGCTATATACCTTATATCTATATGAGGGAATGTGCTTTAATGCTATGCTCCATCATGTATCCCTTTTTGTAAGATATGAAAACGACACAGTTGGGTTCTTTTTGCCTGCAAGTCCAGTGGATTGTCAATATAATGCAAGATCTGATTGTCCCATATTTAGAAGCTCAATGAGACTACAGACCCAGCTGTATTACTCGTACCATTTTCAGAACTGGAAAAATCATCCACATTTTTTTCAATTTTCTTTTGTTTTCCAGAATATGAGTTCAGCACATTAGCCATAATGGACAGGTCACACAAGTATAAATTTTCTGTAGTTACTTGTTCCGCTGCTTTTGGTATTTCAGACTCTCTCCGCAGCTGACCTTCGTGACCCTGAAGTATCTGCCCTCATAGCATCAAAGTTGAAGGAGTTCCATAATCTTGACATGCCTGGTCCAAGAATGGTTTTCTTATGGGAAAGATTAAGGTATATGTTAATTACTTAATGATCTTCAAACTATAGTTTGGACATTCAAGTTATAGCTCATATTACTTATGTTGCTGTCAGAAATTGGCTTGGACAAGCCCTCATATTATGCCCCTTTGAAGAAGTTAAAGAATTTCAGTTGGATACACTTTATGAGGAAATAGCTACTCTGGAAAACATATTGTCAACAGAAGATCAGAGTACTGGCTTTTGCCACAATGATCTTCAATATGGCAATATCATGATGGATGAGGAGTCTAGGCAAGTGACTATCATTGTAAGTTTAACCTGATCTTGATGGTGTTTTGAGATTATGATGAGTACATTTGGGAATCCTCTGCTAAATGGTTGTATCTCCAGGGACATTTTGATCCTATGTAGAAGGATGTCACACAAGATTACATGAGCTAAGAGGGTATAAGCGATGAAAAATTACTCCTACATTTATAAGCAGTCATAGAGCATAGCAGTTTAGGTTGAAATAGTGGTTTGCTCCTTGCATTTTGTTTCAATTTTGTTTCAGTCATAGAGCATAGTAGTTGTTGGAAGGGAATTTAGAAGTATTCATTGGTTATTTGAAGTCTTTGGCATTTTATATGTCTCACTGGCTGTTCAAATTTTTTTGCATTTGTATAAAAAGGTATAGAAGCTCGGCTTTCATATGATGATGTGATCTGGCTTTATTGGTCCATTTGCACTTTAATCTTGACTTCAGTGGCACAGCGGTGCATTTTCAGGGCTGCTCCAAATTTTTTTGGCATTATGAACCATGATCTTTGTTGGCTCTTTACTGCATACCTGAAGCAGGCATTCCCAGAATTTGACTTATTCCAGATCATCTTTCTCATTCCTCTTTTTGTTGCAGGACTATGAGTATGCAAGTTTTAACCCCATTGTATATGATCTTGCCAATCATTTTTGCGAGATGGCTGCTAATTATCATACGGAAACGCCTCACATTTTGGATTTCAATAAGTACCCAGGTTGGTGATTGTTAAGATATTTCTGAGTACATTATAAAAATTTCTAGCATGTAGTACTCCAACTTCAATAATATTATTTATTTGGCAACAGATGTGGTGGAGCGCAAAAGATTTATTCAGATATATCTAACAACTTCAGGTAATCTGTCTGGAATCAAGATAATACAACTCTCTACGGACCTTCCATATTCAAAATCATACTTTAATCGACATGAATTGCTGTCAATCCTGATCGGTCAGAAAATTCATCGATGAGTGAATAGGAACATTTGTATAATTCCCAGACATTCAATATAAATTGAAAAAACTATGACATTTTTAGTTGTGGCGAAGTTGAATGGAAGGGTCTGAGTAAAATAACACTGGCCATCATCCATTGGTCATTTTGTTTGAAGTCAGCATTTAGTTGAGCTGGTGGCATATCATGGGGCCAGTGGACATGATGGACAAGCATCTAGTTTTACGTAATTGCTGGGCTGTGTTCTAGATGTTCATTTCTTGGAACCTCGTTAGAGATGACTATTATCTTGTCAACTCCTTTGTGATCTTAGGGAAAATTAGTGAAAATGTAGACTATTATCTTGTCAACTCCTTTGTGATCTTAGGGAAAATTAGTGAAAAATGATGCAATTCTACAATGTCAATCATTTGATACTTTGGTGTATCTGGGAAAGTGTAAATTCATTGAACGCAAAAATGTCAGCATCCTTATTATATTGAGCAGCTTAAGTCATCCACAAATTTATATAACATAAATGAATTGTCATCTTTTGACATGTTATTATTATTATTATTATTATTATTATTGTTTCACGCATCTCATCTTGAATACTCATATAAATAATTGTCATTGCTGTAGGTGAACCATTGAAAGATACGGAGGTTGAGAAAATGCTGCAGGCTATTGAGAAATATGCTCTTGCCAGTCATCTCCTTTGGGGTCTATGGGGAGTTATATCGGTAGGCTTTCATCTTTTATTATGTTTGCTGTTGTCAGACACTGATTGGGTGAGACGATAACAATAAATCGGGGTCACCTGCAGGAACATGTTAATGAGATCGACTTTGAGTACATGGAGTATGCAAGGCAGAGGTTTCAGCAGTACTGGTTGATGAAGCCTGAACTATTAGGATCCGAGTGAACTGTATGTTTATACCACCTTTATACATGTGATGGTTGCTCATCCCTCCTATGCTGTGTATTCATCATGTAGTATAATTGCAAGCGCCCCTTATTTATTTTCATTTACTGTATATATCAAATATTTCTAATGAGTATGTTTTTTTGTGTGTGTGTTTCTGGCCGAGATACATTTAAATAGAAAGAACGTGCAATCCTCCCAACTGTGCCATATAGTGTTTTCTGACTCAGATTTCTAGTCTATCTTTGTGAGTCCAAAGAAAATAATTACAGTCCATAACTGCAGAAAGAAATTTCTATACATCCACCACAGCAGAGACTCCAGCATCTCATAACACTACCAGATTTCATTCTGGCGTTGACTCCATCACACGTCTGTAAACAAGTCAACCATATTTGTACTTCTTCCACAGTTTAAGTCAGCCATCATTCTTTCAATCCAGCAGGAACAGAGTGATTTCGAGTTGTCTTTCCACCTTCTCTGCTTCCATCACAATCAACTCCAGCATCCCCGAGCAGTATCAGGTTCTGCCCTGGAGTTGACTTCCTTCTCATCACACCACAGTTCTCCATGATCCATCAAGCAGAAATTGATCTTTCCTGTATCTGATGACTTTCTTTGCCTTCATCGTTTGTAGTACTTTCAAGCAAACACATTAGAAATCAAATCATCATGGCTCATTAAGAGATTGAAAAAAATAATATTAATAATCCCACATCCATAAAGATCAAAAGAATCAAATTATATATACTAAGTTTGATCCATAATATAAAAGGTAAAAAGAATTGAGTTATAGATATCAAACTTGATCTAAAACCTAAAGATATTGAGTGATCCTCTAACTTAATATATGTTATTCTTATATTTCTGGCACGCTTGAGATGATCTTAAATATTTAAGATAATCTCAAGCGTGCCAGAAATATAAAAATAATAATTAATTTGAGTCAAGATAATCAAGATCGACATATATTAGGTTAAATGTAAATTCAATTAAAAAACTTAAAATTTTAGATTATATATGACTCAAACTCTCGAAATTATCTTAACACTCTCTCGGTCATATCAGAATAATTAAATTAACTTCGACTAAAGAATTAATATTCCTATATTTCTACATTGTTAGCACTCTCGGGATCATATAACCAACATCCTTCGAGTTCTCTATATAATTCATTAGAATAGTTGATGGTTTTAATACTAGAAGTTAATATTAATTCCAAATCTGATAATTTCACAACGAAATTTAGGTTTTATATTTTTGGAAAATGTTAAAGAACTAGAAAATTACTTTCCTGATATTTTCAAATTCAAAAAAAGAACTCATAAATAACCACGTGTTCTATCGCTTGCGACGCCATGTGGCAAACTCCCGACACCACACCGCTTTTTTGCTCCCTAATCATAGAACTTCGATCACAACCGTTCAAAGACGATCGAACGCTGCGATCAGAGATCCATCCAACAACCGCTATCATCGGACGGTCAAGATTATCCATGTTTTGTTCCCCAAGACGAGGAGAGGAAAAGCGCAGAACAATTTCCGTTGCCTCTCTCACCTCACACTCGACAGAGATCGAGAGCTTCTCTCCTCCTTTTGGTGCGATTTGGGGGCGAGGAAGCGATGGGTCCAGGATTGTACTCCGATATCGGCAAAAAGGCGAGAGGTACTCGTCGTCTAAGGAATTCGTGGTTCCTTTCAATCCCATTTCTTTCTTTTTTCTGCATTTTTTTTTGCTGATTTCTTTGATTTGTTTTGGATGCAGATCTTCTTTACAAAGACTACCAGACCGACCAGAAGTTCACTCTGACCACCTACACTTTGAATGGAATCGTGAGTTGCTCTTTTGATTCCGCCTCTTATTGTTCCGTTTGTGGTTGTTCTTGAAGTACCTTAGGTTCTCATCGCTCTAGATTCAGTGAGTTTGGGTTTGGTTCGCTTTTGATTGATGTTCTCGTTGTAATGGGTGACAGACGTCAATTTTTGAATGGATTGAGCGGATGTTTTAATTCATTTGAATCATAAAGAATATAATCTTTCTATAAATACCTTGAAACACTTGCACAAACTTTGGGGTTGGTTGATTCTCCTTGGTGCTCCTGTTCTTGCGTGTATCTTATCTTATGGTTGAAGTCTTTTTTTCTTATTCTTTGAGATTGTTTGTCCAGCATCTAGACTTAAATTGCAGCGGAATAGCAATATGCTTGTAGAGTTGTCTATCTAGGTTTAGATTCCGAGCTTAAAACAAATATAAGAGAACTTTGGGCGGAAATCTTGCAACACCAGCACTTCATCTGTATGATGTTATTTTTCATGAATTAACCTCTTGTATACGCTTTGCTAAGGAAGTGGGTGATATATATATATATATATATATATATATATATATTGGGTGAATTGTTTGGTGCACATTCGTCCCTTTGCTTGCATGTTTGTTCTTTTCACCTGCTTTTGCTGTTTTCACGTAAGACTCGAAATCGCCAAATGATGATGTTAATTTAAGAAACTGCATACTGAAGAGTAGGACTGCTTTAGGAAAAGGGAGCTTGAGTGAATGTGAAATTATGAAATGCTTTGAGTGCTTGGTAAAAAATAGATGAAAGCTGCATTTTAAATGCACATTGAATTGAGTGTTATTTGGTAAAATTGTATTTCAAAAGTTCATTAAATATTGTGTGACAAATATATCCTTCTAAAATTTTGAATATTTATTCAAAAGTGAATATATATATATATATTTATTTATTTATTTCAATTAATAAGTAAATAAATAAATGAATGCATGTAATCTTACAAAAAATTTCATCTAACCTAGATATATAATAAATAAAAACTATAATCATATAAATATATATAAAATAACTTTTGAAAATAATAAATAAAATTTCACCTTTTAAAAGACATAAATCATGTTAGTTTCTCACTAATTCATATTGGTAATTTTGTTATTTTAAATAATATTATAAAGTTTTTGAAAATTTAAAAAATTATATTGGCATCCCATAAATGTGGAAATGCTAGCATTAGCATTTCAACGTTTGTAATATAACATCCAAGCCAAATGTAATTTGAAAAAAACTTATCAAACATTAAATTACATTTGAGATGTGTATTGAACCCTCAGTGCACATTTCAAATGTATTCCCAAACATCCTCTTAGATTATTGGATTTGAAAAATACTTTAAAATATCCACTATCTATGACAACGGTTAGTTAGTAGTGTTGGTTGGGTAACCACGACTAATGGGCTGGGTTAGACTTTAATCAGGATCATAGACGTGGCCAACTTAGCAAATGACCATGATAAGCCAACCCAGCCCACTTGGCCAACCTGATGTAGCTTGAGCTCGTCTAACCTGGTTTTATTTTTTATCTAACTCGTCATTGACGCGCCCCAAAATCTGATCAGACCCAATCCTTCCAAGACCCTGATCTCAAATTTCGTGAATTGATCACATCCTCTTGCCTTTTCCTTGTGTTTGCAAACCTTCCTAGACCTTAATTCACTGGATGCATCGCTTTAGAATCCAGTGATTTACTATGCAAACCTTGTTTTGAGTCATGAGAACACCTCAATTGAGCTCTGCTTCCCATCTCATTGTCGTCTTGAACTAGCTAACTCTTGAGTGATGCTTGACTCCATTGATGCAAGATCTGGGAAGCATCAGTATACACAACCTTCCTCTTACAAGTAGAAAGACTATTTCGATGATCCTAAATTCTTATGCCTAGATCACAAACGGAGCATTCTTACCCGGACACAGATATTTGCTACTTTCTCAATTCTAAGGGTTGCAAGGAAAAAACACAGAGATGGCAGAAAAGCAAACTACGCCATGATTGTTATGGGGTTCCAGGGCTCTGCACTGGCGCATATCTTAGATGGCCAAAATCCAAACTATACTTGAAATTTTGAGTACGTATCTGATATTTAGTGGCTTTGCACTGGATATGCATGAAAGCTTCCCTTCTACTTAACTCAATGAAAGACTGTAATATCTCTTGTTGGTAATGTTAAATTACACTGCTTCATACTCCATCAGTAAAATTTACAAGTTTTCTGTTCCTTGTAACAGAAATCTTGGTGCCCTGTGTTTGATATGTGGGAATTGCACTCTTTATCTTGAAAGACAATGTATAGAATTGGATTGTGAACTTCCATGATTCTCCATTGTCTTTTGCATTTATTTCTGAACTATGGTGTTTCAAAATAATGTCTGCAGCAGTTTCAAAGATGGTGTATGCTCTGTTCGATTTATGGTTCTATTTGACTTATTCCATTAGATTTTCATTCTTGGTTTTAAAATGATTAGATAGTACAATTTAACAAGAAATACACAGAGAACAATACGATTTTATTGACCTTCCATTGGAGTGTCTAGATGCACAATTTGTAGTTGCTTTTTTTGGATTTCTAATAGATGTTGAGATGAACCGATGGCACATGTTAACTTGGTTACTGCACTTATTTACCACTCTGTTGTGCCTAAGTTAACTTATTTACTGCCTAAATACACAGAAAAAAATATGATTTTTATACTCTTGTCTTTGTAGGCTATCTCTGCATCAGGCACAAAGAAAAATGAACTGATCTTCGGTGAGCTTCAGTCTCAGCTGAAGAATAAAAATATCAGTTTTGATGTTAAAGCCACTTCAGACTCTAAGGTAAGCTGTAGCTTCGTATTCTATGCTTCAAAAATTTCCATTTTTGTTAATCTAGTTTTCTTCCTATTTTCTGTCACATATTAATCACTCTGTCATCGTGTTGGAAACATGACCTAACTAGGTATATGATTGATATCATGGTGGACATAAATTTGTTAATCCTGCCATTTTATTCTATGTGGAAGTTGCAAGGTATATTGCTAGTATATGGAACCTTGAAGTTGAGACTGAACTTACTACTACTCATGCTTTTTCTTTCACCTGCCAGATTCTTACAACTGTCACAGTTGATGAACTTGCAACACCTGGGTTGAGATCAATTTTCAATTTTATCATACCGGATCAGCAGTTGGGAAAGGTAGATATCCATTTAATTTTTTGTTGGTAGGAAAATATCATATTTATTAATGCTGTATGCTTGTTATGCATCATGCTTTTCTATCTTTGATGTTTTTGTAGGTTGAGCTGCAATACCTGCATGATTATGTGGGTGTAACTGCTGCTGTTGGATTGACTGCCAACCCTATTGTCAACCTTTCTGGAGTGGTTGGAACTAATGTCTACTCTGTCGGAGCTGATGTGTCATTTGATACTGCAACAGGAAACTTCATCAAGTGTAATGGAGGGTTGAGTGTCATCAATGCTGATCTTATTGCCTCATTAACTGTGTAAGTATATCCGAAATTGTTCATCCTTCTTTGTGGATATGGAAGCTATTTCCCAATCTTACTATGACATGCTAGAGGAATGTGTAATGTTGTCCTGTACTCTTCTTAGCTAGTACTATTGTGAAACCAAACAAAAGATGTTATCTGGGTTCTTACTTGCTGATTCAGAATTTTGATGTAGAAATGACAAGGGAGACAGCATAAATGCCTCATATTACCACCTGGTGAGCCCATTATCCAGTACTGCAGTTGGGGCAGAGCTAACTCACAATTTCTCGACCAACGAGAACAGCCTAACCTTTGGGACTCAACATGCCCTGGACCCCCTTACCATTGTCAAGGCTCGCCTCAACAATTATGGCAAAGCTAGTGCACTGATCCAACATGAGTGGAGGCCGAAATCATTCTTCACCATCTCTGGGGAGATGGACTCAAAAGCCATTGAGAAGGGTGCTAAGGTTGGGCTGGCCTTGGTCCTCAGGCCCTGATGAAAGGACTCTATGGGTTATTTAGCATCGTCCTTCTGATTCCAGGACTTGTATGTTCATCTTCGTCGCTCCCTTGCAATGTCAGATTCTCTCTGTTTGGTACAAACGTGGCCTTGTAGGAACAGTAACTGTGTTTGCTCCTAATGGGTATCAACTTCTGTCTTCAAGTCTCAAATCTGGTTAAGCTCTGCAAGCCACTATGCAGTTTCGTTTAGCAGTGCAAAACCTAGTTATTAATAGTGTCCTGAAATGTCTTTTTCTGATGATTCGAGTTTCTCCTTCGTATTACTAATGCTTTTATGGATCTTTTTGTTTGCATGCTTGGGTTTCTCTGCTTCCTTTTCTCACATTCGTCTTTCGTTCGGTTCTGGTCATGTAGCTGGTAACGCAGTATACTGTGTGCTTTAAGTGGTAGTCAACTGGAGTTGGTGGCGTTCTCAATGGGTGTCACTAGGATTTGGTGGTCCTTGTGTACATTTATATGACTGTCGAGTAAAACATCATCCATGAAGGACACGCAAGCCTGAAGAAGTGATAAATGTGCGAAAAGCTGCAGTTGCTGTGTGTGGACGGTGGAAACAGTGCTGTGGACGGAGAAAACCGAGATATAACACAAAGTCAACAGTGAATGAGGAGAAGGTTGAAACTCAATGTGTTGGGATCGATAAATCTGTCTATCGATGTATGATCGATACATCGATTCATCAGTGGTTTACTCGCTGATGGTCTTCGACGGGCAGCATCATCACCCACTTGACTAAGGAATAAAATAATTTAATTATCTTTTCCACAATATCTATAAATTTCATCGCATATTTGTTTTTTTTATCTGATTAGCTAGCAAATGATCCTTATTCGTCTTGCATATATTTCCCATATTAATTATTTGTCGACACACTTCCCAGATCCGATTAACCAGTATTATAATTAGATGTAAATGGATTGGATGACTAACTGTGATCCAACATCTCAAGTCTTCGCAGCTAGAAAAAATCAAAGAACTCCCCACCGGTTTACGTGGACCCAAAAGGCATCATCGTCATCATGACATCGGCGGGAGGCGGGGGGGGGGGGGGGGGGGGGGGCCCACCGTAACAGAAGTGACACACCATGCCACGACTTATCTCTCTCGTGGGCCCCCCCGGCCCACGATTCTTTGCCCCCCCTCCCCCCTCCCCAACCCTTTCGGATTCTTTGCATCCATTCCCTGAAAGGGACGCCATGCCATGGCTGGGTCGTGGAGCTCTCGTTCACCTCACGCCCCAAAATGCTGCCATCTCCATCTTTGTGTACTTACTATGGTCCTTTGGTGCAACAACAGATCATGAGGATGCGTCACTGTTCTCTGCCACGAGAAGCAGCTCAGCTCTTGTGGCTTATGATGCGAGCAGGTCGTGTATTGCCAAGAATTTAGCTCCATGTGGGAACACTGCTGGAAGTGTCTTCGGTAAAGGATGAGCTGCATGTGAGAGGGCTTGGTTATCCTCTCAGCTTCATCATGGCTTTGGATACCAATAAAGATGGGTAAGCCATGCCATTAGGATGCTTGTTTTCTTGCAGCACAAGGTCTTCGAAGCATGAACATCTTGTGGATAAATTGAGCTTAAGATCGATCAAAGAAACATCAAAGAAGCAGCTCATTGTGACAAACAACAAGTGATCCCCGAAAACTTGTTGTGGTTTCGTAGTTTGTTTCATACCATGAAAGGCCTTCACAAGTCGTAGGAATCAGTCAATTCTTGACAGTGGTCAGCCACTCAGCTTCCCATGCAATGAGCATCCGAAGTTCATCTGCAATCATTCTGTGTTGAATTCAGAGTTAGAAATCAGAGGCATAGTTAAGGATCACCTGATCCTGCAAACATCGGATTCTTTTGTTGAAGCTTAGAATTCAACTGTCAAGTTGCTTCATGTATCTATCTGATGATCAAATGATCCCCTGTCTTTTGAGTTGGATGAACACTAAAAATTTAGAAGACAGGGCTCTAATTAATCCACCATTTTCAGTGCTTGATGATGCCTTTTCTGCACAACAATTTACTTCATTTCGAGTATCTTCTCTTTAGTTCATGACACCTCTTCTTACGCTTCGGAACATCTACATTTCTTCCTCGTAGTAAGAAATGATGGTTTGTTCTGCTCATTCAAGGCATTTCTAGATTAGAAAGAATAGGTAATTTGCAAATATCACATGATGGTTTGTTCTGCTCTTTCTTTTCTTATTTATTCTAAATCATTGAGAAGTCATCTCTTTATGATTGTGGTCCTAAAAGAGAATACGATGCATGTCTGCATTCGCATATGGCGAGATGTATGTGGAGAATACAACCAATCCAAGTAGAAACTTATGTGCTAATTGCGCTGCATGACACCAGAAATTTCCTGCACAGGAGAACGCTTTGGATCTTCTCTTCTTTTTTCCTTCGGTGTGAAGAGAAGGGAGAAAGGTGGAGGGTGCTACGGTCATTATAATCCACAAGCTTTCTTATTTCTGGACAAAGAGATAGGAGAGCGAGCAGGTCCCTATGCTTCCCTATATAACGCCATCAAACCCCTTCACAGTCATGGAGGATAAGAGAAACAGGAATACAAGTACCTAAATCAAAGTCGATCATCAAAATCTTCTTCTTCTTCTTCTTCTTCTTCTGTTTGATTTATGATGTTGTAAAGTTATCTGTCAGCGCCGGTAGAAAATTCTGGGACTCGTCGCTCCTTGTTTGTTCCTTCCATTTCATCCTCCCCTTCTTTTCTCATCCAAGGGATAGAAAGAGATGCGCTTGAGTGACCCTCTTCCCCAGAGTCCTCCTCAAGTCTCGGCTGTGGTGATCACCAGCATCTTCCGTTACTCAATGCAGAGAATTCATGTAGTGATTTGGAAGTGAGCATCTCAACAGAGAAAAAGAAATCCTTTTTAGATACGACAGATGATGGAAGGAAGGATTGATGAGAGTTCCGGTATGGCAGTCTTGTTCACCACCGATGGGATTTGCACCAATGCCATCGAGGCGTTGCTTGCTCCGGGATCCTTTGCCGGTGGATGTCCTGGTAATTGTCTCTTTTTCTTCTTCGATTCTGTTTCCTCTGTTTCTGGGCATCACTTCTCCTTTTAAGAGGCATTACAACTTTGCCAAGAAAGCAGTATCTTTTCCTCTATTTGTTCCTTTTTCTTCATTTGGCTATTTTCTAAAATGTTTATATATATATAATCTTGAGATTCCCAAATTTGATTATGTTGAATCCTCTATAGAAACATTTTAGGATCATCTGTAGAACCATCTTAGATACTTGAAAGTATTGCCGGTTGGTAGCTTTCTTATCTTGTTTCCTTTCTTCCCTTGTTTATGGTTTTTTGCTTCCATCTTAGAGCAGTTGCTTGCATGAAAAGCTTTGACTTTTTCTCGACTGTCAATTTATGACACATCTTCAAGTTTTAGCTTTCTTGTTTATGTCGGTATCATCCATCGAGGAACATTGCTCGTATCCTTTAGTCGTGATTGCACTCTTTGGAGCACACAGTTTATCCTTGCACTACAAGTTGCGTGTAATGTTTTCCCAGATCATGATCACCGTACATTCTGCTTCAGGGTCGCAATTCATGGTGAATTCCGATGGCAGTCATGGGAACAGTCTCAAGTTTGGGCTGGAGGAAACTGCTGATGATGACTTGGACGAGTACCCTCAGCGGCCG
This sequence comes from Musa acuminata AAA Group, assembly GCF_036884655.1. Taxonomy (NCBI): domain Eukaryota; kingdom Viridiplantae; phylum Streptophyta; class Magnoliopsida; order Zingiberales; family Musaceae; genus Musa; species Musa acuminata. The sequence continues at coordinate 6,702,875 of NC_088333.1, forward strand.
GGGAAGAAAAGGCGGCTGACGGCCGACCAAGTCGAGTTCCTGGAGAAGAACTTCGAGGTTGAGAACAAGCTTGAGCCGGAGAGGAAACTTCAACTCGCCAAGGACCTCGGCCTGAAACCTAGACAGGTCGCCATATGGTTCCAGAACCGCCGTGCACGGTGGAAGGCAAAGCAGCTTGAGAAGGGGTATGAATCCCTGAAGTCCAGCTACGACTCCCTCAAGCTTGATCATGATAACCTGCTCAAGGAGAATGAGAAACTCCAGGCTGAGGTGATACATCCATCAAAACAAGTCTTTTTCTTTGCAGTCGGATGCCACGATCAGCGGATGAAATCCACACAGTGTGTGTGCTCTTATTGATCTGGGTTTCCATGCGTCAGGTGGTGCTTCTCACTAGCAAGCTTCTCCGAGAAGAGAAGGATAGCAGCAGCTGGGAATCGTTCCAACTAAGGATCTGCCCTGACAAGCTGCAACCAGGAATAGATGCTCAGGTCATGCTCTGCAAGCAAGAAGACTTCAGCTCTGCTAACAGCGCTGTGTTAGAGTCGGAGAGCCCTCAGCATGTCGACGATGGTGGATACTCCAACCAATCTCAAGTCGTGGGTTGTTGTGGCTTCCTCAGGCCCGAGCGCCATTCATGCAGCAATGAGTTCCAGGTGGAGGATCAAGCCTTGTGGTTCTGGCCCTGATTAGAGCTTCCACATCATCCATGATCAAATTCCTGTGTCTTCTTCATCCTGTCTTCGTTTTTCTTGCTCTCGAGTGGTGAACTCTCGGCAAATAAAAAGCTTTTCAGGCGACAAGCCACATCTCATATAATAGCACTTCATCTGTATTCGCATTTCTCTTCCTCGAATCATTTGCAGATACTGTAATGGTTGCTACTTTTGGTCCATACCAGAGTAAAGAGTGATCTATCCTTGAACAGCAGCAGTAAAAATTGCATTCGTTTGTGGTTGCTATTTCTTCTTTGACGGGAGGTGGTGGAAAGCAGTAAAGGCATAGCCCTGGCTGCCACAGCAGTCTGCACCGCAGCAGAAGGATTCTGATCACCGCTTTGATGTTGATCCGGAAGTGACGGATTGTGGTGGCGATTGAGTGTTTGGTGATGGTGCCCTCTGAGAGAGAGAGAGAGAGAGAGAGAGAGAGAGAGAGAGAGATTTAGATCATCTTGCTCAAGATGTATCCAGAAGACAAGAACCACAATACACGCTCTACATGAACATGAGAACGACCACGAAACGAAGAATAGACCAAATGCTGCTGCAAGTTCACTTGGAGTCCGAAGAACGTCAACTCTGCCTTCCGACGTGGCCATAATTCTTTTCTCTCCATAAAAAGAAGGCACGTGTTGGTGGGTCAAAGTTACGTGTACACGTGTTGGTAGCCCATCGAATCGCATGCTTCACGTGCGGGGTGGGCCATCGAACCCCAGCGCAACACGTTTCACGGTCACGCGGACCACCGTGTCGGCTTGTCCCGTGGGACAGACGATCGCTCCTACACACCAAGACAGGGTTCGCGTTCAGTCTTGGAACCACAAAGCCGGCCCCCACTTCGTGGAAGTGCTTCGGTGGCAGTCTCGTGCGTAGTGACTGTCGAGTCAACAATTGATGTGGGCGTACAAGTGATGAAGTGGATTGTCCATTGTCATGATGCGATTGGAGGAGGCGTGGTGTGTGATTCTCATTCCTCCTTGTATAGTTGCATGGCAATCCACGTCGTAATTCTCATTCCACATATTCTCAGCAGCAGCGTCAGATTTCTGGTCGTACCGTGCACGTTGATGAGGACAAACTCAGGGAGCAACATAGGGGTTTACGTGCTGTAGGCTTGACAGCAATTGGATGGGTTGGTGCAGTGAGATCTCGGAAGTCCATCTAGCCAAGAGGTAGTGAAATTAACCTTTATTGTGACATAACGAGGACTTTATTATCAGGATCAGCAAGTATTTTAAGGATAGCCCCTCAAAACATAGTTGAACTCCTCAAATGCTGATCCTACATTCGCTCAAAACTGATGGATGTAACTCACGCGAACGGCCTGCTCCTCCTCCTCTCTCGGAGCATGCATGCACATCAAGGCTGTGGCTCCCCTCCTTTCTCTCCACTCTCCTCCTTCTATATTACCTCTCCAACACTCCAAACCCTCATCACAGGCCGGGAGGACAAATGACCCTATCCTTATAATCACTATCATTCTGGTCATTTGTTCTGTCTCGGTCTGCCTGATACTCCACCCACGAAAAATATTTAGCTATCATATACGGGGGAGGGAAGAAGAAGAAGACGACGATAGGCTTTACGATGGAGTACAAGCCGCGGTTCTTCTTCTTCTCCCTCCTCTTCCTGGCTTCCGCCGCCTTCACCAGTGCTCACATCGCCGACTACGACGAGTACTGGCAGAAGAAGGCTGCGCTAGCGCGTTCCCACGCCAACAATGCCTACAACCCCAACCCTGAGTCTGTGACCCATCATTTCAATGAGGCGGTCATGAGGTGTGCCGCGTAGTCTGTTTGTACATGACCATGGATGACCACAGAAAACTACGTGAATTCGATCAACCTTCGATGCCTTCCCTTGTTCTGAGTAATCTTGGTAATGGCTGCAGGGACCTGGCGAGTAACAGCACCAGGAGGGGCCTTCGCGGCAAGATGAGGAACGAGGACGGTGCATGCCAGGCGACGAACCCCATCGATCGGTGCTTCAGGTGCCAATCGAACTGGGTTCACCACCGCAAGAGGCTGGCCACCTGCGCCAAGGGCTTCGGCCGCCACGCCACCGGAGGGAAGAACGGGGACTTCTATGTCGTCACCGACTCGTCCGATGTCGACCTCGTCAACCCTCGGAATGGCACACTCCGCCATGCTGTCATCCAAGACAGGCCTCTCTGGATCGTCTTCGCCCATGACATGCTCATCCGCCTCACCGAGGAGCTCATCATCAACAGCAACAAGACCATCGATGGCCGGGGGGCGAACGTCCAGATCGCGTACGGCGCCGGCCTCACCATCCAGTTCGTACACAATGTCATCGTCCACAACATCCGCATCCACGACATCAAGGCCGGCAATGGCGGCATGATCCGGGATTCCGAGGAGCACTACGGCCTGCGGACCCGGAGCGACGGCGACGGCATATCCATCTTCGGCGCTAGCAACATCTGGATCGACCACGTCTCCATGTCCAACTGCATGGACGGGCTCATCGATGCCATCGAAGGCTCCACCGCCATCACCATCTCCAATAGCCACTTCACCCAACACAACGACGTAGGTTAAAACTCGGTGATATAATCCCCTCTGCGTTCTATTGCTCAGAGGACGATGACCAACTATGAAACATTGTTCAGGTGATGTTGTTCGGTGCTAGCGATGCATTCTCGGGAGATGCAATAATGCAGATCACGGTTGCTTTCAACCACTTCGGGAAAGGGCTTGTTCAGAGAATGCCAAGGTTATACACTGACCTCCTCCTCCTCCTCCTCCTTCACATTCTACTTGGATGCATGACGATCTCTTCTTCGCAGCAGATGCCGGTGGGGTTTCGTCCATGTGGTGAACAATGACTACACCCACTGGATGATGTATGCCGTCGGCGGTAGCCAACACCCTACCATCCTCAGCCAAGGGAACCGATTCATTGCTCCACCCACGCTTTTCGCCAAGGAGGTAAACAAATACTTCCACCCTCCTAATCTTCTCTCAACTTCTACCGAATATATATATTCACATTCAACTTACTGTGTGTAGGTGACCAAGAGGGAGTACTCACCAGAGCCAGTATGGAAGCAGTGGTCATGGAGATCTGAGGGTGACCTGATGGCGAACGGAGCATTCTTCGTGGAGTCAGGAGCTCCAATTACCAAGCCCTACGCGGATCTCATCAAGGCCAAGCCGGGAAGTTTCGTGACCAGGCTCACACGCTTCGCCGGCTCTCGCCCCTGTGTTCCCAACCAGCCATGTTAACCACCTGCAGGTGGGAGCTCCATTGGAATAGGGTGAGGGAGCAACAAAGATCATGTATGTGCTGGAGGAGTCGAGAGGGACAAGAGAAGAGAGCCACATGTAGACAGTGGTGGAGTTGCCAGGAGATTTCGCCATTGATCATGTGTTTCGATCATTTGCGATTACGAAGACCAGTTTTGGTTACTCGTTATTGTCGACATATTTATTTCTATATTTATGCAATAACACATGTTCATATTTCCACATGCATCTCCTACAACTATATCTCACAACCTAATCATATATATATGTATATATATATACATATATATGTATATATATATATATGTATATATATATATATGTATATATGTATATATGTATATATATGTATATATATATATGTATATACAAGGTTTGCTGTACCGCCCGGTACGGGCGGTACATACCGGTCCGACAGGCCAACGGTACGCGGATCGCCTCGTACCGTACCGAACACTGTAGCAGTGTACAGTAACACTGTAGCAGTGTGCAGTGCTCGGTACACGTGAGTGTATCACTCGGTACACCTGGGTGTATCGCTCGGTACACCTAGGTGTACCGAGTGGTATACCGTACCAGTACCGAGCCCGGGTTGAAACGTCGGTACGGTACGGTATGGCGAACCTTGTGTATATATATATATATATATGTATATATATATATATGTATATATATATATATGTATATATATATATGTATATGTATATGTATATGTATATATATATGTATATATTATATACATGTATATATATACATATATACATATATATATATATATACATATTTATAATTCAAGTAAAAATTTCTGTACTTATTTTATAAGACACTGTTAAATCTCCACAAATGGAAAGGTAATTTGAACATTTTACACTGAAGTCTTGTTGGGTAATTTGCGTGGTTCACATGGGTTAAATTACAACATTAGTGATTGCATCTTTGATCTATGAACACACATGAAAGGTAAGGAATGTATGAAATAAACATATGGAGAGAAATTTGTGATTTCACATATCCAAAGAATAATTATTGATTTATGTATAGGTTTTCTAACAAGTTCTTCACTCCATTTACATGTTTTTTTGCCTCCAAAACTAGCAAATGACAATTAATGCCCGTAAAGATCATTAGATGATAATCAAGTTTAATTTTAGACCCAAAATAGTAAGAGTTCAATTAATTTGTAAGAGTCTAGCGAGTATACTATCACCAAGTTGGGCTTAGATATTATGGGCCATGATATAGGCCTACCAAGTTAATAGGACGAAGTCAATTTATTATTGGGTATGGTAAAAGATCCAAAGTGAAAAAAGATTATATATATATATATATATATATATATATATATATATATATATATATATATATATATATATATATATATATATAATAATAATAATACTAATAATAATAATAATAATAAAGACACATCATGGTATAAAGTCACTATTGGATTTAACTTTGATATTAAATTATGTAAGAATCTTAATGAGGACGTGACGTCTTTAAACGAGAAAAATTATAACATCTCAATTTAATCTCATATTTAAAATAAGAAAAATTAAATTTATGATGGCTTGATGATTATATTATCATATTTTTAAATTAAATATTTTGTGTCTATTTATGTAGTTAATGAATCACAGTGATGCTTGATGTATATGGAAAATATTTGATTCATCGATACAAACAATGGCTCGTTGCAAGCACAAATTTGTATTTTGCATTTATCAAAGAACGAAAATTCAGTTTCTTATGTAATTTCATCACAACTCAATAAAGAAGAATCAAATTTGCTGATAGAAATCATCACTGTGTAGTTGGAACCAACTTGCAATTATAGCCTATTTGTGATTACTTCAAGGGCGAGTCATAACTTCAACCATCTAAATATGATTTGAGTCACAAATTTTTTTTCGTTTTTCCTTTTTTGCAGACATAAAACATTAATCGGTTTGAATATTGCCAAGACGGATATGATCAACCTAAATGCAACTATGTCATAAGCTGTAGAAAATACAAGTGATTATTTCTTATTGAAATGTTTTATTGATTGCCTTTGTCTCTGACCATTATCATAATTGTTATATCAATCACTACTCTTGCTTAACAGACCGAGGAAATCACATAAATCTATTCCATTATACTAAGTATGATATACAATGACTGGTGTTTGAACACCAAGGATTTGAGGTCAGCTGATCCTCAACTGCTCTATCTTCATAAAGATTCATGCCAGTGGCTTTATATACACAAGTCCTAAGTGATTCCCAGTAACTAGGACATGTCTGATCCTTTAGTCCTAAACAAATTGCTAAGAGCTGTCAAGTTCATTCATCATCTGATTCAAATCGGTGGGTAGGTGTTGTCAATCTTAGTTCCACAATCCCCTTGTCTTTTTATTAGACCAAGTGTCGATTTCTTTTTCTTCCATTCCCATTGACAAGTTCATAGGCCATGAGCTCAGAAGACGACTAAGTCTGCTAATTGAGTAGACAATACAGTAATCGATCCAGTAGGTTGTCAAAGTTGATAATTCTACAAGTACAACAAAATCACTAGTTTATTCTTCACCCAAGTTTCTACAAAGACAAATTGTACATACGTATAGTTCTATTTGTTTTTTACTCTTGATCTGTATAATTGTCATCTAAGTTAGTACCAATGCCGTGGAGAACTATGAGTTTTGGGTCACAAGTTGGCAATCACATAATAAATTAGACCATGATTTTACTTGAATAAATGTGGCATTTTGAAGTGTCATAATCGAATATTAGAGTGGTTGTGTTTTGTCTGAGGGTGGTCAGTTGAGTTGATATTGCTTGCATGTCTGTGGTTGTCAACTATATATATGTGATTCTTCCTTGATAGGATGCTTGCAAAGTACACCTAAGATGTGAAGGAAAACCAAAACGTTGACTGTGAGGATAGATGATGGCATCACTAAACCTGTCTCTTTGTGATGAACAACTCATGACAGTAGACTTCCTGGGTGTAGATAGTTGAAAATGCCATCTTAGTGATGAACACGACATTGACCCGATTAAACCAGCAAACAAATAAAGAACATGATGTGTAAATCTTACTTGGTAATTTCTTCTGTCTATTGCCTTCAATTTTTCGCAGTTGATGTTGGAATGACCAGCACTTGATGAAAGGCATTGACCTACTTCAGTATGATAGTTGCAGTTTGGAGGCTTCCCTGTGTTTCAATAAGGCCACTCGACTTCCACATCTGCAATAAAGTGACAGGAGAGGATGGACATGGAACTTTGATTGTATCTTGGCTGCATTAACTTTGAATACCTATGATGGATTTGGACTTTCTTTTACATTCCAATTAAACAAATAGAAGAATTCATTTCGGAGAAAATTAATTAAGTTTGGGAGACGTGTAAGGTAACATAATGAACTATTCCATTGGCCTCATTAAGATTTTGCTGCTGATTGCCTACCTCACCTCAGAAATTGAAATGGCTTGATGCTGAAGAAGTAAAAGAACACCATCAAAAGATGTGACTTAGCCTTGACATAATCATGTTTTGTCTTTTTGGGGGACATTGAAGAAAGATAGAGATTGAAAATTAGGCATTCTCCTGGATGTTGAACTTGCCTTGCAATTAGATCCAAATCAAAGTTCAATGAGACAGTAGGACAAGGAATTCATGATTGTTGTTGGGTAGGAAGTCATCATCTATAATTTTGTTTACAATCTAGAAGTCAGGCTTAATATGACCATAGACTTCAGCAAATCTATTAAGATCATGGAAAATCAAATAATCTGCACTATTGTAAAAAGCAACAAAAGTCTATTAGAGCCAGATATGTTGGCAATCTAAATGATCACTCAGGATTTACTTAGTTAATATTGTTACTGTACTAAAAACATTTGTATTGCAAAAAATATTGTCTCTCAACATGGATTACCTGCTCCTATTTTCTGGTCAATTTTATAAGACATGAGTTTTATGTCAGTCTCCTGTTCTTAATCACCTATAGAACACCAGGCTAAGCCAAATTTTGGAGTAAATGAATTGGTTAGCTTGTCCAACACATCATTAACTTTGCTTACAACATGAAGCAGTTGACTGGCTAAATAACTATCAATAAATCACTGCTGTTGTTCTAGGGTTAGCTTGGCCTACTACTTAGCCACCATGGTTTCTTACGTCATTGATGCAATGAATGAATGGACGAAAGGTGGGTGACAGATCATGGGATAAGACAGATCATTGGATAAGGTAAACAGTTCCATTAATTAGATCTGTGTCCTCATTAAAAAAACTACTACTGATAAGCCAAACAGTCACCATTGAATGCTGACAACTACCGCACACTAATTGGCAGCAGGTCTTTGGAGAAGACCACGCATGGATGTTCACAGATCTGTCCAAGAACCAGCTTACATCTCCTTGTTGATCGTTCCATTTGAATCAATGAAAGGCTCAAGTATTATTATGTTTCTTTTTTTCGCTTTTTCGACATAGAACGAAATATTGTGTGCGGAAAGAGAGTGTAGAAGCATCAAGTACATCAAATAATTCATCAAACAATGACTTCTGGGAAGGGTTTTATCTAACTGTGGTCCTTATCTCTCTCCAACTTGATTATTTCTTCCGGCTGGTTTGACATTAGCGTCGAAAAATCATCCTCATATGGTAGTTTTAGATCCGTGTGAAGGACGGCTCTTATAGTACTGGATCTCTGTAGTATTTATGTACGCATGTATCTATCAGCATGACTACTGCTCAACTTCCAGTGACAACCCTATCTCATTTGATTGCATGTTAATATTTTGAAGAGATTTGTTGGGAGTCTGCTATAGCCAAGTATGATGCAAAACCAGTCTTATTGTAAATTGTGTATATATCATCATCATCATCATCATCATCGTCGTCGTCTTTGTGAGGACCAGCACATGATGCATGGGAGCTTTTAGGTCAATGGATGGCGGCGCTCCCACAGGAACTGATTCCTGTAATCTAATGGATCTGCCCGGGTGTCACGAGACACAGAACAGTGAGCATCATCCCATGCATGTCTCCAGCCAATCAACGAGGTGTAGATCTCAAAAGTACTATATAATGTAGTTCTTCCATGATCATAACAGAGTTGACAACCTAAAGCATGCATGTGATGCATGAGCACAACACTTGCAGCACGTCAAGTTCTCATTGATCAAAGAGCTTTTCTAATGTCTGCTTGTGACAGTTACTCAACTGCTCGATTGGATCGCCATTGACAAGCTCTTAGTTTGAATCTGGAAAGGAAGCAAGACAAAGAAAGAGAAGAAAGGGGCCTCTCTGGTGCTGTTAAGTTTGATTTCTTGGTCAGCAGTTGCTGCGAAAGCATAGAGACTTTGATCGTCCAAATTGAACTCCGAGTCCACATGGTTGCTGGTGGCCAAGCGCAAGAGTTTCCCCATCATCATCTTCTTCTTCAATGCTTATGGCCCCATGGATATGCAATGTTTTGTGTCTCAAGAACAAAATGAGATGGACGTGATATTGGTGGAGAATAATTCAGAAAGTGATAGATCTCAGTAGCTCATAAAGAAGATACATGGAGAAGACACTAAACTACTATTTTCATTCATCATCATTCTATCAATATCATTAACCACGACATATAACATGAACTGTAGCAGGTAATGATCAGTGCAACACACCCCAACTAACGAAAAGATAGAATAAGTTAATGATCTAATAATGAACAGTTCATCAAACAATTTGACTTGGAACTACCTTGCACAATGATTGCTTTACACAAATCAAGTCAGCGGGCTCCAATTATGTCTGTCTGGGCCAAGTGATTAGTCTTCCTCTTTCCATGGAAGAGGTTCTTGGTATGAGCATTTTGTGCAGATGGTCCCCTAGCATGCATGTGACCGAGATAATTGTTTAGATGGGAGATTATTAACCTCTATAATTCTTTAAAAAGAAGATCAAAATCAATCTTTGATCTAGAAATGATGGATCATCGAACCCAGTCAGAAAAATAATACGTATCTGTGTTGCGGACTTGTTTTTCCTTTCCATGCATGTGCTTTATCTTAAATGTTTTTTGAAGCTAGTGCAACAATGAATCTCTCACATTTTGTTACAAGTATTGCCAGTTCCTAAGACAATCTTGCTCAGCCAAAATGCTTCCACATACATCAATTCTCTAACGAAAACAGCGACGAAGAGCTATCAGATCGATTTCGGCGTGTTTTTACAAAGAAGCAGATCTACTATTTCTTGGTTGTAACCTAAGGCTTTCATGGACAAGAAAAGGACTTGTTGTTGAAGAGGACGACTTCAAATTTCCCAAGGTGATCAGAATTCCGACGATTATCCATGTCTACAAACTTATTATAAGACAAGTGCTGTAATTGATTCTTTAGATAGAAGTGCATTGCTGGTGTAGAATCCAACCACAAGGTTAAGCTTGCAATGCTTTGTTTACTGTCAACTTGCACCGTAGTCAAAGCAGTCCAAAAAACAAGTGTGCATGTGATCAACAAGAATGCTATTGCGTCTTTCCTTCTTCTGGTGAACAATATGCAGGAAAAGGTTTAGGTGCCCTTAGAGAGCGGCGCAGGGAGCGTTGCAAGTGTGGAAGTTTGAAGGAAGCCGTGGATACCTTTCTTGTACTCAATGAAGACTAACAAATCCTAAACGTTGACACCCTACAATATATCAATGCAGGAGGAGAGAGAAGTGTCGTTTTGGATATACAGCCGTACAGAAGAACAAAATTATAGACTGCACTCCCCACGCGAGTTGGCCAATCAATTAGAATGACATTTGAGTCTAATTTCTGAAACTGTTCCAATGGGAACATTAATCAGCTAATTAATAGGAAACAGTGGTTGGAGTCTCAAGATTCAACTCAAGTCCTCTGGTACAGCTAATGCAGATCGATCTCTTACTTGCAGGTCTTTGGCTAGCTATCTTCTCACAAAAAAAAGAAGAAAGAAAGTCTTCCTCTTGCTACTATTTTAGTCGTCTTCGATTGCTACTTCATTTGTTGGTATGACTTTGGATCGTAATGGTTCTTCAACATCAAACAACATAAAATAAAGCGTTCGATTAACCTGCACCAACTTGGAGCTGCTTAAGGAAATACATGTACAGTGCAGCTTCTCATTGATACAGGAATCATAAGTGCACATATGAGCAATAGAACCTTGTCTGATAACAATTCAAAAGAGTAACATGGGTAATAACCTCAGCAGCTTCGTCTGTCACTTGAGCAAACAAAAGTTGTAGAAATCAACAGCTATATATATATATATATATATATATATATATATAGGAGCTTCTCACCCAAAGATCAAGTGGGGAGGTCATAATAATAGAGTGTCAACTGCACGTCCTCGCATGGATCTTAAAGCCTGTTCATCATATCACTTCATGATTAAGATTAACATCTTGAGAGTCTTTTATGCCTTCCCTACATAACCTAATCTACGTCAAGAACTGTTGTTAAATGCTGCACAAGTAAGAAGGATTCCTACGACCGTCATGCGTGGGTCACGCACACCTTCCGCAATGGTCCCTCCCGCTCCCATCTTCCATGGATGAATGGTGGGTGGTGGTCCACGGCGCCGATGGTTGACCGGCCGTGGAGGAGATGCGGGGCCCACGCCCACGCGATCTGGCACCGGCTGTGTGGTGGTGGTGGTGGTGGGGTTTGACGAGGGGCGCGGAGATGCCATGTGACGAATGGACTGAGGAGGGTGGAGCTGCGGAGGAGCTTCAAATGGCCCTACGGACTGCGGCTCAGGGGAGGACGTAGGAGGTTCCCGGTGACTGACCTAACGCCTCACGACATGCACGTCGCAAACGTTGAAAACCCCTTTCAATTCTTTTGTCTGCTGCCTCGGTGACCTCTGCAGCTGTTGTTGACGTCGAGAGATGTATGGCCTTTTAGATAAGCTCTCAGATCCAGTCGTCTTAAGCAACTCAGGAAGAGGAGGCTTCCCTTTATAAGCTGAGAAACGGTGTGCACGTCAGACAGAACCTTGAGACTGCTTGGGCGGCCGGTTTGCCTCCGATGGAGGTAATAATGCTCAAAGCACCTGCTGCTGAGGATGAGATCTGTCCTGCTCATGAAGAGGGTACTGTAGAGGTTGGAAAGGTTTGGCTTCTTCTTCCCTCTTATCTATCTTTGTTCTTGATTCATTAGGGAAGAACAAAGTACAAAAGATCATTTCCTCTTTTATGTATTCACTTAGAAACATGCCGTATTGTCTTCTACTTTCTGTTTGTTGATATCAGCTTGTGGCTAACAGTCATGTCCAGTTCAGTCCTTTTAGCCGACTGTTCCATATTCCTGACAAGACAACTTGGACTTTTCCTCGGAGCATCTCTAGAACATGAAATCATTGAACTGTTCATGCGTTGAAATATCATTATCGTAGCTGTTTGTTTCGTTTTGTAGAATTTTCATTTCATCTTGTGGAAATTTCATGGACTCCTATGAACCTTAAATACTCTTCCATGATCATTCATCAACTGAGCATTTCCCAAGTCTCCTTCTCCAAACAAGTAGGTATGGATCTCTCAGTTCTCTGTTATTACACAAATAGTCCATCTGTGCTGTTCCATGTTATTTCTAATTGTTTCCTTTGAGCCCGAAGAGATTTGTGCATCTTTAATTCAATTATGATTCATCTGAGGATAGCAAACCACCAAAATTTTTGGTGTTACTGCCTGCCTTTTCATCCAAAATACAAGAAAAACATCCCTATATATTCTGAATCCTTGATGCTCTTCAACAGTTTTAACAGCCTAAGTTAGAGAAGATAAGTGATTGAGAGTCCCAATGGTGATAGTATATAATTACATAGCTTCCAAGACAATAAAATCCTCAGCTGGTCCTCCAACAGGCCACCATTAGATTCCATGTATCCAGAGAGAGCTATGATAAATTATTATTCTTGTTTGATGATGTAAACCTTACTATGATTATTTTTTTTGTTTATCTATTTATTTTGAGGGGGAACTTTGAGACCAAAAGACCAAATTCCAATTGTGCAACCAGCAATTTACATAGATGAAACCCTCAAATAAATTGAGCCCTATTTCTTGGCAGAGATTTCTAACCAGTGTTTCTTTAACAGGTTTCCGCTGCCACCTCAAGTGAAAGATCACCCATGGAGGCAATCTCAAGACCATCTCCTTCCAACACCAAGGAATCGATTACAACCAGCCAGGTTAGAATGTCCACCATGCAAACAGTACTCAGATTTAGAGTGCAATCAATAAGCAAAACTAAACATATTCTTATGGCCAATATATATGGCTTTTTCTCAAGGTTATATACATCATGCAGAATCACAATTAAACCTTATATTTTGTACTAACTTTGCAATCTTTTTTTTTTTTGTTATTTGTATATTTCAAAGTTTCTGTGGAGGATTAATGTAGACATTTACAGCAAAACCTTTTCTTTTTGTAGAAAGGATTTTATGATCACTGACCAACCAAAAAAATAGGGGCCAATCTGAAGATAGATTATGTATAATATGAAATACACCATTCAAAAGCCTTGATCAAAACTCAGTTCTATAGAGTGAACTCAGCTCTATGAAGCATCAAAATCAATTGAATTTTTTTTGCATACATTTACAAACAACATGATGTAGATGAAGACATAAATTATAGGATCCTTAATTGAAGTGTTATCATATGATCTTCAAAAGGTCATTTTTGTTCTCTCATGGTATTTTGCAGGAAGAGCAACTCGAGTACACTAAATCAGAAATGGGTGAAGTGAGAGAAGAGAACCAAAGATTGAAGATGATCTTAGCCCAAATCGTCAAAGACTACCAGTACCTGCAAAAGCAGTACTTCGATATCCTGCAGCAAGAGCAATCTAAGAAGGCTCTTGAGACAGCAGAGCCTGATAGTGTGGAAGAACCTGAGCTTGTTCTGCTGAGCCTTGGCACCAGTTCAACTGGGCAAAAGAAGGAAGAGATCAACACATGTAAAGATATTGGAAAAGACGGAGAAGGTCTAACTCTTGGATTGGACTGCAAATTTGAAGGAACCAGAAAGAGTCCCAATGAACACGAGTCAACCATTAGCCCAGACAACAGCTCTGATGACCCCAAGGAAGAAGAGCCCGGGGAGCCATGGCCACCAAGCAAGATACTGAAGAATCCCAGGAATGGTGATGATGAGGGCTCGCAGCAGCCCCAGGTGAAGAAAGCTCGTGTCTCCGTGAGAGCAAGATGTGATGCCCCAACGGTACGTGTGTACTCACTACAGTGAGCACATTCTCACCAGGATTATGAGCCGCTACATGTACGGATGATGTTTTGTTCTTGTTGCAGATGAATGATGGATGCCAGTGGCGGAAGTATGGGCAGAAGGTTGCCAAAGGAAATCCATGTCCCAGAGCGTACTACCGTTGTACGGTGGCACCAGGATGCCCTGTGAGGAAGCAGGTAAGCTCCCATCTTTCCTCACTGTCATATTGTTTCTTCGGCACATTAAGATCTTAGTTAGGGTTTTGCTTTGGCATAGTGTGATCCATTTGCTGTAGTTTATATTGGATTGATAATAATGCAAGTTGATCTTATCATTAGAATTTTCTATTAACAACTTGCATCGGAAGGTCTCTGACCAAATCTAATAGAGTAAGTGTTCCATATACGTTCTGACTAGTTGAGGAGGACATTACTGGATGCAGACGTACACGCAATCTATAGACCATTCAGTTTTAGATTCTATTTCGAAGTGTATAATTGTTGTTCACTATTAGCTTTCGGACGGTCGATGTTCTTAGTCTTCTTTCTCTTCATCCTGACGACTGAGCCGTCCTAATCCTTGATGTTGACTTCCTTCTCCATCTTTTAATATCTTTCTTAGTCATCATAATTAGAATGAGAAATATCGTGCACTTCAATCTGTCAAAATCCATGTTCTCAGGTGCAAAGGTGTGCGGAAGACATGTCGATACTGATCACCACCTACGAAGGAACCCATAACCATCCTCTACCCTTATCAGCCACCACCATGGCCTGCACCACCGCGGCCGCCGCAAGCATGCTGATGACCGGCTCGTCGACCTCGGGACAAGGCATGGCACCACCAGCCATCGGACCGCTGTGTTCCTCCTCGACTGCGGCCGCAGCAAGCACCAGCCTCCATGGCCTCAACTTTGGCATGTTAGGCAGCTCCAATGCGAGGCAGCCTTTTCTCCCAATTCCTTCGATATCTTCCACTCCTTCCTATCCCACCATCACACTCGATCTCACCGCACCACCCTCGGCCACATCCCAGCTCAACCAGTTCACCAGATTCCCGAGGTACTCCTCCACAGGCTTCAACTTCTCCTCGGAGTCTACCACCATACCAACATCTTGGAGCAATGGGTACTTGAGCTACGCATCTCAAGCATACAACAAGGGCTCCAACACGGGTTCTCTGAGCCTCGGTAGGCAATCTCAGGACTCCTTCTATCACTCCATCCTACAGAAGGCCATCAACTCAGTTGCTGCTACTACTACTACTGCTGTTCCTTCTCCTTCTCCAAACCAGCATGCATTGACTGACACAATCGCGAAGGCCATCACGTCGGATCCCAGCTTCCAGTCGGCGATAGCTGCCGCCATAACGTCGTACGTGGGCGGCCAACCCGGGAGAGAGGGTGCAAGCCATGGCCTCCTCAAGTTGGGAGGGCACTTCAACTCCTCGGCGGTTGCACAGCTCTCAGCCGCCGTGAATGGTTGCGCCTCCAGCTACTTGAACAGGTCGAGCAGTTCGAGTTCCAGCCACCAGCCCAACCTGCCTCTCCTCCAGCCGCCACTGGCCTTTCCCACCCCCAAGACTGCCTCTGCTGATCGCAATAGTGAAAGCATAGACTGATGGCTCTCTTTATGAAAGATGATTGATAGAAGATAAGCATACAGAGGGTACAAAACTTTTATGCAGGGGAGATTTACAGGTAATTACCCTGCATAAAACTTTTGTCTCAATAGAAGGGAGGTGAAGGAGGAATTAAGTTTGCTTTGTTTCATAACCTATAGTGCAGATCATAAAAACAACTGTTAAGACACATGAAGAGATTGATTAGGACTGAAGTAACAGTTCAAGTGTTCTATTTTGTTTCAAGTGCTTCACTGCTGGTCAAAGTTGGACAAGATTTCATGGCAAGGCATACTCCTAAGTTTATAGTGTCAAATCACATCGAACCAAAGCCAAATCTTCAAACAGTTGCATCAAACTCATAACATGAGAATCTGACGAAACAATGAAGTTGGGAAGCAGTTCAACACCCAATCGATAGTACTCTTGGATTGATGATAATTTGCAGGTGAGAAAGAAGGCTATAGTTGATGATACTATCACCTTCGCACACTGCAACCAAACTGATGAGCATTGAAAATGAGGAAGCAAATGACATCTCTTCATTTGGTTTCACTTTAAAGATTTTAATTACAATCAGTCACAGTCCACTGTTGATAAAATGAAACATAAAAGCCAAGTATGTATTCACTTGGAATCCACTTTGATGCTTCATCAAAGGCTGTGCAGGAGGGTATCAAGATAGATCCATTGGCTGCAACAGTTTTGCAGCATCCAGAGAAGGTAATTGAGTATAAAGAGCAAGTTGAGATAGCTCTTCTGCAACAGTCACAAATCCAGATGCCGTAATAATGAACATTTTTTCAACAGTCACAAATCAGTTGATTGGCAACAGAAAATTCCGAAGACTCAGATTTTGTAGTTAAATACTTTAATCGGTCACTCCATACACACACACAATCGAGGCAAACCGCAGCCGGTCACTCCATACACGTAAGCCAACTAATCCTTCCTGTAGAACAATAACAAGAGTTCGGGAGAAGAGTTTATTAGTAAATAGGTCTTACAACTGACATAACCATATAGAGATTCATTAATTGTTTCTTAAAGACATTCATTTATACAAACAGTTGCAAGTCTTATATTCCTCAATATATAATAAATGCTGAGTTGCCTGATCCAATAAGGTTTCAAAACAATTCACTTCTTTAACAACTTAAAGAAAATTTAGTAACACAAAAGTTTGGTAAAATTGATAAATATACTTCAGAGAGGTAGCACAAAAGCTGACTAACATCATTCTCTTCTTTAGTCACAAATTATAAGATACTCATTTAACAGGACCATTCAACAAATTTTCAAACACTTCCATATGCGGCAGCTCATTTATCATCCCAGACAATGATAACTAGTTTAAATATCATAAAGGACACTGCACAACAGAAGTTTTAGGTCGGTTAAATTTTTACAACAGCACCCCATGAATATGAATGCACAAGTTGGTTAAATCTTTATAAGTTTATGCTAATTTAGTTTCTGTCAATGTTTTGGCAGATAAGATCAATGATGACATTAAGCAATTCCAGCAAGTCACGATATTAAGGCCAACAGAAAAAGTGAATGACCTGCCCAGAAGCATTTGAAAATTACTTGGCGGATGTACTTCCATGCTTGCTGCGGGAGTCCAACAAAACATGGTACATTGGATCTTCCAATGAGAGCCGGAGAAGTTGAATGACAATGTAAGCACACGTTGTGATACTGAAGCAGGAAAACAATGAAGACATCAATATCAGTAATGAATATAAGGAAATAATACAAACAACAGATTACCAATCCTTTGATGCACATGAAGAAGATATTGAAAGTATAACGTCAAATTTCATAGTTCCATTTCCACAAACTTATAATGTCATAGATACTCCTTTAAAGTTTATAAACATTCATAGACCCATTGGAATAGTATTTATCAACACTCCACTATCATCCAGCCATGAAGGTAGCAATGGCTTGGCTTCCCAGTTCGCTGGTACATGTTGATGATGTGCTGTTAGAGAGGCTTATTACAGCTCAGGAGATATCGCTGGCATCTTACCTTGCATTTGTTCTTCTCCCTTCCATCTTCTCCCTTCGCTCTTCTAGTCACCATCTCCCACAACTGTCTTTCATTTTTATAGTCTCATTGTTGTCAAAAGATTTAGGTGTGGATGAGAGGGTGAGGTCATCTAGATGGAAGGTTAGATTTTGCAGAGGATGGGTGACGACCAGACTTAAGAAGCAGGTTTTATCAGTCGGGTTAACACCTAAGATGTAGACATTTCGGTGGTGGGCTCAGTCCTTTGGCTTTAGTAACTTTGTTTAGGCTACTATGATCTTGAGTACATTTACCATGTGTTAATTTGAAGGTCCATGACTAGAGTCGAGGTGTCCTTACGAGAACCTAGCCCAACCTGCAACAAATCAACATATTTGTATGTAAACCAGACACATAAATCCGATGGGTCAGTTACAAAGGTTAAATGGAATTCACTTCATAGGTTTATAGGCGGAGTTTCTCAACTTACAAAGAGTATTAAAAAAATGGAGGGAGATTAATCAGAAGGTGAGAGATTTTCAAAGCTAGAAGCTCTTTTTGAATGTATCAAGTAAGGTTTTAATTTCGTACCGTACCGACGTATCGAGTCTTGCTTAGTACAGTACGGTATCGGCATGCCGAGCGGTACGCCAAGATTCTAATGATAATGCCTTCACCAGAACTGTCATGCAAGTGGGAGGAATCAACAACAAAGAAGGTAGCAAAGCTATTCTACATCTCATATTAGCATATTTTTCTTGGACATAATCTGAACTCTTACAAAGGCGGCACCCTAACAAGTAATATTTGTAGGGCTATCATATTTACTTTACGTCTGCAAACATTGATAGTCGAGCGGCCTCGAGACAAACCCCATCCCACCCCCTCTCTCTCTCTCTCTCTCTCTCTCCTGCTCCCATCACCTTCCGTGTCGACGCTCACTGCTTGGTCGCTTTCCTCCACTACCGTCACATCCCTCCCGACAAGCTCAGGCACCCTCCCACGCACCCGTCCGACCTCAAGACGCACAACCATATCCCTCCCCCACGCTTTCTCCTTTCCTCTCTCTCTCTCTCTCTCTCTCTCTCTCTCTCTCTCTCCTGCTTCTCCCATCACCTTTCACATCAATGCCCGCCACTTGGTCGCCCTCCTCCGTTGCCATCGCATCCCTCCCGATGAGCTTTGTCGCCCTCCCACGCACCAATCCGGCCTCAAGATGCACAACTCTCTCTCTCTCTCCTGCTTCTCCTATCACCTTCTGTGTCGACGCCCACCGCTTGGTCGCCCTCCTCCGCTGCCGCCGCCCGATAGCAGGTGGTCCGCTGGGTCGCCCTTCTTCGCTTGGATGCCCTCCTCCCCTAGTATTGCCTGGTAGCGAGCGGTCCGCGTGCCGGTCTGCTGGCGGATTGGTACGTACTGCCCGTACCGAGTGATACGATAAGGTTTAAAAACCTTGGTACTAAGTATCGATAAGACAACAACAATCTTCTAGTGGCTATTCTCAGTTTTGTTTCCATAGTCCTTTGGGTAGTGATGTTTTAGGGGAGAGCAAAGTATAGGTAACCCTTACACTAAAATCAAATAATATTTTAATAATCAATCAATTATAGATTGTAGTGAAAATTGATATAGGAAATATGCACCACTCTGATGAAATATCAAGATGTCGACCAACTTACCCATGGTATTATCCTGTTCCAAAATATAATAACAACCAATATGGATTTGTACCAATCAAGGTTTGACTAACCGGTCAGAGCCGGTGTGTCGGTCGGCCGACGGCATGGCACGTGTCACTTCGTACCGGTGTACCAACACATGGTATGCTGGTGCGTACCGATGTTTTGACGTGGAAGAAAAAGAGGTTGAAGAGGAAGGTCCATTGGATGAACATAGAAGGAAGAAGGAAGAAGGAAGAAGAAAGAAAAGGAGTAGTGCAGTGATACCATGGAAGCAACGATAGCGTCAAAGGGAAGCAATAGCATCACAACGGCGAAGAGGCGATATCGCTGCAGCATCGCAATGGCGAAGCGTCGAAGAGGCAGGCATTGCTACAGCATCGCAGTGGTGAAGCGATGAAGAGGCAACACTAGTGTAGCATCGCAGTGGCGAATCAACAAAAAGGCAGTGTCACGGCTTTGGATGCTAGAAGAGCCCTAATATGCTTTTTTTTAACGCTGAAATGGATTGGGGCCCATCATTTTTTATTTTTTTTATTATTTTAATGTAGATCGCCCGAAAGGGGGTGGTCCGCTTATCGGCCCACGCCCAGATTGGTACGTACCACCGAAACCATACCATTTCGGGTGGTACAACAATCCCTGACCATTCAGTATGGATATGATAAAATAAGTCAATACTATTCGGCATAGGTGTAATATCCCATTAGTCCCACATCGGAAGTGGAGAATATGCATGATTAGCTTATAAGGGCCTGATGAGTGTACTACGTAAAGTCCCGCTTAAGCATTTTGGTCCGTGGTTGCAAAGACCAAAATGGAGTTATTGGCCAGTTAGCTCATCAGACTCGGGTCGTGACATTTGGTATCAGAGCCGACCTAGCATTTGGGCAGGGTGAGAGGGCTCGAGTAGGAAATGGCTACCCGTGGATGGAGTCAGAGAACTCATCACGGCGTGGAGCCACCACTCGAGTTAATCCTCACATGCACTATGCTAGGGTTCGATCTGGGATATGTTGGACCTTGACGAGGACGTCAAGCTAATTAAGTTGGGGATAATGTAACATCCCATTAGTCCCACATCGGAAGTGGGGAATATGCATGATTAGCTTATAAGGGCCTGATGAGTGTACTACGTAACATCCCGCTTAAGCATTTTGGTCCGTGGTTGCAAGGACCAAAATGGAGTTATTGGCCAGTTAGCTCATCAGACTCGGGTCGTGACAATAGGTTCATACATGTTCACAACTCAAACTCAACTAATCTTAGATCGAGTCTATTACTTAGCAGAATTTTAAAGTTTATCCACGTACACTAACCAGTAGTCATTAAATCTATCTAAATAATATAATATAAAATCAGTACCAAGAATATGTTAGATATAATTAGAATCCGATGGAGTTGCCAATAAGCCCTCAAACCCCGAACACGATCTTGAGGTGGTTCTATAATGGTAAGGTAGGTTCATACATGTTCACAACTCAAACTCAACTAATCTTAGATCGAGTCTATTACTTAGCAGAATTTTAAAGTTTATCCACGTACACTAACCAGTAGTCATTAAATCTATCTAAATAATATAATATAAAATCAGTACCAAGAATATGTTAGATATAATTAGAATCCGATGGAGTTGCCAATAAGCCCTCAAACCCCGAACACGATCTTGAGGTGGTTCTATAATGGTAAGGTTAGATTTTATTGCTCTGAATACTTGATCTATTGTATTTGAAACATGTTAAGATGTATTGTGAATTTTTATTTGACTTATTAAGTTATTGCAATGTTATTTTTTATAGAGATATTGTACTCATGATATGTTATTATTATCCCAAACAATCATATACATCTTATTAGACATCCATTATAGGTGATGTGTAATCCTCCAAAATAGTCAATATAAGTGGAAGAGAAATGATAGACAATATAAGTGGAAGAGAATTTGTCATTTGATCTAGCACTCTTAGTCAAACCCAGCCATATTAAGCATGTCAGAGAAATGATAGACAATATAAGTGGAAGAGAAATTGTCATTTGATCTAGCACTCTTAGTCAAACCCAGCCATATTAAGCATGTCGAGCCTAATGAGCTAACTGGCTCATCAACTTTGTTGAACTCAAATCATGGCCAAAATACTTAAGTTAAAGTTGATAGCAGTACACTCATCAGACCCTTATAAGTCAATCTTAGTTTTACCCAGTTTCAATATGGGACTATTCGGGGCGTTATAATCTCCCCCACTCAAGAGATTGATATCCTCATCAAGGCATAGCATAGCCCAAATCAAACCCTAGCATAGTGCATGTGAGTCATAGTCCAATGGTAGCTCCACACTATGATGAGTCTCTGACTTCATTCACGGGTAGCCCTTTCCTACTCGAGCCACTCACGATGCCCCAATACTAAGTCGACTCTGATATCATTTGTCAAGACTCGGGCATGATGGGCTAACTGGCTTATCAACTTCATTGAACCTAAATCACTGGTCAAAATGCTTAAGTTGAAGTTAATAATAATACTCTCATCAAACTCTTATAAGTTAATCTTAGTCTTGCCCACTTCCAATATAGGACTAATCAGGGCGTTACACTCAGACTCAGGTATGGTATGATATGTGAACCATATCGTTTCAAAAGGAGACTAGTACATCCAATAAACAATAGGAAAGTCCTTGCAATCCTTGACTATTTGGGTAATTTATTTTCAGATTATTATACACTTACCTAATGCAAAGAAATTTATACATACAGATATCATCACTTTTTTGCTAATATATGATTAGGATTTAGGAGTAATGGCAATAAAAACCTTTATATTCAGATACATACCTGCCAAAGCATATCAACAAACAGATCCAGAAGAATGCACTGATCCAAGTTGACTCCTTGTGAACAACCCATACCTGATAAACAATAACAGAGATCATTTTTTCCCTGTAAAAATGGGATTACTAGAGAAGTATACATTTGCACAGACTGTACAATAAATACATGCTCAACAACTTCAGAACCAACAATTTCATTTACCCAAACAAAACCAATAAACAGATAACTACACAAAAGTTTCAGGTAACCTATAAATTATTGTGAAGCCACTGTTAACCAGACTAATACAGCTTAACTTCATGCAGCCTTAAAGTGCAAATTCACATGATCAGATTTTCAAATTGATGCATACATGCTTTGCAACTTTAATACTGAGACATGATATTTGACACAATTATCTCATGAAAATTAGGTGCTTTGTTAATCAACAATACACAAAATCAGCATCAGCTATTTAAAACAAAGCCATAATATGTCGTCAAGATTGTAATCACATCACCAAGATCAATAACCTCAGTACAGTTTAAACTTTAAAATTTAAATGTTGTCTTGGCAGGGACCTTCTGGGACTGTAAAGTGATTATGCAACACTTATTTCATGCCATAACAAGAAAAGAGTTTATTTGTTCATGTTGGTTTCCAGCAAAATCTTTTAAGCAAAACTTTAAGAGAAATCAGATGACCTACCTGAGATACAACAAAGAAAGGCACCAAGACATGTTTAAATGCAATATATATTGTATTGTAGACTTGAACCACTTAAATCATATAAATGTTGACAATATTAGGTAGGAAACATCCACAAAATAGGGTTTTCTAAGGGCCTTGAAAGGGCACCTGACCCATGCAGGCATACCATTTGTCAATACACTTGGCACGTGTCAGTTAGTATCAGCCTTGTCGGGATAGGCACAGTTCCAATACCTGAAACATCAGACCATAACTAAGCTCAGGCTAATAATAGTACATCTATCTGACCTTAGAAACCAATTGAAATCTCCTCCCTTTCTGATGTGCAAAAAAACTGAGGGTGTTAAATTATATCACCATAGTACCATCATCATCCTCTAAGACCATAGCAATAGTGAAATCCACTATGTCAAATTGAGTAGTCTTCAGAAAATACTAGAACAACCATGTCAGTTTGGGTAGCTTGGGGAAATTAATCAAGTTCAGGGTTTGAACAATATATCTGGAAAGCAGGTCTAGGATACATTTTGGTCTGACAGTTTTCAGTTTGACCAAATCTTTATTTGGGTTGGACCAGATACTTTTACCACCCCTAGATGCAGGTTTGTTTGGTATCTTGTATTTGAATTAGATGCATGGATATGTTTCTGCATTATAATTTGACATTTTCTAATGCAATGAAAACTATCATGTAACAAGATAATTAGGTAAAAGAACAAGATAATTAGGTTCTTAAATGCAAGTGGTCTCACTAAATAAAAATTAAAGTAATATACTCCAATAAAAATATATTAAAATACAAAAATAATATGTAAAAACATTTAATACCTAATTCAATCTTTAAGTGCATGAATCCAAACACAAGATCTACAATACAGCATCTGGAAAGTCATAAAATGTGTATTGCTCATGCATACATTTACTTATACACATGTCAAGTTCTGTATCAACCCAAGCAGCTAGAAAATTAATGATCCTAACTTCCAAATTTCTCAAAAGGTTCTCTTTCAAGATGGATAGTAATGAATTTTAAACACATATCTACAATTAAAAAACACTTAGAATGTCACAAATGTTCAGCAAAAGTCATGTAAGACATTGACTTACCGATATAGCAAAGACATTGATATAGAAGTCAATTAAGGTTGCAGCCATCCACCTATCAAGGTTTTATAACAACTCTACCATTAGTTTTAGTAGGCATATCTTGATATCTAACAAGAGAAGACATAACAATGCTAACATCACTAGAACCTTGTTTATTAAAATTCTTAAAGATTTATGATTAAAGAACCTTGATGTGCAAATTATAGGAGTCGATCAAGTCAAAGACAGATATATGCATATATTATAAAGCAGCAATCATAATTCATATTAGAAAGCATTATTCAATATAAAACACAAGCAAATATAACAAATCTAAAATGAATCAAGCTGGATTTATGAAATTTTTTAAGATGTAAAAGAGAATCTAACTTTAAACGCAGATGCAAGACAAGAAAACAGGAACCCTCTTTTAATTCAAATTATGTCCACTGTTGGATGTTTTGCTCCTAGAAAATTGTGTAGTACTTATATATTTAGGGGTTGAGCTACCATTGGCTATAAATTTCATGTGACACATGAGGTGCAACAATTATGAGAAATAATTGATTGAGTTGTCATTATAAGCAAGGAATTAGATTCAAGTATTGAACCCATCTATTTCCGACCAAACCAGTGCGGTATCACCATACTGGTGGAACATCGATTGGTATCGATCAGGAAAAAATGCATATATCTTGTTTACTTTATAAAATATTTTTATATTTTTCTTAGTTTGAATTTTATGCCACTGAAAAAAAATCTCATAAGAATAACAGATGGAATGCTTGATCTGGTTAGTGCTTGATTTTAGAAGTTATTATTTCTTCATTGAATTTTCCTTTTCTTGTCCTTCGCAAAACTATATAAACGAAGAAAGGATTATATTCAAGGACATGGTTGAATCAGTCAAAATTTAACCCTCTCTCATCATGTGCAACTGATATGAGTTATCATCTGTATGTGAGGCACATCAAATGTAAGGCCAGGACTTCTTTGTTTGACACTTAGGAATAAGGATAACTCTAGGAATTATCTTCTCCCTCCCTCTTTTCTCTTCCACCATTATAAAATCCTTGAAAATATGAGTATGTATCTTGCTATAAGAGCCCCTTCAGGATCATGTCCTGCATTAGTTAACATAAAACAAGGAGGGTAGAGATGAAATAACTGACCTTTCTTCTTCCTTTTTCTCTACCTTACCCTGTAGAGGTCTTTTTCCTTATCATCATTGCTTGCACAGTGGGAAAGTCAAACTGATACCTTAGCCCATGAAAGATTTCAATCAAGTTTTACATTAAAAATTATCATAACCAATTTAGTTTGTTAAACTGGTGACTTAGTCAGCTAGTTTAGGCCAAAATTGGTTTATTTAGACACAAAATACACTTTAGAGGCAGGCCTTTGAGGTACACCAAAACCAGTACCGTACCAAGATTCAAAACATTGAACTTCTTGTAAATTTTCATCTGAAGAAACCAACATAGGTTAATAAAGATGAAGAAAACATACTTTGATCTGTATAGCGTAATAGGTTAACTTCTTGGTGATGAAACTTGCTTTGATCAAAACAATAAAGTTTGTAATTTATTTCTGAAATTTGTTTTGATTAATTATTCATTATTTTATAACCAAAATCCACTTATATTTAATTATTTTTACTCTAATTAGGTAGAGTTCATCCTAAACTATGGTTTCTTATTTGGATCTGGTTGATCCGGACTAGCCAAACCTGTGGCAACTGGTAGGTTGGCATACCATGTAACAGTATACCAGTTTGTATCGAACCATACCAATTCATCCATGATCCAAGGACCATATGGGTCTGGTACCGTATTTGATATCTTGCACATGATTTCAAATACCAATCAATGCGGTGCATATGGACTGATATTTTATCGGTCCGCACAAGGACCAATATCTAAACATATCGTCTAACACCAATTAATATTTGAACTTTTAATAATTTCTTCTACTGATATCAGGTAATATAGGTCAATGTACCACCATTAAACTGACAACATAGCTGTTTGGTAGATTACCAAAACCAGTACCAGACCAAGACTCAAACACTTGAACTTATGCTTGTAAATTTGCATCTGGTTAAACCAACACAGTTTAATAGTTTAATCAGTAAAGTGTAACATGTTAGGTTCTTTATGATGACCAATCATATTGTCAACAATATATAATTTTTAACATTTAAACATATCAAGAGATTTATTTTTGCTTCCAGAGATAGCTTATCAAGATAAATATCATCATCTTAACATTTTTACTAATACTGATAAAAAAAATTTATCTGCAGTGCTGAACATTACGTTGCAGGTCAAGCATATATATGTCAAGAAATAATTAAAGAATATTTATTTGTCAAAACATGTAGAAAAACCATTAAAAGCTAATTAGGAAGAGGAATACAAAAAGAAGGTGCAGATAAATGCTTACGGTGTCAACAACTCCGTCCTGAAAGGAAGTCCATCCGTAATTACGGTATAAACAACTACTATTAAAACAACTATACCCAAAGTGCTGAAGAGAACTCTCCCAATCATAATAGAAGAGCACTTGACATTATGTTCATGATCCTTCCTGAATGCAAAAGAAATATACACGATAATAGATAAAACAAAACAAAGAAAAAAAAGATATCACCAAGGAAAATGTGCAGTAAAAAGTTCCTCGTGCCACAACCACATTATGAATTGCAAATTAAGGAATAATTGTACTAAAAAGTCTTAAGCCTCGATTTGGTTCTTCTTGTTATTTTTCTAATGGTAATTTTAACGAGTACTGTCACATTATTATATTTTTCCTTCACAAATTATTGAGAGGAGCCAAGATTATTCATATTTGCATTTTGGAGGTTCAAGACTCATACAGAATTAGCAAAAACTGATGCTACATTTTTGCACTCAAAAAAGTATTTTATAATATTATCTCAAATAATTGCATCTAAATTTCACTTATATCCTTTGCATTTCTTATAAAGCCCTTTTCAACGTGCTTAATTTGTGAGACCGCACACATTCAACCCTCCCTATATAGCAGGACCGCTCTACACGACTACCACCACCACCACTCCCAAAAATGAAAAGAAAAAAAAAAACAGAGTAGAAGTGAAGTCAAACTACCAACAGTTGAGGTTCCATGCATGGAAACTTCTGTATGATTCATTAGAATTAAATAGGAGAAACTTCTAAATAAGTTGATGTTATACCTCAACAAGAGTTGGCTTACAGGATCTTGTAGATGTTGAGATGTAATATTGAACAGTTTCAGAGTGATATAAGCACATGTTGCTAAGCTGAAAAGGAAAACAAAGAAAAGAAAGTATCAGCTCATGATGCACCAAGTCTATGGAAGACCAAATATGTTGTTTGAAATTTGAATACTTCAACATAATATAGGTAAAACAATGACTTTCCAAACTAGAACACTAAGAGAGGTGCACAGAAACATCTTCATAGAATAATATTAAAACATGCTTTTAATGGAAAGGGGAAGTGGACTATTGCAGTAGAAATATATCCATTCATAATCCACTGTCTGATAGGTAATTCCAAAAAAACAAGTATTCCAGAATATAGATAATTACCATTAAAGAGAAAAAGATACTAAAAAAAAGTATTATATTGGCAACACATAAGAATCAAACATCCATGCTGTTTGAAAACCAAAGATAACAAAGAAAAATTCCAAAGTGTCCATTTAATCATGGGAAAACATGACTATATGGTGAGATCTCATTATCACTCAAAAAAAGCATATATACGCTTAATTCTTAAGTAAGAATTTAAATTTCAGTTAGACTGGTACCTACCAAATGCTATGCACCAGTCCAACTAAGTACCAGTAATAAAATATATAGCTCGATACCAATACAATGTTGTTTAATTTTGATTTTAATTGTTTTATTTCAAATGGTACCCTGCTATACCAATACCGTACAAGTTTGTTATGTTATCAGAACTGGTATTTCAACCCTCGCTCTGTAGAAAAGATAACATTTACTGATCAACAAATTGGTACAATAATCATTATTACAGCAAATTTAAGTAAAATATATAATCTCAATGTTTCATGAAATCAGACAGAGAGAAAGTGATACTGATTTTGCACCAAATATGAAACAAAGATACCTTCCAAAACATACTAACAGAATCACCCATAAAAAAGCTTTCATCCAGGTTGGTTCTTTGTATGCAACCCAAGCCTACCATGATACAAAAAACACGATAGTATAAGAACAACAAATTCTTGGACTGGATGCAATATATTTGCTAAGAAAAAATACCATGTATATAATTAGACATATCATAAGAGCTTAAAATATTGGGCTGCATTGCATTTCCCATGTAGACACAACACAGATTTCTGGATAAACTGATGAGTAAAAAGTTCTCTTCCTGTAAACACACTTATTCTAAAAGTTAGTGCTTCTCACAAAAGCCTACAATGATCATTCTGGAAACAACTGCCTCTATTTGAAGTCTCAACATTCTGAATACAAGACATGTCTGCATTAAAGAAATAGCCAAATTTCATCTTAAGAAGTCTCATATTGAAATAGGTACGCTCTTTCATGCAGCAAGGATATGCAACATTAAAGCACTTAATAGTTAACAAAGTTACAAAACTATTTTGGTTGTTAGACCAATTATCAAAAGTTAAAGGATACTAGAATGTGTTCAGTTGTTCACCATTATATAGTGATTAAACATGACGATAAGACATACAAAATAACACTATTGACTAACAGTAGAACTGTTAGACATATACTTGATTCAAGAACTTTTATTGATTTCCTGTAATTGAGTCCTTCAAGTCAATTCATTACAGTCTAATGATTGACTATTTCTGTCTTGTTGTAGCCAGTGATTTAAAAAGCGCCAGGCACCAAAAGATACTAAGGTCCAAAAACGCCCGAGGCGCTAGGCGCTCGCCTGAGCAAAACGAGACGCTAAAATATAAAAATATATAATATATTTAATAAATATAATTATTTAAAATTTTAAATAAAAATATGCTATTAAATTAAGAAAATTAACCGTATTAAAATCAAAATAATATATTATTAATCTAATAAATACAAATACTATTATTAGTATACTGTTAATAGCAGGGTCTGCCATACCGTATCGTACCGATGTTTCGACCCGGGCTCGGTACCGGTACGGTACGATGTACCGAGCGGTACACTCAGGTGCACTGTAGCACTGTAGCACTGCTACAATGCGGACCGGTACCGGGCGGTCCACGTACCGTTGGCCTGTCGGACCGGTACGTACCGCTTGTACTGGGCGGTACGATCCAGTATGGCAGACCTTGGTTAATAGTATACAGAAGGAGAAGAAGGAAGAGGAGTATAAGGGGGTGCTGACTGAGAAAAGAGGAAGCGGCAGCGGCAGTGGCGATAGCGGCAACGGCAGCGGCGACAGCGGCAGCGAGCAGCGGGAGCAGGAGCAGCGAGCGGTGAGCAACGACAATGGCGAGCAGCGGGAGCAGGAGCGACAGTGGCAACGAGCAGGGTTAGGGTTGGGCAGCGACAGCTTATATCGATGCTTTAGTTGGTTCGATTGAACCAACTAAAGCACCGGAGACCGAACCAGACCTAAAACGCTGGTTCGGTCACCTGGTTTAACCCAGGCGCTCGCCCGAAGCTCCCAGCGCCTGGGCTTGGGCGAGCGCCCAGGCGACGCCTCTTTGAAGTGCACCGCCTGGAAGTGAAGCGAGGCGCTCGGGCCTTGCCTCGCCTCGCCCTGAGCGCCTAGGCGAGCACACGAGCGCCTTTTTAAATCATTGGTTGTAGCCTTATTGTGCAGCAGATATATTATCTGTTCTCTTCACAACATTTTACAGATTAAAAACAGAATCATATTTGAAACCTACATCAGCAGGTATTACTATCAGACAAGATGGTTTTCCAACTTTGGCTCACTAGATGAGTGTTGGGCAAGCAAAAATGTTCGTGTCCTATGCACACAAACCTTCTTGTCCCTAATTTCTTTAATTAGAAAAACATTCTTGCTAAAACATCTGTTTTAAAATGCCATTTAAGTCTTTTTTATTTCATGACATGTCACAAGAGCCAATAGACCTAGCATTAGGATCAGGTCAGCCACTAACTAGTATCTTGTGTAGTTTCAGTGATCTAAATGTTTGTCTAGATACTTCTATATTATTTTTATTCTAAGACAACTAAAGAATATATACTTCCAGACTTCCAGTAGCAAATGCTCTAAATTATAATGAATATTGTTTATGATGTTCTAACTATTCTGTCCAACCCACCATACTTAAATCAAAACTACACAACATCGGAGCGGATATTGGGTAGTGGGTATGGGTCAGTCATGCTCATAACCAGATGGATTTAACCAGAATCCATTAATTTGATCCACCAGCCAGTCTGCAACCAGCAAGGAAGAAATGAAGAAGAACAATCGCAGCAGTAGTTAACCAATGTGAATAAGGAAAAAGAGAAGTGAAAAGGAAAGAAAAAAAGGAAAAGAGAAGAGAAGAAAATAAAATAGATTCAGAATAAACCCATATTTAGATCTGATATAGTTTTAGAATTGTCAAATTATTTCAAATTACTTAAGTAGTACTAGAAATCAAAATAGACAAATACATAATCATAGAGTTCAAGTTTTAAATATTTCAAAATTATATTTTTGAAAATATTTTAATTTGGACTCATATACCATACCTATATATTTTTTTAACCCTTTTAGATCGTACACACATATCCTATGTTAGAGCAATGATCATCTTGGGCACAAGGATCGGTATCATACTCAACATCCCATACCCATCTCCGAGCACATAGGAAATTACTAAAACTCTTTGTTGCTCAAGATCTTGACCTCACCTAATAATATCAATTAAAAGAATTTGTTATCATTGTCCCAAAATTACTTTTTTAAGTTTATTTTAGAATGTTATTTGAGTTGTTAGAACAAAATATGGATGCAGATTTAGGTGAACAAATGATGTCACATGCTAAAGTAAAATGGAGGCAGAAGCTCCAAAGTGCTTCATATCAAAAATGGTTTTACAACAAGAAGCAAACCAATATGTAAACTCTCATTCCCTCCACTTTCATGTAAAAAACAAAATGTCAAGCTTTCCCTTTAGGGGACCACTTATACAATGCGGAAGTGATGCAATACAAGATGTACCATGTACAACACTTGTGAGCCCAAACATCTATGCTGGCACTATTTCATACGCAGTCATGTCACCTTCCTTGTGGTGACAGCATGTTATGAATCCTTGTATCAACAAGACAACGGGCATGAGCAAAGCCAAGATGTTCATGCATTGAGGCATCATTCTAAATTATCAATTAGTTAACATTAAGTGTAACTAAGTTACTTTGTAGATAAACATACCATTTATATTTTAAACATTTTTACTGGATTTTAGTTTATTGAATAATTAACACTAAAATTATAAGCATTACAGGTGCCAGAAATGTAAAACTTATATTAGTTTGCATGGTATGAGCTACTCCATTTTTCATGTGTTCACCTATAGTTGAAACCAAGGTATGCAATACTGTACCGTACTGGTGTTTCGAGGTTGGCTCAGTATGGTATGGTACCGGCGTACCGAGCGGTACACCAGGGTTTACTGAGCGATTTCCTCTTACTGTAGCACTGTAGCACTGCTACGGTGTATTACTGTAGCACTATAGCATGATCCGTCTAGTAGCGGGCGGTCCACGTACCGGTATGCTGTCGGACCGGTACCGGCGTACCGAGCGGTACACCAGGGTTTACTGAGCGATTTCCTCTTACTGTAGCACTGTAACACTGCTACGGTGTATTACTGTAGCACTATAGCATGATCCGTCCAGTAGCGGGCGGTCCACGTACCGGTATGCTGTCGGACCGGTACGTACCGCCCATACCGGGCGGTACCATTCGAAATTGCATACCATGGTTGAAACCATTTTGATTCATGAGTCTTGTCACAATGTATGAGCTCAAGAGTCAAGACTATTTAGTGAACTGCAAACTATTATAACTAATAATTGTAACAAAACATATTTGCTTTTTGCATTAGGCTATCCCCATTATGACACTAATAAACAAAGCAACTTAAACTACAAAGAAGAAGAAAACTAAAAACATTTATCATTAGGCAATTTGTTAGTATATGTCCGGTCATTAATAGAAACTGACCAAGGTTTCAAGTTTCTGTTCAAGACCCATACCGGTCACTAGTCAGACCAATATGGGTCCATCATATACCTATGCATCAACAAACGGTGTGCTGGCATACTGGTGAAAAGAGGGAGAGAAGAGGGGAGGAGGACAATGACAGAGAATAAGAAGGAGAAGAAAGAAAAGGAAAAAGGAAGCAGATGAAGAGAAGATGGACAAGGTGATGGTGGAAGAGGAGAAGAAGCAAAGGAAAAGGAGGAGGCATATTGGATCGAAGGAGAGAAAACAGTGATGCGACAGGATGACGATGACAAGGTGGTGAAATGATGGTGGCGAGGGTGCAAGGATGAAAATGGGGAGACTGACCAACGAGAGAAAGAAAGGGAGAATGTGAGGAACATGAGGAAAAGAAGGAAAAATTAAAAAAATAAAGAGTTGCCAAAGTTTTAAAAAGTACAGAAAAGATGTGGGTATTGAGTGGTAGGCTTTCTATCCGATACCCCTGGTTTTAGTCATTAAAACCAGATACTAAGCCTGGTTTGGTAGGGTTAGCAAGAGGTAATGGTCAATTTTTGCGTCTTGTTTCTAATGGTCCAATAAATACTCATCAGTGCAAACAGGTTCATCTGGTTTTTAAATCATTGCAATTGACTCACTACTTAAAGCCTACGAGACCAAGAAGAACCAAAATAAGAAAAAAAATTTCTTTGCATTTCTTTTAATGTCAAAGAAAGAAAGCATCAAAGAAAGTAGAAAGTAAAAATTTGTTCTTTATAGAAATCAATTGTGTAGCAGAAAAAGAGACCTTTCAATTCAACTTTTGCAGTCTACCATCTTTGAAAACAGAAAATAAACAAAAGACTGAAAATGTCTTGTAATTTAATATTTTCTTTCCTTTTCATCTCATTGAGCATTGGACATACGGAAGCCTATCCATGTTGATCCTCTTTTACTTCAGTTTTTGTTCTTACAAGTTGTTTCCTTTTTGCACTTCATGTGGACTATAATCTGGTAGTATCCATTTTTTCTAGTTTTTTAGCAGACCCCTAAAGTTTTGGATTATCTACAAAATCCTTTGTTTCTAAAACATGGAAAGAGATAATATTCCATTTTCCACATATCTCAATCATAGAGCACGCCAAAATTACTGTCATCAACATGGATTGAGTTGGTGATAAATTAGAGCACAAGTTATTTTCACAATCACAATTTTAAACTTCAAAATGAGAGAAAGCATATTGCAAAACCGTGAAGAATCCAAAGGCTGAAATTATCTATTAGTTATCATTGATTTGTATGAATCAATGCAACATGTAAAAATGTCTTCCCTATAAACTAAACCTTAATAAAAATAAGATAGATTAAAAAGTAACACACAAAATATTTTGAAAAACAAAAAATCACAAGATCTCAAATTCATAAATTTCCAGATCCCACAAATTTATCAGAAAGGGCCAAAACCTTACATATTAGTCCCTTCTGTATACAAAGAAAAATAGTAGTGTAAATTCTGCAGTTAATCTTGAGTAGATTTCCAATTTACTAATAACCAACAAGTGACTAATCGGTAAGATAGGATCAAATAATTTTTTATTGTCTTTTGCTTCAATGACAAGGAAACATAATATAGAAAAAGGCAAAGTAGAATAATGTTCTTTAGATAACATCAAGCTGTGGGACTTACCACTATAGCCACAACATTAACATAAAAATCAATCAACGTCGCAACCATCCACCTAAACAAGATAATGAAGCACAATTATAAATATACAGATATGGACAAGAACATGCAGTTCATGAGTCATATTTGTGTTGACAAATACTTCATGCACTTATGTAATAATAGATATATGCAGCACTGCTTAATCATGTAAGCAAACATTGTGAACATGTAAACCATGGTACACTAAGTCCACAATATATTTTCCAAGTTGTAATAGAGTTTTCAGTCTAAAAATATTAGACACTTCTAAATGCCAAGCATTTGTACTTAGATATTAGCTATATCTATATTATTGTGTTCCCTATGTAAAATGATATGGTATTAGTTAAAACAAGGGAAGCATAATTCTTGACCCTAAAAGACAGGATCATCTAATTAGAAGGAAACTTGAGAAAAATGTCTATGCATGTCATAAAATACAAGGGTTGAACTTATAATCCGTAAGGCTGTTGCAATAGAAATATGATAATACAATTTCTTTTTTGTTTTTTGTGTTTTGCAGTCACTAGTTAGTCTTTGTCTGCAGAAAATGCTACTCATCATACTATTTTTTAATGGAGAAAGAGAACTGAATAGAATTGATGTCAGGATCGACCGGAAATGGATCAATTGGAATCAACAAGGTCGGTTGGTCCATGTTGGTCAGCTCAGAGTCAGCCCAGAAAATTAAATTAAAATAAATAAATGACTAAAAAATAATAATAATAGGGACAAACCAATCCACGTGGTTCCCACTAATATACGATTTTGATAGGATAAATGTATGCAACCTTACCTCTATATTTAAAGAGATTATTTCGGAATAATCATATAAAAAAATATTAGAAAATTTTATAAATCATATTTGAGAAACAATAACAATTATACATGTAAAAAATTACCTTCAAATTTCTCAAAATATCTTAAGTTGAAAAGAGACATAAATTGGTATGCAGAACACAAAACCCTGTAATATAACAATAAATGACAAATAAAACAACATATCTATTCTATAATTCTTATAAATCACACAATGATTTTTTTTTATAATAGGCAATTATTATACATACGTAATAGAGGAGACTTAAAAAACTTATTCAACTGCAGCTATGCATACAGTGATGGAACCAACTGTAATCACAATGTTTCTTTAAGCACCATCAGATTAAGTGTTAGGTAATGCAAGGACAAATTAGAAAAACTTCATTAACAAAATCTGATATTAATCATGAAATCATAAATCTCAAAACATCTCTCTTTTCTACCATCATATAGTTACTTACTAATAGATTGGGGATTACTCTTAAAAATCCTTTCCTCTTAATTTTCCCAGTGATGGACAATGAACATCAACATTGGTGGCAGACAATAAATTGAATAGTTGTAGAAAATAACAAAAATAATAACAAAAGTATCTCCTCTAATCCCACAATCATTGTTCCAGGTTTCTTTTTTGCCTTTCTTTCACTTTGACCTTCATCTTCTTCTTTTCATTCCTTCAACCTTTCTCTTCTTTTTCATTTTTTGAGTCAGTCAAATTGCTTTTGCCACTACTTACATATTACAGAAAATGGATATTGTTGATTACGTTGAACATTGGTGCAAAAGATAAAAGAATATAGAAGAAAGAAACTAATAAGTCCAAAGTCCAAACCAAACAAAAGAGAGAAAACTCGCAAAGAAATAATTAGTAAGTTATTAGCTTTAAAAGTTACTCTGAGAATCATTATGCTTTAAGTTAACCGAGTGCTTCTAGTCCAACTAAATGGTCATGAAAAGCAATTAGGTTATGTATTCTACACTAATTGTTAATCAGGAAATTGCATATGCAATAATAATGGTTGAACATAGATTATTCCTAAATATTTCGGTCCAGAAGTTCATTCTTGCCTGCTCTTGATCTCTAAATTCACAACCTTAGAAACAGAACCTCCATATCTAAATTTACCATATACCCCACTAACCCATTTTATCCAATATGTTTCAAATTTGTTTTCTTTGCCTTAGGTTCCCACTCTCAAGCAATACCCACGTATTATATCAATGCCATTCAAGTGTCATCAAATCCTTTTGAAGAGTTTAATAACTCACAACATCGTTTGCAAGAAACATTTGTATCACCAGACCTCACATCCTAATCGACAGCTTCCTGTCACTCCTATTAACTAAGTCATGTAGCTTTAGTTTGTCAGATATGGAGGGTTCCATAAACAAAAAGTTGACTTTGGATCAGTTATACACACGTCAAGTACAACAGCAGTCATTCCTAATTCCAAAGACATCATTGTAGATTGTTGTTCATTATACACACCATGCCTTACAAATGAGACAATGACAAGATCTGTTACCATGCAGGTCCTTATCTATCATAATCCTATACGACACATGGTGCCAATCACAATTGAACAGGAAAACAAAATTAGTATAATCGTCAAAAAGAGAACTTACGGTGTCAAGAGCTCGATTCGGAAAGGTGACCCATCAGTCACAGTGGTGTAGATGAGGGTTGCCAGCATGAAACAACCTAGTGCAAAGAACACAACTTTGTAGGCTACCATGTTCGCAGATGCCGCCATGCCCTCTTCCAGAGAAATGTCGCGAAAATTCCACTTTTAGGGATTCTCTAATGCCGGCAGAAGGAAAGAAAGAGGGGAAGCCGAGAAATTAGAACGTGGAGGAGAACAGTACACGTCACCGCAAGAAGAGGAGTCGTCCCGTCCACGAGAAACCACAATAGCCGCAACGTGAACTACAATCCTACCTTCGAAACATCACATTCAAGATGAGAGTGGGGAGTCGTCGGACGGCAACGTCTATCGCCATCCGGCGTCAAAGAACCCGAAACCACGCCGCCTTTCGCACCAAATATCGTCTTCACGAAAGAGTTGACTGGTCGCAGTTGGAGCGCGCCATCTGGGGCGAGCACTGGATCTCGAAGGTTTCCTTTCCGCCTTCGACCCGTTTGAGGATTTTCCACTTAAAGAGTGAGATAAACCACAAACAAAGCGCACCACAACAAAGCGGTCAGTTAACACGATTTAACTAACAACGAACATGTCGAATTAACGCGACAAAACAATATCGTATCTTTCCTCGGGCAGCATCTTTGTATGCGCTTTGACGAACGAGGACCAACTTGACACGTGCACCTTCCTGCCACGTCAAGTAAGTCTTGTCAGTTCGCTTCTTGAGTCATGCTTCAATTCGTCGTTCGGACATGGATTATTAGGATAGCGGAGTTTACATTATTTATTTTTTAAAATTATATATATATATAACCACTTCTAATCATAGTAATCAATTAGTTTAGAAAATAATTTGGATTAGAAAGTAAATTAGAATTCCAATATCTAGGATTAACTACAATGGCATTTGTAACTATGAATTTTGTCGGCATATATATAGGTATATATTCTAATATGTGAATTTAGATGGACAGAATCACTACAATTTTGCCTTAAGATAAGTACAAATAAGTGGGGAACTAAAAGATTAAAGTGAATTGTATGTCATATTATGCACAAAAGTGTGATTCAAATTTAAACACTATAATAGATTTATTAGAGCAAAATCTATAATAAAGATTTCTGGATTTCTTGCATCAATCAGTCCCATTAGGTTGGACCGAATCGTCCATTCATTCATTTATTGATCAAGGAAAAAAACACAAATTTAGGCCGTCAGATTATCTCTCTGTTAAAGATTCAATCTAATTATTGGATTAATAGAAGATTCTCATATCAAAAGTCCTGCCTATTATTAAGTAGGCAGAAATTACGTCACATACAACCCATCAAGAAATTATGTTTTCGAGAGTTTTTGATCGTATGATAAAAAATCATACTCCATAAAATTAATAAAAAATTTGATAAGTCTTAGATTAAATTGGATTAATAACATACTAAAACACACTAAAAAATTAATATACACATGCATAAAGAATTGGGATTTCTTCCTTTCCATTTCCATGGTGTCTAATTTAGTGTTTAGAAGTAAGGTTTGTTATTTTGATACCATTTAATACAAATGATATATATCGATCGAACAAGCGATCGATATGCATGATACATTAAAATGCCATTATATATTATATGTTAAATATATTCAATAATAAGTATCGTCTTGATAGCGGATGGATAAGAATCGATAAGGCAAACCATGTCATCAACTTCTTCTATGTCTATCTTAATTTTAGGTAGTAAAAATAAAAAGAAATTCTTTAATTCTCTGTTGATGCAATCTTAATTTTTTTTCTTTATTATTTTATACATGGGCCGGTTCATGCTCCAATTTGGGCTTCTTTTCACATGAACAGGTAAAATTTCAAAGATTGGAAATAGTGTATTTACTCTTATAAAAATTGATACACAGCAAATATCCATCCAAATATTAAGATTATACATGTATTCCTCATGTAAAGAAACCAGCCAAATACATAAGATCAATCATGGCTAATTGTAGTTAACATTAAACAATTTAATTTTAAAAAATATATAAAATATAAAATAACCTAATATTATTACATTATGAGTTTTAAAAGAGTACAAATATATTTAGGTTATGGAAATTAAATATATCTGGCTTTTGGATTTTACAAGAATATATATCCCAAACTAGGAATACATATGAAGATATCTTATTTTTAAAATTGATATATATATATATATATATATATATATATATATTAAAAGACATAGATTTATAGGGATAAAAATAAAAAATAACTTATTAGTTGAGGAGAATAAAAGTCCTTTCTGAGGGTCCTATAAACAAATCTACCGGATAAGATAGGATCTATGGTTCAGAAGATTTTGGATTGATATTATACAATATTATACTTTATTATTTTAAAGGTAAACAATGGAGGTGAAATTTGATCCTGCAAACTTTGCATTCATTTATGGCCTTCGCTGTGGTAAACATCCAATTACTACTATTTCAATGAGAAGGAAGATGGTTTTTTATACGCCAGTGTGGAATCCTGCTTCCCATGTCCTCTCGACACATCATTCTCGTGCATTTTCCATGAGTATTCTTCGACTCCAAAAGCAACTTTGTAAGTGGTGGTACAAAGTAGATTCTACTCTTTCTTACTGAGAATCTCCTTTTTCTCAAGGAAAAAAAAAAGGGGCAGTAATATGCCACATTTTTATTCAACCACTCTTTCCCACTCACAAAGTTGGGGCACTTTCAAGATTTTTGTTCTTTTTAGTAGGAGTTTGGTGCATTAGATTTTTTTTGTTTGTTATTTTGATGTATATTTTCATTCATCCATATGTCATCCAATGGAAGCAATAAACTCAGATTCAGGGAAAAGTGAAGTGAAATCCGAACTAATATCGTTTGAAGTAATGATGATTGATATACATCCGCTTTTGCCTTTCCCCTCTCTGCTTGAACTCGATCTTTACTTGTCAAGTTCTTCCAGATCCGTATAGCTTTAGGAGATATTATTGTCTGCGAAAGAGAACATATCGCAGGAAATAAGACCATTTCGCAGATATGATTTGATCACTAGCCGTGAAGAACATGCATCTATTAAACAAGAATAAGGATCTACATCTTGTCAGCTGTGAATTTTCTGCGAATGCAGAGAGACTTGGCATCTTCAATGTCCAGCAGCAGGCCCAGAATAATTCTGCAGTCAGTGCTTTGCTTGTGAAATGTTCGTTCCCTGATGTATATTTTGCTGCCACTCCGAAGTCAACTCAGGATTCCCCTTGTCGATCCTGTCATCGACGCTGACATATTTGTTAGATTACAATCCAATCTTGTAAGCTTCTTTGCAGAGTTGATGTGCACCATGGAAGGTTGACATCAGAGCTGATACTTGCATACCAGGCTTTCGGCAGAGTCGGATCGTAATCCTGGTCTACTGCTTAGATGCAGGAAGTGGAAGGCTAAGCAGAGGAATTAATTCCAGGAGACCTTGCCGAGGGGGTAACATGTCCCTTTCCGGTATTCCTGGATCTATGTGAGATAGCAAGAGCCGTATCTTGCTCAGATCTCTTTGCCCGACTTAAAATAAACATCAATTAATAGGCGCCCCTAGTTTTGTAGTGGTGGACCTCCTGTTTTCTCTCCTGTTCTTCGCAGCCCGAGACAACCTTGCAGCATCTTGGGTAAACATCTCGACTTCAACCCCCATGTTCATCTGTGATCCTCCTATATGCCGTCGCAGTTGCTGTCACCTGTGTTCTCGGTACAAATTAATGGAGAAGTTTGTCCTCTAGTTCACGTGGCATTTTCCTTCTGGTAGATTGCGCGTTCACCTCCTCTAAGCAAGCAGCTAATCTACGCTGCGAAGGTTGGATAAGACTTCTCAGCTTCGACTTTATGGTCCAAAACAACCTTAGAGAACTTTCAGCAAGCATCTCGACTGCAACTCCCACACCTGTGTTTTCGGTCCTAATTAGTGAAGCTTGTCCTCCACTTGCAATTTACCTTGTGAGAAATCGGTGGCTCATGCCTCTTCGGAAAGGTTGTTGACGAAAGAGCCCACGAAAGGAAGGCAATGAATGGTACTACAGAATTTGAAGCAACGCCCATAGATTGCAAAGCTTGGATGCAGACATTACAGCTTCAAGTTTGTAGTCCAAGACAACCCAAACTTCTCAACCGCAACACCCGCATTTATATGTGACACATGCATGCTTCATCAGTTGTCGTCACCTGAGCTTGTCTCCTAGTTCATCAGGTAAAACTCGAAGCGACACTCGTAGATTGCAAAGCATGGAAGAAGACATCCACTGCTATGATAAGATTTTGCCTGTACAACTTTATTTATTGGAAGAAAGCCAGCTGCTTCTTGGTCGGTACTAATATACTACTTTTCATTGCCTGAGCTTCCAAGCATGTGTGCAGGCAATTCATCTTTAGCCTCACAGCCTGCTCTCTTCTTTTGCTCGATGAGCAATGTCGAAGGGCACAGGGATGTCCTACCTTCCTGATGGCCATGTCGAGGTGTTTGATCTCCGTGCTTGGTTGGCCACACATCTACATGAAACCTACTGAAGTTTACATGGGGATAACACAAAGTCAACCATTAGAGACATGATTAATTAAGAACTGCATCATCAGATAACAGCCTTCGGTGAGTAAATTACTTGCAGACATTTGCAGAATCATATAAGCTTGAAACTTCAGAGAGAATGGAGAACATCCACAAGAAGCATATAGGATGCAGTAATTGCCAATCACACATTTCAACATGTCAAGCGCATTAAACCATGCCACAGCAAGCTAGATTGGACCATACAAGGACAAAGTTGTAGGATTTGTTGCTCACGTTGAGTTTACTTCCAGCAAGCATTAAGCCACTTTGAAATGATGAATAGTATGCATCCTAACATGGAGTTTACTGTACTCAGACAGTGACATGAATTACATGTCATATCATGATGATTTTATATCGTGCTAAATATCTCTTGAATCCCTGTGTTGCAGATACGCAGGAACAGAATTGAAGATACAAAGCAAAATCAACTGGCAACTAATATATCAGCTCATAACTTCTCGAGTGGGTGAGCAGTGACCTCTCCCCCCCCACACCCCCACCCACCAAATCCTTGACATTTCTGTGCTCTGCTTTTTGTTTGCTGTGAGGTGTGAGAGGTGAGTTTGCTTTGAAAGATATGTTTAGTGTTAATGGACAAGTAATATGAGCATCGATAGAGTTCCAAACTACATCAATGAGAACTATGCAGTGTTGTCCGATGCATCTGACATGAGTCTTTAGAATTTGGCAAGGTGAGAAAGAATTCTAGAGGATTCAGTGAGACCACTGTAGCTCATTGTTTGGCTGAACTGCCAATAGATTAGAGCTTTAAATCTGATTGATAGGTGGTCCAAATCAAACTTGTGGACAAGTTCCCACAAATCACTCGACGGGCCAAGTCGAGCACTGTACAATAGCAACGTGCCTGTGCAGAATGCATGCATGAGAATATTATCGATCGCATTCGTTTCATCAAGATATTGTCCTAACATAAGCTGCTCGTTTAGAAGGACACAGATGTTTTGATGTTAACCCCAACACACCCCCCCCCCCCCCCCCTTTTCATTCTCAGCTACTCAATCAGTCATGCTCCTGAAATGAGTTCTTGATGAAATATGATGAATGCTTTATTTGCACATGATATTTTTGTTAATGCTTTACAGTCTCATTTTACCTTGAGTTTGATTTGTCTAACGATATGAATTCTTGATTTGTCTGTCCGTAAGTGAAAGAAAAAGTCAAATTAATCATCTTTTTATCAGCATAATTTGTGCCTTTATGATGTCATGCTTCATGATATGCAGGTCAGCACTGATTGCACACATACCGATACAATATTTATATTGCTTCTCCAAAAGCATAGGAAGTTTGATGAGGTAATTGTCTTCCCATCTTGGCTGGAACTTATCTATTGATTGTTTGACCAAGAACATTAAATTTTGGTTCCTCAAGAGTCACATTTGATGTCTGTCCCTGTACACATGTATGCCTTTTTTTTAATAGAAAGCTGTACACGCTTCTCACACTTGCTATAATTCAAAAGACTAACTTATCTGCCTCCATGGATTTGAAGGGAAAAAAATTAAAACAAAAGACTTTAAGCTAGAGATTTGAAAGCAAAATTTCTAGCAGATAGTGATTTCTTGCCAACTTTGACCAAATTCTACATTTATGAGACAGCAGCACTGTTCAAATGTCAAAGGGCTTCTTTCTTTTTTTTTTCTTCAAGATTCCTATGCTTCCTATAGTGAGAGAAAACATAAAATTGGGAAGAAATCATGTTCATCAACCAGTCTACTCATTGTTTTACTGTGTCTTGGTAGTTCTACATAATATTGTTGAGCTGGTTTCATTCTGCAATTAACATTACACTATGCATCTCACACTGGATATGGTATAGAAGAGTCTCTTATAAGATTTGATGACTTCGACACTCATGATATATTCTTAACTTCCACAAAAATAATTCAAGGCCCTGTTTATTTTATTACCTAGAGAAGTTGTGCGATGCAATATCTTTTGAGTTAACATTTGCATAGGAGTTGGATCAAGTTGACTTTTCATATAACAAATACTTAGTCGGTTGATGTGCATTCATGGAGGAGCAAAACTTCCTCTGGTTCTGGATTACAAAATGATAAATTAGTTCATGGATAGGGGAATCATGTGGCAGGATGCAAAAAACAACCTTGAAAATAATTTTCATTGACCTTTCTTCCGATCAAGTTCACTGAACTGACAAGGCAGATCCTGTGGCTTTGTGCTGAAGTAATCAGAAGAAAAAAGAAGAGTAGAGAAGCTCCTCTTTTTCATGTCTTATAACAAGTTGTTTATAGGATGGCCATGACAGTATGGTTTTGCATTAAATGAGCCTAGAAATTCAAACTGGAAGAATGGGATAAGATTCCTTCACATTTTTGTATGATTCCTACACCTTTGTCTGGATATATCTCTAATGCCAAGCAAGAGAAGATAAGAACCTTTGTCTATGTCATCTATCTTAACCTTCCCCCCTGCTTTAGGTGCTTTGGAGGGGAGTTTCCTGCTTCTAGGTGAAATTTTTGGCTGGAGTCAACATGCAAGACATGGCAAGAGAAGGGACAAATACTGGAGAAGATAAATTAACCTAACCCAGAAAAAGGAAAAAGGTGATAAAAGATTGAAAGGTAGCAAATCTAAGGGATGCACAGTTGACATGGACTCATCCTTTGTTGCAGTCACTGTCACTGGTAGAACTGGAAGGCCTAGACCTTTCTCTTATGTAGGGCCTCCTTCTGCCTTTAAATATGGGTCCATCCACAACTCTCTCTACTCAGACACCAGAATTGCTTCATCCTCTTCTCCAAGTCACAGACCCAAGTAAGTTTGCTGGGAAAGCAGAAGCAATATGGTGGGTTGCCTTTCACTCTGGCTTCAATACCTTTCTCTTTATTCTCGGGATGCTTTTGTTCTTCCAAGTGGATCACAAACTTTATTTTCCATGGCAGGAAGAAGGGCGTGAAGCAGAAAGATGGGTTGGCTATGTGGATTGGAGGAGCAGGCCTGCTTTGAGGAGCAAACATGGAGGCATGCTTGCAGCTTCC
This sequence comes from Musa acuminata AAA Group, assembly GCF_036884655.1. NCBI lineage: Eukaryota > Viridiplantae > Streptophyta > Magnoliopsida > Zingiberales > Musaceae > Musa > Musa acuminata. The sequence continues at coordinate 6,746,969 of NC_088333.1, forward strand.
TTTGTCCTGGGTAAACTTCCAAGCACATGAAAATTTCCTCAGTTTTCTGTGTCTCTTGCTAGTCGATAATTCCTAGGAACTTCACACTTTTCTCTCTCTCTCTCTCTCTCTCTCTCTCTCTCTCTCTCTCTTCCTTCTTGTTTGAGGCAACAAAGTTGATAGTTTGATGGTTTTTGAAATCATCAATCATCTCTTTATCAGAAGAAAAAGTAGCAACAAAAGGATATCTACAGTCAGTTCATTAGTTGATTTCCTGCATGCATATCATGGATAGTTGCTTATCCTAAATGAATGCCATGATTCATTTAATGGAACTACATTCATTGCAGAAGCAAAATTTTCTTTTCTGAGAGCCCCAGAAAACTCTCCCATAGAGAAATTTTCCCTAGAATTAATTCTGCAATCTAAGATATGGCATCATAGAATTCAATCTATGGTGTGATGGGGTGGTGTCAAAGAACTCCAATCTCCCACCTGTTATTGTGTGACTGCTTAAGTGCAGAAGAAGCTCTGAGAACAACAAGAGGCCACTCCCCTCTGTCTTTGTTTCCTTTGTTAGTAGTAGTTCTGATGGAACACGACATAACATATGAGCATATTAGCATCATCAACATGCTCATGTTTCTATATGCGCATGGACAAGGCAATGATCAGAAATTACTGCTTGGGTGCAGTTGTGGAGATAATGGAGAATATGGCATTTCTAGCCAACGCAAGCAACTTGGTCACCTACTTGGCAGAGTTCATGCACTTCTCGCCCTCTCGCTCAGCCACCACTGTTACCAACTTTATGGGGACAGCCTTCCTCCTGGCCCTACTTGGGGGCTTCTTGTCTGATGCCTTCTTCACTACATATCATATCTACCTGATAAGTGCTCTTCTGGAGTTCCTGGTGAGTGCATCCTCCATCCATGAGTTCTCTTCCTCTTTTGGTTTTTCAGCATGCTTACTCTATAATTCGCGATAAGCAGACAAAAACTTTGTATGCACAAACTACTGATTGAGCATCAGCAGAACATGTGATGTTTTGGTTCACAAGTAGGAGTTGGAACACAATCAAACAAAACCTAAACTTTTTGCATGGATCAGATTTGAGCCCTGACCTACAAGTAGATCATGCTTCTGTGGTACATGGAGTGCGTGCGTTTAGGAATTCTCTTCTGACCATGGCAGTTTTTGTGTGACATATCAGAGGGCCTCATTGACTGATCCATCTCTTTAGTCCCATGTGCTTCACATAGCCTCTTCATGATTTGCTTCCCCGAAGCGTAAGCTAGAAACCAAGTGTGATACCAAGGGATCATGAGATGTTGCACTGATCTGGTTCCACAGCCATGGAATGGGTCAAAGGGAATCATAGAGGCCTTGTAATTAAGATATGGTGGTGGTCCTTTTGTTCGCTCTAGAGAAATAAAGACAAGTAGCATTACTGTGGCCACACAAAGACATGCTTAACTTGTTTCTTATTCTTCTGTGTAGCATGCATAGTTAACCTCTTGGGAAGGAATACACACAATTTCATGTTCCATGCGTTGTTCTACTAGTCTTTTCGGTGCATGTGTGCATCATGCACACAAGAATATTTGCATTAATCTGGAAATATATATATATATATATATATGTTATCCTCTCATGACCAGCATCCGATGTGAGATTACTTGGAATATTGCAATGGCTTTCTAAATGCTGCTCTTTTACCGAGTCAAAAAGGAACGAATGAGAGAAGCCTACATGTTCTGGTGACTGAGAAATATGAGCTAGTGGATGGGAAATTGAGTAGCTCGTCCGTGATAGCAAGCAATTTCCCTTTTTCTTCCTTTTTTAGGTTCAAAGAGAGATGCTGCAAGCGTTCAAGCTTGTCCTCTTTGGATCTCAACATCAGCCACCTGAAACAAAACAGGGTTTGTGACCGTCAAGATTGGGACAAGCCATGGTGGTGATGCTGCAAGTCTCTTAGAACCCTGGACTGCACGCCGTTCGCCAATATGCCTAGAAAAAGTAGGATCACACAAAAAGCTCATGCACGTAATGGATTCTGGCCAATAACTCTTTTGTTAGGACAATTGTGAGTGAGAAATATTTATTTATTTATTTATGAATTATGCTGCTGCTATCAGAACACATTCTGATAGGAAGCTGGATCACGGGGGTAATGAGTGGTTTGGTTGATTGGTTCCTGGAGGAAGGATGCCGTAAGAACGCGCTCTCTCTCTCTCTCTCTCTCTCTGGATCTTTACACTTTTCCCTTTACACCAGAAAAAGTGCAGAGAGGAGAAAAAAAATCTGGAGCTAGCTGACTTCAAGGATGGCATTCAGATGAGGTAAGGTCTGAGCATTTACTTACCCGAGAAGCTTGATTCACGTGCCTTTCCTATGAAAAGGATCCCTTGGAAGTTACATAAAGCACCTCAGCCGCAATCCCAGCCTGCGGAGGGCTCGCATTGCTTTGGCACTGTGATCATAACTCTGCTGCTGTTGCTGCTGCTAGCAAGTGTGGGTTGCAAGAAAAGTCTCTGCCACTGACTCTCACTCTCCTACAACCTAATCATAGATTTCACCGTTGTAGATGGTTGTTGGTTAGTACAAAGAGTCTGCTTGATGATCTCTCATAGTCCCCTTCCTTGTCTTGTTGGTGGGTTACACTTGTACAGTGTATCAACACCAGCTCATGTACTTGAGAGTTGGGATAACTTGTTGCACGACAGCGACTAGACAAGCATCCATTTGAGCTCATGATTGTTCTAATACCGTCGGAAGCTTTGATTGGATCCAGAGTTGCAGACTTCTTGGCTGAACTCCTCCGAGGCCCAATTAACCTAAACCATATGCTGCTCGTCCTGGGTCTCTGTAATGGGCAAAGTTTAATTGCCAATGCTTTCTTGATTTGACGTCAACAGGGACTCGTCATCCTGACCGTGCAAGCCAAGTCCGCGGCCCTCAAGCCGCCTGCCTGCGACATCTCGGACGCTTTGCAGACTCCATGCCAAGAGGTCACCGGCGGGAAGGCTGCAATGCTCTTCGCCGGCCTGTACCTCACGGCCTTGGGCGTCGGCGGGATCAAAGGATCCCTCCCTGCCCATGGCGCAGAGCAGTTCGACGAGAGCACCATCCAGGGACGCAAGGCACGATCCACCTTCTTCAACTACTTCGTGTTCTGCCTCTCCTGCGGCGGCCTGATCGCGGTGACCTTCGTCGTATGGGTGGAAGACAACAAGGGATGGCAGTGGGGGTTTGGGATCTCCACCGTCACGATACTGCTCTCCATCCCGGTGTTCCTTGCAGGCTCCAGAACTTACAGAAACAAGATACCGACGGGGAGTCCTCTGACAACCATAACCAAGGTGCTGCGAGTTATCAGGATTGGACAAACCACAAGCGGGTTGGGCCTTCTCCTAACTCGTTTCCGTTTTAACAGGTTCTGCTTGCTGCACTCTTGAACCGTAGCTGTCATCAGAACCCGAGGAATGCCGTGATCGACATGGTGCCAAGCCCTGTGAAGACACTCGAGATGGAGGGGAAGGAAAGAGAGAGCAGCAAGGAAGACATGATACGTACCGAAGGCCTCGATAAAGAACTGAAGTGCCTTAACAGAGCAGCGGAGGGGAAGCCCATACACAGAGCACTCGCGTGCACCGTAGTAGAAGTCGAAGATGTGAAGATAGTCCTCAAAGTCCTGCCCATATTCTTGTCTACCATAATGCTAAGCTGCTGTTTGGCCCAGCTCTCGACGTTCTCGATCCAGCAAGCAGCCACGATGGACACCCGGGTCAGCGGGCTCACCGTACCGCCGGCGTCGCTCCCCGTCTTCCCCGTCGTCTTCATCATGCTCCTGGCACCGATATACGACCACGTCATCGTTCCCTTCGCACGCAAGGTCACCAACACCGAAATGGGCATATCTCACCTGCAAAGAATAGGCTTCGGCCTGGTGCTGTCGGTCGTCGCGATGGCCGTGGCGGCGCTGGTCGAAGTGAAGCGGAAGCGGGTGGCGAGGGATGCCGGCCTGCTCGACTCCGCCGAGCACCTGCCGATCACGTTCTTCTGGGTGGCCTTCCAGTACCTGTTCCTCGGCTCCGCGGATCTGTTCACGCTGGCCGGCCTGCTCGAGTTCTTCTTCAGCGAGGCGCCGGCGGGGATGAGGTCGCTGGCGACATCGCTGTCGTGGGCGTCGCTGGCGATGGGATACTACCTCAGCTCGGTGCTGGTCTCCATCGTGAACAAAGTGACGGGCAGAGGCCGCCACCAGGCATGGCTGTCCGGCAGCAACTTGAATCACTACCACCTCGAGCAGTTCTACTGGCTCATGTGTGTCCTCAGTGCCTTGAACTTTCTTCACTTCTTGTTCTGGGCTACGAGGTACAGGTACAGATCAAATGGCCATAAAAGCTAGTGGAAGCGTGAGCGTGCATGGAATGGCATCGATGGAGGAGCGATGGTGGTGGTAATCTCCACCATGAAGTGGTCCAACTCATTCATAACACGAATGAATGGATCCATTTGCCGAAAATTGTATTCCACAAGATAATACCAGTAAGATGTAAATGAGGATCACCGGTGCCTGCAACTTTCCAGTCCGAAAGCCAACCTCAAGATTCTTGTTTATCCTAAAGCTTACATGTTTTCGCATTCTGCATCACCAGCTATTTGGATTTGACTGGGTCTTGACTCGAGGCTACCTCGATCACATTGATTGAAATCGAAGTCTAGAGGTAGACGAACATAAGCTCGGAAACGTGGCCCAAAACCTAGACAGGGTCAAAAGCTCGAGCTAGGTTTTGGGCCACATCTTCCAAACTACGTGCTGTGAATTCTGTCATCTTCGTGCGTGAATTGGTTGCTTTGGATTGCCTTATCCTCCATGTCCGATTCTTTGATGATGCTGATACGCTGTAGCAGGCGCAAGGAAGACATCAAAGCTTTGGAATTTATTCCCAAGAAACGGTGAAGATGACTACCATCAGCTGTGGATGAAGAGAGTTGTGGAGGTTCGTTCTACCATGTTTCTGGATGTTGGTGAATTGCTTGCTTTTTTCCCTTGGTCTAAGCTATGACATCCATGTATCTATCATCTTTGGCTACACTATACGTGTAAGTCTTTTCATCCACTAAACCACCAGTAGTTCTAATTATTTAGTTGAAATTATAATTAAATTGAAACTTCTTGATGGATTAGAATTAGGATTTAGATTAGGTATTCATGTAGCAAAAAATCCTCAATTTGTTCCTATAAATAATTTTATGTGAACAATAGGTTTTGGGCTCAGATTTAAGGTAACTAAAGGAGTTATTTCTTATATAATATATAATTTTATTTTATCGTGGACTTACGTAGAAATTTCTCGAACCATCTTATACCTTACATTAAGTTTCTAATATATATATATATATATATATATATATATATATATATATATATATATATATATATATATATAGCACTCCCCCAACATTATTCATCCTCATCCCTCCATTCTTCCTTAGCTATCAAGGAACCAATTCAAAGTCAACAAGGCACCATCTTAATTATGATCGTTTCATACTTCCAAGATTTCCTAGCATTCATTCATGCTCCTAAGGCACGAGATCTAGAAACTTGAGATGAGCGGAGGAAGTCGGACGGCGTCGTATGAGAGTGACCGATCTGACGTCTTCATAACTCGGAAGATTCATGAACTTGCATTCCATGGATGAGGCTCAGCCATCAGTACGATCAAAAACCTGCAGCTCGTACAAACAGGTTTTTTTGTGGCTTCGATATATTAAGCTGACGATCAATTTGATGGGACAAAAAGTGTGAACCGACTTCGAGACCGATCCAAGTCTATATTAATCCGATGTCGAAAGCAAACTAGAAGAAGACGCCGCTGGAGTTGTCGTGTCGAATCCATGGCGTTCGAGAATGTAATAGAAAGGTCATCACCCTCGTCATAACGATAGCCCCATACGCCACACCAGACACTATATATTATCACCATCCTCCTCCGGAACCAATCCCCCCCTTGCCATGGACGACAGGCGACCATCGCCACCTCCACCACCGGTAGCTCAAGACCGGAACGCTCGCTGCAACTGGCTCTTCGATCCAATGGCCGTTATTCTATACCTTGTCATCAGCGTCATCATATCCGTCTACAGGTTTGGTGGCGATCCATCAATGCTCGTCTTCGTACTGTTCTCCTGTTCGGACCTGCTGTTCCTCTTCCTTTGTCTCAGGACGTTCGAGCGGCTCGCTCCGGGAAGCCCCCCGGCCGAGAAGGCAAGGTTGAAGATGGCTGTTTGGCTGCTGTCGGCCGCGCTCGTACTGGCTTTCAGCTGCAGAACGTCCTCGGTGATGCCACGGGCTTTGGCGGCTTTAGTTTGGCTCGTGGCGGGGTCTGTCTTGGTGGGGGGATTCTATGGACTCTTCCTGTACAAGGAGCAGCACGATGAGAGGGAACGATGACGCTCTTCTTCTCCTCCTTCCTATTCTCTCCTCTTCTTCCTCACCGACCTAAGCTCGAGCCCCGCCGCCTTTGCTCCACCATCTTATCAGTGAAGGATATTTTTTGGTTTGTTAGAGTGTCGAGGATGACCTTTAGGATAACTCAAAGTCATTGTCACTGATCTTGTAGTGAAATAGTTAAATCGTATGTGGATTAATAGATATGATTTTGATTGTTGATATCTTTAATTTTTGAAATATAATAAATTAATCTAATTTAAGTTTGAAGTATAAAAATAAGTTAATCGAATCTGAGTTAAAGTTACTAAGAATTCAAACTGAAATTAAATTGAGAGATAAAACTCTTTCTCGATACATTAAGATAGAGAGTGAGTGCCTTTGGTTATATGTAAGAATTCTTTCGTACCAATTTATGTTTTTAAATCATTATAATATGGAAACGAAATAACGTATCTCCTGTCATTGTTGTCAAGAATTTTTGTAGCAACTTCTTCTTGGTACTTCTCGACTCAGAACTCTCGCTTTAAATGATATAGGAAATCCTTTTGACTTCAAAGAGATATTGAGTCTAGGGACCAAAATCCTCGTTTATATAGATGTTCTTCCATCAAGAATATTTATTATCATCAACTCAGAACGTTTAAGAATTAATTCAAATTTGTAATGTTCGAATAATAATAATTTTTTTAATGATATTAAATATTTAATTTAATAATAACGATTTTATTTATAATGAATAAAAAAAACTGAAATTACTTAAACCATAATAAATGAAGAAATTCATGATAATAAATTATGAATCTCAACGAGAACGATTACATTATTATTAAATAAAATATTTAATAAGAACAAAATATTTAATAAGAACAGATGCCATGGATCCTTCCATACATGAGATACAGTTTAACATAGGAAAGATAGGAGAGAGAAAATATATGTATATATATTATTGATAACTAAAACTCGAAAATATTTTTCGAATATGAATTGAAATTTCTATTAAGGTGGTGATTGACATGATTGATTTAGCATAATTAATTATATCATTTATGCTCAGATATGGAGTTGAGAAACGATGATTTTATCTTTATCTGAAGTAATATAAACTGATGGAACTTTACAAATATATTATCTGAGATCTGAGATCGATCATGTGAACATGAATAACTTGCATGCAAAGTTTCAAATGATTTTTATGGAGCAAATTATATCCAAAAAATCATATCTATATATTATTGATATAGCACTCTCAAAATTCACCATATTCAAAATAATATCTATATATTATTTATAGAGTACGTTATATTCAAAAACTATATCTATGTATTGATAGAGCTCAACCAAAATTCACCACGTTGCAACAATTTATTTATCGATAAATGATTTTTATGGGATAAATTATATCTAAGAAACATAATCGTATCTACATATTGACAGAGCTCAACCTGAATCACCACGATCATCTTTCACCAGTTGCAACACTTCATTTATCGATTAATGATTCTTATGAAGCAAGTTATATTCAAGAACTATGTCTATATATATTAACAGAGCTCTCCTAGAATTTCCACCATCGTCTCTCACTAATTGCAATACTTCATTTATCGATAAATGATTCTTATGAAGTAAGTTATATCCGAGAACTATGTCTATATATTGATGAAGCTCTTCCGGATTTCAGCATGATTCTCTTTCACCTACTACAGCAAATTCATTTATCGAGCGAGATATGATTCTTATGAAGAAAATTATTATGTAAAAATTATATCTATATATTGATAGATAAACTTAAGATGTAATATGGTTTGTGTGTCTGACAAGCAACTTATTAGCCTCCTTTCGAGGGAACTCGCAAAACTTGACTTCCCTCTGTTAAGTTAGGGAGCACTCTTATTATGGAAAGTCGAGCTTCTTGAACTATGTATGTTAAAAGAGAGAAAAAAAGATGGTGACTCGGCCTTATCGATGTGCCATGGCGCATCCCAGCCATGTCATAGGAAGCGTCTATCCGATCGCATGAGTGATGCTGAGCTACGGTCAATAGTGTTGATGTCATAATGCTGGCGTAGGATATGCCGTCACATGAATGCCGATGTAGATGATGCTGGCACATCGAACACCTCCATGGAATATGACTAATGTATTGACGTCTCATCGGTGCATCGAATTCTTCCCTCGTCGATGCCTTATACGAAACCATGGGTTTCTATGACAATAGCGTGATCCTTGTATAATGTGATTCGACACTTGTGAGACAAACATGAAGCATCAATCCCTAATTTATTAATATTATTAAGAGCATAACTATATATATAATTGGTCTCCATAACTGAAAAGGGCAACAAGAGGAAACAAAGCAACCAGAACAACAACTGCCAAGCAAGAAAAGGAAACTGGGTGAGAGCAGTGTGTCAGCCAGCTCCTGATGTATATGTGAGACAGAGATTAGCGAATCATTTTGTAATCAAGTGTTGTTGGTACATTCATCATCCATATCATCAGTAGGATCATTTGGTTGCATGACTAATTTGGTGCAGAAGCTACCTGGATATCATGACACGACACGACACAGAGGTCATTCCAATCAGAAACAGATAACCATCTTGAAAGATGTACATCTTTGAACTGTAAGAGTGGATCCGATATGACTTCAACTATCTCTGGGCATCATGAACGGAAAGCTGGGCGGAAGGGGAACTTTACTAGTTGGATTCTCAAGACCGGTGCATCTGGTTTCTTATCATCGAACTTGTATCCTGCATGATAAATTAGGAACTGTGCAATTAGGACCAAATTCGTACCATCTATTTTCCATTCATTTTATACACAACAAGGTAATCTTGCATAAGATCAACTAGCTACATGTAGCAGAAAAATACTTCTTAAGAGTTCAATTTTATCTCAATTCAATAGAAACATGCCAATCGTATAAACTATTAATAATGCAAACTGACACCTGTATCCGGACTAGTTTCGAGTGTACCAAGTGCATAAAATATCAGGAACTTCTAGACAATCACAAACAGAGTATGAAAGTACCATGAAAAGTTTACCTTGGAGAGCTTCTAGTGCAGTCAAAGCACATTTGGCATTGTCAAACTCCACAAAACACAGAACTCTAGCCTTGTCCCCGGTCTGCTAGCAGTTTTCAGAAACCAAGTTAAATTGTTGAAAATATAAATCAGAATACTTAATCATATCTTTCTTTTGAAAACTTGCAACTACATTTTGAAAGAAAAAAGGTTATTGTAAGCTTATATTAAACTTAATTTCATAGATTCACATGTGAGAAATTGAAACAGATACAAGGTATGAAATTTTAGATAGTCATTTAAAATGACACATTTCTGTTAGATAAATTATCATCAGTCATTGGAAAAATAACTATCATCAATCACATGAAGCGAAAAACAAATTTTGTATACCAACGACATGCCAAAAGTAACAGGACTTTTCAATTTTAAAATTGGTTATTGATAAATGCAATAAGAAATAGTTGAGACTTACGGTTTTATTGTTATTGTTGTTATTGTTGATAAACATAATAAGAAAGAAAAATTTGCGTGGCCTAGTAGATTTGACTAATAAGGCACTTGAACAACTATAAATATTTTGGTAAAAAAGTTCTACATTATGAATTTCCATTTGTGAATCCAATGTAATTACTTCTAAATTGTGTCATCAAAAGCAAGTACTTCATCTGCTTAGCATGAATGGTCATAAGTGGCTAGAGTAAGGTATCCGTTTGATAGTTTATAGTGATAATGTTCCATAATCCTACAAAAATCAAGGCACCAGAGAAGAACGTGATAACATTAACTTCAAATACAGGATAAATCTTACATCTCTGTTAATAACCCACAATAAGGATGATTTTTCTTTTTTCTCTTTTTTTTGTGTGAATGGGATCAACTTAAAAAAAAAAAAAAAAGAGTGGTGGTCAACCAAAACTTTCAAAAGAAGAAAAGAGGGGGATAAAGGAGCATTAGCAATATGTCTTCCAAAAGTTATCTAATGCATTTCACGATGGGCTTATATACAAGAAGTCAAGAATAAACATTTAAGAGTGGTACATATTGTAGATCCTGTCAGCATTAAGTTCAAAACCAAGCAAAGGATGGAAAGAAAACTTGGCAAATGTTGATTGGCTGCAGAAGGAAACACTCAAGTTTGGTATGCAAGTTTTCACGAGTGCACACCCTCTAATCAACTTCATTACTTTGAATCTGAGAGTAAAACCACCAGATCATCAATCAGAACAAGGACATAATCTAGTTTGATATGAAATTAGAGGAACTAAAATTCTATGTTCTTCATCGCATGAAAATGGGCCAACAAACATATCCAGACCCATGGTAACCTGATCAGCCTGATTGGGGTGGGTTTTCCCTGGTTGGCTGGAGTTCGAGGAAACCCAATCTTCTATCAACAGAGTAAAGGCAGGATTGGCATATGCATTCTGCAATAGTGCCTTGTGTCAATTTCTTGCCATCCCCTCGCCTTCCACAGAATCCCTTCTAGTAATTAGTGTACCATTTGCTTCTTCCCCTCACAGTGTTCAGCTACCTTCTCTTCTCATATGTGCAAGTACCATCACTTGAAGATTGGCACATGGCAAGTTCTTCCAAAACACTCTACCGGTTGAAGGATCACCCCAACCCAAAATGGTAAAGGAAAGAAAACAAAATAAAATAGTAAAAGTGGATGGCATCAAGGAGTGGTAGGTGGCATTGTTTGCCTTACAACATCAGCCCTCTTCTCAACAAATTTGGATTTTGCCTTTCTTTTCTTTTCTTTTTTGGCTTTTTTTGTGGCTGCTGGGACACCAACAGAAAGGAGTTTACTATTCCCTGTGGCCTTTAATATTCAATTACAAAAATACTGTTAGCTTTTGATTCTTCTGTTGGAATGAGAAACCCAATTGATACACAAATGTGTGAAAATAGGAAAGAAACAATATGTCGGCACATCTGGGAAGAATGGAGGAAAGCAAATACTGAAGAGAGAAGGGAAAATTGAGAATGACAAAATCTTCAACTAGCTATCCTGCCTTATCATTCTTAACAATAAAACATACTATACTTAATAGATGAAGATCTTTATACCAAATGACCTAAAAAAAGGATACATGTCATTATGTTGTTAAACAAAAGTTGGTAAAAGGTTGTCTTAACAGTGGATCAAGATAGAGGCAATGAAGAATCTAGCATGGCTTAAAATACCGAACTTCATATTGTGAAAGGTGTTATCGTGTCTTTCTCCAAAAATCTCAAGTTGAATTAAAAATACCAAACTTCAGATTGTGAAAGGTGTTATTGTGTCTTTCATTTATAAAGGAAAATGCAGATAGATACAGAAGTAGAATTTTATGTCAAAGTTTTGGTTTTTACAGTACATAAATCTCTCAAAATCATAACCAGGATGTTACACATAAAATAATACATTGATACACTTTATTATTTGAAGCATCAATCCACTGGAAACTATCAGAATATAAGATTTGCACAATCTAATGCCACTTGCCTGAGGTTTTGAAACTAATCACTGTTAGGTTTGCTTGTTCCATAAGACCACTTATGGATATATAACACAAAGTTCACATATATAAATAGCTCCAGCAAGAAAGGGTTTTTAGATTACTGAATGAATCAGGAAGGAGGAAAAAGTGAAAGAAAACTTTAAACTGAAACTGCAACCTGTTTGCAGACAAAAATATTATCTGGTAGTACCATAAATTGATTTTAAAGGAATTTTCCATCAATTGTTGCAAATTGACTACATAAGCAAGTAGGAAAAGTTCTTCTCCAGGACAATCAATCAACAGTAACCAATGACATCCTCAAACTTTTAATTTTTTGTGCACCTTTCTGAAGCTTTTAATAAAAGTAGAGGTAAAGATCAGGAAACATACCCGACGAGGCTCCTTGTGCACAACTCGAATTTCCTTGAACCCAATAAATGGGCGAAACAAGTCTTATAAGACATACTTAAGGATTAACAAAGAAGAAACAAAACCAGAATCATGAACCGAGGCCATGAAGACAAGTTAAAGCAGCAAGGATACGACCTACTTCTCTCCTTGTGCAATCAGTAGGGAGACCATCAACAAAAAGAATGTTGGACTCCTCAGGCGATAGACCATTGGCCACGATGTTATGGTTGATATTTAATGGAACATCTCTTCTTGCTAAAACTGGGCCTTCCAATGCTCTAATGCTATCTCCAGCAGCCAACCCACCAAGCCTGGTCATAGCATGACTGCTCACTCCAGCATGATCATCCAACCCATAACTACCAGAACGCAGTGGTAACATCTGAAGAAGGTCCAAACATGATAGGGATCAGTTACCAAAAATATCACCAAGTATGCATTTGTCAGTGCTCTGTGAATTCCTACATTGATCCGTGGCAAATCTGGTGTTCCCTGTGCGCCACTCACGTCCCACGTCTGATGGGATGCTGTGGAAGGAACATCAGATGGAATATAGCCAGGCACAGCAGCTCGTGGATCTATCATAACAAGAGCAGATAATCAATGGACAGAAGCTAAAACTATAAGTTTATCAAACACAACAATAGCTGCATTTAGCACACTAAAGTGAACAAAAATATGCACTTGAAAGGTAGAGGAGCCAATTGCAGCTGCAATAGGTGTCTTGTTTCTCAAGTAGCTTAAATTATGATTGACCCTAACCACTTTCCAATACCTACGTTGCATGATACAAAACGCACCAGCTTTTTTATTCTATGTTGATTTCTTTTATTCCTTTTCAAAGACATATTTTAAGCCTCAAACGAGTCCTCTCCTTATTCCAAATTTATTTGATTCTCTTAAACACATCTTGTGCAAATGAGAGAAGCATATCCTACAACTACTATCTGTCTTTTATATGAGTGGCTACATTCTCAGGCGAGCATGTCCTATATTCACAAGGATGTCAACCTTCTGATGCAAAATGAACTCATCACTGGAAAGGCAGGAGGGTGAAGAGAAAGTATCGTAATTCCATCTTCATCATTATGAGGTTAAGTTCATGCAAATACCAAACTGAGTGTCCTACAGTGATTTTATAGGATTACATCAATTACATATTTGTTGCTTCAACCTTTGTTAAAATAACTTGAAGATGCAAGAAGTGCAAGAAATCATTCTTGAACAGAGTAGTCAAAACTTGACAAACATATTTCCTCTCGCCTAAAGCACGAGGACAACAACAATGTAAAGTTCAAGTAGGTAACAGAATAAAAACAGGTAAAAGGAGACAAAAACATAGAAGATTGACAATCTGATCTAGATCAGGTAGGCTATGTAACCTAAACACTGCCTCAGAAGAACCTCCATGGGCACCTCAAGCATGTCAATTCCACCATCCATCAGAACCTCCATACTTCTACTATCTAAAAACGCACCATCTTAAAACGTTTATTTATTAATTTTTACTTTTTGAGAAAAGTTGTGTAACTTCTAATAAGTGAAAGCGATTTTAAAAAAATCAGAAAGTTAAAACAGTCTCTTCCAGTGTTCAAATTGGTTACAACCCTAAATTATTTCACTCTTTCCCTCCCGCTCAGAAGAAAGAGTACATCACATGACGCACGAAGAGAAATAAAATACTCTGGCAATAGAAGACCTGATCTAACTCCAAGTTGTTACCTTTCATTTCAGAGTTACCGCACCTCATCAGAACAATATAATGCTCTAGGGTCAATCCATTGCTCTTCCACCACTCAAACCAAATAAAGGAACGCCAAGAAATCAAGCTCTCGGCTGATCGAACAGCCAAAAATCTAAAAAAAAAAGTATTTAAAATAAAAAAAAAAAATCAATTCTTATCCCCTTCTTCGGCATTACCCTAAAATGGCGCTCCTCGTCGCACTTAGCTACACATACACACACACAGAAGGCACGGTTGAGAGGAAGGGAGAGAGAGAGAAGGGTCACCTCTTTCCATCGAAGGGTGCCTCCAGTAAGGATCGGCGATCGCCGCAAGAGAAAATCACAGGGGACGGCGGGGCTGCAACGACAGGAGACCGGAGGCAGGGAAGAAAAAGAGGGTGCGGAGGCCGTGGATTCGTGTCCATGACGCTTTATGATTGGCTCGGAGAATCCCGTTGATCTGCTTTAAGATCCACACTTTGATCTAGGGGATACCTCACTTCATTGAGTCGTGCGGAGACTGGATCGCCGCTTTGAGATCAAGACCTGGACCTACGGACGGTCAGATTTCGTCCAGTACGATCAGCGATTCAAGACCCGGTAAACGGCTAGATGTCTACCACGGCCAACCATGCTATCTTTGCATGGCACATCAACAATGCAGCACCGGTTTCGGAACATGGTTGATACGATCAATTCATCTTCCGAGGTTAAAATGAAGAATGGCTCAGATTACTGGAAAGTACATTAAAGAATAATACCTATTTTTAATGTCAACATACAACAATAATTTTGGAACCCTTGTTTTAAATATATATATATATATATATATATATATAGAGAGAGAGAGAGAGAGAGAGAGAGAGAGAGAGAGAGACCTGATGACAGTTGTATTTTTTGCATTGAGCTTTCAAGACAGTCATATAGCTTCAAGAAAAGAAAAAGCTAAGAACAATTAAAGCTGCTTGCAATAATTTAGAGGCCACCCCAATGTGAAGCTAAATATTAATAATGCTTAGCCTACCTTAATTCTTCAAAGTTGGACAATGAGAAGCCTGCGTAACCCAAACACTTGGATTGGATCATGTTTGATATAAAAGTGACAAATAAGTGTTTAGGCAATAATTTCCACAAAAATCCACCAACTTCATATTAACATCTTCAGTTGAAAAGTAGAGTCAATGATGGTTGTTTTGGTTAGGAAGCAACTTTCAAATAACAGAAACATGAGTTGCCAGTATCATCACAATCTTAAGAAAAGTCAAAATTTCTTTTGACACTAATACTTGCTCTCTAGTCTGTCAGAATATGAAACATCATGCAGGAAAGACTTATCACATACCTTCTAAGAAATAAATTAAATTGCTGGAGCAAACTCATGGCAATCACAGTGAACATATACTTGTACTAAGGCAAAAATGATATCACAAATAATGCGTGGTTCAACAAGACACTAACGAAACTAAAATTCCTAGAATACACATCGAACAACACCAACATATCCGCAGCGTGCACAAAGTATTATCATGTTGTCATCGAAGTAAATCCAGATAGAAACTGCCACAAGAGAAGGCATGTTTTGTCTGCCAACCTGGGCAGCCGGGACAAATATGTGCGCACAGCCATCTCTTGTCTCAGCCACCATAAATACTGCAGCATTTTGGCTTTTCTTCTAGACATCATTAATACACTACTGTACAAATTAAAATTTGGTTTGGTTCTACAAAATGTCAAGTAGATAGCCTATCAGGACCTCGGAATTGGGCAGACCTGACTAAAAATAAGCAGGTAAGTCCAATAGCCACATTTGGTTGGGCATGTGTCCGGATAAACCCCTCAATGGATATGTGAATTATGGGGACATTGCATCCCCTGATGAAACCATGTCCACATCAGTATTCCCTCCTGTTGATTTCCTTGCATTGTCCGTGACTGAGTCACCTGGCAAAGCAAAGAAAAAAATCCAGTATTAAAAATAAAGAGAGCAACGTGAAGTTGAATCATGCATGACATAAAAGAGTAGAATAAGTAGAAAATGTCCCCCACAAATTACCAAATATAGAATCAATTGATGGTCGCTTCGGTGACAAACTTCTTTTTGAATCTGCATATTATAATTGGTAAATGCATGGTTTAGTGATGTGCTGTTTTAGACAAACAAAAGCCAAAACTGCAAAGACATAAAGAAACCAAAACAACATAACCTCGATAACTGAAAATATATTGTTCTAATCTCATCTTACTGTTACATCCAATGGTACATCCATAACCTCAGCAATCAACCACATGCCATAATGCAACAACGATATATATAACCAATGGTATCATCAGTGCCGGATACTGGACAGAAACCAACATACAGTGCGGGTAAGCTACCATATTTCACATGGTTTATATGTCTGCAGATGCTATTTTTATGTTCAAATGGAAAGATTAATCTAGAAAAGCAAGAGTGAAGTTTGGAACAAATGAAAAGTCCATATTATGAAACGGATAATCTAAATATTTTGGCTGATGAATATGCAGTTCAACTAATCAATGACTTTTGCATGAAGTCAACAATCTAAATAACTTAATAACGTAGGATTTCCTTCACGTATGATAAAAACATGAGGGTAAAGGAAAATAAGACCAAGAAATACCAAAACAATAAAAGTGAAGATGCAAGGGTCCTTTTAGAGATTGAGCATAAATAAAACGTGAAGTAATCTCCATAGGCTATTCAATCTAAACAAAATAGACAACCAACATTCACATGTAGATAATGGCAAGACCAAAAGATGAATCAGCAAACACTTTCAGTCTTTAAGTAATTGGATAATACAAGACCTCAACTTCTAGCTAGAACAATTTATGGATTGCATCAGAAGTGAAGGTAGAGGTTGCATGGACCAGAAGATGAATCAGTGAAGACTTTCAGAGTCAAGGTGTCGGATAATACAAGACTTCAACTTCTAGCGAGAACGGTTTATGGATTAGATCAGATGTGAGTGCATCAAGAATTAGATTACATGATAATAACTTCATCATCATTTCATTTAAACTCTACTGAGTGGATCAGCTGATCTAGACAGCTCATCCACTACTTAAGTGAGATATATTCATCTCTTGTTCAAAAGATGCACATAACCTATGAGCTGGTAAATAATATCATGGCTGAATTAGTCTCTGCAAAACAGCAACAATTCTCTTAATCTTTTCTTTTAAGAAGCTTATATATCATCTTCTATCCGCTTGATGTATGCCAAAGCCTCCACAAGATAATGTCTACCCAAAATTTCTGCTGGAAATGTGAATCAAGATTCTTCTGACAAGCCAGGTTGCCCAGTATAATTGAAGAAGAAAATGTTCACCATCCAATTTTGTTAACTATGTTGTGAACTGGATTACCAAACGACTAATGACTATCATTAAGGTACTATTTTGATAAAAGCATGCAATCTTACTGTCTCTCCTTAAGCTTATCCCTCCTGTTCTCTCCTTCAAAGGGAGGGAAAGATGAAAACCGCACAAAGCAAAACTAGAGATGCTTTTTAACTAATCTTTTCATGTGTTGAACAATGGCCACCATCTTCTGGCATAAAAAATTGCAGTTCAAGAAAAAACATTCCATCTATCACGGGCAATGAATTTTGTTCCATCTTTCATCGCCATTTTTGCCTCTTTAAATTAGCTTCTATATTTTGTAGTTTTAGAACCCATTATTGCTTTTTTTTCCTTTGTTTTCCACCTTTCAAAATACAGCATACCTGATTATGAAAACAGAATGAACATATGCAGATATATATCAAATAAAAGAACTGATCAAATATTTGCTGACAACAAGATCATAACTGCAATAAAATGAATTAAACCTCCAATATCCTGTGGAAAGGATAGTTTTAATACCAAGAGATTTTAACCCTTTCACAGCATCAAAGTTCTTGTAAGTATATCCAACAAAGCTCAAATCTTGTGGATTTAGCAATTTCTGTTAAAATATGTTCCAACAATGAGTCAGCAAGTTTCACAAGAAGCACATTAAAAATTAATATGATGAAAAAATGATAAATAAGTGCAAATTATAAACATAAGGATCAACAGAACTCTCACATCAAGTGCCCTTTATATTAAAGACAATTTTCAGATATTGCAAATGATACAAATGGTAGAATAAGTGCAAGTGGAGTGTTGACAAATCATCAACTAACCTTAGATTAAAAGACAATTTGACAAGAGATATAACAAAAGTGATCCAAGAAGATACAGTCATAAAAAGGAAGATGTCAAATAAACATGTGATGTCACCACAAAAGATAGGAAACCAGCTGTTCGCAAGTGCAGAAATTTAGGGATGACACCGATTAAAGGAGAAGATGAAGGAAACTAACTTAAGGTGATATGACATATTCAAAGAAGTTATATAAATACACTAGTAAAATGAGATAAGCTAATACAGATTTGTAGTGCTAAAGGAGCTAGCTAACAACCAAATAGGATTTGTACAAGAAAAGAGATGATAAGCTCTAACTGGTGATATTGCCCAAAAAAACAACTCAATAGCAGAAAAGGATCCATGTAACTGCACTCCAATGACTAGGAAATCTCAGTTGATATCATTGTTTCTTGACCAGTGCTGACGGATGGAGAGAAAAATCATGCCCACTCTTAACAAATTGCTGAGAAGGTGATTACTATTCTTGTCCTTACTAACTGTCCTATAGGTGAATAGATAGATCACATTGTGACATTCTAGTAAAAGAACTTGTAACTTTGTCAGGTAAAAGAAGCATATCATATATCGCAAAATGCCAGGTAATTCTGGTAACCAAGCAAGGTAGCTAGTGGTTCAACATAATGTATCAGAAGCACAGAAGACAATTATGTTGAATAACTCTAATGTCACACTAAATGCAATTATTATATGAATAGTTGATACACTGGATGATGGCCAAATTAATCCTCCAGCAGCAAAGAATCTCTAGGTGATCCATTTTATCGACACTGATAAAACTAAATAATCCTGACAAGAAAACTTTAGGTGATCTGTCTTATTGAGACTGACAAAACTAAATAATTCTGATAAGAAAACTTTAGGCAATCCATCTTATTGACACTGATAAAGCTAAACAATTATGATAGGTAGATTTAGTGACAATTTCTATGATGAAAATGTTTTCAAATTTGAAGAGGTACAAATACGTTGTGATGGTGAATGCACACAAAAAATGGCCTCCTCTTATGACCACTTCATCAGAAAAAATAGGATTTAATCTTATCTATAATCAAGATTGACAAATGGATGTAGTAAGCTACTTTTACCCACTAAAATTTACTGGTTTAAGACTGCATTTCTGTAGAACTATAGAAGAAAGGCATAATTACAATTTACAGTCAACTATCCATCTGTTCATTTGCTCAATTCTTTGATACTTACCACCAAATTCCCAATTAATGAATGCCAATTTAATTAAGTTTTCCAAACGAATCTATACCACAGTAAATCAGAAACTAAATGTATCAGCATATACGTTATTTTTATGACCAATGAATACTAAGAAAATACTCTAGTAAGTTGCACACCTTCCTTGTAGGCCCAGATCCGCTTCTTGCTGGAGGAGGATCCAACTGGATCACATACCAAAAATATAACAAAAGGTGAAGTTCAGAATAAGAAAATTCAAGAATTCAATATTTCATTGCTAATAAACCATTTAAAACATATAATTTTGGAAAATAAATAGAAAAAATTAACTAATAATAGAAAGCAACGGCTGTGAGCAAAGAATTGGGACATATAAGATCAAGTCCAAAATGGAGTCTGAACTAGAAAATGCTTGCAGGATGTATAACAGAAAATCTGAGTACATTAAATAGTGAGCATATCATATAATTTGAAGGTTTTGGAACGGAACACAGGAGCTGTAAGAATAAATGTAAAATCAAAGTGGCATTGTTTGCTAGATGCTAATTAATCAGCTTCAGTTTTGTAATGACTATAAGCATTGAGAAAGTAAGTGAAAAGAACTAAACTATGATTCACAAGCAATAAAAAAATAATAACTTCAGGTTTAGACATACGTCATCAAACTTCAAGAAGTTCTGAGTATCTAATTCGCCATTAACTTCAGGTTTAAATGCTGCATCCATTTCATAAAGTTTATCCCACACAACACCTTTGAACCAAGGATGAGCCTGAAAAAGTACAATTGTCAACAATTTATAGAAATCAACTAAAGATTATAATTTCATGAATTTATCTACTTTAAAATTACCTTTATTTGATCTACCCCTCCACTGCCAAGTCTGTGCTCAACGTCACATAATAATCGACAAATAAGATCCTTTGCCTCAGGAGACAACCTTGCATCTTCTGGAAATCTCAAATGGTTTCGCCAATGCACAATCTAAAATAATGGTAAACAACTTTGAGAAACAGGACAGAGGATGTCTTTTGTAGTTAAAAGGCTTAAAGCAACCATGAAAATGCAATATCTAGAAGTTGCTCTAATTCACAACTTAGGAGATGTTGCCATCATATGATATAAAGCTGTTTTTTGCAACACATATGACATCCCAGCAAACAGAATTTACAAGATAACACATCTTTAAAAACATGCTAGAATAGAGACACATTGTGGAAACATATATTTAGAATCAACTAGTAACCATTTAGTTGCTTAGATGCAGCATGACTTGAAAACATTCCTATGGTACCTACACAGTCTATTCCAGTCTATTTATTTATTTATTTATTTATTTGAGCAATTTTAATCACAAAACACCAATGCAACATGCTTATGTCAGAAGTATAAGGTCAAGCTATGCTCAAGCTTGATTTAAGCATTAATTCACTAGTTTGAGATGTTCTAAATAGGTAAACATTTGAGCTCCGGTTAAACAAGTAGAAGCAGCAATGTGCATTATTTAAACATGAACAAGAGAATTCAGCTCAGCTAGTAGGCAGTTTAAAGAAAATTTTATTTTACAGATGCTTGATCACCCCTGTTTCTACCGCCTCTCATCTCATACACGTTGACAATATTTGTTGGTAATAACAGTTTTTATTTCAAAATGCAAATCTATGTCAATGTGTATATTTCATCCAATAACAATTTCAGACCTATCCCATCTAACCCAAATTTGCTGATGCCAGTTCACTACATAGGATCACTTTCTACTCATGAAGGCTTTAAATACCAGAAACAAAACCCAATCTTATTAGAGTTTATTTTTCGGAATTGGCAAGGATACCAAGGACTAGATACCACACTGTTTAGTAAGCTGGGTTTCTGTTGTGTTAAAACTTAATATGTTATGGTTTAGCACACTAAACCACATTTATATAATTAATTACTTACCAGGTTCTATGCCTTCCACAGCCTTCGCCCTCATGGGGCTAAATCTTTACAATAAGCATGGAAGGCTTCCACCATGTTCGACACGTGTTAATGTGTTGATTCATAAGCATTCCACCCCAGTTCACGGAGAGTAATTTGAAAATGTCAACAATTCAAAATGTTTCCTGAACCTACCAAGTATGGACTCAGTTCTTAGTTATCCACATTCTCCATTCTTCATCCCACCATAACCACGTAATGTTTCCTCTTGCCAAATTTATTCTTTAAAAAAATGCTTTTTCCTCCTAAATGAGATATAATGGTCCACATTAAGTCAAAGTAAGTACCTGAATACACTTTTTTATTGTTCTATTTTCTTGATAGTCGAATTGCAACACAATATACTTACAACTAAATAATTTATGTGCAGTGAGTCTAACTGGTGCAAGAGTGGTTCAGATTAGGTCTAGCTCAGGACTTCAAGCTAATTTGAGACTCGAATAATATCAAACATAGGCTGTTTTTTCTAATTCTCTATAATTTTCAGGTGGGCTATCATTATTTTTTACTCATTATTCAATGTTGCTCTTCAATTTTTAGACTTTTTTTGAGAAGTTGTGACGCTAAGGATTCCTACTTCAGGAATTTGAGTTCACAGATTTCTGGAGGTCTGTCTGTCTGAAATTTTGTTGGATTCAACTTCTTAGAAAGGTTGTCCAAGAGATAATTGACTTTAGAAGCCTAGTTTAATCAAGAATAGGGTTTAATTCCTATAAGGAAGGGTCATACAACTGATTGTCACTGATCTGATTTATGGATGAGTAACTTGTTTTGGTTGATGATGGCCAGGTATTTCACTCTTTTCTCGTTGATCTTTCTTCTCAAAGAACATTCCCCATTCTTTTTAACTTCCTTCCCATTTGCAGCTAAATTGTCCGAGGTCATCTTCCAGAAAAGAAATAAACTGGTATTATTCTCTTAGCTGGCCATCAAGCTTTAGTGTCTTATATTAGATCAGCCACAAATTTGATCAGATTTAACCTTAAACCTCTCTTATGGTACCAGATCTTGCAACCTCCTGCCTTCTACCATTATCTCTCATAACAAAAGAAAATGGTTATTTAACTTGTTGTTTGAATAGTAAATACTTTGTTGTAGTAGGTCCCCAAGTCAGCTTGGAGAGACTGAATATGATTTTCTTTATAATTTGTCGTGAATGGATACTTGTCCACGTCTTTTCAAGATAAAGGATACTGTAACTGTAATATGATTTGTTGGTAGTACAGTTAATCAAATGAAAATAGGTGTATATTTTAATATCTGAAAACCTGAAGATATGAGAATATGGAGTTAACAGAAACAACCTAGGAAAAATCTTCAGTAAAATGACACTCTTAGATATGAACAATGTGATTTATTATGCACTATGACAAAGCAAAATAAGTGTAAAATGCACAGTGAGTGAAATAAATAAAGTCAGTATGTATCAGATGTTATATAACAAGTATGTGTTTTTTGCTTTTAGCTCATGAAAGTGCTCAAAGAAGAATCTGCACCACTAAATGATATAAAAGTGGAGCTTGAGATAAAAAGGAGAAAAAAAATAGTTATGAGAATGTAGAAAGGGGTTGTTCTGTGTAAAAGCATGAACATAGAATAGAGAATGACCAACATCAGCCAGCAGATGGAATATGTAAGAATGCAATTGTTGAAAATTTGATAGAACGATATTTCACAAGTTATGAATGACACCTAGACATAGTCTAGTATCAAAAAGGATCAATAGTGACATGCTATTCAAGTCTTTGTGGTAGCCTTTGCAAACTTATAACATCCTAAGAAACTGCAAGCACACCGAGAAGTTTCATAAAAAAGGAAAGTATTTTTAAACGACTGATCTATAAAGCTCTGAGATTTAGCAGATTAACCTTACGACATGTAGTTATTGGATCATCGGAATAGAATGGTGGATAACCAACAAGCATCTCATACATTATTGCACCCAAAGACCACCTGCAATATTTCCACAAGTAAATGCCAATGAACCTTTTTCACCACCATGTAATGTATTTCATCAACATAAGAATGCAGAAATAGAAAGTTGACACATCTTAATAGTTTAGATTAGTTGATAAACATTTGCAACAAAAGATTCTAATTTCATTTACAGTTGAAAGATATAAATCAACATTCTTAAACAGAACCATCAGAACATGGTTTAGGTGGGTTTTAATTTTAGCATTATCATACCAATCACACTCCATGCCATATCCTTTCTTCAGTAACACTTCTGGAGCAATATAATCTGGTGTTCCAACTGTGGAAAATGCCTAAAAAGAGAGGTCGATCTTATCATAGTTATATGCCTTGGATATAAATACTACAAGCAGTAAACTAAAATGGACAGAACAGTCATGGCACAAACATTCTTTCAGGATAGAGATCAAGCATTTTAGAAGATGTACCAGCGTCCTACGATTCATCTGCCAGTGCTGCAGTTGTTCATGGGGGCTTTTCCACCTTCTAGCATTTTTTGTATCCGGAATTCCATCAATATCCATCGACTCCCTAAGATTTTCATCACTCATGGGTTCATCTTCGTTCAATGTTGAAAGCTTTGAACAATCAATTGGCTTACACAAGCCAAAGTCTGACAACTTCATGTGACCGTTTTTGTCCAAAAGAAGATTGTCAGGTTTTATGTCCCTGCAAACAATATATATGTATACATCATATCAATAATATACAGCAAGATGATGACCACAACAATCATCTGATCAGATGAAATCTATGATGTGTGACCTGTGAATATAATTGTGTTTATGAATGGATTCTATGGCCAACACACTCTGAGCAATGTAAAATCTAGCCACGCTTTCAGTTAAGGTATCCTCTCTGATAAGCAGGGTCATCATGTCCCCTCCAGGAAGATATTCCATAATTAGGTAAAGGTATTCAGCATCTTGAAATGAGTAGTAGAGTTTCACAATGCAGTGGCTAGCAACTTCAGCAAGCAAGTTTCTTTCAGCTCTTACATGCTCCACCTAAAAGAAAATGTGATGAATCATAAGTACAATAAATGAATCTATCCAAATGGGAGGCAAAATGTTATAGCATAACAACAAACAGTGCCAGTTACTATTACATAAACCTCTAGTTACTGTTTGTATACAAAGAAAAAGTTACATCACAAGAAAAGTAATCTGATGCTATAATAATCTTAAACAGTGGAGCAATGCGCATAAAGAAATGAATGGTAGAGTTTAACAAAAAAGAGACAACTACGAAGATAAATATAGAACACATAGTAGAAAAAGTTTGACAGCGATTATGGACAGCACCCAAACAACCTTTAGACATTTACTTTTACTTCATGATCAAAAGTTTACAAATACAAACTCATAACAGATTCTTTACATGAAAAACTATTTCTATACTCAAAATGTCCCTGGACTCCAAGCACTTACAAATCTGTAGACACAATGTTTCATCTGAATACGTTTTGCCAAAACTTCAGGTAAACTTGGCCACGCATATCTTAGATGGAAAATATTACAAGTTTCACTCTGTAAGGCTACCGAAACTAGTTACAAAGACATTCAGAAGGTTACAAGTACAAAAAAGGAGATATACACTATGAAACTTAATAAACTGTGATGAGTCAAAAATTATTCAAGGCATTCAGAAGGTTAGAACAAGCAATCATAAAAGGTTGTCAAATTTATTACAGGCATTTGGAAGGCTAAGACAAATTCCCATGGACGTAAAGTAGAACACTAAGACCTAAGTACAACATAGATGAAAAGGTTGAAATCATTAAACTTCCATAAACTCAAGGATCCTATGACATTTAAAGAGGAAACACATCAAAAAATTTGTTACACATACTACAAATAACTGACATGCATTAATTACCTGACCCCTGCTAACCATTTCAGATTTCTTCAGTTTTTTCATGGCATAAATATTCCCAGAGGACTTCTCCCGACAAAGTCTGACCTGTAGTTAGTAAATTGATAAGAATCCAAATGTAAGCAATATAAAGTAGCATGTTCATTTGGCAGGTTGTATGTGATTCTGCAATTTGTGCTAAGCTCTTTGACCTAATTTGCATAAATCAAACATCATAATTTCTAATGCATTTCCTCAAATAGGTGCTGTCTTTCGTGGTGCTAGAGCAATGATTATAAAAATAGATGACAGAGAGAATGTCAAACTTGAAGCATGTCAGTTGACATCTATAATTAATCATGGAACGCGTAAAGAAATAAAATAGCAACCAGCTAGCCCAAATGATTGAGTAATATTTGAAGGCTAAATAATAAATGCCTCAAAGGACAAAAGGTCCTCCATAGTGATGACCCGAGAAAACTCAGATACCAGAAATTGACATACTATGGCCAAACACTATGGAATCCATCTATTAAATTCCAAATTTGATCTAACTAAGTAATGTGATGGGAAATTTATGAAATGTTTGTCACAGCCAGTTGTCAGATTAATGAAAGATCATATAAACACAAAAAAAACCATAAAATGATGTACAGAACTCATGAATTCATCCTAAAGACTGAGACATATTGTAGTCAGCCATATGAGATATACCTGGTAAACCTAATCAAGAATTGAAACTAAGAATACGAAGCACGAGACATTGAAGCAAAAAGAAGGTTAAACCAGTCAATGGATCCGTGGCTACAGAATTAAGTCAATATGTGGGTATGGTGTTATGTCTGTTGCATTACAATAATCTAACTGATAAGACTGGGAGATTGTACAGTATGTCCATGAAATGAGCACAAATATCTAAAAGCATTCACAAAGTTTTATCAGTATTTTACATCCGTTTACCAGAAGCTTCCTTTATATTTTCAGAATGACACTTTAACAAATATCTAAAAGAAAACCAAAAGAAAGCCAAGACTAGCAGTTAGTTATTAGTGTCTCTACAGTTACTTTAATTATATGCATTTGGAGAGATCTAATGTTCACATCAAAAGGCTGCAAATTTGCTTGTTTTGGCCAAAAAAAAAGTAAAAGAATGAGTTTTATTCTTCTAATGAAAAAACATGCAAGCTCAGACCTCCCCAAAAGCTCCTCTCCCGATTATGGTCAGCAGCTCAAAATCATCAACACAGATCTTGTGCCTTTTAAGTCTCATATACTCTGTCTCCTTCCTCTCAAGATCCTTTAATAAACTGAGTTGCTCCTCCTTGGAAACTTGTGAAGAAGCTAATTGTCTCTCCAAGAACCAACGTCTGCATTTCAACTTAAATATCATCAGCCATCAAAATATATGAACTTCTACCATTTTTCCAAATTATGAGTGTATACAAACAGTAAAAGAATTGGATGCAAAACAAATTCATGTGTCAATTAACACTCAATAGAAAAGAAAAAAGAAAAGAAAAAGTCTCTACCCCTGAATTACAAATCCTACCTAAACAGTTAAGGCACAAACTTTCTCATGGAAGCTAATGATAGACCACTTGAACTTTCTATCAAAGGAGATAAAATAAAGCAACAGACCACAGTTTATTTGTTTGAGAAGGGAAATTTTAAAAAGCTGGTGGGTCAATTTTATATGATCAACATTCAAAAACAAAAAGAACTCCGATGAAGAAGCAATCAAAAAGAAGAGAAAGGCTGGTCCTTGGGGATTAGAACTTTGTCCGTCAGTCAAAAAAATAGAAAGTGTCCTCTTGCCAATACCTATATTCACTGAACTTTTAGAATGCAACCATATTGAATGTATCCTGCAATGCAGGTTATGAAAAGGCTAGACTGAACGTATTAACAGTTTTATTAACCTACACAAACAAGCAAGTAACTTGAATGACACTTCTCATTAGCAAACATAAAAAGAGGAGTTTAATATAGCAATATTGATCAGCTCGCTGCCTCTTAAACTCATTTAGGTTATGTCATCATCCCATTTTTTGGAAAAAAAAAAACAAAAGAAAAGGTTGGTTTCCCCTTTTAAACACCATGGGAACTTTCAACTTTACAAATTAAGTGGATCTGCTTGCACAACCCGGACTCATGATCTGTTGGAAATCTAGATTGTCATAGAATTTGATGATGCAAAACTTATATATATTTGGTAAAAAGTAGCCGATTTACAGAACTACTAAAACAAACACATGCAAGTAAGTATTCCTAAAGCAAACTCACTTCTTTTATGATATTTTTATGTTGACAAGGATAAGGGAATATAATAAGAAATTTACAGACTATTTGCAACATGGCTGAAAAGTGGGAACCAAACCTTTGTGGCAATTGTTTAATTGTAAACTATCTGGAACACCACAAGTGCTACATTAATGTTGAAGAATTCATGGGTGCACCAAATTGGAAACTGTGAACTGCATCAGCAGTACACAACAATGCTATGCAGGCTGAAGTCACGGCACTAGTATCTATATCACGTTACTTCTAATCAAACAATTACCACGGTTTACCACTCAAATTACTGTAATGGCATACCAAAATCCGGCAAATCTATTAATTAAAACTCTAAAGACGTCGACTTAGCCGAATACTAGCTCTGGCATTGAATATGGCACCGGCTGAACGTTTCCAACTGCGGCACTCAAATTAGGGGGTGGACCAAGCAACGAATTCTCCAATCCGTGCTTAGCACATTATGCTGTGTTTCACGAACTGGACAATAACTAAACACATCTCGGAAAATACAGGCCAGGAACTAAATTTGTCCGTCTCTTCACGAATTAATGAATAAACGATCCCGCAAAGCAGTAACAGAATGAGCAGTAAGAAATCCAGCGAGACAGACCCGAGAAAGCTAAGATCAAGCTGTTCGAGATCGAGGGGGAAATTTCCTAGAAGACAATCGGGCGAAAGGAGGGCGAGGACTAACCGTTCTTTCCGCTCCTGGATGTTCTTCATCTGGTTTCTATAGTGGTTCTCGATGAACTTCTTCGCGGCGGCCACCCGCTCCATCGTCAAGCTCGACCCCACCGCCTCTTCTTCCTCCTCCACCTCCTCCGCCACCGCCGCCAGCCCCCCCGCCGCCGTCGCCGCCTCCCCTACGTTCTCCCTCCCCTCTTTCTCCATCTCCATCTCTCTCTCCCTTCCGACCCTCTCTCTCTCTCCCCCTCTTCTGAGCTCTCTCTCTCTCTCTCTCTCTCTCTCTCTGCCTTCTCCTTCTTATTTATTGTATAAATATATAATTCTTCGGGGAAAAAAAAAACCATCACCGCTTTCGATCTTCCCGCAGCACGATGCGGACGAGCTATCCACCGTCAGATTCCGATCACCCCAAATCTAGAAGCAACAAAAAACCCCGACCAAGCATCAAACGATCAAAACTGTGTCTCACTATGACGAGAGTGCGGACGAACCTACAAAGTTGTCGCCTCGTCTTCTCTTTTAATATGGGGAATCCTTCACATTAGATGTGTCCACGACGAGGTCAGATCACACCAGCGCGGACCCGCTTCGGCGCCGCCTCCTCGCCGTGGATCTACGATCCGACGGCCACGATTCCCCCACCCTGGTTTAGGTGGGCGGAGCATCGTGTCTCCAGCTCACGTCCATGGGGCGATCAGGAGGCACCAACCCGACGATTGGGATCCGACGGCTCCCGGACCGCCTTGCCTGGACCACTCCCGATGTGCTGCCCTGGAACCACACAGCGTTTACCGATTCGCCTCGGAATCAGCAACGTCGGCGAATGATTAGTTGCCGAGTGGCTGTTTGCTGTGTTAGTCCGATGCTTTTCTTTTCGCATAATTAGGGGTTTGATATAGTTTTATATTGATTATTATTGGGTGGAAAGGAAGAAGGTGGGCATCGAATCCAGCTGTTTTTAATTAGCGACTTCGAATAATAATTATTATTATTAATAACAATCTCGTCGGTAGTATGAGTTGGATGTCTTTATGACTTCGTTATTTGAGATTACTGAAGTACCTATTTAGCAGAGTTTTCTTATTGCAGCAACTTAAATATAGTATTTATAACGAAATAAATTATTTTGCACCTAATATTCTTTTATCATTTTATGATTTATATTATGCCTTAATGATGTTTATGCTCTTCTTGATCGCCTCTTGATCTGTGATGAAGCGGACAACAAGTCCAATCCTATAAGGACAAGAGTGTATGCCGTAATATAGCAGAAACATTGGGTTAATTATTTTTTATCCTAGAAGGATCAACTATCTAAATGTCATTGGTGAGTGATGGCAAAATTATTATTGAATTACACTTTACATTAAATTTGTGACAAATTGTCATATATATATATATATATATATATATATATATATATATATATATATATATATATATATATATAATATTTTGTAGGCATATATTTACAATATATGTGCATATACATATATTTATTTATAATTTTTATATAGAACAAATCAAGAAAAAAACAATGGGCTCAAAAACAAACAAATAAGCCAGGATAAAAGAAATCCCAAATTGATTGTAGGGCCCACAGTACCTTTCTTTTACCGCTGCCGCTTGAGTCGAAGCATTCGCCCTACCCATGTGCTGGTTGGACAGGCAACGTGGGACCCAACATGGGGTATTTTTCTTCCTTTCCGGATATTTTAGGGAAGGAAAAGACGGGCGAAAAGTTTGGCTGGTCTGATCCTGATCGTTAATCACGAGATTAACGGGCTAGGATTGATCATGCGGGAATAAGGGTGGAGCCCTGCTCGAGGACCAGGCCATACTTTCCCCACCAATAGGAATCGTCCTACGTGTGGGCCAGCGATGTAGGACTCCCATTCGTAAGACGCCCCATGCGATTTTTCGCGGATCAGCGTCGACAACCCATTCTCGGCTTCCACATCTCTGATCAGAGAAGGCAACACCGGTCCCACTGGTGGGTCCGAGGTGGGGCTAGCGTCGTCATCCAATCCCAAGATAGATTGGCTGCCTCGACCAGCCAACCCAAGTACTGGACTCGGTCTCATGACTCGGAGAGCACGGCCTACTGCGCGAGTCGCCCGAACACGGGGAGAAAACCCCGGTGTGCGCGCGCCACGTTACCCGTCGCGACTTATGTCGCGTAACTGAGCAGCGCCTCGTTAGAAGAGTTGAAGTCAGTGGGAAAGCGATGGCGGTGTGACGGAGCTAAAGTCGCGACTTAAACGACGCTCTCTTTTGTGTCTCGTTCCACGTATTTCACAAAAGCCGCCTCCCGACTCGCCGAGGGTGATGTCGATAGCATCCCGATACAGATTGATTGGTAACAGCCAATAGGATCAAAAGATTGTAACGTGTCACTATAACGTAAATATCAGCATAAAAACTCAATACAAGTATGTGGTTATATTTGAGTCCATGCCTAAAATACAAACACAAGCAGGAGGAGATCTGAATACAAACACAAGCAGGAGGAGATCTGAATGATTCAACTTCATGAACTATTTAGATGAAACTGTATCCAGTTGAGTTATTTACTAATATGAGATTTCGAAACAAACAGATCTACTTAATGAATAGGGTTTAAATACTTGTACAACATGATTTCCAATATCGGTTGACCCTTTTTTGTCAATTCAATAAAAGATCGATACGAATGATTCGGGTATCGATCAAGATCAAACCGAGATATAAAACGTTACTATAAAGTACAAACTATTACGAGTAACACTAGCTTATTAAATGTTTCATCTATGCATTCTCACAGATGATCATATCCAAAATGCACATACCACTCATTTCTTCTTAAATAGGAAAAGTGCAACCATCCACTCATCTCCATTGTTGTATCCGAAGAGCTCAGCAACTGAGATGAAGAATGTTCTCCAATATGCAATCCACTTGGTAGCTGAATCCTTGCCGTAAGTAGCCTCAAAAGTTGGTCTTATGGAAGTCAAGTTGCTATCCATTCTTTTGAGCCACTCTTCACTGCAAAAGATATTTTTCACTACAAACATGTTACAACTTAATGCCTTAATTATCTTAAAACATTTGGAAATCATTAAAATATTAACTGGAAAAGCTTCACATGCTATCTAATGCCTTATAGGATCCTGCAAGTCTCTAAGGTTATGGAGCAGATCTTATCATAACACATGACAAGGAGATGAATACAAGGAGAGCAATGCACTTGTCACGATTTTCATCAACCAAGAAAGAAAACTAATGCAACTTGTATTCTATATACATTGATACTACAAATTACCTTTATATGATTTAACATTAATCAAATTATGAATTTTCTAAGAGACACTGTTGGCGAGTATTAGGAAACTAGATGCATGAATCAGATATAGCAAATATAGAAATGTTGAAGGGCATGAACCTGACCATAGAAAATTAAAAGAAGAGTAACTCAGACTCTCACTAAGCACACATGACAATAATAATCATGTACCAAAATTCAATAAGAAAGGCAAGTCAAACTGGACCATAAATCCAAGTTACACCATCATAATTGCAGTCAATTATAATCTAATACCTTTGCTCATAGGATTATGATCTCACAATACTTTTACTTGATAAGGATCTTCTTCCAAATCACATGTTTTGATGGATGCCAATGCATAAATCATGAAAAGACTTGGTTTCAAAAGTTTGTCAAAGATTTAAGCTTTAATATACCTTGTTCTTGAGTAATGTGTTCCGCTGAGGAGCCAATGATTTAGGACAGCAACATCATCCTACAAAATAAGATTAGAAATTGGAATTTAGTAATGTCCTTTAACTCTGACATAGCTAATACCAACCAGCCAATCATCAATTCCGTCCATATAGTTAATAACCATAGAGTACCTGTTGGATGCTTTATTGACCTGGTACATCGACCAAAAAACTGCACATTATATTTAAAGTGGACTTGTGGGGGTAGTAATACGTACTCGTCTCCCAGTAGGAAGTGATTAATTAAATTATAGTATAATATTATTTTGCTTAATTATACAATAAAAGAAGTTATATCAGATACACTTTTCTTAATCTTTAAGAACAGAGCATATTGGATAAGAATATCCAGATTAACCTTTAGCAAGAAAAGTAATTAACCTGAAAATAGAGAAGCAGGTTAGCAGAAGGCATAGTCCCTCCAGTGAAGAAGTATCTTGTAATCCAATCATCTTCATTTTTGTCCTGAATGAGAGGAACAGTCAGTATGTGTTTCCACAAAGAAGAACAACGTCATAAAGTTCGATCGACACAAGGCTGTTACAGAACTCTTAAATCATTAATGTTAGCAACCACTAAGATGAGGAATAGTATTTACTATAAACAAAAAAAGTAGGTAATTATTTGGTCCGATAAAAAGAAAGGAAGTTACAAACATTAGAATACACGGATTAAATATGTCCATGAAATTGATATGTAAGTAGAGTACACTATTTGGTAAATCCTCACAGATGAACACAGTGTGTGATTAATATGTTCAAAACACCAATAAGTCACCAAGTAGCACATCCAACACTGTACAAGCAAGAGCAAAGAATACCTCAAAGTGGTAAGCAAATGTTTTATGACAGAAGTGATGAATGAATAGCAAACTATCTTGCTTCATCCACATTGATATCTTCTTAAGGAGCATCTTGTAGTTCTTCATGTGCTGTGGAAAGAGAGTAAATTTTAATCCAAAGTTTATCAGCTTCGAAAAGTGGGATATAATATCTTAAATTACCTCAAACATCTCTATAGATACAACTCGATCAAAAGAAGCCTCCATCTCGAATTTGGTGATATCTGCAACAATTATCTCTACATTGGATAACTGAAGGTGCCTATAAGTAGTTGGACATTCTCGAGTCACAATTACCAATTAAACAGGGTAATCAAGACAATGCAGTTTCATTATTGTATACAGTCAAGATGCCATTAGCTTGTCTGAAGAGCAAAGTTTTGTCATGAAGAACCAAGATTCAATGAGTTATAATAACTTGTTTGAAATTTGTCTTAAGTTAGAATATTAATAATCTTAACAGAAATCATACGAGGAACAATCAATAGCTTGATATTTTTCATCCTTACATCCTTTGTCCTATTTACCATTTCAGAATCGGTTGAAGAGAGAAGATCAAGTAGAATTTGGTGAGTCCTAACGAATTCTGTGTTCTGCACCGCACCAAAAAATTTTCAAGAAGACAACACTAAGGACAGTGACACGATATGTACAAATGCAAGGAAATAGATATCCAGATATAATGATGGTCATTCAGAGATTAGAACGCCATGACAATATCTAGCCAATCGAAGTTACCGGTAAACAAGCACCAAAAGGCAGGATGGGAAACCCATGAAAGTGGCCTGAGCGTGACCATATATAACATGGAATGGAATTAGTACACCAAAGAAACGAAAAAAAGGGTTGCAGTAAAATATCAATAGAGCCTACATCAAATTACTAAGATATATGCTATTAGACTATATTGAGTATAAAAGAAATTCATGCAAGAATTACTAATAAGCTTATCACATTCTCAAATGATAAATCCAGAATAAGAATTATGACTCCCTATGAAATTGCATCTTTTGAACAACAATAAAAATGCAAATACTTATATCAATGATGATTAGTTAAAAGCTTAATCACAATAAAAAAAATCCTTCTTAAATTTTGATGTGCACATATAAAATCAATCAACATGATGTTTTTCATGTTTGATTAAAGCATTAAGAAGCTAGCAAACTGAAAGCACAATTCTTTCAGGTTGCATGAGCACAAACCAAAAGGACAAAAAAACAATGTACCTGCACTGCTCCTCTATGTGAGTTTTTTGGGTTGATGAGTTGCATATTCCTGTAATGCTACAATTTTTGTATTTTTTTGCGATGTATATAACAAAGGACCCCCAGCCACATCCTACATCCAGAATTTTTTGGCCATCTTTCAGCTGAGCTCTTTCACTATACAACTCTAACATTGCATTCTCAGCATCTTCCAGCGTGCTTGTTATGTTCTTGAAGTAACAACAGCTGAAGGGATTGGAAAATTCACCAAAATAAAAAGACCAGACAGTGCCATAAAGAAAATGAACAACCAAACGTAAATACAAAAGCTATAAATTGGAGACACCATTAACCTGTACTTTAGGTTCTCTCCAAGCACCAACTTGAAAAATGAGGTAGGTAACTCATAATGCTGAGATTTTGCTTTATCAGTTTCCACAGCTATAGGCATATCTTCAAGTGCTGTTAAAGCAATAGCAAATCAGAGCATCACAACCGGGTTATAAATCTCTCAAGCTAAAAAAAAAAAGGTGATCAACGAAAACATGGGTAGTTCAGGTAAAATTTAGAAGCAACAAATCAATTATAGAAAACAAATAATATTAAAAAATTGTAGAGCAATCTTTGCCACAATGGTAAGATTGTTTTTTCGCAACTTGGTAGACCTGGATTTGAGTTGCAAAAATAATGTCTTGTCTTGCAGGTGTAATGTCATATAAGTTGTCCCTTCCTAAAGCCTTCATTTGCAAGAGCCTTGTGCAATGGGCCATCAAAATTTTGGTCAAATATAATGAAAATTCACGAATGTAAAATTAATATAGTAAAAGATACAACTTCAAAGGAATACGATGTCTTGAAGGAAACAGAAATATTGCACAAAGAGATCTGGATATATGATAAATACACTCCAACTATGCTAGGAGAATAAGTATCAGTATAGGACTTGCCTCAGGTGTAAGGTAATGGCTTGGAGAAGCAAATTAGGAACTATAACCAAGGACTAATTTGAATGTACTTAAAAGAAAAGACAGCCTAAAATTCAGGATGTAGAAGAAATATAAAGGTTTACCTTCAAGTTGAAAGACCATTTAAAATTGCAGGAACATCAGATGATCTATGGGGGATAGACTAGGAGAAAACTGAATAGAAAGATGGATTTACCAGCAGGAAAATTGTGCGACTCCATTTTATGTGGTGCTTAAAGGTTATAAGGCAGTGAAACAATTATAGCAAAAGAGAGGTAGCATATATATCGCAGAGGTTATTGAGAACAGTTGATTCAGTAAAACTATAGCTAGATGAACATATAAGGAAACTGGATTAAAACACTGTGCTTACAGCCTACATAGAGAAACACTGGGACTCAGATGGAACACCAATACTGAAACAGTACCTAAAAATGTGATTTTCTTCTACTTTTTATTGAAGTTCTTGCTCTTCACATTTGACTTATACATGCTACTAAAAGATTTTACCTAATCGAGCCGAAGACAGTCCTGTTTTATGAGTCTACACTATCCAGTATAAATCCTTATTTAGTTGCAGGACACTTTGGCATAAGTAAACCTAATAACATGGTATGCTAACAGAAAGGACCAAAACCATCACTTTGACCTAATCAATGAATACTCCAGTTTGTCATGCAACCTTCTGTAAATTCATGAATGTAATAAGCAGACTGAGTCTCTGTTTGAACTCCCTGAAATTTGGATTTGGCATTAAAAAAGAAGCATCTAATTCATGCTAGTTAAAT
Source organism: Musa acuminata AAA Group (assembly GCF_036884655.1). NCBI lineage: Eukaryota > Viridiplantae > Streptophyta > Magnoliopsida > Zingiberales > Musaceae > Musa > Musa acuminata. The sequence continues at coordinate 6,782,821 of NC_088333.1, forward strand.
GGCAATGAAGTACTTCAAAAACATCATATTTGATGTTGAAACAGGTAATTCTTCAGAATTCTCCATTCAACCATCCAATTAAGGACACAAATTTATCATTCACAGAATAGGGAGAGAATGTTAGAAGATATTAGTGTGTGATGATAGATTGAAAAAAGATGACTAAGAGAATAGGTTTATTAACGAGGGCTTGATGAAAGAATTTCACAAGTTTCCAAAGATTGAAGATACATATCAAGAAATTAAATTTAAATTATTTGTTGAAAGATATCAATTGGTAGAACCCTTGATAAGCGATAGAGATGTTGTGTGTGAATCACTCGCATATTGTTCTGAACTATATGTACCTAAAGAGATGTTGTGTACGAATCACTCACATATTCTTCTGAATTATATCAACCCGTGGGATTAATTTGGAAAATCGATAGAGATATGCAAGAAAAAACCATTTTTATTGGAAACATCCCTCTAACGAATTCCAACCCATAATCTATCAGCTTAAGTTTTTGGATTGAATTGGTGTTTGTAAATCCTAACTAGTTTGACTCACTCATTATTAATGGATTTATACTGGACTTAGTTGGATTTATTTAAGTTATGTGGATCTACAAAAGAGAAGATAAGTCAGAGAAAACGTTTAACTCGGAATTATATAAGCTGACATTTCACGATATAAATTACAAACAGAGAATTCGCAAGCTCTCAACGATTACGCGATAAAGCTCTAACACGGATTCACTGTCTTATTCCACAGAAATGTCATATGGGATTTTTGGCCACGGCGGACGGCCCTTTATTGCGAATTTATAACAAAATGGAAGATTTTTTAAGGCAAAACATGACCGCTCGTGAGAGGACAGTCGAGGTTTTTTCTTTTGTAGTAAAAGAGAAAGTTTATGGGGGCCGGCCAAGCCTTACATTGCTTGAACCGGAGGAGTTGGGCGAGCTGGAGGTCGGCCGAGGGGAGATAGCAGAGACGGAGGCGGCCGGCGAGGAGCAGTCGCGTCAGCCTCCGGACCACCGCGTCCGGCAGGAGGTTCCGCTCCAGGGCCGCCAGCGCCGCCCGGACCGCCGCCTCGTATGGCACCCTAATGATCGCCTCCATGTTCCCACTCTCGCGCGCTGGGCTCACCACCTTATCCGTCACCCGCCAACGCCGAGACCTTGACGCAAGACTCCCGCAACGCTGCGTACACAAGCCATTATTATCCTAACTGAACAGTTGCCGCTCATCTTACCAAATTATATGATGTAATAAAAAAGATTAAAAATATTTTCAACAAAATTCATGATGACTTATTCTATAATTTATACGTTATTATGTCGTCATATATTGACACTATAATTATTTATTCATTTTCTTCATTTTATTTGAATAATAATAATAATAATTTTGACGAAATAACTTGTGTGATTTATGATGTGCTAATTATTTAAAGATACAATCGATTTAAGAGTACCTTCTATTATATTTTATTAATACATTTGATACCATATGCTTTCTACCTGCATACGATCTATCCCACCTGTCTACTACACTCGATGATGGTACAAGTGATGCGGGCCCATGGAGTACGGCCACTGATGCTTCCAAATGATAGGTAGGGCGAGGCGTACGTGTCTTCAGAGTACAACTTTGTTAGTTACCAAAAATGAGTGGATCATATGTGCCCACGTCCCCATGTTTCACATAATACATACAAACCACATGTCAAGTTGGTGACGCAGTACTATTAAAAAATTTGATCCTGAATTATTATAAATAAATAATAATTTTTTAAAGATTTAATCTTAATATTCATATCCATACCTTTCGAAGTTTACCATGTTGTTCTTATAAAAAGAAAAACCTACATAATTAATCTTCATAAATCGATACTATCATTCTCATCATTTCATAATGAGATTATTGTTGTTATCATCATGATTATTTAGCATCGATATCATCAATATATACCATCATTGTTAACAATTGCTATCGTCTCATCGCTAACGTCATTGTTATCATTATTACTATATATGTTTTCTCTTAATCGAAAACTATTGTTAGTATGTGATTAACAATATGACAATAAACAGTATGATCATCACTATTATTATTGTTGGCATTATTAATTATAAACTTTATCACATTGGTTATCATCAGTATCAATGTCTTCGCTAACCTTTAGCATTGGATCAATGTCTCTACCGTAACAATCATCCCCCTCGATCTAAACCATTCCGACTCTACCATCTTCTTCATTAACACAAATCTTATTATAATAATAATTATATGTAAGATAAAAATTCTAGAGAGGATTAAGAATAATTTTATGTTTCTAAAGATAGGTGATATAAGTTTTTCAATTACATTAATATATAATATCATTTATATTAGTCTTGATCCATGACCCAAGTTAATTATAATTTGACCTGAGTGAAGACAAATAAACTTATGGATAAGAGGGATATTGTCAATTTTTTTTCTATGAATATAAAATGATGCTAGAAAATTAAATAAAAGATATTAGATAAACAAGAACAGTCCATATTAGAACTAATGATTGATAGGGTTGAATTATATATATTAATTTGGATAAAAAAAGCTCATGTTTTCTAGATATGTTAATCTTGAGCATTTCGATTTGGACTCGTCTAATTCAATGACTAAAATAAAGAATAACAAAATATTAATAATACATTTTAATAACTTCCGTGGAGATAAAAAAAAACACGTACTCATGTAATTTAATTCTCAACATGGTATTAAAACTAAGGTTGATAAATATTAAGATGGAACCAATGAATAAATTTTCTGTAAACGAAGCAAGTGAGCCAAATTATATATTTTGGAGGGAACATGTTAAGAAAACATTTGTTGGTGAGATGAAATATTGAAAGAGTATTAAGAATAATCTATAATAACAAAGCATGCAAAGAATTGAACGATCAGATGAAGCTTTTAAATTATATTTGTTTGCATAAAAACTATAATATGTTATTATTGTGCAAAAGATTTGAATATTAAAATCTAAAATCAAATAACAATATATCTGAATTTATGATGTTTATATTTTGATGTTGCTAAAAAACCTTTTATTTGATCAATAAGTATACAATCGTCGTATTTAATATCTATATTAATACGATATGTAATGAGAATTAGACTTGTCTCCTCAAATTTTTCTTGGACTACGATAATCCATAAATTTATAAATAAAAAAGAGATAAGAGAATATTTGTAATATTGTAATCTCTCAATCATCTCCTGCATATTGTGTATATAATCCAAGTTTTATTTATTTATAGATGAGAGTAAATGATTTAGGATAAATAATTAAGAGAGTCCCTTCCATCAATATCATATCATAAATAATCCAAATTAATTTTTATTTTTATTGATCAATAATCATAATTAAAATTTAATTATATTCATAATATATCTTAATAAGATTATATAATCTTACAATATTTTGTATCTGATCCTATAAATATCAAGTGATTAAGATTCACCTTCGCTCTCTCCACCAAGTGACTGCCTGGTATTCTCTAAAGATGATCCAATCCATGTAGACCTGTTCTAATACTTTTGTGCTGCTCTTTTCCACATGGAACTACAAGGATAATAGTTTAGCGATGCTTGAAGTCTTCATGTTTTAATGTCTTGTCGATGATTTGTTCTTGTTCATGTCAAAAGCTTAATATATAAGCTTTCTAGTTGTATCTTTGATCTTGCAATGTGCTAGGTTTTCTTTATGCTAGCAATGAGACTATTCATTATTGATATGCTCAAGTTGTTGCATTACTGTGATACAAGTAATATAAATCAACAACAAATAAATTCTTTTATATGCTCTTTTTTTTCATTAACATATTCTTGTGTTTTTTTAGAAGCATTAATTAGGGAGGAAAACTGCGGTGGAGATTTCACAAATATGATTTAAGAAAAAGTCAAGAAAAAATCCAATAAAATTAAGGTTGCATCAATTTAATGTAAAATAATAATACTTTTATTGCATTGACCATCATCGAAAAAATTATGAATATTATTTTGCAAGATCCCATGACTTTTACGTTCTTATCTCACTGGTGCACCGATGTGAAAGATGAAGGGTCAAGTCACATTCTACAGGGCAATAACATGAAGGTTGCAAAGACCTATTGGCCCAATAGGCCAATAGATAGCAATCTATGGGTAATCGATTGGGTTTACCCATTTTGATCAGCCCTCGTAATCAAAACGTCAAAGAAATGACATTATGGTCGTTATGGGTTGATCGTCTCCTAAGACGAATTACTAGAGATGGGACATTATAATCATTATTCGCCGATTGCCCTATGTGACAAAACACAAAAAGGAGAGGTTTTACAGTTATTTTAGATGATTCTCTCTTTGGGCATATATTCAAGTCCATCCCTGACACCCATCTAAAGATAGGATCTTTCGGAAATTAACCTTTTTACTATACAAATCTCTTTGAAACTAATTGGCACTAGTCTTTGTATAAAAATTTATCAATGTGACCAAATCCATCTTGGTCCAATCTCGGGCTCGTCTCGGATGCTTGGACTCCATTTGAAAGATTACTTAGGTGTCACCTCACTCATATCAAAGCCCGATGAATTACCTCGTACAAAGCCGCAAAGGTCTCTCTTAAACGTCCCTATACCTTTAGGTCATGATCGAATCGGCTTGACCAATGATCGATGGTACAATTTCACAACAGTGGTAAAGCTTAATCATTAACCAAATTACATGATTAGAGCAAAGGGATCTATCCTCATTCGTATATTTTCTTCGTGCAAATTAGATTTCTCTACTTAATAAGATGATCATCGGTTACGTCTCCTTTATATATTATCCTCCTTGGAATAGTGCTGTGTATCGCATGTCGAGTGCCGTATTTGATGTGATGCGATGAACAATACCGAAGAGCACTCTGATGCGCAAGAATTAGTCACCGAAGGATTGTGACGACATGGTTTAGAACAACGTCCCAAAAGTATAATAACAACAACAAAACCAATGCTAATCAATAGTCTAATCAATACTTGTCTTACAAAGAAACCACAGACAGACAAACACCCTTTTATGTGCAAGTGTTTTGAAACGCCGAGAACATGTTAGTTCGCAACACCACAAGCAATGCACTTTCCATGTCACCTTTTTTGTTCTCTCGAGAAAAGCCAATCCAATAGCTTCGTAAAGCCGAAGATGTCAATTCACCACACGCTAATTTTATCTCATCAACTCGTGTTCCACACTTCTGACTCGCTCTTCGTTTGTCCTCTATGCCTTCTTTTAATCCCCATCTCTCCTTTCCTCTCTCTCTCTCTCTCTCTCTCTACGGTACGTTAAAGGCATGCAGACGACGTTGAAGTCCTCGTGACGACGGAAGACGAGATCCAAAATGGTCTGTTTCTCCCAAAAGCTACTTTGCCGAAAGATCCAATGAATGCTTAATCGCAGCAAATCTGTGCAAATGCACGCCCAACGTTGAATCCTTCCTTGGCGACAAAGGAAGAGCAAACACCGAACACCCAACCCAAACCGATTCTTTTCCGCACTGTGCAGCGGTGAAGGAAATGTCAAAAAATAATAGTAAGAAATGATTAATACACAGTTTTCAAAGCAGAATTACTTGTGATTTATAATTTAGTTTGTACAAATCCATGAATAAACTCTTGACAAATTCATCATTTATCATTTAAAAAATATAAATAAATCTCTCAATTTTATGTTTATTATAAAAATCTAAATACTACTTAAGAAATATATAAATATGATACCAAACGATAATGTTAATTACATGAGAATGACTTAATTTTTTTTTTTAATAAAAACTATAATAAATATTTAAATACATAAATTATTATAAATTTATGATGGTAAAAGATACATTGAGTCGATCAATGAGATTATCAAAATTGAATATTATTTAGCAAGTCTTGATGAGGTAAATTGTTTTTGATAATAATATAATTATTACTTAGTCAATTAACTTGTCAATCGAATCAGATTAACTCATAATTTATAATAATAATAATATAATAATAATAATAATAATAATAATAAAACCATAAATCTTAATTATTTAGAATCAACATGATAAATTAATTCATAATCTAGGACTAAAAAAATGCACTTTTTTTAGATTATTTTGATCATTAAAAGTAATTATATAATTAAGGGTTTTTTTTTTCCTTCAAAAGTTCATCCTTTTATTTTTAGCAAATTAAGTGATGTTAACAACCCGAAATTCTATAAAAAGACCCCGCAAAACTCGGTTTACGCTGTCCGTCTTCGAACAGGGAACGCAAGCTCCATCATCAACGTTTCGCCACGTAACAACATTATCTCATCAACGGGTTACGAATCACGAGGCGGGTTTGGTCTGTCCGCACAACTGACCGGTGCGCTCACCGCCCTTCTCTTCTCCTTTTCTCGCCTGCCGACTCGTGTCTCGCCCATGTTTTTCCCTCTTCTCTGTTCGCATCCCTCTCGGGCGACCGTAAATAGCAGCATCTGCTTGATGCGAGCGATCCCCGTATCGCCTTCTCTTCGGTCCTCTCGTCAAATTTGGCAAAGCAAAGCAAGAAGAGTGGAGAAGCCCCCAATCCAATCCAACCCAACGCTGGGTTTGGGGATCGTTTCTTCCCCAAATTCCTGCCCGATCGACGCCCTAGGGTTTCCCCAGTTCTCATGAGTTTCCCCTTCCCCCGCCCATGGCCGCCGCGTCTGTCGTCGTCGTCCGTGTCTTCCTCCTCCTCCTCATCTTCCCTGATATCGACAACCCTCGGCTGGCGTCCGCTCTTGATGCGACTGTGGCGGACGACGACGGGCCGTATCGCAGTGAGCGGTTCTCGATCCTGAGCTATGAATCCTTGTGGCACGACTACTCCCCGCCCGCCCCGCCGCCATCGCCCCCTGACCCGCCTTCGTCTTCCTGCGAGGGCGACCTTGGCGGCACCGGCGACTTCAATACCCTCTGCGAGCTCCACACCAGTGTGCAGCTGTCCAGCGACTTCTTTGCCAAGGCGCACGGCAGCTTCGTTCTCTACCCCGACGTGGTGCTCAGTTGTTCCGTCGCCGGGTGCTCCATCGTCGTCAATCTTACGGGGGAGATCCGGATCGGGCGGAATGCCAAGATTGCGGCTGGGACTGTCCGCATGCAGGCGGGCAACATGAGCCTCGCCGAGGGTGCGGCGATTGATACGGTAGCGCTGGCGGGGGATCCGCCTCCCCAGACCAGTGGGGTTCCCACGGGGACTAATGGGGATGGCGGTGGGCATGGTGGGAGAGGCGCTAGCTGCGTGGTGAAAGAGGGGCAGACACAGGAGGACTCCTGGGGAGGGGATGCATATTCCTGGTCCACGCTGATGAAACCTGACAACTACGGCAGCAAGGGCAGCTCGACAAGCACGGAGAAGGATTATGGAGGGGGAGGGGGTGGACGGGTTTACTTGGTGGTCAATGATGTGATTGAGGTTAACGGTAGTATTACAGCGGATGGTGGTGAGGGTGGCTCTCTAGGTGGTGGAGGGTCAGGTGGGAGCATCTTCATCAGTGCGGCTAAAATGTAAGCGGACTGTGATCTCAAATTAGCATACTTGGCCTATAGTTGGTAATTATATTGCACACACAGCATTGTTTGGTGGAAATTATACTAGCTGATTGCTGGTAGTACTTATCATAAACATCATAAACCTGGATGCTTTGTTCAACTTTAGGTAACACAATAAAATCAGGATGCTATTTCAGCACAGAAATATAAAATTTTGATCTAAAACAAAAGGCTAAAAAATTATGATTTCCTGAAGTAGCTAATGCTAAAACTGTTCTCCATGAATAAGCACTACTTCCTCAGATTCAGCTTGGGGCAGTAGAAACTACAGTGTTGACCATTACAATATATACTTTCACATATGATTTTGCCAGTTTAAATTATTGTGGTAGTTACAGACCAGTATTTTTTTAGTAACTTAAACTTAGAGTAAAAGAAATATGTTTTTCTATTTGACATTTAAATCCAAGTCACATGGTTCTCCATATCAGCATCTGCTTTATTGGTCTACGTTTAGGTTGCATGTCCAAGCATGAGTTAACAAATGAAACCACTCTTGTAACCCGTAGAGGAGAATATTATAGGAGACATATGTGTGTTTGAGGGTAAAGGGAAATAAGAAATACTGGTTGCTTGAAATGACGTTTGGGATTGATTTAACTAGTTTTGTTGGTGCATAGTAGAAATATTAAGATTCCTAGGTTTAGGTTTGTTATTAGTTATATGATTTTGGTTGTGATCTGGCCTGTATTAAGCATAATGGATTATGTAAATTTTTTGGACTGGGATTAGTTGGAAAGTTGGCTGGTTGGATGTCTAATTTGTTAAGCTTGATCAGTAATTGGAGGGTTGTCTAAAACTGGAAGCAATCAACTGGTAATTGGTTGGAACACCAATCAATTGAGTTAGAATTGGTTTCTTTGAATTGTATGATTCTGAGATTGGACACACTGATTTCAATTAGACGTGAGGCAATTTGTGAATTTCACAAAAGTTTGGAGGCTTTTGGTTTAGATTTGGTTGATCTTCATGCATATCTTGCAAATCTTGTTGAAAGAAATGAAAACATGGGCCAGCATACTGCAATATTGATTGTTTGTGAGAGATTGAGTTCATCTGACCCTTGTTGGAAGCCTATGTGAAAGATGCTCAAAAAGTGGGAGCACAATGCTGTATTTCACCTAGTCCGAGAGGCTGTGGTAACTGTAGTAGGATGAGCCAGTTCCTGATGAACAAGCTGCTGTGAGAGGGCCATGTTACCGATAGAAATCCAACTTAGTAAGAGAAGAAGTGCCGAGTAATTGATGAAGAGCCAAGTAATTGATGAATGGGGATTCTAAAATGATTTTCTATTTTATTATTCCCATCATCGATCAGTGTGACCTTTGAATTACCAATTTCGTAGGATTGAATTGCTTAGAGAGTCTTGTATATGCTTTTAAAATTTGTATCTTCTTTTATAGAAATTTCTTGGTTGAATTGGTCCTAAACCTAAGTTGCTGGGTGATTGGGTCTGATGACATGGTTCCTGTCTCTTGGAGATAAACCCTCTAGATTTTTGCAATCATTTGTTTGCAATATAATTTACTGGGCTGCATGGTATGATTTGGCCCGTTTATAAAGCATTAGAAACCATAAATTGTGAGCATCCAATTGACACCAAATAAATTCATTGCAGAATGACTTAATAAGGTTCTTTCACTGCTTATACTTTATTCACTCTCAAGGTGAGATTGTGTTGTGAAAAGTAGGAAGAGAATAAATAACAAAGAAAAAGGGTGGCTTCGTAACAAATAAATTGTTAACTAGTGGCATACATGTTTGTTAGTGCATGGTTTTGGTTTGGCCTTAAGAGTATAAGAAACCAAACCTATTCAGAAACATTATCGTCTAGACCTTTATTTTAATGAGCAATCTAAGCATGTCACGACCCGGGCCTGATGGACTAATTAGCATATCAATTTTGTTTGGCCCAAACCATTGGCCAAAATGCTTAAGCTGAAGTTAATAGTAATACACTCATCATACCTTTATAAGTCAATCTTAATCTTGTTCACTTTCGATGTACGATCAATCGAGGTGCTATAATTTTTCCCACTCAGGGGCTTGATGTTCTCATCAAGGTCCAACATAGCCCAGACCAAACCCTAGCATGATGCATGTGAGGTGTAGCATAGTGGTGGCTCCATGCTGTGACGAGTCTTTTGACTCTATCTACGGGCAACCTTTTTCTACTCGAGCTCCCTCATCATGCTTAAATACTATGTCGACTTTGGTATCAAATGTCATGACCCAGGACTGATAGGATAATTGGTCTATCAACTTCGTTTTGCCCAAACCACTGGCCAAAATACTTATGTTGAAATTTATAATAGTATACTCATCTGACCCTTATAAGCTAATCTTAGTCGTGTCCACTTCCGATGTGGGACTAATTAGGGTGCTACAATTGTAACACCCCTGATTAGTCTCACATCAAAAGTGGGTAAGATTAAGATTGACTTATAAGAGTCTGATGAGTATACTACTATCAAATTCAGCTTAAGCATTTTGGTCGGTGGTCTGGGACAAAGCCCATCAGGCCTGGGTCGTGACATTTGGTATTAGAGCCGATTTAGTATTTGAGTTTGGTGAGAGAGTTCGAGTAGGAAAGGGCTACTCGTGGATGAAGTCAGAGGACTTGTCATGGCGCGGAGCCACCATTGGGCTACTCCTCACATGAACCATGCTAGGGTTTTATCTAGGTTATGCTGGGTCGGGAGATTGTAAAACCCTGATTAGTCCCATATCGAAAGTGAGCAAGATTAATATTGACTTATAGAGGTTTGATGAGTGTATTACTGTCAACTTCAGTTTAAGCATTTTGACCAGTGATATGGGCTAAACAAAGTTGATAAACCAGTTTGCCCATCAGGCTTGGGTCATGACAGAGCAGCCTCCTAAGGCAAGTATGATTGAGACATGTAAGGTTGCGGAGGTTGCATCGTTGCAGTGTACTAGAACTTTGGCTATTGTTATTGATCTATTGCTCTATATCATAAAAGCAATAAGACTTGGGAAAAAAAAGAACAATTATCATCATACATCAAGACCACAATTATCATCGTACATCTAGACCATAAGATCGAGTACAATGAGCTCATACTAGTGTTGACATGGTAGAGGCTCGGCTGCATCTACTCAAAAGTCTTTGATTGCCCTTCCCTTTCCTCTATCTTTCCGACCATAATCGATATGCGTGGATCCTCTAGCTCTGTGATCTAATCCTAGGTGGCATGTGTAAAGTGTTGCCCATTCGACCGTGCCCTGTTGATGATATAAGAATTGCTGTTGTTTTTTTATTTTCTTTTCTGTTATGATATTCGCTAGGAACTGATCGAGTGAGATTACTTTCTGAGATCCAGATTATCCTTCTCCCAATTATTTTGGTTTTAATTTTTCCATTATTTTGCATATGGCTGGTGTTACTGTTTTTATTCTAGGACTACGTATTTTCAAATAACGTGAGTCATCCTGGGAATTAGACCTAGCCTGACTCCCTGATGGTAGCCTAGTTGCCTAGGTTTACCATATTGATGAACCTGATTATAAGTCAGCTCACTTTTTGGCTTTGTTTCTGTCTGGAAAATATTATATTATTTTTGAAAAATAGAAAACTTGCATTCATATGGGGAGAAAAATTGTTCTAGAGCAACTTTAGGATATCTTATAGTTTATAGAATAAATGTAATTTTGTAGATGCCTTATGACGCCCTTATGATGCTAGGATGATTCTTACCATATAAGCTGTAATAACATACAACTATTTATTATGTGGGCAACCTACTTAGTTTTGTCACAATGAACCTACATGATTATACATATGTATGTATGATAATTCCAAGCTTCTTGGCAATCACTTTGAACAATCACTTTACATACACTTGTGTTAGACATTTCACATATATCTATGGGAAAACATATCAAGCTTGTGCAGTCCTAGCGACTCGACAGCTTCTTTAGTCTTATAAGCCTATATGAAGGTTGATGAAATAGTCCAGTTACCTAGGCCAATGTCAAGATTCAAGACTAAGCAGGAAAGATATCATGCATCTTTTAGCTTCTTATTGACATAGTATAAGTGCATGTCAATTATTGCCCTTATTTTTCCATGGAAACTTGTATAATTCGTTTAATGACGAAATGATGTTTGATGCTCATATTAAATTATCATGAACTGTGTGTGGGGTTTATTTAATTCCTCCTTGAAGAGCAGGAAGGGCACTGGAAAAATAAGTGCTTCTGGTGGTAGTGGTTTGGCTGGTGGCGGAGGAGGACGTGTTTCTATTGCAGTTTTTAGCTGGCATGATGATCCACGTGTTTTTGTTCACGGTAAGTTATGGTTGTCCATCTTCGAGTATTGATTGATATTTGTACTTATTTGTTTATTTTACTTTTGCATACGTTAATTTTCATGTGCCTGTTATTTGTGCATTTAACCATATGCATGCACACTGCAGGATTCTTATTTTGCATGCTGATCTATTTTTGCTATTTTTGTTTTATTCTTGCGTGGTTATTCTTTTCTTAGCTAATTTAAACTTGCTTGGATACAAATTCCTGCTAGACTAAGCTAATGGTTGTTACTTAGGGAAGCACACTTCATCTCCATCTTGCTTGAACCATTTACAGTTTGCTTTGTATCTTGACTTTCTAGAACCAACACCTCCTTTTATGTTCCCCCAGCTGAATGAGAGAACTTGTAAGGAACACCAATACTTTGGATAGTCCCTTAGTCACTGTTTGATTGCTTTCCTTTATATACCTTTTAATGTTCTTATAATCTTTTATTTGGAACTGAGTTGTAATGTATCCAATTTATCTTACCAGGGTAAGCCAAAAATCTTATGCTTAAGCACTTCAAAACCATGGTTTTCATATGTTAAGTGCATTCTTTGTTTTTCAGATTCTCCATTCTTGGACTTAATGATAACTGTTAGCACTTTTCTTGTTAATGTCGCTGGATTTTGAATTTCTTGGATGCTGTATAGTGATATTGTCTGTGCAGGTGGAAGGAGTTTTGGTTGCCCTGAAAATGCTGGAGCTGCAGGGACTCTTTATGATGCAGTTCCCAAGAGCCTTATAGTTAGCAACCATAACTTGTCAACACAGACTGACACACTTTTACTAGAGTTCCCTTATCAGCCACTTTGGACTAATGTTTTCATTACAAATTGTGCCAAAGTTGCTGTTCCTTTACTTTGGAGTCGCGTACAGGTCAGTTTCTTGTTCTTTTATATTATTTTGGTCATTGATCAATAGTCATATACCAAAACATCTGCTATGACTACATGTCACAACATGCCTAATCTGTTGTGTTACTCAAAATGTCTATAATATGTTTTTGAATATTAGTGGTGCATGTTGTGCTTTTGCTTGGTTAGGACATGTTTTAAAGAGATAATTGTTCTCATTTACAAGGTTTTTATATTGGGTTTATGGGTTTTTGATATGTTGTCTGCATGACAGTGATTTAAAAAGCGCTAGGCGCCAAAAGGCGCCAAGGTCCAAAAATGCCCGAGGCGCTAGGCGCTTGCCTAGGCGCTCGCCCGAGCGAAGCGAGGCGCTAAAATATAAAAATATATAATATAATTATTTAAATTTTTAAATAAAAATATGCTATTAAATTAAAAAAAATCTAAGATACAAAATCACAAAATTAATAACATTAAAATAAAAATAATATATTATTAATCTATTAATGAAAATTAATCATTTCAAAATTCAAATAAACTTAATATTAAGATTTAAGAGTATACTGAGCAGTCTGAGCTTGACGGAGAAAGGAAGCAGCGTCGGCAGCGGCGAGCGGCGGGGGGAAAAGGAAAGGGAGCGGGAGGCGCGAGTAGCGGGAGGGTTCGCGGGAGTCGCGAGCAGAGGGAGGGCTCACGGCAGCTTGGAGGGCTCGCGGGAGGCGCGAGCAGCGGGAGTCGCGAGCAGAGGGAAGGCTCGCGGAAGGGCTCGAGGGAGGCGCGAGCAGCGGGAAGGCTCGCGGGAGGGCTCGCAGGAGACGCGAGCAGCGAGAGGGCTCGCGGGAGGCGCGAGCAGCGAGAGGGCTTGCGGGAGGCGCGAGCAGCGGGAAGGCTCGCGGGAGGCGCGAGCAGCGACAGCGGGAGCAGCGGCAGCGAGCGACGAGATCGCGATCGCGATCGAGAGCGGCAGCGACAACAGGTTAGTGTTGGGTTAGGGTTAGGGTTGGGGTTATATCGGTTTAGTTGGTTCGATTGAACCAACTAACAACCGAACCAAGATCGAACCAGACCTAAAATTCTGGTTCGGTCGCCTTGGTTTACCCAGGCGCTCTCCCGAAGCGCCCAGCGCCTGGGCTCGGGCGAGCACCTAGGCGGCGCCTGTTTGAAGCGCGTCGCCTGGGACATTAGCGAGGCGCTCGGGCCTCGCCTCGCCTCGCCCGAGCGCCTAGGCGAGCGCCCGAGCGCCTTTTGCAATCACTACTGCATGATATAGCTTGGCACACTAGTTTGTGCAAATCCCTTATGCTGGCGGAGACCAGTCAAAAAATCTTTTAATCATAATATGAAATCAATATATTAGAAAAGGGATTTGCAGTATGTGGGTGGTCAAGTTATCACATGGTGCATATGTGGAATGCTAAGGCATATGCAATTGCTTATGTAGTTTAATTTAAATATCCAAAATAACATTATATCTGTGTGATTAAAGAATATACAATCAATTCTGTATTGTTAATGGTCAAGTGTATGCTAAGACCAAATCATAAATTTATAGCTTTACATTTATGCTCATTAAAAAGTTATTTTTTGGGGAAGTTACAAAAGACAAGTGAAATTTAACTTATGCATGTAATGTCATCTTGATCCATATATTTTGCAATTGGTGTCATGTATTCCTTTGTCTTTTAGAATTGCTATATGATTATATTTCTCTATTGATCTTGAAAACAAGTGATATAGGTATGTAAATGATATTTTGTACATAAATTGTCTTATATTGTTGTATGTAATTGTTTATTTTACCATTCTCAATGGATTCTAACGGCTGTAACTTTAAAATTAGGTAAATTTAGAAAGCGCTGACAAAATAGTTAACCTAACTTTGCTTACTTTGGACCCTGTTATTTATCATTTATCTGGGTTCAAGTACTCCTTTGACTAGTAAGATTCATGTTTTATTATGAAAATATGCTTCAGTTTTGCTCCATCTGTCATGGCTAATTAAGATATACTAAAAATTTGAATGTGGGTCATATAATAGTTGATTGTGGTTGTCTGCCATAATCATTGTGATTTGAAAGGCATCTAGTTTTGTATTTAATGGTCCATTGAAACCTGCTTTTTGGTGAATTGTTCTTCTGGGTCACATTAGAACATGATTATGTATTTGCTCTAAATGTTTCTATGCATGGTATTGCTTGTTTTAAATGTTGCACAAAACGGTTGATATAGATGACTTAGATGTGGGTATATGTTTGAATGTCTTTGATGTGGGTAACTGTGTACTTCTTTTGTCGTTTATGGTAACAAAACAAAGTTCTTTTGTTTCTAATGTCCAATAATTAAATTCATATCGTGATAAGTCATTCACATGCTTCTGAATTTGCCTTTTACTATATTCTTTTCAGGTTCAAGGACAACTTAGCCTTCTTTCTGGTGGTATGTTGGCATTTGGTCTGACTCGTTACCCTTACTCCGAGTTTGAGCTATTGGCTGAAGAACTTTTGATGAGTGACTCAATAATTAAGGTGCCCCCACACACCCACTCTAAGTATTTGTTTCTTGTCTTTTCTATGTCGACTCAAGCAAATTGTCACTAGGCATTTGCTTCTGTTGCCACATATAGTGAATGGTAATCTGCACTTTTGCTTCTTTATATGTTCTTTTCTCTGTGTGTTTTTGTGTTTAATTTGATATAGTTGCATCAACAGCTTGCTGACTGACCTGTTTAGCACCGTAACTGGCTGTTTACAAAAATTGAAGCAAACTTGGAAAATGAACTATAGGATAAAACTATGCTTTGGCATTCCATGAGGTTGAAATTTGCTTGTACCTAGCATTTACATGCTTGGACTTTGTTCCTTTTGACTGTAATGAATAGTCATTATGGAACTTTGAAGTCCTGTTAATTGGTGAAATTGTTCTGAATTAGTTGTACTATTTGCAATTGCTTAAGAAAGTGCAAATATAAATTTGAATTCATCCTGATGACAATTTTAGTAAACTAACTGTTGGTTGATCATGTTTCATGATAAAATATCCTGAAAATTTTCTCATATAAATAGTCAATTCTTGTATGTAGTTATGTACCAACACATTATCAAGTAGAATCCATCATCTTTGCCTGCTGTTATCTTCATAGATGCGTTTTGGTTGTTTAATGAATTTAATGAGTTAAATATCTTTTTCACCACTGTCTTTCACTCTTTTTTTTCATAGTATACTGCTCACTTCTTTCTTTCAATATATATCTTGCTCTCTTGTATGTCATTAATCTGATATCAGCATTTTTCATTTTGTTTTTGGAATTTAGGTGTTTGGGGCTTTACGAATGTCTGTGAAGATGCTTTTGATGTGGAATTCGAAAATGTTCATTAATGGTGGTGGGGATGCATTAGTTGCAACCTCATTACTTGAGGCGAGTAATTTGATTGTTCTGAAGGTAGTCTAATGATTCTAAGTTTGTAATGAATTTTGTTTGGTGATTAGTCCTTTTTTTTTTCCCCAAAAAAAGATAAGTAGTGCGCAAAAGATGGCAGAAGCTCTATTTTCTAGCTTTGTTTCTATGTCAGGAATCTTCCATGATACATTCTAATGCCAATCTTGGAGTTCATGGTCAAGGCCTGCTTAATTTATCTGGACCTGGAGATCTAATTGAGGCACAACGTCTGATATTGTCACTCTTTTACAGCATCCATGTAAGATATAGTGTTTATGCAATGTGTATATGCTTTAGTATATGTAATTGCATAATAGTTTTGGTCACAAGATCTGTTGCAGTCGAATATGTCATGAAGATTCTTTTATCCTTGAGTAATGATGTACATCCTTTAATCTTGGCAATTGTCATATTTGTTAATTTGAACATTAAATTGTTTTATAGTTATTTTTGGCAATCTGCACAATATTATCTCAATATTATCTCAATGATGTACCTGTTCTTGTTTCTGATCAAAAATTGTCTTTTTTTTTTCTCTTTCCACCTTTTGTTATCATGTATTTATAACTTAATGCTAAATTGCTTATCTTGTATATCTACATGTAACGCTGGTCATGCATTTATGTGTACAAGTTATTTGTAATGCAAAACCATGATGTATGACACGTCTAATCCTTTGTACTTGAGATTGACTGGTGGATTGCTACTTTTTTTTGTAACTCATGCAAAAATGTGTTCCTTGCGAGCAATTTCATGAGTGTGAATAAACCAGGGTCTGCTGTACCGAACAGTACTGCCCGGTACAGGTGGTATGTACCGGTCCGATAGGTTGTTGGTACGCGGACCGTCTGTTACCGGTTCGAGTGCACTGTAGCATTGTAGCACTGCTATAGTACTCGACACACCTGGGTGTACCGCTCGGTATACCGTACCATACCGGTACCGAGCCCAGGTCGAAATACCGGTACGGTACGGTATTGCGAACCTTGGAATAAACTATATAATTTCTATAAGCTCGCGATTTTAGGTAATTTAGAGGGCCACACATGAATTTCACTTATTTTGAAGAGTACATAGTTGAATATATTTTTCATCGCTACAGATACATCCTTGGTCATCTATATATTTTTGTTTACCTCATAATATAGTCATGAACACTGGTAGAACTTAGCAGACAATGTTTTTTTGTCTGTTTGTTAATTATATTATACTGTATATTATAAGATTTTATACTGGCTGAGGAATGATTTAGTCTTTCCTTTGTTCATCTTGTTCTTGGAATCTTAATAAAGGTCCTAGACAGTAGCTTCAGAGTTAAATAGTTACATGGTTGTGTACCACTCAAGGGAACTTTCTTTTTGATGCTTTAATGGTTGAATTAGGGTTAACTAATACAGAGTCTTTTTTATTGGTTGATATTGTAAAATATTTGTCTCTGCTGAGACATCCGAGTTAGTTAGTGTATTGTTACATAAGTGATAGGTCTGAGGTTCGAGTCTACGTGTTTATGTGTGTGTCATGTATGCCGTTTGATATAATGGAAATTTCTTCCTTTTTTTATACATTGTAGAATACTTAGAAGATCATTTGCTGAATGAACATCTGGCATTCTGAAACCTTTTTTTATCTAGAAGTTTGTGGACTCCTGGGACTGGGGCTAAAAGGCTATTAAATCAAAATAGTATTTTTGCAAGGTGTAGATATGAGGCGCACCTTTTGTTTTTCTTTTGAGGATCATATTAGATGATTCACATGCATATCTTCTCTAGGAAGTAATTCTAGTGATTTAGCCTTCCCTATTGGCACATGCAGATTCCAGGTGATTGTTAAAGAAGAGTATTTTGGTATGTAGTTCAAAGGGATTCTTATAGGTTAAATTTTCAACCAATGAGACTATTATGGGTTTGAATCTTGGAGACAGTCTCTGCTTGCAGGGTAAGGCTGTTTATTATACCTTGGAAAGAGCCTCATGCGTGCAGCCACCTTTTTTCGCAAACATGTATGCATAGCTTAACATGAGTTTGATCACCGCCGCCAACCTTTTGGAATCGCTCAATGTATATTATGTTCAAGCTTTTGGAAATTTATATCTGGTTGTGTACCCAAGAATGTTTTTCTGTTTTTAGTCAAGATGAAAAATGATGTTAATAACTGATGAATATTATTCCTACAGATGCTTGCCTTTTACTTTGTACAGACTGGATTCATTGCATTAACTTGCATCATATGGTTGCTAATAATTGCTTTTAAAACTTCTCTTCATGAACAAACTCATCATCCCATATTTCCACCCTTTAGATCCACCATCTCAAGAACTTTTGTTTCTTATATTTTTATTTATAATGTATAGTTACTATTTGGTTTTTCTGTAGGTTGGACCTGGTTCTGTTTTGAGGGGTCCACTAATAAATGCGTCCGGTGATGACATGTAGGTTTTGTTAGTTTTTGTCTTTGTTTCTTTTGAGAAATATCTGTGTGCATTGCTTGTGTATTATTGTGTTATGATGTCTGGTTATATAGTTGAATTCATTGATCATATGTGGTCTTAGGGCCCCTAGGCTGAATTGTGAGGAAAAAGATTGTCCTTTGGAATTGATTCATCCACCAGAAGATTGCAATGTTAATTCTTCATTATCTTTCACCCTTCAGGTAGTTCATTTTGCATTTGTTTATTTATTTATTTATTTCAACTCTGTTTCTTCTAGGATTTCGATTTGCCTTAGAATTTTACTTGTGGGTGTCTGTTTCTTTTCAGATTTGTCGTGTTGAAGATATTGATGTTGCTGGACTTGTTCAAGGAACTGTTGTTCATTTCCATAGGGCACGAAGTGTAGTTGTGTCTCCTACTGGAAGAATTAGTGCAACTGGTTTGGGTATGATCTATTTACTTCAAACTGGTTTAAAGATAATGATGATGTCTTACATATATTACATACACCATTTATGTTCTGTTCCCTCACTGATTTTAAGTGCGTAGTCTTTCTCAGTTATTAATGAAATAAACAGTGTAGTGGGTTATATTATGCCAGCCTAAAAGTACTGGCTACCTGGCAACATAGATGTTTTGATTCCATTGATTCATTAAAGGATTTAGTTGCTTTTGAGTGTTTGGACCAAATTTGGTCAACTTATGCAGGCTGGTTCTAGTTAGCATATTTCTTTTGACAAAATTGTAAGTGTTTGTTTGTGTTTTTATGGTTCAATCCATCACAATACACTAATAACATCAAAATCAATTACAAGTCTTGTTCTCTATCGATTTTAGAATTACTAAGATTCCTTTGGTGGTTCCCTGATTCTCCTGCCATGTTTGGTTTGATTGAGGGATGAAACTATGATTTGTTGGAGTTAATCACTTCCTAATATATGTTTCGGGTGTGTTTGGCTATCCATATTCCATAAATGTGTGTATTGTCACTTTTTGATAGTTACCCATTTAGCAACTATAGGCTTTACTGTCATGTTTATCATGAAAGTGGTCAAATGAAAAGTGTACTTTATTTATTTTAAGCTATTTTTTAAATGAAAAAATCTTTGAACAAAACTCATATACACTATTTGTTTCTTTTCATCATCATTGTAGATTGTTCAATACTTCAATACTTCAATTGGCCAACATGTCTGGTCAGTTTATGCTTGCCAGCTGGCTGACTTGTCTCTTTAATTTTTCATTTTAAGTAGGTTAAGAGGTTTTTTGAACATAAGTGTTTTCCTATGAAATTTGATAAGGTTTAAGATTTTTTTCTTGTCTCTTGTTCAGTTTTTTCCTATTTTATTCTTTATCAACTATGATGTTTAAGTGACTAATCGATAAATTTAACTTGAATTTTTCTTGTTTTACTCATATGCAGGCTGCAAAGGTGGTGTTGGGCGGGGAAATATATTAGGCAATGGTCTAGGTGGTGGTGGTGGACACGGTGGGAGGGGTGGAGATGGCCGTTATGGTGGAAGCATTGTCAAGGGTGGCATTGCTTATGGAAATGCTGAATTGCCATGTGAGCTTGGTAGTGGTAGTGGTAATGACACTGTACCATCCTCGACTGGTGGTGGTGGTATCATAGGTATATCTTATCTACCATCAATTACGTTTTTTGACATATTTTGCTAGTATGTAGTTGTAAAAGTTCATGTACAATATGAATTCTGATATCTGGAAATATGTTATATACTTTTTTACATTATGTTGATGCTTTCGGCTTGGAATTATCATGCTATCATGATTACCTTTACAGTGATAGGGTCGATGGAGCATCCATTGGTTAGTTTGTCTGTTTATGGCTCAGTTGAAGCAGATGGTGAAGACTTCATGGAAGCTGGTGTCACTATTGGCTCATCTGATGGAGGGCCTGGTGGTGGTTCTGGTGGTACTATTCTTCTATTTTTGCATTCTTTGACCCTCAGTGATTCTTCTATCCTTTCAAGTGTTGGTGGGCATGGCAGTCAAAGTGGTGGTGGAGGAGGTGGTGGTGGAAGGATTCACTTCCATTGGTCCGACATTTCTACAGGGGATGAATATCTTCCACTTGCAACTGTGAAGGGAACCATAAACACGAGGTTTGATTGGTTCTTGTGTCTGCATTCTCTTAGTCTTATATGTCTGTCTTATTCTTATATGTCTGATAATAATTAAACTTAATGGAATAAGGTTGCCATTCAAACTATGTAAGTTTGAAAGTTTATATTAGTGAATGTTGTGCCCTTACAATGCTGTGATTGGTGAGCTCTCCTTAAGAATTTATAGGCTGTAGGACTTCATTATAGTATTAGTTAGATAATATCTTGTGTCATGTCAGAATGATTGTGAGAGACATCTTTGTATACACTTTGATAAGCATTTTGTTGAAAGGAGCTCCCACAAGCTAGTTGAATCTTCTTTCCAATATTAGGTCCAGTACAGTCAACGAATCACATATGCTGGGCCTGCTTGATGCGGTACGATCTCACTCAGATCTATCCCCATACAAGATTTACGATTTATTTAGGTCTATTTTGATATAGTATATGTCAATAATTTCTACTTGTTTCTCTTGAAAGCGATTTTGATATAGTAGTATATTGCAATAAATTTGATATGGTTATCATTGAAGTCATTTCCCTCTAGTATATTAAATGCTTCTAAAACTGAAATTTCCTTTGATCATATTGGGTTGTGGGTAGTGCGAAATCGTAAAGTGGACCAATCGCTTGGTTACTGGTATTGATGGTAATTTTAACAAGAATTGCTTGCAATTCAACATGACCTTGTTGCAGCACATATAAGTCAATCTATGAACACAGCTAGTTCCGTAAGAGTTAGGCAGTATGCAGGTTTAGGTTTAAATTGAGTATATATTGCTTAAGACTGTGGCTCAAACCACAGAGCAATACAGATTCAAGCTTCGCTTACCAATCTTTTCCAACTAGATCCTATTTGGCCCAACAGGTCACATTTCTTATGCAGGTTAACTTTGATCTCTGTTAAGTGAAATCAGCTTGCTCATGGACAACTGAACTGACTCTTAGTTTAAGCATTATGTGGCTAACATTCACATTCCATACTTCATTGCCTACAAGCATGAATGCATAGCTTTTTATGTTTCTGCTCAAATGTGTGTACCAAGTTAGCATAATTTGTATTGTATTGTGTGGAATGTATGTGGAATTCTTGCTTCTGTTAGCAGCAATCAAGGGCTGTTGTCATAGCTTTTATTATGTATTTATTACTATGCATGTGCATGCTCGTGCCTGGTTGTATTCCGTAAGGTTTAAAATATCTCTCATATTGATTAGCATGAGCTGGTATTTATCAGGTGTTGACAACTAGCCCCCCCCCCCCACCTATACAATTCCTCTTCTTTCTCCTCTGAATAATTATCCTTTTCCTTCTCTTCTCCTCATTCCCGCTTCTTTCCCTCTTTCTCCGAGGTACAGGCAGTACCAATCTGTACAATGTATTGGTACGTTGATCCGTAATGGAACCACACCAGTTTGACCACCAACCGGTATTGACACTGGATTTAGATTTTAAACCTGCAATTTGAAGTCTTGGTATTCATATATCTTTGCATGACTAGGCATGCCAATGTTTTAATTACATGGTACCTTTTGAGATTTGGCTGGCAGTGTGGCACCTAAATACTGGTCTATGGTATATGGAGTTGTACTGTTAGAACTCTGGCAAAGACTGTTACAGTGTCACAGTTCAAATATATTTTCAAGTCCTTAGGTTGGATAAGTATTAACGAATGTGTTCTCGTCTTCTATTGGAATAGAGAAAGTCCAATCTCTTTCTCTTAAAATATTTTTGTAGTAATTAATAATTAATGTGATCTTGCTTTATGCAAATTATGGTTTTCCTGCATAGTTGGGAATATTATATCATTTGTGATTCTTTTGATGTCTTCTCAAGACAATACCTGAGTGAAACAGTGGAGGAGCCGAGTTGAGCATGATTTTGATTGATGTGGATGGAGATGAAGTATGTAACGCTTGAGTATCTTGTTAGTTAAAACAAAAAGAAGAATAACCTTTAGTCTTGTTGAATTAGTTAAGGTCAGCTAGATTGGGTTTGGGTCAGGGTTTTATTGGGTTGACAACAATCTACTCAGTCCTAACTTGACCCACGTATAATTGGGTTATTAAATCTCAACCTGATACTGTGCATTCTTTTTCAGGTAAACCACATGAATTTTGTTCACTAAGACCTAATGTTGATTGAACAATAAAACTATAAAGATCTACTTCATGAATTGTAAGTTTGCAAGAGGATACATTAGTTAAATGATAAAGTATTCACATGTTGTTTTTGTTGTTTCTGCAACTAGTCAGTTGCATATTATTTTTGTTCATAATGGTTGAAATTTGTCAATAGATCATTGTAACATATTATGTCTAATCCCTGCCTCCAAATCCGTTCCTTTGGGAACAAAATCCAAAATCCTGGCCCTGGTTGGTCATGTACCTTTTGTTATTGTGTGTGATGTTCTTTTATTTGAGGTTGTCTTTCTTAAACTTTTGGAATAGTTTATTTATGCTTAATATTCAGTTTTAGAAACATCTTTGTGTTAGTTCATTATAGTCGATTAATACTTGTGTTTTAAACCTGTCACTGATGAGAAGCTTTTGTCCTCGTGAATTTGCCTAATGCATTGATACATGTTCTTTTTTTGTTTAGTAAAGCTAACAAAGAGAATTCTATCTAATGAAGTTTTACAAAATACAATTGCAATATTTTTGTTATATAAAATAATTGATGAATAATGAAAATCTTACATAAATACGGTTAACTTTTATTGCTTTGCATCTTAATCATCCACTTCTTCTGACAGGGGTGGCATCAGCAAAGGCCATGGTTTGGCAGGGGAAAATGGAACACTTACTGGAAAAGCATGCCCCAAAGGCCTGTATGGAATTTTTTGCGAGGTAACTCATTAGTTTGTGCTCTATCCATGAAGGCATTTTATATGATTCTTCTCATTTTTATTTAGTTTAGTTACTGTACAATATTATAGTGCTTCACATATTTTAGTTCTATTTGTTCTTCTAAGGTGGCCTTTTATGTGACATTAGTCAGTCTATGAAATGATGACCTTAGGTCAGTCATATCAGTATTACGCAAGAGTTCACTCAGTGAGAGTGGCAGCACTAGTAAAACAGAAAGGGAATTGATGAATGACTATATCCTAGTTCGTAAAGCCTTGATGTATTGTAACAAACTGTTCCAAGAATGAGAACAGGAACTATCCTTTTTCCATTTAGTTTTAGAATGAATTTAAGAGAGCTAACCATGCACATTCCTGATATACTTTTCTTGTTTATCAGTTTGAATAGATATAGTAAAGGATCTTGCTTGTGCGTGTGTGTAAAGGGGCTCATCTTGTTTTTACATGTTGATAACTTACATGTTTAGATCAATTGATCTTAACTAATTGACCTTATTATTTACTAGTGGAAACAACTACCATGAGATAGGATTGCTGGAAACAATAGAACAGGGGAAAAAGGAAACGAATAACATAGAAGAGGTGGACAAATAAATAGGGATGACAATAAGGAAGATGTAAGAAGAAAATACGTGAAATGGAGAAAAGAAGATAAATAACAAAGAGAAACAACTGACAAAATGTTTCGGCAAATAACAGCAAAGGAAATGTTGCAAAGTTAAATTGCTTGGTGGGTGCATCCATGGTTTTAACTTTTAAATACCAATATATGGTGCTGTGTTTAAGTTTTTTTTAATTGCCCATGTATCAAACTATTGTTTGCACTCCTAAAATTTTAATGTAAAGGTTCATAATTCTAAAGCCATGGAGCCTAATTTGAGATTTCTGAGAATCCGAATTACTTAATTATTATCATTTTAGTCTCGTCTTTAGATTCAGTATTAATTAGTGAATATGAGAGAAGTGGTGGAGCGCTATGATATTGTGTGACAGACCTGTGGTTATCACATATTGGTACAAAATGTAGAGGCAGTGCTGCACAGTGCCGTGCTTGTCCTACTATGTGCAGAGGTCCATAAAAGGTAGATTTGATGCATGCTAATGTGTGCTGTTGTATTCTCATTGGTACAGTATGTGGCAATAATGTGTATATTGATACGTTGCTACTATAGCACTTTTATCCTTGTTTGATAGCAAGTGCAATCTGCAAGCTGATAAATGACCAGTGTAGCTTTCGTTACTTAAACTATAGATGGTTGTGAATATCGTTGACAAATGGTGGCATTTGAAAGTCAACAATATTGTGTGATTAGTGTCCTTATTTTCTGCTATATATACTTGTTCTTTGGTATCTTTGTTTTGGTTTTCATATTACAATATTGTTAATAACCTTGATATTTCACTTTGTAATGAACTGTAAATTTTTTTTATATACTACAGGAATGCCCTCTGGGTACATTCAAGAATGTTACTGGATCAGATGAAACTCTATGTTTCCAATGCCCTTCTAATGAACTTCCTCATCGTGCTGTATACACAAGTGTTCGAGGTATGCGTAACATTTATTTTTCATATTTTTATAATAGCTGAATTTGCATTCTTGAGTATTTGGTAAATTATGTGTTAGTCTTTTGATCCATTTGTTTGGAGGTATTGGTGTAATATTAGTATTACATTTAATGTATGCTAGCTTAATTGATGAATTTTTATTGGATTTTCTGTGATATTATTTTTGAAGTTGCTAATAATTCTAACAGGAGGTGTTGCTGAAACCCCTTGTCCATACAAATGTATTTCTGAAAGATATCATATGCCACACTGTTACACAGCTCTTGAGGAGTTGATAAACACTTTTGGTGGACCATGGTTGTTTGGTCTTCTTCTTTCTAGCCTTCTTGTCTTGTTAGCCCTAGTTCTAAGTGTTGCACGGATGAAATTTGTTGGTACGGATGAGTTACCTGGCCCTGCTCCAACTCAACATGGGTCTCAAATTGATCATTCATTTCCCTTTCTGGAGTCATTAAACGAGGTTCTTAGTTATTTCTCTATTCTACATTTTTAAGACAAGTATTATGTCATTTGTGGTTATGACATCTTTTCTTGTTTATAGGTTTTGGAAACAAACAGGGTCGAGGAGTCACAAAGCCATGTTCATAGAATGTACTTCATGGGCCCGAACACCTTTAGTGAACCTTGGCATCTTCCACACTCTCCCCCTGAACAAATTACAGAGATAGTGTGAGTAGGATGTTTTATGAATCTCTTACCTTGGTTAAACATTACCCTTTCTTTTTTGTGATTCTCTTTTGGCGATGAATGTTTGTTTTTTCATCCTGTCAGTTATTTAAAATAAAACAGTATACTTGAGCTAAACTGATTTTGAATATTTTTTTTTTCGTATTCTTTCACAGATATGAGGATGCATACAATAGATTTGTTGATGAGATAAATGCCCTTGCTGCTTATCAGTGGTGGGAAGGTGCAATCTACAGCATTCTATGTATACTTGCCTATCCACTTGCCTGGTCATGGCAGCAGTGGCGGCGTAGAAAAAAGTTACAAAGACTGCGTGAATTTGTTCGATCAGAGTATGATCATGCATGCCTTCGTTCTTGCCGCTCACGTGCACTTTATGAAGGGCTTAAGGTTTGTATAGTATAGTTTATACCTTTGAATTATTTGTTGTTTCATTGGCTTATGTGAAGAACAGTCATATGAAGCTCAAGGATGGAACACATGGAAAACATACTAGCATGTACATGGATGTTCACATGTATAAATGCTGGAACATGCCTAGGCACACTACTATTATAGCTTTGCATGGCGCTTAATGGTGTGCAGCACATTAGCACATGGCAAGAGCTGTCCTTCCTATGGAATGTGTCCGCATGTGCTGGATGTACTGTGCCAGAAGTTTATTGACATGCATCATGCCAGCCCCTGCTGAAGGTGCCGTCATATAGTTTGGCCAATTCTTTTGGCTTCTGCCAATCGAAATTGTGCTATTACATAATAGTATTTGGAGAACCACATGCCACATTGATCCTCGGCATGTACAATGACCTGCCAGGTCTTTGTGTCCTGGATGGTTATCCACAGTCCCATTTTACTGGCTGAAAGTTAAATAGAACATTCATACTGATTCGCTGCAAGGGCATGGCCTCTATGTCCATACCTTGTTTCACTCCATAGTCCCCAGTGTAGCATGTACATTCTCTTATTGGGAAACCTGATGTAATAGATAAGAAAAGTACATGCTTATATTCATAGCCACAGTGATACATAATTTAAAAAAGTAGGAAATACAGTGAACAAAAGGTTGAAATGAAGTCATTCTCCAATAATATATATTTCTTTCATAATTGGCCTCAAGAATTTTTAGCTGGTTGTCACTCAATGCCTTCTGTAAGTCAGTTGCATCCTGGTTTGAACAGTCTTTTGGATATTGTCTTATTTGTAAGTTGTTCTTCCATGGTTAAATCTTTGATTGCCCTCCACCTTTTGCTCAATTATAAATGGAGATTACATTCTATAATGCAGTTGGCAAGCTTTTTTACTTCCATCTTTCATGGAATTGATAATTGGAGTGCAAGGCAGTTAGCAAGCTTTTCATCTACGTGATATTGTTTGTGGATAATAAGTTAGAAAGATGTCATCAAAATTCCTAACTTGTTGCCTTCTTAATGTTAGAGAAGACTTCTGACTGATAAAACATTACAACCTATGCCTTCCCTCCTTGTAGATCTTGAGTCAAATGGTCAAAGAATTCAACATGATTTCATTATGATGTATTAGCCATAGAAAAGGCACCACCAATAATGCTGTTTTTTTATTGGCAAAGACATTCACGCTCTAACCAACTAATATTCTAGTTCTTATTCATTTCATGCAATTTTGGAAGACTTGACTGGGGGACTCTTTGAGGCCCAGCTTTTCTAAGTGCAGCTTCTTGATGAATCTATAAATCAACTTTTTTCATAACTCAATATCGAACTACTTTTTATTGTTTTTCTGGCTGGTTGTGGGCGGTACAATTCAGTGTATTGCCTAGTACACTGTTATCATATTGGTCTGGAAGATTTTTGAAACTAGAGAAGATTTCTCCTCATATGGCATTGGTGCTTTTTGTGGTAGCAATGTTAAGGCCAGTAGGTGATGTCACTGGCAAGGACTAAAAAGGTGTTGTAATTTGGGTTATCATCATATGACGTCAGTACAATGAAAACCATTTAGGTAGTTTAGAATTGTCTGAAGAAGATTTTTAGGACGTTTTGAGGGGTGTTATTGCAAATTTAAGGTGCCCTGAGAGGCAGGAGCCAGTCCTCTTGAAATATTGAGTCAGGTGGATCTTGCCATAAGAATGTTGCTTAGTTATTCTGTGGAAAAGGCCTTCTACTCTATAATGGGCCACATGTTGAAAGGAGGCCATCGATAAGTTTGAAGGTAGGTAATGCATATCTAGAAATATGCTGCAATGAGCTCCAGGTTTTGTGGCGGTTTGCAGTATTCCACTTGTTTCTCATTCGACCTCAAAATTTCAAGTTTTTTATGTATCAATATTTATCATTGTAGGTGGCTGCAACTCCAGATCTGATGCTTGGGTATTTGGACTTTTTTCTTGGTGGTGATGAAAAGAGGCCAGACCTTCCACCTCGTCTCCATCAAAGATTTCCCATGTGTCTAGTCTTTGGAGGTGATGGAAGTTACATGGCTCCTTTTTCCCTCCACAGTGACAATGTCCTGACTAGTCTTATGAGCCAGGTCTAGTTCTTATTTTAAAACCTCAAACCTATTTCTGTAAATATAAAACACATCATTGATGAATACATGTTAATGTATTTTTTTTTAAATTGCAGGCTGTGCCACCAACAATATGGTACAGGCTGGTAGCTGGATTGAATGCACAGTTGCGCCTAGTTCGTCATGGGCACCTTAAAGTGACATTCATGCCTGTCCTCAGCTGGCTTGAAACTCATGCAAATCCTTCTCTGAGACAGCGTGGTATTTGCATTGATCTGGCCTGGTTTCAAGCTACTACATTGGGCTACTGTCAACTTGGTCTTGTTGTTTATGCTGTGCAAGGAGAGACGGAGACTAATGCAATTGATGGTGGTTGTAGAACTTTGAAGGTCAATCAGATTTTGCGGTAAGTTGTTCTGTATTTCTATTTATTATTTAATGAAAGTGTTTCCTTTTGCTATTGTTATTTACATTGTTGTCCAACAAGTCATAGTTGAAATTGAATTTCCTTCTTATTTGTTTAAATGTCGTTATAAATGTTCTCTGCAGAGTTCATAGCCCTCACAGGAACACAAAAGCTGGTAGTCTGAGGAATAAAGAAGCTGTTACACGTAAAAGGATAAGTGGAGGGGTTTTAGACAGTTACAGCCTGAGAATGCTTGCAGAGAAAAAGGACTTATTTTACCCTTTCTCTCTCATTGTGCATAATACTAGACCTGTTGGGCATCAGGTGCCGACTAATTTTAGATTTCAGGTCTCTTATGCCAATAGGTGAATGAATAACTTGTTGACAATGTTCTTAATATCTTGTTTAATTTTATTTTTTTGCAGGATCTTGTTGGTCTGGTCATATCAATATTGCTCTTGGCAGATTTCAGCTTAGTGCTGCTTACGCTGCTCCAGTTATATTCGTTTTCCATGGCAGATGTCTTCTTAGTTTTGTTTGTTCTTCCTCTTGGTATACTTTCACCATTCCCTGCTGGAATCAATGCTCTTTTTAGTCACGGACCTCGACGTTCAGCAGGCCTTGCACGTGTATATGCTTTATGGAACATTACATCTTTGATTAATGTCGTAAGTTTTCTTCTCTTGGTTCTTCTCACGCTATAATTTGTCACATCGTTTCTTTGTTTTGTTTTTCTTGTTCTGAAGTTTAGTTGAAGTATATAGGAAAGTTTCTTTTTACTTTTATCTTTATTAACTCCTGCAAATTCCATGTTTCATAGTTAACATGCATTTTAAAGTATACAAATTATTCTTTCAAGAGAGGTTACACTGCAAAGTGCTGGTAGTTTACCTGAGGTTCAAGCAGCTATGGGCATTGGAAAATGGAAGTCCACATAGATAGATCAAGAATAGTGAAACATCTGTGGGTTTTGGGATAGCATCAAATGTGTTTTTGTAGTAATAAACTATGGCAACTCCTAGATGAATTCTAGATATGAAATTGCTGGTATCATGATGAATATAAACAAATGCATTCCTATCCTAAAACATTTGGAAGTTCTACTTTGATCAGCATTGCATGTAGGTATTGGAAGGTAGCATTTACTGTAGTTTGGAAGGTTGTCTCTTCTGGTTCTGTCGTGCAATGCATGGGTATAGTTACATGATACTGGTACAAGGAGTTGTTGTAAGATGTCCAAAGTTGGAAATATAGAATAGGATATTGTATATTGCAGTAACAGAAAAATGTTTGAAGACAATTTTGATACAACAAACTTTGTCATTTCTTTAGTTTGTTAAAATTGTATATTAATGATGTATGATGAGTAACTATAACTTTAAAATATCCCTAATCTATTGATTACAACATAAACTACTTCCAGTAATAATGCTCTAATAAGTGATGAGACAATAAGAACTCGTGATACAAATATTTTTGAATAATTAAATGGCATATGTGACATCATATATCATCTTACTTATCTTTAAAACATAAATAGAAACAAAGACATCCCGAATAGTTTCTCTAATGATCTCCAAGTATCTGGAAGGCATTTATTCTTTTTATATTGGTTTTGAATAGCTGGAGGTCAAGGAAGCATCATCTGATGTGTCAAAGAAGGTACCCGATAATAATTTGTATTTAACATATAGCTGATACTGGACAGCAAGTATCCAGAAGTTTTCTTATGCCTAACCAGGTATATTAATTTTCATCTCTACCACCATGCAATTTCTGTACTTTGCAATGAGCTACGTGATCTAGAACCAAATAATTTGGTCAAACTGTAGCTTGGTACAACTCTTGAATGCTTTGATGCTGACAAGAGAAGCATCTTTTGGAGGGTTTTAGTTTCTCTAATGATCTCCAAGTATCTGGAAGGCATTTATTCTTTTTATATTGGTTTTGAATAGCTGGAGGTCAAGGAAGCATCTGATGTGTCAAAGAAGGTACCCAATAATAATTTGTATTTAACATATAGCTGATACTGGACAGCAAGAATCCAGAAGTTTTCTTATGCCTAACCAGGTATATTAATTTCATCTCTACCACCATGCAATTTCTGAACATTGCAATGAGCTACATGATCTAGAACCAAATAATTTGGTCAAACTGTAGCTTGATACAACTCTTGAATGCTTTAATGCTGACAAGAGAAGCATCTTTTGGAGGGTTTTATTTTTCTGGCTATTAGTAAATAATCTGCATTTACTTTATCTGGGTGCCATAGACTCCATCAATTGACAGAACATGTGCAATTCTTACAGTCCCCATTATCCTCTCTCTTCTTCGAAGAAACTATCATTACTGATCCTTGTTTGCCTAAGCAACTGCATCTCATCTGTAATCTCTGCTTATTAAAATTAATGCCTGCTCGACAGATCTGGTAGGGCTGAGCTGGATTAGAATATCAATAATACTGACATTGCATAAAAGAGGAAATTGGATCTATTTAACGAATGATGTATTGATTGTTCATCTTTGTAAACAAGTTAATCAGTGTCAACAATCAGCACTTTATTTTTCCAGAAACAATCATCACTTCATTTTTTAATTAAATAATTTCAAGCTTCCCCTAGAGGCCTAGAGAACAAAGAGGAAACCAATAATCTTCCAGTTCCAGATCTATGTATCCACATCATATCTGAACTCATGTGTGAGTTAAATTTTGTTCTATCCATGACATGCTTTTACTTGACATGTGAATGGTCTTTGTTCTAAGTTTTGCCTTGATAAGACCTAGGTCATGTGGAGACCAACTCTTATTTATTTACATATGGAATACAAAATGTGGCTCCTATATTATATATAGCACTTTTGTTCTCAGCTTATGTGCTGTATTCTCTGAGAATAAGAGAAACATAGGTCAGTTGTTAAGCCTTTTATTAGGGTTGAGTTATTCAGCTTAAGGCAGTTTGATATATTTCAATCTGTAACTTATTAATGAGCTTAGGACTGATCATTGGCTTATAGATTGTATGGCTTTCTGACGTGAGAGTTCCTTATGCCATTACAGATTATTCAATTAATAAATAATAGGTCAACAAGTTGTTAGCAATAATTATTGCATGCATCTTAGAAGAATGTGTTATCTAAAATCTTTAGCTTCACTTAATTCATGGCACTTCAAATATCTTTTATCCTTTGGTGTTTTTTTTTTTAATTTTGGGAAAAAGATGCTTATATCTTTACCTTGCAGATTGTGGCCTTCATATGTGGCTTTGTACATTACAAGTCTTCAAGTCAAAAACATCAAAACCTACAACCATGGAATTTGGGCACGTGAGTAGTTTTTCTGGCATTGCCTAAAAGATTAGTTTTCATTGCATTTACATAAAATATCTTTATGTACTATATTTCAACTTATTTGTGGTTGTTTCCTATTTTTTAAGCAGGGATGAGAGTGGATGGTGGTTGTTTCCAGTTGGCCTGGTTCTGTGTAAATGTATCCAAGCAAGACTTGTTGATTGGCATGTTGCAAATTTAGAGATTCAAGACCGTTCACTGTATAGCAATGACACAACCCTTTTCTGGCAATCATGACATTTTGAGTGGTTAGCATTACCAAAATCAAAGAACTCGATTTTTTGGAGTTACGATGTGAGGGTAAGAGGAAGAAAACAAGTTTTTTCTTCTTTTTTTTTTTCATCTGCATCAAGCCCTATTTAGCATTCTTGATGCAGGCTAAGCATCCCTCACAGATATTGTGCAGCCACAGTTTTCACTTTGTAAATATAATTATGTACGCCATTCTTTGTAGACAATCAACTTGTATCGACCTATAAATTGACCCTCTTCTAACGAGCAGGAAGTTTGATATCTGTAATGGTCATTGTTATGTCATCTGGTCCAAGCGTGGCAAATATCATGCATTGCACTGGTGTGCCAATGTGATCATTAGCGGCTGAAGGTGATATTCCACCCTTGAGCTTGGGATGAGCTCTGGCAGGCAGAGCACTTCTGTAGATGTAAAACATGCTTCCCTGCTGTTCGTCTTTCAGAGCACCAGAGCATCATTATCTCGATGTCATTAGGCCCTGTTATGTGGATTGTTATCAGTTATATAGCAGCCAGCACAGTGATAAATTACTTAATGATATGTAGATTGCAATCTCGATTCCATCCTATACTCTGTTTCTGGGAAATCTTTATGATGAAACTCCTCTCTCTATTTTAAAGTCCTAAATGTGCAGCAATTTCTTTCCTCCTGTTTTTGTGTAGGAGTCGGCCTACGATGTTTCGGTTGATGTGCTTTCAGAAGCTGTCAGTGACCAAGTGAGTGGGCTGGGAGTTGGACATTCGATGGGACTCTGATGTGCCTCTCAGCTCACTTCTCCCTGTGCCGGCCTCAGCGAGGACCTGTGGGCACAACTACAGGTTTGCAATTTGCGTTCGGTCTCGTGGTTAGCCTAATTGCCCAGCTAAATTGTTTCACCAACACTATCACCGGGGCAGGTTCAGGCTATTGCAGCTAAGAGAGCTATGGTTGCATGTCAAGTATGCGTTTCTTTCCATTTTTCTCATCACTAAATGTGCACAGCACATCCAATCCATCTCAAAACGGAGCAGAATCAAGTAAATCGCTGATCATTATTTTCTGAATTATTCAAGATATCTCCTCGTTTTCCTCGATCGAATGAAGGCTGAACCTGTGACTTTCTGAATTATTTTTCCTCGTTTTCCCCAACTAAGCTAGTTTCTGCCGCTCAATATATAGTGCTTTGAACTTTTCTGGTTTCTATTACAAGGCCCCTCCTGTTACTAATCTAGCTATGTTGATCTGTTCACGAGCAGGTAGATTCTTGCACGGCTCTTGCCAACAAGTCGCACTATTACAAGGCCTCTATTACCCGAAAGCAGCTCGCTTTTAATACCCTCGCTAGCACTCAGCGACTGTAAGCTTACCTTCGTATCAGAGAATATGGAGGCAACCCCTCACACGTACTGCTTCGAAGATCCAAGAAGTTCCATAGAATTCATTACTGGAAAGTGCATTTAAACCAAAGCCCGTTATAGCACTAGCTATGCAGTAGTTGGACTCCCTGCAAACACTGAACGCACTTGGCACAGTTAAAGAAGCTGTTCTTCTCATCAGAGACCATCGAGGCAGCCCCCCGTATTCCTCATTATGACCGCCCAACTCTCCAACAACCGCAGTGCGTCACAGTTCATCAAAATTAAGCGTCGCCATAGTAGTCGCAGAGATTAATGGAGGGCAAGTGCGAGACTGGTAAGTCTCGTTCTCGGCGCTATCACCAGCTCGCCCACATGCATGCATTGAATGCTTCTTAAAGATCTCCTCAAACTTTAATGTCTCCTCAGCCTTCAAGCACTCGTGTATTTATCGTGACAGAGAACTTGTACTTCTCGTAATTAAGTCTGCCAATTTGGTCCCGTGGAAAGAGCAAATATGGCAAAGAGTGGCAACAGTGCTGTGGGGGCCTTGCTGGCTTTGGCCCTCTTCCTCTTGCGACCCATCGGCGGGAATGCGCAGGCGTCCTCCGCGCTCGTGCCGGCCATTATAACCTTCGGCGACTCCACTGTCGATGTGGGCAACAATGACTACCTCAAGACCATCTTCAAGGCGGACTTCCCTCCCTATGGGAGGGACTTTAAGAACCATAAGCCCACCGGGAGGTTCTGCAATGGGAAGTTGGCTACAGACATCACCGGTACTCATGCATTCCATCTTTGATCTTCTTTCTGATGTGCTCTTGCGACCCTCACAAGCTTTTTTGTTGCAGCTGACACCCTGGGATTTTCCAGCTACCCATCTGCTTATCTTAGCCCAGAAGCATCAGGAAAGAACCTTCTTATCGGAGCCAATTTTGCTTCTGCTGCGTCTGGTTATTATGATGACACTGCTTACTTATACGTAAGTTAGTGGGAATTGGCTCACTGAAATGGTTTCGGATCATTCTCTGCAACAATGCTATGATGTCCATCTTTTTGCTACTTTGCATGCAGCATGCCATTCCCTTGTCTCAGCAGTTGGAGTTCTACAAGGAGTACCAACACAAGCTTTCTCGAGTGGCTGGAACCAGTAAGGCATCGTCCATCATCTCCGGCGCTCTCTACATAGTGAGCACTGGAGCCAGCGACTTCGTGCAGAACTACTACATCAACCCTCATCTTTACGAGACCCTTTCACCGGATCAGTTCTCCTCGTTCCTTGTGCACATCTTCTGCAACTTCGTTAAGGTTAGTGACATGCCAACTCGAGATGTGCTTCGTTCTGACTGTCTCAGTTTCTGTTGTCCTTTCCCGACGCAGGATCTCTATGGCCTAGGTGCTCGAAAGATTGGAGTGACTTCCTTGCCACCACTGGGTTGCCTTCCTGCGTCCATCACGCTCTTCGGACATGGCAGCAACGAATGCGTGAGGCGACTCAACTCCGACGCACAGAACTTCAACAGGAAGCTCAATACCGCAGCAGACTCGTTGGCGAAGCAGCTGCCTAACCTTAAGATTGCCATCTTCGACATCTATAAGCCTCTACATGATCTTGCCACCAAGCCTTCCGACTTCGGTAGGTCAGCGTTTACATTTCCACATCGATTCCGAAGGTCTCATTCGTGTACTCTCAGGATTCTTCGAGACCAGGAGAGGCTGCTGCGGGACGGGAACAGTGGAGACGACATCGTTTCTGTGCAATCCGCATTCGGTCGGGACATGCGCCAATGCCACTGGCTATGTGTTTTGGGACAGCGTCCATCCATCGGAATCGGCAAACCAAGTGCTTGCCGATTCCCTCATTGCTCAGGGCATCAACCTTATTCTGTGAGGAAAGGGAGGGTGAGAGATGCAGCAGTCCATGTGTGTGTGTGTGTGTGTGTTCTGTTTCAGTAGCTCGTGTCGAGGAAAAATAAGATGTTCTGCTGATAAACAAATCTATGACTGGTGGAGTTGTGAGATGTTCATTAAAAGGTCAATTAATATAGTGCTCTGCAGTGACTTGGATGCAATGATATCTACAGTTTCTGGAAGAGCAAGCATGCAAAAAGCAAGAAGGATTGCAGATGAGTTTCTGAAACCCGATCGGATTCTGTTGTTTCCAGCTAAAGCTGCTCTGTTAGAGGATAATGGAAGATGAGTTTAATTGAGTAATGATAATTTTGTTTGTAAGAGAGTTGAGAATACTGAAAGCTAGATTTTAGTTAAGCAGATAAGATTCTTCTTTTTGTTCCTACTCCTACTGATGTTTGGGTACCAATTGATTGGTATCAACTATAGCTGATGTATTTTTTATCTGGAGATTCATCTTAGTAACTTGAAATAGGAATCTTAAGTTGAATAATTTGGATAAAAAATGTGGATTTTGCTGTATATGTTGAAATCTAACCATCCATTATCTTTAGGTCCATCTATTGGCTGATTTCAGCCCAAGTACTGACCAAACCCAGTAATACTAAATTATAACATAATGAAATTATTATAAAAAAGATATCTAATCATTAATATTAATTCATTATAACATAATAAAATAAATAGTAGTAGATTAAAAAGATAAAACTGTATAAGAGAGGAAATAATTTATAATCAACTATTGTTAATAGAAATCAAGTATTACAACTACCAACATAGCATCATGCCTGTACGATAAATTTTTTTATAATATTATACATAGCATGAAAAATTATAATATGTTTTAATCCATATATATATTTTTTAAAACATATAAAGGAATAGAAGAAAATATTTATTTTTAGAAAAGATAGGGGAACCTATCTTGTTTTTTTCCCGTAATAGAATGAGGTACTAGACTTGACACAGTAAGAAACGAAGAAAACAAATCCCTCCCCTCCTAATAGAACCTAATAGAAGGAGGTGAGCCCTACTCATAAGCAATTCAAGTCCTCCATGCTTTGCATAAGCAATTCAAAAAGGTAAAGAATGATCACTTAAATATGGATCAAAATGCTTATAAGCTTAAATAATACAAAAGCAAAAGCTTAGCTCTTGCAATTACAATATGTTATGAGAGTCTCGCGTGCAGTAAGTAATATGCAGAGTGCATTCAATATTTTCTACGTACATTTACTCACGTAACCAGGCAATACCTTAAAGTAAGTGGGTGTGCCGTTCCTGCATCTCCACCAATCACTCAACTTTGGTTTCTATAAATTGATATTAGTACATTTTCTTTACTTGGTCTACCATCTATGGTTATCATCTGCAGATGGTTTTGACAACAAGCTTCTTCATAGCGCTACTCTTTTCACCAAAGAAATCCCAGTTGGATCACCACCCCACTCTTCAAACACAACCAACAAGTTTCCTGTAGGGTTCAGCCAGTCGCGAGGGACATGATACCTGAGATTTGTGTTCAGTAATCAGTCATTTATTCGATTCTTTTGCAAGCTTTGACTGAAGTGGACAAAATGGTAGGTAGGTGTTTCATTACCATTTTTGAGAAGGCTCCCCACAGTCAGTCTGACATTTCATCTTTCTGTATGTCCCTTTGTAATCACACAAATCACAAACCCCATTTGCCTTATAAGCAGGCCAGTGTCTGCCAATGCTTTGTCCATTGATCCATATCTGACCTTTGCCCATGCTACTCATGTCTAATGCCAATGGCTCGTTCCCAGCTGGAGCATTAAAGAAAGCCTGGAAGGTGACAAAGAATGAGTGAGAAAATAGTCTCATGCATGAGAGGAAAGAAGATGAACTTTAGGATAACATGTTTCTGTGTTGCAACCAGTACTACTGACCTTGTACCAAGTCAAGGGCTGCCTTGTAGATGCACCCCCCCACTTAACTGAAGAACTGCCACTAAGTGTATAGATGCTCAGGGATTCACCTCTAAGGCCGATCTACACACACAAACATGGAACTCAGTAACCAGTAAGCAAGTTTTAGTCAGAGAGTAAGCAGGTAGGAAGAGTTGATTGGAACCTGGTAAATCCATTTCTGTGATGAAAGGTTTCTCTTTCCTTCATTGAGACCTTCCAGGGTCACTGGACCAAGAACACCAGCATTCCATGTGTCAAAGTGGGGGCCAATATTCTGAAACAGATAAAGAACAGGAATATGAAGTGTAAACATCCATCTTTTGTGTGTATAATTGTATAGGGTTATTGGTATGATATTTCAACATTTGGATCAATAGCCAGGAATTATTTCACAATAAAGAATGTACTCACAGGAAGACCAACAGCGACACTCAGAATCGAGATTTTGTTGCTTCCTGCCCGCAACTTCACATTTCCTGTGAATCTTACCTTTGGACTGCCAAATCTACCGTAGAAAGTCCCTGCCGGAAGAAAAGAAAAGCAAAAATCAAATCGGAACCTCACCAAAAGTTGAGCATATCATCAAGACACAATTCTTCACAAGGCAAAGCCACTCACCGGCCAGTTCTCCATTGATGAAAACATGCATAGAATGACCTGCCGACATCACGGTCAGGAGAGGGTCTCGGCCATTCTTCAAGAATTGTTCGTTTGAGTCTATGTTAACACTGAAGAGTGGAGATCGTGAGTCATCGAGTGATAGAGGTCATTGATTCTGTCTCAACTCAAATACACAAGCTGCAAAGGAACGTCTACTCACTCTGTTGTGTACCACAGGTAGTCTGTCCGATCCCGCGTCATGCTTATCTGCTCCACCAATCCATCTTTTGAGAATGATTTATCCCTCAGTAGTGAGTGGGTATCCTCACCGAAGGACTCCCAAGAAAATCCCCCAACCCGAGTCATATTAATCTGCGACGTCGGAGCTCCTACCTGTGTTTATCATTAGCATCTTTGTGTTCAAGACAGTCATGAAAATTCAACCATGGAAGTCCTTTTCCATCCAAGAAAATTTGGAATAAATAGTGAGAGATACATTTTCTTGAGCCGAGAAACAAATAACTCAACGGAGAGGTGAGTTTTAAGAGTACAGTAATGGAATACAATCATGAACATTAATCATAAAAGATTTCTCACCTTTGCAGTGTTGAACACTGCGGTTTTGCAGTCTGGAAGAATGCTGGTGGACCAAGCTGGAATTTGATACTCCATTCCGTTGAACGTAACATTTGCAGAAGAACCACGGTTGAAATTAGAAAGGAATGCAGCACAAGCTCCTGACTTGGATCTGTATACATGCGCCTGCAACAAGTCGAATGTAGAAAAGTTCCGAAATGCAAATCATCGAAAAGATTCTTGCAAATTTTACAGCAAGATATAAGAATTTAACCGTCTGATATTTTCCGACGTTTGTCACTGTAGGATCCCCAGAGACGAGAGCTGGTTCACACGATTTGATTGCTTTATGCAGGTCTCTCAGATGTCCCCATTTCGGTTGCCTTAACAGACCTGAGAAAGATTACGATACGTTTAACACCAAATAGAGGGAATGGTAATAGTCGGCATCAAATAGATTTGTATTGCATCATCAGATGCTTGACCAATGAGACTGCACAAAGTCTTCTTCGTAGAAGAGGAACAAGATTTTAGCACCAAAAAGAAGACATAGGAAAAGGATAAGCAAACTGATTGGGAACTGTATTACCACTAATCTTCTCTTAATCTTGAAAGAACCCAAGTATTTGACCTAAATAATTCTCTAGGTGGGAAATCACACGTTGAACCCCATGCAGGAGAAAAGATCGAGCATTTCTTTCTAAAAGCTGGATGAGACGATCCAAAATCACATCTTTTTGGAATTATCACAAGCAATGCTGTGTGTGGTAGATGATCAAGCCAACCATTCTTGCACTTTTCTTCCCCCGTCAAAAGCATGAGCTCCAACAGGGGCGAATCCATGAGAAGTCATAAGTTAAACTAAAACCATACCATTGCAACATGAAAATTGTTACATATGTTAGAATCTTAGAAGAAAAATGGCATACCGTATTCATCGATTGGGGCATCATAGTCATAGGTCGTCGCAATAAAGGGACCACCAGCCGTCCTGCCGAAGTTTGTTCCTCCATGGTACTGCAGTTGACGTAAACATGAAGATTCTTTTACTTCGATATGATGTAGTACAGCGTTCAGTAATTACTGAAACAACTCAAGTAGAACATACAAATTCTTACCATATAGTAGTTAACGAAGGATCCACCCTTCTGTATAAACCTTGCAACGGCAAAAGCCAAGTCCTCAACAGGTCTGTGAGGAACTGGAGCTCCGAAAGCACTGAACCTATTGAGATAGAATACATGGAATAAATTCACTAGATCGATTGATTTCTTGTGAAAATTTATATGAATTCAAATGTGAAGAAGTAGAGGTTACCAGCCACTCCAAGCTTCAGTCCACATTGTCGGTTTATACGGCTTGTTTGGTGAGAAGTAATCACAGTAGAACCCGTTGCAGGCATTGATCTGTAAAGACAAAATCCAAAAATGAGGTCACAATATGTCAACCTAGCTGGTGTAACATGCAATTACAAATCCTCTAATTAGTGCAGCTGTAATCTTAGTAGAAGAAAGTGATGTTGAACGGGACAAGGTCGAGAAGGAACATGAACTTGGGGTTCTTCCTGATGTTACAGAACATGAAAACCGAAAGCTTGGACTTACCACTGGATCAGGTGCATCATCTTGCTTGCACATGACCCACGGCACACTGGTGTTGAGGCCCACTGCCATTTGAGCAGCCCAGTTTACGTAGTTCTTGGCTCCAGCTCCGCCAAAGGTCTCCATTGGACCATATTCATTTTCAATCTGCTCAAGTTAGACAAAGAGCATGGAAGAGCAGAAAGCGAATTAGATGAGATCTTTGGGAGCTGATCAACTCGATGACACATAAAAGCTAACGAATTGATGAAAGCAAAGAAGGAATGGATTCGATGATACCTGAGAGAGGATAATGGGACCACCCTGTGATTCGAATAATCCTTCAGATTTCATCATGGCGACAATCTTCTCTGTGAACTTCGCCATGGCCGCCTTTTACATGAACAGACCAATTAGCAATTGCTCAGTTAGAGGAGTTCGAGTATACACATGTAAAGAGAATTTCTTGTGGATTCTTACCTTGAAAGGTTCATTGTCGGTCCTGAAATTGATGCCAGGAACATATTTTAGCCAGACAGGAAATCCCCTGTTTTACAAAGACAAGACGAACAACAGAACAACGTCATCAGATTGCATGATTAGGCTTTTGATTCCACATAGAAGAATTAATCGAAGACCTCGTACCCGAAGTTCCATTCGGCACAAACATAAGGACCAATCCGGAGATGAACATAGAGGCCGGCCTGCTTCACCAGCTTGATGAAGCGAACCAGGTCGTAATTACCACCAAAATAATACTGCCAAAGATCAAGAAAAGCAACAAATTGAGGCACACTGGGGGAAGGAGCAGTTGCCTCAGACGAGAGGGCTGGGAAAGGTTGGGTGATCTCCGAACCTGGCCAGGGGACGGCTCGTGGCCGTTCCAGAACACGTAGGTCTGGATAACATCCAAGCCGCCATCTTTAGCCTTCTGGATGAGATCCGGCCACATCTGGAGACGATCCAATCGACAAAGTTAAGATTTTGGCGCGGTAGAGTAACAGTGCACTAACAGCTCGCCTAAAAGGCCACGTTTCCCACAGAGTTGGAGACCTTACCTCCGGGGTGCTCCTGGGATAGTGAATGGACCCGGAGATTAGAATTCTCCTCTGCCCATTGACGATGATAGCCTTGTGGTCGTAGGAAACGGAGGCATCGACCGGAGAGGAAAGCCACGGAGACGACACCACCACGAACGCCACCGCCAGTAGCAGCAGCGTCGACAGTCCGCGGCCGCACCCAAGCGTCATAAGCTCGAGGCTCATGGTGGCCGGTCGGTCTTAGCTTCAGAGTAGTCTCCTTTAGTGTTCTGGCTGTATAATATGTGACTGATGGAGATTCGTGCGCGCTGTTCTTCCGTCTTCTCCTCCGCTAGAGAAGTTCTGATGGAACTATTAAGCAGTAGCGTTACTGCAACAAGCACACACCGAGGAAGAGAGAGGGAAATCTAAGAGGAGGGAGGGAAGAGGGCGGACGCGGAGAGGGAGCGGGGCGTGCCTCTGCGGTTTAAATACCCTGCGGGCGCAAGCGAGCACAGGATTGCATCTGCTTACCTCAGAATTCAACCGGGGTCAAAATATACCAAAGAGGGCGGATTACCAATAATTTGATTCAACTAAGTGATATATATATATATATATAAACAAGATTAATAAAAAATATTAATTTTGAGATAAATTTGGCTATACTTGATTATGTTTATATTTGGATATATTTGTATTTAATATTATTTATAAATTTTAATTTTCTTTATTAGTTTCAATAATATTTTTATTTTCTAAATATAACTAATTAATTAGAATAATATAGTAAACTTGAGGGTTCCTTATCTCCGATGGGGATTCATCTCCCCGTCCCCACCCCGTGTCAATAGAGAATGGGTTGAGGATAAAATAGAAAAATACTATTCATATTATCTTGTTTATTGATATCTCTATATTGGAGTGGTGATAATATTTTTATTTTATTGGATAACTAATTTTTTATGCTCTCTTAGGTTGAGAACCTTTTTTATTACTATTATTATTCCTTTCGAAAGTATTATGTTCGATTGTTAATGGTTCATAGGATTAGCTAATAGAATCATATATACTTTTAGAGTTTATCATCAAATTTGTGACCCTTTATAATATTTAAATTCTAATATAATTTCAATTCCTTGGGTCAATTAAGAGAATCTTTGATAATTGGTAAGGGTTGAAAGAGTCAAAATCGTTTGTTAAAAATTATTATTTAAGAAAATTAGGATAAATAAGTTATGTGAAATAATATTAGAAACTAACAATGCTAGTTTAGTTTTGTAAGAAAGTTTTATGTTGATGATATTTTTTAGTTGTCTAATATATCGATATACTAAGCGGGTTTGATAACTTATCCATAATATATAATTTTTTTTATAAAGTTACGGATACATGATATATCTAAAGGGTTTGATGAGATATATCATATTATTATTTTATTATGAGATATATCTAAAGGGTTTGATGAGATATATCATATGATATTTGTACTATTCTTATCATGAGTTTAAACAATAGTTCGACCCAAGTTAATGGGTGTGGGAATTAACTCAAATTACAGTCAAACTTGGGCTCGAGTCAAGTCAACCAGAGCTGACTTGAATCCTCACTGAACGGAATCAAGCGAATGCCCCCGCCAATGCCTGCGTCCGCGTCAGCGTCGCCGCCCGCGATCCTCACCGTGCTCCTCATCGCGGCGCGCGCTGTCACCCGCACCCTCGCCTATGTCACCCGCGATCCTCACCGCAGCCTGCGTTGATCACCCGTGCCCAACTGCCAGCATCCTCGTCGCCTCCCTCGACCGTTTCTCACTGCGGTTGATTGGGTGTCGCAGCACTTCCCTTGTCGCGGGCGTAACGCACGGCGATGAGGAACAGTCGAGGGAGGTGAGGAGCCACACAACCATCTTCCTCTTCGCTCGCGGGCGTGACTCGTTGCCTTCCCTCGCTCCTGTAATTGGAGCTTCGAGGAAGAGTAGAGGAAGGCAGTGATGAATACAAGAGAGATCACTCACTTCTCCGGCCCAAATCCGACCAAAACTTCCATCCTCGTCTTCGACATCAAAGTTTCTTCTCCGACGTGCCTTCCGGTCGCCATTCTCCACCGCTGACCGGCCATTGTGCTCGTTGCAGCAGCCGCAGAGAACAGAGGAAGAAGAGTAAGTTGACTGCAGTTGACTACGATCAACATTGATCATCAACTTTTGGTCAAAATGTTTTATTGAGATATTTTTTTTTCTCTCGAGGAAGTAGGAATGATATATATAGTAATTCTGTTAAATTATTTAATATTGTTTTGTGTCATTGTCGTTCGATTTTTTCATCGATTTTATCTATATCTTTTAATTCTATAAATAATAATCAATAGTACGAGGTACACGATAAAAAAAAAATATTTATGGACCGCTTATCTTAACAAAAAAGTAACTTTAAAACATTATATTCGAAAAAGAAAAAATAACAGACATGAGAAAGCACAAACTAATCAGTGTCACAATAACCATATTCATGAGTATATTCAATAATGTACTTTGGGAGGTTATTATAGAACAAATAATAGCAAAAGTTTAGACCATTGATAGTGGTACTTCAAGACAAAAGCCTTGTAGGTAAGATTACCTTTAAGTAGAGGTTGTACCTATTATAAATAACAAAATGAATCTCAATGAACTAGCACATTGATGTTTTCCGAATCATA
Source organism: Musa acuminata AAA Group (assembly GCF_036884655.1). Taxonomy (NCBI): domain Eukaryota; kingdom Viridiplantae; phylum Streptophyta; class Magnoliopsida; order Zingiberales; family Musaceae; genus Musa; species Musa acuminata. The sequence continues at coordinate 6,826,854 of NC_088333.1, forward strand.
ATCATGGATTCGAAGAATATGAGCATCACTATTGAAAAAAACATTATTATTATTATTATTATGTTATCTTCCTATTTTATATAAATTTTTTTACAGAATAATCTTATATGAAAATAGTATTATTTCTCTAAACATTATTAGTTTAACCTTAGTGTGGAAAGAAGTTATGTACTCGTGACTAACAACCTAAACCTCCAAAAGTTACTATGATACTTTGAACCTGAAAAGGGGAAATAAGTCTATAAAAGGAGATAGAAATAAATTAAGATCAAAGGATATTTAATGCTATTATTATTATGATTGAGTCGAGTAAAAGGGGGATGAATTAGTGTTTTTGACTAAAAACGTCAATTTTGAAATTTTATATGGTTAAAACTAATATCCGAAAGATGTTAATTTGAAAGCGTAGGGAAACATATTGAATAAGTTTGCAACGAAAGTAAAGAGCTTAAAGCAAAGGTCTTCCTTCAATGGGCGATGACTATCGAGACCTACATCCACTCCCAATTCTTACATCTATTACTATACAAATCATTTTACAGTGGTTCGATCGTTGTGACCTACATCCACTCCCAATTCCTCTTCCATCGAGGCCACTGACATTCACTAATGGTCTTCCTTCAATGGGCGAAGACCAACTACCCTTACAACTCTATTCTCCTCACTTACTCCCTCACTTACTTCTCTATTAAACATAAATTAATTCTTAGACTAGAGGAGGAGAACTCTCGTAAAATTACAATAGAATTTTCACTTGTTTTTGTTTTTAGTTCTTGTGTTATCTGAGTAGGGATGAGAGTGGTATTTATAGGCTCCAAATGGATTCAAACTTGAAGCCTAAAAGTATCTCATCCTAGGTTTTTGGAGTACTGGTGGTACCACCACCTGTGCTAGGCAGTATTACCGCCTACAATACTGACATTAGGCGATACCATCGCTTGACATAATTTGAGAGATTGTGTTTGGGTGATACCATCGTCAGTCTAATGGTATTATTGCCTGACACAATTTTAGAGACTATCTCGAAGATTGATCCACCGGTGGTGTCACTGCTTGACCCAACTTTTGGGTCACTAAATAGGCTTTTTTCTTAGCCCAAAACAGTCTCAATTCGGGCCCAGGTGGCTCCTAATTGAGTTGGCCTAATTACGTTCTAAACCAACCCAATTACAACTAAAACTACTTCAATCTAGATAAATTATTACAAGTAAGAATACAAAGTTGTCTGGCATGTCATTTGTTCATTTGGTGTTTCATCCGACCCTTCGATGTATCATCATTTCCTTCGGCGTATTGCCCAATCAACATGTTACCTACTCGCAATATCCGATCTTCTTGGCGTAATGTCCGATTATCTTGGCTCGATACTTGAACTCACGACACGAAGTCTTCTGCCAACACATTGATCAATCCTCTGGCTCGATATTTAATCTTCTAACATGTTCAACTCCAGCCCAACATTCGATCAATTTGTCTCTCTTGATCGAAACTAGTCTTACGTCACTCAAAACATAAATTAGATCATAACATTATCAATTGATTTCATCATCAAAATTTGATATTCAACAATTGTTGTATATCAAAGCAGAGTATCTGAGTTCTGGAAAAAAAAAAAAAAAAGTTAGAATAAGTTATAAAAAATTTATTGAAGTCTTAAACATATATTAAAAAAAATTAAATTGAAGATATTTATGGTCTCTTTTATACCAGGTGATGAGTATTTTTTAGGCGTCCAACGTTCATTTCATATGACACACTATATCAAAATTTGTTGTTGAAGGTAGGAGATATACTTAAGGGGAACAACTCGATCTACAAGATCATCCAAATAAGATCAATTAAAATTAGAATGCATGATTGGATTATAAGAACAATAACAAAAGTTTGACGCATTCCTAAGTTAAAAGAAAATTATAATTTTTCTTCTCTCACATGAAGATTATATACGTGGCACATGAGGCTAAGCCACATAAGAGAGAAAGGTATGTTTTTAAATAAATAAAACTTTTTAAGCAATAGAATATTATCAAAATTAAAATAATATGAATACTATATTTTTGAAAAGCAAATAAAGTTTCTTGAGTTGTAATGATATCCATTTTAAGCAAATATAATTGCTACATTATATTTTTAATTTCAATACCAATATTTATATTCACTGATTAAAACATGCTACATATAATATTTTTTTTTCAATACCAGAAAGATATTTATAGTATGAATGAAAGGATAAATTTAACTGAATATGTAACATGATGAGCTATATCATAACCAATCGTCAATTGAACTAAAACTTAATCCTTACAGAAATAGTTTGTGATCATCTTAAACTGGTCTAAATAGATTTAATATATTCTATTTTAGGTTAAACTGGCCTAGACAGTGCCTGACCCAGTCTGATCCTTGACAAGTGGTTGCCACATAGTTCAGAGGTCAAAAACACAGCCACACAATTGCATCAGGAATCAAGTCCTCCATGCTTTGCAGAAACAATTGAAAAGGCAAAGGATCATAACTTCATATGGATGAAAATGCTTATAAGCTTAAATAGTACAGAAGCAAAAGCTTAGTGCGTCCAATATTTCTTATACACATTTACTCACTTAACCGGGCAATACCTTAAAAGTGAGTGGGTGTGCCGTTCCTGCATCTCCACCAATCACTCAACTTTGGTTTGTATAAATTGATATTAGTACATTATCTTTACTTGGTCTACCATCTATGGTTATCATCTGCAGATGGTTTTGACAACAAGCTTCTTCATAGCGTTACTCTTTTCACCATAGAAATCCCAGTTGGATCACCACCCCACTCTTCAAACGCAACCAACAAGTTTCCAGTTGGGTTCAGCCAAGCGCGAGGAACATGATACCTGAGATTTGTGTTCAGTAATCAGTCATTTATTCGATTCTTTTGCATGCTTTGACTGGAGTGGACAATAAGGCAGGGGTTTCATTACCATTTTTGAGAAGGCTCCCCACAATTACTCTGGCATTTCTTCTCGTTGTATGTCCCTCTGTAATCACACCAATCACAAGAACCATATGCCTTATAGGCAGGCCAGTATCTGCCAATGCTTCGTCCATTGATCCATATCTGACCTTTGCCCATGCTACTCATGTCTAATGCCAATGGCTCGTTCCCAGCTGGAGCATTAAAGAAAGCCTGGAAGATGACAAAGATTGAGTGAGAAAATAGTCTCAAGCATGAGAGGAAAGAAGATGGAACTTTAGGATAACATGTTTCTGTGTTGCAAGCAGTACCACTGACCTTGTACCAAGTCAAGGGCTGCCTTGTAGATGCACCCCACCACTTAACTGAAGAACTGCCACTAAGTGTATAGATGCTCAGGGATTCACCTCTCAGGCCGATCTACACACACAAACATGGAACTCAGTAACCAGTAAGCAAGTTTTAGTCAGAGAGTATGCAGGTACGAAGAGTTGATTGGAACCTGGTAAATCCATTTCTGTGATGAAAGGTTTCTCTTTCCTTCATTGAGACCTTCCAGGGTCACTGGACCAAGAACACCAGCATTCCGTGTATCAAAGTGGGGGCCAATATTCTGAAACAGATAAAGAACAGGAATATGGAGTCTAAACATCCATATTGTGTGTGTATAATTGTATAGGGTTATCGGTATGATATTTCAACTTTTGGATCAATGGCCAGGAAATAATATTTCACAACAAAGAATGTACTCACAGGAAGACCAACAGCGACACTTAGAATCGAGATTTTGTTGCTTCCTGCCCACAACTTCACATTTCCTGTGAATCTTACCTTTGGACTGCCAAAACTACCGTAGACAATCCCTGCCAGAAGAAAAGAAAAGCAAAAAACAAATCGGAACCTCACCAAATGTTGAGCATATCGTCAAGACACAATTCTTCACAAGGCAAAGCCACTCACCGGCCCGTTCTCCATTGACGAAAACATGCATAGAATGACCTGCCGACATCACGGTCAGGAGAGGGTCACGGCCATTCTTCAAGAATTGTTCGTTTGAGTCTATGTTAACACTGAAGAGCGGAGATCGTGAGTCATCGAGTGATAGAGGTCATTGATTCTGTCTCAACTCAAATACACAAGCTGCAAAGGAACGTCTACTCACTATGTAGTGTACCACAGGTAGTCTGTCCGATCCCATGTCATGCTTATCTGCTCCACCAATCCATCTTTTGAGAATGATTTATCCCTCAGTGAGTGGGTAACCTCACTGAAGGACTCCCAAGAAAATCCCCCAACCCAAGTCATAATAATCTGCGACGTCGGAGCTCCTACCTGTGTTTATCATTAGCAACTTTCTGTTTAAGACAGTCATGAAAATTCAACCATGAAAGTCCTTTTCCATCCAAGAAAATTTGGAAAACATAGTGAGAGATACGTTTTCTTGAGCCAAGAAACAAATAACTCAACGGAGAGGTTGTTGGAATTAAACTTGTTCAAGCATTATTTATTTCATCAAAGATAGATTCATTGCATCAAGCGGGAGATTCGTTACATCAAGAAGAAAAAATGGATTAAAAATTTATAGAAGGATAAGACAAATTGATTATTAATTCTTGAAAGGATTTCTTGAAAGAAAATGATTCATCTTGAATACAATTAATGTAATGTATCTTTGAGGAGAATATAAACCCCATAGGGTCATGGAAAAAATTAGAGTTTCTGAATTTGTAAAGAGTTTTCTTGAGAGGAATATCTTCTCCTACTCCTTTCAACGTCAACAAAGATTAGTTTCATGAATACAGTAGAATGCAACCATGAACATTAATCATAAAAGATTTCTCACCTTTGCAGTGTTGAACACTGCAGTTTTGCAGTCTGGAAGAATGCTGACTGACCAAGCTGGAATGTAATATTTCATTCCATTGAAAGTAACAGGCGCATAAGAATGTGGGTTGAAATTAGAAAGGAATGCGGCACAAGCACCTGACTTCGATCTGAATACATGCGCCTGCAAGAAGTCGAACGTAGAAAAGTTCCAAAACGCAAATCATTGAAAAGATTCTTGCAAATTTTACAGCAAGATATGAGAATTGAACCTCCTGATAGTTTCCGAGTTTTGTCACTGTGGGATCCGCAGAGACAAGAGCTGGTTCACACCATTTGATTGCTTTATGCAGGTCTCTCAGATGTCCCCATTTCGGCTGCCTTAACAGACCTGAGAAAGATTACAACATGTTTAACACCAGATTGAGGGAATGGTAATACTTGATATCAAATAGATTTGTATTGCGTCATCAGATGCTTGACCAATGAGATTGCACAATGTCTTCCTTGTCGAAGAGGAACAAGATTTTGGCACCAAAAAGAAGACATAGGAAAAGGAGAAGCAACATGAGTCGGAATTGTATTACTACAAATCTTTTCTTAATCTTGAAAAGATCCCAAGTATTTGACCTAAGTAATTCTCTTGGTGGGCAATCACACCTCTGTCATCCTCCCACCCCCACGTACGAGAAACGCTGGACGAGACGATAAAAAATCACGTCTTTTTGGAATTATCACAAGCATGCTATGTGCGGTCGATGATCAAGTCAACCATTCAAGCTTTTTTTTCCCCCATCAAAAGCATGAGCTCCAACAGGGGAAGATCCATGAGAAGTCATAAGTTAGACTAAAACCATATCATCACAACATGAAAATTGTTACGTAAGGCACAATCATACCGTATTCATCAATTGGGGCATCGTAGTCATAGCTCGTCGAAATAAAAGGACCACCAGCCGTCCTACCGAAGTTTGTTCCTCCATGGTACTGCAGTTGACGTAAACAAGCAAATTGGTTTACTTCAACATGATGTACAGCAATCAGTAATTAATGAAACAACTGAGGTAGAACATACAATTTCTTACCATATAGTAGTTAACGAAGGATCCACCCTTCTGTATAAACCTTGCGACAGCAAAAGCCAAGTCCTGAACAGGCCTGTGAGGAACTGGACCCCCGAAACCAGTGAACCTATCAACATAGAATACATGGAATAAATTCACTAGATCGATTGATTTCTTGTGAAAATTTATATGAATTCAAATGTGAAGAAGTAGAGGTTACCAGCCAGTCCAAGCTTCAGTCCACATAGTCGGTTTATAAGGCTTGTTTGGTGAGAAGTAATCACAGTAGAACCCATTGCAGGCATTGATCTGTAAAGACAAAATCCAAAAATGAGGTCACAATAAGTCAACCTAGCTGGTGCAACATGCAATTACAAATCCTCTAATTAGTGCAGCTGTAATCTAAGTAGAAGAAAGTGATGTTGAACGGGACAAGGTGGAGAAGGAACATGAACTTGGGGTTCTTCCTGATGTTCCAGAACAAGAAAACCGAAAGCTTGGACTTACCACTGGATCAGGTGCATCATCTTGCTTGCACATGACCCACGGCACACCGGTGTTGAGGCCCACTGCCATTTGAGCAGCCCAGGTTACGTAGTTCTTGGCTGCAGCTCCGCCAAATTTCTCCAATGGACCATATTCATTTTCAATCTGCTCAAGTTAGACAAAGAGCATGGAAGAGCAGAAAGCGAATTAGATGAGATCTTTGGGAGCTGATCAACTCGATGACACATAAAAGCTAACGAATTGATGAAAGCAAAGAAGGAAAGGATTCGATGATACCTGAGAGAGGATAATGGGACCACCCTGTGATTCGAATAATCGTTCAGACTTCATCATGGCGACAATCTTCTCTGTGAACTTCGCCATGGCCGCCTTTTACATGAACAGACCAGTTAGCAATTGCTCGGATAGAGGAGTTCGAGTATACACATGTAAAGAGAATTTCTTGTGGATTCTTACCTTGAAAGGTTCATTGTCGGTCCTGAAATTGATGCCAGGAACATATTTTAGCCAGACAGGAAATCCCCTGTTTTACAAAGACAAGATGAACAACAGAACAACGTCATCAGATTGCATGATTAGGCTTTTGATTCCACATAGAAGAATTAATCGAAGACCTCGTACCCAAAGTTCCATTCGGCACAAACATAAGGACCAATCCGGAGATGAACATAGAGGCCGGCATGCTTCACCAGCTTGATGAAGCGAACCAAGTCGTAATTACCACCAAAATAATACTGCCAAAGATCAAGAAAAGCAACAAATTGAGGCACACTGTGGGATGGAGCAGTAGCCTTAGACGAGAGGGCTGGGAATGTTTGGGTGATCTCCGAACCTGGCCAGGGGACGGCTCGTGGCCGTTCCAGAACACGTAGGTCTGGATAACATCCAAGCCGCCATCTTTAGCCTTCTGGATAAGATCCGGCCACATCTGAAGACGATCCAATCGACAAAGTTCAGATTTTGGCACGGTAGAGTAACAGTGCACGAACAGCTCACCAGAAAGGCCACATTTTCCACAGAGTTGGAAATCTTACCTCCGGGGTGCTCCTGGGATAGTGAATGGAACCGGAGATGAGAATCCTCCTCTGCCCATTGACGATGATAGCCTTGTGGTCGTAGGAAACGGTTGCATCGACCGGATTGGAAAGCCACAGAGACGACACCACCACCAACGCCACCGCCAGTAGCAGCAGCGTCGACAGTCCGAGGCCGCACCCAAGCGTCATAAGCTCGAGGCTCATGGTGGCCGGTCGGTCTTCGCTTCAGAGGAGTCTCCTGTACTGTTCTGGCTGTATAATATGTGAATGATGGAGATTCGTGCGCGCTGTTCTTCCGTCTTTTCCTCCGCTAGAGAAGTTCTGATGGAACCATTGAGCAGTAGCGTTACCGTAACAAGCACACACCGAGGAAGAGAGAGGGAGATCAAAGAGGCGGGATGGAAGAGGACGGATGCGGCGCGGGAGCCGTGGGTGCCTCTGCGGTTTAAATACCGCAGGGGCGAAGACGAGCACAGGATTGGCGCCGGAGTACGCGGGTCCCACAGCGCCAGCCAGTCAACGTTTTCTTCCGTTCCCCGTGAACAGCAGCAGCCAAAAAAATAGAAAAAGAAAACGGTGTTCGTTTGATCATTCCTTTGTGAGTGTTCTGTCATAATCTGATTATTAATGGCTCATAGGATTTGTGCAATCGATAATTTTGGGAAATAGAATCATGCGTACCGGCAGATTTTACCATCCTAACGATGATCAATTATGATTCCAATTCCTTTGGGCAGTTAAAGAGAAACTTCGATGGTTGGCAATGGTTGGAAGAGTAAAATCTATTGTTAAAAATTACTATTTAAAGAAAATTAGGATAGGCAGGTTATGTTGAACATTATTAGAAACTAACAATGCTAATTTTGTAAGAAAGCTTATTGTATCGATATTTTTTGTATTGTCTAGTATATCAATCTACAGACTTAACTTAGCTCAGGATCAATTTCTTTTCCTGGTTGATATTAGGGTAGTAAGCGGGTTTATTAATATATCTATAATATAATTTTTTTATAAAATTAAGAAATACTCTGGATATAATATTTTTATATGGGTTACGAGCTCGGTCTCAGTATCTTATTTTTAGTTTGAATAAAGATTTAAATCGAGAGTATTATAAGTGTATTATGGAATCTTTTCTTATCTTGGAAAGTTTCATTGGAAATTTTTTTTCCCCGTAGACATAGGAATTATATTCTTAATAATATTATATTATTGAAATTTTGGGCTTAAATTAATTGATCCTGTATAAAATAAAAGTCTCAAAGGGTGGTCACTTAAGATCCATCAAAATGCTTATAAGCTTAAACAGTGCAAAAGCAAAAGCTTAGCTCTTGCAATTACGAGACCAATCATTCTGTGTAAACATGCTATCCCAATTGCTAATATTATGTCCACACATAGACTCAATATATGCAAAGTCTCACGTGCAGTAAGTAGTGATATGTTGAGTGCATCCAATATTTTCTATGCACATTTACTCACGTAACCAGGCAATACCTTAAAGTAAGTGGGTGAGCAGTTCCTGCATCTCCACCAATCACTACTCCACGACTTTGGTTTGTATAAATTGACTTTAGTTCATTTTCTTTACTTGGTCTACCATCTGTGGTTATCATCTGCAGATGGTTTTGACAGCAAGCTTCTTCATAGTGCTACTCTTTTCACCATTGAAATCCCAGTTGGATCACCACCCCACTCTTCAAACACAACCAACAAGTTTCCAGTTGGGTTCAGCCAAGCGCGAGGAGCATGATACCTGAGATTTGTGGTCAGTAATCAGTCATTTATTCGATTCTTTTGCATGCTTTGATTGAAGTGGACAAAAAGGCAGTGTTTCATTACCATTTTTGAGAAGGCTCCCCACAATTAGTCTGGCATTTCTTCTCGTTGTATGTCCCTCTGTAATCGCACCAATCACAAGAACCATATGCCTTATAGGCAGGCCAGTATCTGCCAATGCTTTGTCCATTGATCCATATCTGACCCTTGCCCATGCTACTCATGTCTAATGCCAATGGCTCGTTCCCAGCTGGAGCATTAAAGAAAGCCTGGAAGATGACAAAGATTGAGTGAGAAAATAGTCTCAAGCATGAGAGGAAAGAAGATGAACTTTAGGATAACATGTTTCTGTGTTGCAAGCGGTTCTGACCTTGTACCAAGTCAAGGGCTGCCTTGTAGATGCACCCCCCCACTTAACTGAAGAACTGCCACTAAGTGTATAGATGCTCAGGGATTCACCACTCAGGCCGATCTACACACACAAACATGAAACTCAGTAACCAGTAAGCAAGTTTTAGTCAGAGAGTACGCAGGTACGAAGAGTTGATTGGAACCTGGTAAATCCATTTCTGTGATGAAAGGTCTCTCTTTCCTTCATTGAGACCGTCCAGGGTCACTGGACCAAGAACACCAGCATTCCATGTCTCAAAGTGGTTGCCAATATTCTGAAACAGATAAAGAACAGGAATACGGAGTCTAAACATCCATCTTGTGTGTGTCTAATTGTATAGGGTTATCGGTATGATATTTCAACTTTTGGATCAATGGCCAGGAAATATTTCGCAACAAAGAATGTACTCACAGGAAGACCAACAGCGACACTTAGAATCGAGATTTTGTTGCTTCCTGCCCACAACTTCACATTTCCTGTGAATCTTATCTTTGGATTGTCCAAACTACCATAGACAGTCCCTGCCAGAAGAAAAGACAAGCAAAAAACAAATCGGAACCTCACCAAACGTTGAGCATATCATCAAGAACAATTCTTCACAAGGCAAAGCCACTCACCGGCCAGTTCTCCATTGATGAAAACATGCATAGAATGACCTGCCGACATCACAGTCAGGAAAGGGTATCGACCATTCTTCAAGAATTGCTCATTTGAGTCTATGTTAACACTGAAGAGTGGAGATTGCGAGTCATTAAGTGATAGAGGTCATTGATTCTGTCTCAAATAGAGAAGCTGCAAAGGACTCACTATGTAGTGTACCACAGGTAGTCTGTCCGATCCCATGTCATGCTTATCTGCTCCACCAATCCATCTTTTGAGAATGATTTATCCCTCAGTGAGTGGGTATCCTCACTGAAGGACTCCCAGGAAAATCCGCCAACCCAAGTCATATTAATCTGCGACGTCGGAGCTCCTACCTGTGTTTATCATTAGCATCTTTGTGTTTACGACAGTCATGAAAATTCAACCATGGAAGTCCAATTCCATCCAAGAAAATTTGGAATACATAGCGAGAGATACATTTTCCTGAGCCAAGAAACAAATAACTCAACGGAGAGGTGAGTTTTATGAGTATAGTAATAGAATGCAACCGTGACCATTAATCATAAAAGATTTCTCACCTTTGCAGTGTTGAACACTGCGGTTTTGCAGTCTGGAAGAATGCTGACGGACCAAGCTGGAATATGATACTTCATTCCGTTGAAAGTAACAGGTGCATAAGATCGGGGGTTGAAATTAGAAAGGAATGCAGCACAAGCGCCTGACTTCGATCTGTATACATGCGCCTGCAAGAAGTCGAACGTAGAAAAGTTCCAAAATGCCAAATCATCGAAAATATTCTTGCAAATTTTACAGCAAGATATAAGAATTGAACCTCCTGGTATTTTCCGAGATTTGTCACTGTGGGATCCCCAGAGACGAGAGCTGGTTCACACGATTTGATTGCTTTATGCAGGTCTGTCAGATGTCCCCATTTCGGTTGCCTTAACAGACCTGAGAAAGATTACAATATGTTTGTCACCAGATAGAGGGAATGATAATAGTCGGCATCAAATAGATTTGTATTGCATCATCAGATGCTTGACCAATGAGACTGCACAGTGTCTTCTTCGTAGAAGAGGAACGAGATTTTAGCACCAAAAAGAAGACATGGGAAAATGAGAAGCAAACTCTTAATCTTGAAAGATCCCAAGTATTTGACCTAAATAATTCTCTAGGTGGGCAGTCACACCTTTACCCCCACGCAGGAGAAAAGATCAAGCATTTCTTTCTAAAAGCTGGATGAGACGATCCAAAATCACATCTTTTTGGAATTATCACAAGCACGCTGTGTGTGGTAGATGATCAAGTCAACCATTCATGCCCTTCTCCCCCGCCACCCCCCGGTCAAAAGCATGAGCTCCAACAGGGGCGAATCCATGAGAAGTCATAAGATAGACTAAAACCATATCATTACAACATGAAAATTGTTACATATGTTAGAATCGTAGAAGAAATATGGCATACCGTATTCATCGATTGGGGCATCATAGTCATAGCTCGTCGCAATAAAAGGACCACCAGCCGTCCTACCGAAGTTGGTTCCTCCATGGTACTGCAGTTGACGTAAACATGCAAATTGGTTTACTTCAACATGATGGACAGCCATCAGTAATTACTGAAACAACTGAGGTAGAACATACAATTTCTTACCATATAGTAGTTAACGAAGGAACCACCTTTCGCTATAAACCTTGCGACAGCAAAAGCCATGTCCTGAACAGGCCGGTGAGGAACTGGGCCCCCGAAACCAGTGAACCTATTAACATAGAATACATGGAATAAATTCACTGGATAGATTAATTTCTTGTGAAAATTTATATGAATTCAAATGTGAAGAAGTAGAGGTTACCAGCCAGTCCAAGCTTCAGTCCACATGGTCGGTTTATAAGGCTTGTTTGGTGAGAAGTAATCGCAGTAGAACCCATTGCAGGCATTGATCTTTAAAGACAAAAACCCAAAAAAAGAGATCACAATGAGTCAACCAAGCTGGTCTAACATGCAACTACAAATCCTCTAATTAGGGCAGCTGGAATTTAAGTAGATGAAAGTCATGTTGGACTTGACAAGGTAGAGAAGGAACATGAACTTGGGGGTTCTTCCTGATGTGATAGAACAAGAAAACCGAAAGCTTGGACTTACCACTGGATCAGGTGCATCATCTTGCTTGCACATGACCCACGGCACACCGGTGTTGAGACCCACTGCCATTTGAGCAGCCCAGCTTAGGTAGTTCTTGGCTGCAGCGCCGTCATAGTACTCCTGTATACTATATTCGTTTTCAATCTGCTCAAGTTAGACAAAGAGCATGGAATAACAGAAAGCGAATTAGATGAGATGTTTGGGAGCTGATCAACTCGATGACACATAAAAGCTAACGAATTGATGAAAGCAAAGAAGGAAAGGATTCGATGATACCTGCGAGAGGATAATGGGACCACCCTGTGATTCAAATAATCCTTCAGACTTCATCATGGCGACAATCTTCTCTGTGAACTTCGCCATGGCCGCCTTTTACATGAATAGACCAATTAGCAATTGCTCGGTTAGAGGAGATCAAGTATAAACATGTAAAGAGAAGTTCTTGTGGACTCTTACCTTGAAAGGTCCATTGTCGCTCCTGAAAGTGATGCCAGGAACATATTTTAACCAGACAGGAAATCCCCTGTTTTACAAAGACAAGATGAACAACAGAACAGCATCATCAGATTGCATGATTAGGCTTTTGATTCCACATAGAAGAATTAATTGAAGACCTCGACCTCGTACCCAAAGTTCCATTCGGCACAAACATAAGGACCAATCCGGAGATGAACATAGAGGCCGGCCTGCTTCACCAGCTTGATGAAGCGAACCAGGTCGTAATTACCACCAAAATAATACTGCCAAAGATCAAGAAAAGCAACAAATTGAGGCACACTATGGGAAGGAGCAGTAGCCTTAGACGAGAGGGCTGGGAAAGGTTGGGTGATCTCCGAACCTGGCCAGGGGACGGCTCGTGGCCGTTCCAGAACACATAGGTCTGGATAACATCCAAGCCGCCATCTTTAGCCTTCCGGATAAGATCCGGCCACATCTGGAGACGATCCAATCGACAAAGTTCAGGTTTTGGCGCAGTAGAATAACAGTGCACGAACAGCTCACCAAAAAGGCCACATTTCCCACAGAATTGGAGACCTTACCTCCGGGGTGCTCCTGGGATAGTGAATGGAACCGGAGATTAGAATTCTCCTCTGCCCATTGACGATGATAGCCTTGTGGTCGTAGGAAACGGAGGCATCGACCGGAGAGGAATGCCACGGAGACGACACCACTACCAACGCCACCGCCAGTAGCAGCAGCGTCGACAGTCCGCGGCCGCACCCAAGCGTCATAAGCTTGAGGCTCATGGTGGCCGGTCGGTCTTACCTTCAGAGGAGTCTCCTTTAGTGTTCTGGTTATATAATATGTGAATGATGGAGATTCGTGCGCCCTGTTCTTCCGTCTTCTCCTCCGCTAGAGAAGTTCTGATGGAACTATTGAGCAGTAGCGTTACTGCAACAAGCACACACCGAGGAAGAGAGAGGGAGATCAAAGAGGAGGGAGGGAAGAGGGCGGACGTGGAGTGGGAGCGCGGGGGCGGGGAGGACGGGGGAGGGCGATGTGCCTCTTGCGGTATAAATACCCTACGGGCGCAAGCGAGCACAGGATTGGCGCTGGAATACGCGGGTCCCAAAGCGCCAGCCACGTCAACGTTTTCTTCCATTCCCCCTGAACAGGAAAAAATCAAATGGACCGAAGCGTGGGGCCATCTGCTTACCTCAGAAATCAAACGTGGTTAAAATAAACCACAGAGATGGCGGATTAGGAGTTTGGTATCTGCCGTGCCATCAAGTTTGCCTTTGGCCATATACAATTCTATGTCGTCTTGGACCAATTAAGATAAGCTTTGATAGTTGGCAAGGATCGACAGAGTCAAAATATTTTGTTAAAATTATTATTTGAGAAAATTAGGACAGATAGGTTATGTGGAATAATATTATAAACTAATAATATTAGTTTAGTTTTGTAAGAAAGTTTTATGTTGATGATATTTTTTAGTTGTCTAATATATCGATATACATTATGATAGTAAGCGAGTTAGATAACATATCCATATCCATGATATAATTTTCTTTTTATAAAATTACATATACATGATATACCTAAAGGGTTTGATGAGATATATCATATTATTATTTTATCATGTGAATAATAATTTTTTTTATATGTTAATTTAGTTTCACATAAAAAATGGATAAAGATTTAGATAAGAGTATGATAATTATACTATTCTTATCGTGAGTTTAGAGAGAATTAACTCAAATCACATAAGAAGTATCTCTTTCAGACGAAGAATATATATATATATGTGGCAGATAAGGCTAAGCCACATACGAGAGAAAGGTATGTTTTTAAATAAATAAAGCTTTTTAAGCAATAGAATATTGTCAAAATTAAAATAATATGAATACTATATTTTTGAAAGGCAAATAAAGTTTCTTGAGTTGTAATGATATCCATTTTAAGCAAATATAATTGCTACATTATATTTTTAATGTCGATGCCAATATTTATAGTCACTGATTAAAACATGTCACATATAATATTTTCTTTCAATACCAGAAAGATATTTATAGTATGAATGAAAGCATAAATTTAGCTGAATATGGAACATGATGAGCCATATCATAACCAATCCTCAATTGAACTAAAACTTAATCCTTACAGAAATAGTTTGTAATCATCCTAAACTGGTCTAAATAGATTTCTATTTTAGATTAAACTTGCCTAGACAGTGCCTGACCTCTGTGTTTGTAACTTATGATGAAATTCTAAGTGACATTAGCAATTTCTTATTTATAGTTGATAAATCATTGTCATCTCTTTCTAAAAAAATAAAATAAGCTGGGAAAAAAAAGCTCTTTGATCTTTAAATGTGTCAGAGCCTTACCAGAGATATCATAGATCATAGAAAAACTCATAGAAGTTTCAACTATTCCTGAATAATTCAAAATATCTATAACAATGCCTTTTTCCTGGCACCAGATTGTCTCTTTACCACTAATTTCTTGTTTCTTGCACTGTTGCACATGATCCTCATGCATCTTGTTAGAGATCTCAAGTGGTTGCCACATAGTTCAGAGCTCAGAAGCACAGCCACACAATTGCATCAGGAATCAAAATGCTTATAGGCTTTGCAGAAGCAATGGAAAAGGCAAAGGATGATAACTTAATATGGATCAAAGTGCTTATAAGCTTAATGTAGTACAGAAGCAAAAGCTTAGCTCTTGCAATTACGAGACCAATCATTCTGTGTAAACATGCTATCCCAATTGCTAATATTATGTCCACACATGGACTCAATATATGCAAAGTCCCACGTGCAGTAAGTAGTAATATGTTGAGTGCATCCAATATTTTCTATGCACATTTACTCACGTAACCAGGCAATACCTTAAAGTAAGTGGGTGAGCAGTTCCTGCATCTCCACCAATCACTACTCCACGACTTTGGTTTGTATAAATCGACTTTAGTTCATTTTCTTTACTTGGTCTACCATCTGTGGTTATCATCTGCAGATGGTTTTGACAGCAAGCTTCTTCATAGCGCTACTCTTTTCACCATTGAAATCCCAGTTGGATCACCACCCCACTCTTCAAACACAACCAACAAGTTTCCAGTTGGGTTCAGCCAAGCGCGAGGAACATGATACCTGAGATTTGTGGTCAGTAATCAGTCATTTATTCGATTCTTTTGCATGCTTTGACTGAAGTGGACAAAAACGCAGGGGTTTCATTACCATTTTTGAGAAGGCTCCCCACAATTACTCTGGCACTTCTTCTCGTTGTATGTCCCTCTGTAATCACACCAATCACAAGAACCATATGCCTTATAGGCAGGCCAGTATCTGCCAATGCTTTGTCCATTGATCCATATCTGACCCTTGCCCATGCTACTCATGTCTAATGCCAATGGCTCGTTCCCAGCTGGAGCATTAAAGAAAGCCTGGAAGATGATAAAGATTAAGTGACACAACAGTCCCAAACATGAGAGGAAGGAAGATGAACTTTAGGATAACATGTTTTTGTGCTGCAAGCAGTACTGACCTTGTACCAAGTCAAGGGCTGCTTTGTTGATGCACCTCCCCACTCAACGGAAGAACTGCCACTAAGTGTATGGATGCTCAGGGATTCACCTCTCAGGCCGATCTACACACACAAACATGGAACTCAGTAACCAGTAAGCAAGTTTTAGTCAGAGACTAATGTAGGTAGGAAGAATTGATTGGAACCTGGTAAATCCATTCCTGTGATGAAAGGTCTCTCTTTCCTTCATTGAGACCTTCCAGAGTCACTGGACCAAGAACACCAGCATTCCATGTCTCAAAGTGGTTGCCAACATTCTGAAACAGATCAGAGAACAGAAATATGATGTCTCAACATCCATCATGTGTGTATAATTGTACAGGGTTATTTGTATGATATTTCAACTTTTCGATCAATGGCCAGGAAATATTTCACAACAAATTATGTACTCACAGGAAGACCAACAGCGACACTTAGAATCGAGATTTTGTTGCTTCCTGCCCACAACTTCACATTTTCTGTGAAAGTCAGCTTTGGATTGTCCAAACTACCAGAGACAGTCCCTGCCAGAAGAAAAGAAAGCAAAAGCCACATCGGAACCTCACCAAATGTTGAGCATATCATCAATAATCAATTCTCCACGAGGCAAAGCCACTCACCGGCCCGTTCTCCATTGATGAAAACATGCATAGAATGGCCTGCCGACATCACAGTCAGGAAAGGGTATCGGCCATTCTTCAAGAATTGTTCATTTGAGTCTATGTTAACACTGAAGAGTGGAGATTGTGAGTCATTGAGTGATAGAGGTCATTGATTCTGTCTCAAATAGACAAGCTGCAAAGGAACGTCTACTCACTATGAAGTGTACCACAGGTAGTCTGTCCGATCCCATGTCATGCTTATCTGCTCCACCAATCCATCTTTTGTGAATGAGTTATCCCCCAGTGAGTTGGTATCCTCACTGAAGGACTCCCAAGAAAATCCACCAACCCAAGTCATTTTAATCTGCGATGTTGGGGCTCCTACCTGTGTATATCATTAGTAACTTTGTGTTAAAGACAGTCATGAAAATTCAACCATGGAAATCCTTTTTCATCCAAGAAAATTTGGAATACATAGTGAGTTATACATTTTCTTGAGCCAAGAAACAAATAACTCAATAGAGAGGTGAGTTTTATGAATACAGTAGTAGAAGCAACCATGACCGTTAATCATAAAATATTTCTCACCTTTGCAGTGTTGAACACTGAGGTTTTGCAGTCAGGAAGAATGCTGATGGACCAAGATGGAATATTATACTTCATTCCATTGAAAGTAACACTTGCATAAGAATGTGGGTTGAAATTAGAAAGGAATGCAGCACATGAGCCTGACTTTGATCTGTATACATGTGCCTGCAAGAAGTCGAATGTAGAAAAGTTCCAAAATGCAGATCATTGAAAAGATTCTTGCAAATTTTACAGCAAGATATAAGAATTGAACCTCCTGATAATTTCCGAGTTTTGTCACTGTGGGATCCCCAGACACAAGAGCTGGTTCACACATTTTGATTGCTTTATGCAGGTCTCTCAGATGTCCCCATTTCGGCTGCCTCAACAGACCTGAGAAAGATTACGATACGGTTAACACCAAATAGAGGGAATGGTAAAACTTGGCATCAAATATATTTGTATTGCATCATCAGATGCTTGACTAATGAGATTGCACAATGTCTTCCTTGTAGAAGAGGAACAAGATTTTGGCACCAAAAAGAAGACATAGGAAAAGGAGAAGCAACTTGTGTGGGAATTGTATTACTACTAATCTTCTCTTAATCATGAAAAGAACCCAAGTAATTGACCTAAATAATTCTCTAGGTGGGCAATCACAACTTTATACCCACGCAAGAAAAAAGATGATGCATTTCTTTCTAAAAGCTGGATGAGATGATCCAAAATCACATCTTTCTGGAATTATCACAAGCATGCTATGTGTGCAGATGATCAAGTCAGCCATGCCATTTACCCCACATCAAAAGCTCCAACAGGGGCAGATCAATGAGAAGTCATAAGTTAGATTAAAACCAAATCATTACAACATGAAAATTGTTACATATGACACGATCATTGAAGAAAAACTGCACACCGTATTCATCAATTGGGGCATCATAGTCATAGCTCGTCGAAATAAAAGGACCACCAGCCGTCCTACCGAAGTTTGTTCCTCCATGGTACTGCAGTTGACGGAAACATGCAAATTCTAATTACTGAAAGAACTCATGTAGAACATACAAATTCTTACCATATAGTAGTTAACGAAGGATCCACCCTTCTGTATAAACCTTGCAACGGCAAAAGCCAAGTCCTCAACAGGTCTGTGAGGAACTGGACCCCCGAAAGCAGTGAACCTATTGAGATAGAATATATAAAATAAATTCACTAGATCGATTGATTTCTTGTGAAAATTTGTATGAATTCAAATGTGAAGTAGAGGTTACCAGCCAGTCCATGCTTCAGTCCACATAGTAGGTTTATAAGGCTTGTTTGGTGAGAAATAATCACAGTAGAACCCATTGCAGGCATTGATCTGTAAAGACAAGATCCAAAAATAATATCACAATAAGTCAGCTTAGCTGGTGTAACAGGGAATTACAATTACTCTAATTGGTGCAGCTGTAACGTAAGTAGAAGAAAGTGTCGTTGAACAGGACAGGCTAAAGGAGGAACATGAATTTGGTGTTGTTCCTGATATGACAGAACAATAAAACCGAAAGCTTGAACTTACCACTGGATCAGGTGCATCATCTTGCTTGCACATGACCCGCGGCACACCGGTGTTGAGACCCACTGCCATTTGAGCAGCCCAGCTTAGGTAGTTCTTGGCTGCAGCTCCGCCATAGTACTCCACTGGACCATATTCGTTTTCAATCTGCCCAAGTTAGACAGAGCATGGAAGAGCAGAAAGCGAATTAGATGAGATCTTTGGGAGCTGATCAACTCGATGACACATAAAAGCTAACGAATTGATGAAAACAAATAAGGAAAGGATTCAATGATACCTGAGAGAGGATAATGGGACCACCCTGTGATTCAAATAATCCTTCAGACTTCATCATGGCGACAATCTTCTCTGTGAACTTCGCCATGGCCGCCTTTTACATGAACAGACCAATTAGCAATTGCTCGGTTAGAGGAGATCGAGTATAAACATATAAAGAGAAGTTCTTGTGGATTCTTACCTTGAAAGGTCCATTGTCGGTCCTGAAATTGATGCCAGGAACATATTTTAGCCAGACAGGAAATCCCCTGTTTTACAAAGACAAGATGAACAACAGAACAACATCATCAGATTGCATGATTAGGCTTTTGATTCCACATAGAAGAATTAATTGAAGACCTCGTACCCAAAGTTCCATTCGGCACAAACATAAGGACCAATCCGGAGATGAACATAGAGGCCAGCCTGCTTCACCAGCTTGATGAAGCGAACCAGGTCGTAATTACCACCAAAATAATACTGCCAAAGATCAAGAAAAGCAACAAATTGAGGCACACTGTGGGAAGGGGCAGTAGCCTTCGACGAGAGGGCTGGGAAAGTTTGGGTGATCTCCGAACCTGACCAGGGGACGGCTCGTGGCCGTTCCAGAACACATAGGTCTGGATAACATCCAAGCCGCCATCTTTAGCCTTCTGGATAAGATCCGGCCACATCTGGAGACGATCCAATCGACAAAGTTCAGATTTCGGCACAGTAGACTCACAGTGTACGAACAGCTCACCAGAAAGGCCACATTTTCCACAGAGTTGGAAATCTTACCTCCGGGGTGCTCCTGGGGTAGTGAATGGAACCGGAGATTAGAATCCTCCTCTGCCCATTGATGATGATAGCCTTGTGGTCGTATGAAACGGAGGCATCGACCGGAGAGGAAAGCCACGGCGGCGACACCACCACCAACGTCACCGCCAGTAGCAGCAGCGTCGACAGTCTGCGGCCGCATTCAAGCGTCATAGGCTCGAGGCCCATGGTGGCCGGTCGGTCTTAGCTTCAAAGGAGTCTCCTTTATTGTCCTGGCCGTATAATCTATGTATGATAGATCGGTGCGCTCTGTTCGTCCGTCTTCTCCTCTGCTAGAGAAGATCTGGTGGAACTATTGAACAGTAGCGGCACTGTAACAAGCACACACCGAGGAAGAAAGAGGGAGATCAAAGTGGAGGGAGGGAAGAGGGAGTCATGGGGGGGCTGTGGAGCGGGAGCAGGGGGTGGTGCCCTTGCGGTTTAATACCCGAGGACCGAAGGCGAGAACACGATTGGCGCCGGAACATGAGGACCCCACAGCCCCACCCACTAACGTGGATGCTTGAGTCACGTTTTCCTCCGTTCCCCGTGAACAGCTTATCAGGAATTTTCTTGCACCTAAAAAAGAAAAATCACATGGAAAAAGATGGGTAGAATTTTGCATGTGATTACCTCAGATGAGGTCAATACATATTGGGAGTCAGGGATCTGCGTGCCATCAAGTTTGGACTCTCTCTGATGAGCACACCACTCTAATCCTGAGGCTAAATAGTGGTTTAAGCTAAACAAAACTAATAATTTAATTATCCTTTCAACAACTAATCATAATTTACGGAGAACTCTCATGGCTCTTCCGTTCCACTGCAACACTGAGACTTCGAACCAGACGCCACAAGGAACCGTCGAGCATGCAAAGGTACAAGAGCTTCTTGTTCTTTTCCTCTGTTTCTTGTGGCCGTGAGCAGCAGCAGCAGTCCTCCCGCGAATTCAAACACATTTGAACCCCAAAGGAGCTGCCACCCCTGCAACCCATACGTAGGCTGTTAAATCCCACCCAGAAAAGAAGGGAACTGCCTGCATGTACTGACCAACCACACACACCTCAAATGCTTCAGCAACTCCCAACACACCATCGAGCCGCAGCAGGAGTGTACTCCAACCCGTGCTCTGCTTCCTCCTGCATGAAAAAGAAGGGTAGAAAAGGTTTAACTTTGTCAGTGAAAGTAACATGCGAGAGTTCAGTTTAATCTCTTTGTGAGAGGTTTAGTTTGGTCAGTTAAGGATGCATCTTGTTCTTCTTTATCATGCTCATTGTTTCAAGCTTTGGTCATCAGTTTCTTCCATAGGATTACAGCACTTTTAGGTACAGCTTTAGACCTTGCATGCATGGGCACCTGCATCAAAGTCTTGAAGAAGACATTGCACCAACTGAGCCTACCCATATGGACTAACAACAGCCACCACAAAAGCTGTAGTAGTTGTAGTAGTATTCCTCCTACCAGTTCTCTTGCGTGACTCATTGTTTCAGAGTATGTGCCATCCGCATCATACTCTGGAAAGAGATTGCTGGATGAATTCATTGTGTCATCAGACTTTTTGAATGGGTTAGATAAGATCATAGGTGTACATGTGTTTTGTTGTTTCTTAGCCAATTAGATTGATCTGGAAGATAAATGTAATGAAGGATGGAGGGATCAAACCTTCATTAGATTAATCTTTCATATTGTTAATAACCTATTATTTTCCTCACATTCCATGTTCTTGTTGGTTCCATTTGGTTTGGGTGAGGGAATCTCATTATAAATACTGACCTTGCAAGAGACATGCCCCTAAATCACCTCCCTCGACTTGGGGGTGCATTAACAACTCTATCCACATACTATTTATCTACCAAACACACACAAGCAATTTGGTCTCCCTACCTGATTTTTAGGATCCTAGTGCCATCTTATCTGTCATCATGTAGTCACCTTAGTCGAGAGGCAGCAGTCTCAACTGCCATTACAGTTCATCTTCTTTCTCTGACTCCAATCTGAAGAAGAGAACATCATTGTGGAACTGAGCTGAAGCGATTTGGCACATAATTAACTGTCTATGTTTAGGTTCGTCTTGGTTTCAATTAAAGGTGAATCATCTTCTGATGTGACCATGATATTTAGCAGCCGAGGTTGCATAGATAGATGAAGAACTTCTTCACGCTACTGCATGGAGTGATGAAGACCCCGTCAAAGAAACAAGAGAAACTGATTGATGGAAACCCATTGCGTAGGGTAAGAGGAGAAGAGAAAGAGAAGAAGGCCGTAGAAAAGGTAGGGATGGATTTCATTGGTGTCATTATCCTTTAATTGTTGGGGTATTTCCATAGAAGATTTGACTCCTTATACTCAACTTTCAGCTTGAAGACGACCAGCTCATAACTGAGCACTTCATGGCTGGCCTGTGTTTGATGGGCCAATTAGTCCAAATCAAACCACATTATCTCATTGAAAGGTAATCGAAGGAAATGGTTTGAACTGAATTTTCAAAAAAGAGATT
Source organism: Musa acuminata AAA Group (assembly GCF_036884655.1). Classification (NCBI taxonomy): domain Eukaryota; kingdom Viridiplantae; phylum Streptophyta; class Magnoliopsida; order Zingiberales; family Musaceae; genus Musa; species Musa acuminata. The sequence goes on from NC_088333.1 coordinate 6,849,424, forward strand.
TTGAGGTCTAAAACAACAAAATAAGCCATTAGCTGTGTTTTTAGCAAAAGAGAAGAATGGATTTCTTTTTGTTCTTTTGCTTCATTTATTCTTCCGCTTGATTAAGAATCTCAATAAATTATTCAACGAGTTGTGCAATCTCTTCTTATCAGCATAAACAGAGTCCAAGAAAGTGGACTCTCTCACCACTTCAAGCGAGCTTCTCCTCTATCCATTTTGGATGAGAGCAACCTGGTGTTGTCAAAAGTGAGCAGCAATTGCAACGTAGATCTAAAGATAAACAATTGCTTGTTGGCCATTGTTCTTGTCATTCCTAACACGAACCTTTGTATCACTCATGTATTCATGTATGAAGCTACTCTCACTTCCACAAATCTTGGCCCACAAGGCCATCCTATCCTTCTTTCTCGAGAAGCTTACGTCTCTGTTCTTCTTGTTATGTGTCCAAAAGAAAATAAAGACAGAAAGGGAAAGGAAGGAAAAGAAACATGAGTGGCCACCACTGCATTTTGTCAAATCATGATATGCTCATCTCACAAAATGTTCCAGAGGCAAACCTATCCATGCACATCTCTGCTTATCTTCCACTCCTAGTCATCACCACACTCATACTTATCTATTTCTTGCAAGAAACAACTCAACTCACAAGATTTGGATGCAGGGAATCTCACTGTTTAGAATCTAGACACTCAACTCCCGCAACTGCTTTTGTTCTTAGCCACTTTTGGTTCCTTTTTCGGGTGAGTGTTTGGATCTGATCTCATCTCCAAGTCTCAAATTAGCAAACTGTTGACAAACTTTAGGTTCACTTGCTCGGAATCTGATCAACACAATCCAAACAAGTTAGCAAACTGACTTCATCTCCATGTCTTTAAACAGAATCAACCAAGTCATAACTCAAGGAAGTATACATTGATGGTCCCATGCCACACATGGTTGGAGCTTTCATTAGCCGACTGCTGCATTACATTCATTCTGCAACCTCCAAAGGGATAAGGCTTGTTTGAAGGGAAACAATTCCTGCGCATATTCTTTAAGGAGAAAAGGAAAAAAAATAAGAATAAGAGAAAGAGATAAATGCAAGAGTTCTATCGGAAGAAGCAATTGAAACCAGAGACATGCAAGAGTAGGCCACCTCTCTCTCCTTATCCCTTGGGTACAGGAGTCCGCCACACTTGCAGCTGGCTTGTTGATGACGGGTCATGGAGCTGTCAACCTCATCCCACTAATTCTGCATGACATCTTTAGTAGGTTGATTTGAGCTGATATCAAGTTGTATCTCAGTGATCATTCAGCTGAAACATTAAGCTTAAACAGCATATTCAGATACAGAAGACCATTGAGATGCTTGAGGTGTGTGTTGAGAGAAACAACAATATATGAGAATGAAGAACACAACTGGCTGGTTTGCCGGTGGATAAAGCTTGGAGTCAACATCGAGGATGCAGGTCTGCTACGACACCACAAAAGACTATGACTTATTTTGAGGTCAGTATCGACTGCTTGATCTATCCACACCCGACATTGGTCATCCTGCAACAGATTTTTCTACCTCAAAAGACTCGAATTCTTTCCTGGAGAACGGCATACAAAGAAATCTTTCTCAAAATCTACAAGATTTTGACCAGATAGCTTGACATGAAGCAGACAGGAGTAATTTGGGTTAAGAAATGCAGGTACTCAATTATTTGTCAATCTCAAGTCATTTTTGAATATGTTGCTGATGCTTTCAGCTGATAAATCTTGCAAGACTTTCATGTACTTCTTGGCCACAGTACCATCTTCGACCAAGTCATTGATCTCTATAGACTTTGATGGTGGCAAAGTCTTATCCACTCTTTCCTTTAGTCTAACTAATCCAAGGATGATCTCATCACTGGTGAGGGGAGAGATTGTTTTCATGAAACAAATCCTGATCATCAAGATCTTGAATTTGATTTAGAAATTATGAATATAAATATATAGTCATTTAGCATAAGGTCTTCAACTTGATTTAGATTTGAACTTTTCAACATTGGAAAAGGTGGAAGAGAAAGAAAAAGGTTTACTTGTTTTGTTATTATGTGTTCAAAAAGCATCCCAAAGTCATATTAGGAAAAAATATATAAAAAGTATTAACATAAATGCTAGAAAATCATGTTTCTCTCCCAGTGACCAGAGAGAAGATTAAAATACTTCAAACATCAAATTTAATGAGGAATTGACTTTAGAACAGAAAATAAAATCATTTTTCTCAAAAATCAGCAAATTTATTTTGTAAAATAAAAGGAAGAAATGAGGGATTAAAGATCACATAGAGAAGAAAAAAACATTTCACAAATTATTAAGGTCCCACCGAGATTTGAACTCGGGTTACTGGATTCAGAGTCCAATGTCCTAACCACTAGACCATGGGACCGGCTGTGAAAGTTCTCATACAAAATAATATTAATTGTATATTTATAAAGCATGCCTAAGGGACATCCTGTTCAGCTAATGTATTCTGCGGATGTAACACCAAAACAAATGGTTTGATTGAGAAACAATTTTTATGCGCTAATACCTGCAAAAGTCATCTCCATCAGCAAAAAGTTCCAATAATTGTTCAAAAATGGAATGACTTATTGCATCACAAACACATTCCCAGAGAAGAGACTCTAATTTATATCCTAGCTCATATATATAATAACTGAAGGCAAATAATGAACACAAGGAACAAACATACTTGAGAACAATGGAATTTGGCTGCAGAAAGGAAAGGAGATAACAAGATGATTGCTATGGCAGATGATCTTGGGATCTACATTAGTGACTCATCTGCATATTCTTTCTGAGATGAAATATAAGTTTGAAGTTTATAGTATGCCGCAAAAGATCTTTCGTTCTAATTTTCTTAAGCATAGAGAGTTAAGCTTGACTTAATTTAACAACCCGCAGAAGAACTTGATGAAAAGGGCATTGACAAATAAGAAAAGCCAGGAGAGTTGGTCATAAATGTTCAATTTGGAATTACTAGATGAGCACTCAATTTTTCAATACATTATAACAAATCATAGAGCAACACTGCAGATTCTCACCTGGACACTAATTCATCCAAGCACTGGAAATTTATGTACATAAAATAAGTTGTTGTGTGAGACTGGCATTCAAAAACAGAGTTTGTTAAAAAAATGAACACTGAGCAAAACAAGGTAAGCCACCTATTTTCTCCTAAGCAACCATCAAAATCAACATTAAACTAAGGTAACTTTACCCAAAACCTGGAGGCACATCAGGGTCCTCATCGCTGACACCAACTGGAATGATGGAAGAATTAACCGGTGGACCAAAACCGGGTGGCACAGCATCAATCTGTTCTGGGTCATTGAGCGCTTCATTTGATGAGTGTGGTTGCTCATCATGAAGCATCATGGTGTGTTCAACTTTGCTGCTTGGCTGATCAGTTGAACAAAACCCTGGCGGTACTTCCATTTGTTCATTTCCATCAGACACATTCGTCTCACATGTAGAAGGTGCTACGAGAGAAGCTTGATCCTTTTCGTCACCAACAGGTAGTCTTTTTTGAGGAGAAACGCTGTCTTGTTTATTCACTTCTGGTTTAACAATTCTATCATATACAGACTCCACAGTACCTCTAATATCATTTTCACATGATTTGATAACCTTCCACACCTCATCTGAAATTTGTCCCATGATTTTGCTTCTGCAGAAATAGTACTTTGTCATATCAGTTGCAGATGGCAGCCTCAGAGCTCAGAACTCTCACTTCAAGAATTACATAGTGTCATAATACAATATAAACTAGTGATGATCAACTTATAGTTGTTTGATGCTTACCCAAGCTCTTGATAAATAGCATCAGAAAGTTGTCTTAGCTTCAATTTCTCAGAACCATCTTCATTAAGTACCATTGATTGTCTCACCTCGGATACAATGCTGCTACGCAGTTCCTCCTGTAAAAAATACCACATTCAGCTACAGCTACATAAATATATTAATTAATAAAAATTATATAACAAACAAGAAATCATAGAAACTAGTACTACGAGTTCACAATGTCAGTTGCAAACATCTAATAATTCCAACAATGGTAATAGATACATGGATCAGGCCCAACCTCCATAATTGGATTGTCATGCAAAAGTATTAGTTGTATGCAAATGATAAATTTTGACACCACTAAAGGGCATTATTATAGTGATGGCTTCTACCACTATGGAATCTAGGAAAAATTAGCAGTATGAAACTTTACCCTCATATAAAGAGGTTAAATTCTGCAGACACAAGAAAAAAGAGACACAATTAAGATTGCCTTGATATAAGATGAAAAACAAATAATTAGTTGTTGCTCTACCATCCTAGGACTCAGAAGTTCTGATCTTAGAGAGAGCAATGAAGTGGGTGTAAAAACAAACTAGAAGTACATTTAAGGGAGCAATCAAGTGGCTATGGTGACATTGTTCCTAGTAGATCATGTGTGTCCAACTTGGATCTCAATGCAGTTTCATATGATGCAAAATCAGTAACCTCTTGTTAGTCATGACAAGTCAAGAATAATATATAACTTGATAAAAGGTACTGTTAAGCTAAATGAACAAACAAATTAACTCAATTCTAAAAGAACTCAGGTTAGCTAAACATCTTAGTCGACCATGTTAACATGGCTGCTTCTAGTATTCTCTTCAGTTTCATGTTCTCATCTATTCTTTAACATCTCACCATTGTCCAAGCCCAAAAATTATCAATCAGCACATATCAACGGGCATCCACAACATTTTAAAAACATAATTTTTTATTACTAGAGTTTATTAGCATTTTAATATTATATAATACAATAAACAACGAACGTTAGGATCTGGAAGCAAAGAACTTGCAACAACTTTTTCAAGAAAAAAATAAATTAATCAGCAACAGAAAAATGCTTTATTAAACATATCCGATTCTAACAGCTTACTCTATGAATTTAACTAGTTTAAAACAACAAAAGAATGAAACCAATAACAACAACTTAGAGTTGCATGCCAAATTTGATCTAAAATTCTTTCAAGACTGCTAGTTGCCTGTCGTTCCAATGTCCAGATGATGTTAGGTTATCAACAATATAAATATAATACATGAATATCTTCCACATGATTATAAGAGTTACCATCGACTTCTGGCACTCATAAACAAACTACCCCAGGGCAATTATATCAGTCCCAACTATTTTCTGATACAATACAGTTAAATCAAAACCTACCTAATTGAATAGCTATTTTAATATGGGTAATTGCTTGAAACAGCTAGGGCATTATGCATAAGGGACCTCCTCATTTCCAAGGTCTGATGTTTCTATGCCCTAAAAATATCTTCACTGCCATCATTTGTTCTCCTACTCTCCATTTGTTTTATCTTTCTTCCAAAGCTCTTCTTAGAGCATTTTTTTCCCCAATCTGTGACTCATACTAACTTAAGCATGGAGGAGGATCCCGCCAAGCACAACCGCGGTGCTAGGACAAAGTGTCCTAGCAATGAAAAAGCTTACTACACGCCCTTGTTGGCAGTTGGCGCCACCAAAGCTTCTTCCAAGATCAACTCCATGTCACATTCAAGAGCTTCCTAAGCATCACAAAACCTCATGAAACAATTTTCCGGAATAGTTCCATGTTTGGCAATGAATAAAGCAGATGCGAATTGGAGAAAGTTCCGCTTCACATCAACGAAGGGATCAGAGGTGGCAATTTGATGAAAAACCAAACAATGCCAAACTCATACAATTCTCATCCAATAATGAAGAAAAGGCGCACAAAAGGAAGAATCTTCGGCAAACTCACATTTTCTTTAACTTTGCGGATGATCTTGAGACGGAGGGAGTCGAAGTCACCGTCATCCTTCAGCCTCGCGATCACCTCCTCCGCAGTCGGCCGCCTTTCGCCGTTCTCCATACACCCGGCTCCCCGATCTCAACCACGGTCGGACAGATCGAAACCCTAATTTCCTCCGATCCCAAGAGGCATCTTTTAACGATCTCACTCCGACTCCGGGAGAGTCAAGAATCCGCTGCAGTCATGCGACGGAGGCTATACTAATCGAAGCGAGCCCGGTCCAGTAACATCTGGACCGGATCAAATGAAGGCCCGCTTCCTTGGAATTTTAAGAACCCCAAATAAAGGCCTGATTCGAGACGATCCTACAATTGGCTACCGAAGCCATGCTACGTAACATGGTCGATCAAACGATGTCAATTAATGCACCGATGACGAGAGCATTCCAGATCTACAAATCTACCACCGCAAAGCGCGGGTCCCACCAGAGTCCACATCACCCGAGCAACTTATCCATGGTGACTAACGCTCGCACGTAACCCTTGAAAAAAGAGTCTTGGAGCACTTGTGTAACCTCAACGATCCATGACTGCACTTATCTAGTAGACGTTGCACTCGATCGATCGAATCGAACTGAGTAATAAAAGAAATCCAAGATTAATTAGGATGCAAGCAAACTAGTGCAAATCCATCTGCTGATTCATCATCAACTTCAACCATCAGTCAAAAAGATGGGTAATGATCAGCAATGCACCAAGCATTCTTGTTATATATGTATTCATCTGAGCACTAAATCACCTACAGAAACTAGCAGATGTAGCCCTCGTTTATCATGCTGAGGATCTCAGTGTTCAACCCTTTTCCATCAAGCTACCAGTATTCTTCATTCCACTGTCAACCTGAGATGGTGTCTTGAGCACTCTAGCTATGAATCTAGCTCAACAATGTCGATTGCATCTGGTTCTTTTCATACATATAGTCTTAGCAGCCATAGTCTCCCAAGCAATTCAACAATGACTTGGTCACAAACAAATCCATCAAAATCTCACAGAATCTAAAAAGGATTTTAAGTATTGACTGGCCAGTTTAGACAATTGAACCCACTACTACTACTCCCACTGATAAATGTCATCCAACCTTGTAGATTTCCACAGGTGGCATGTGTCCCACCCTTACTGTCAATTAATGACAGCTTGAACCTATCATAATTCTCTTCATATCTTTGTGAAATTTCATGCAATAACTCGATCATAAGAATGTTTGTTACAGCCAAGTTTCTCGTCTTTGTTAGCATGCAGATCAGCCGAATTAAGGCTTAAGCTAATAGATGCGCAACCGGATATGTCAGTATCTTTGTTCACCCAAAGAAAAAGTGTTTCTTTTTGGTACAAGCCAAAGTGGTGTTCTACTAGAGCTCTACGTCATGAGTGGATTCTTCTACCCATATAAGAAGAAGAAGAAGAAAGCTCAAGGACATCATCATATCATGAGAAGATTCCACCTCTACCAAGGTAGACAAAGACTTGACACACATAAAGAAACATGTCACACCATGAGAGCACTACATTGGATGTAAACCGGCAAAGGAGACCCCATGTTTTGAGCAGGAAACATGCAGCTGGGATAAAACAGATGCTTCTCCCCCAAACTGCTGCAAAGTAGAATGTAAAGGATTTCTTGTTCGGTCCCCAAGGAAGATTTCTTCTGAACAGGTAACCTAGCACACAATGCTGACTGCTGAGGACAAGCAGACCTATGAGGACAAGAATGGGGCAGGCATGTGGCCGTCGCTAGCACACAGGAACAAGATTGCTGAATCCTAATCCACAAAACCATGGTTACTTGCATGATAAGCTTATATATTCTTACACACAACCCCACATGGAGTGTTGCTGACTTTACAGACACAAGAAGAAGATGGTGGTGTTTTAGTGGCCATGCTGTTTGGTTGGGAGTTGGGAGTTGCTTTAGTTACTGAAACTAACAAGGTGTGCAGAGAAAGTGAAGATGCAATGCATTCTCTCCAAACAATGATGTAAAAGCCTTAGTGTGTTTGGATAATTAGAGTTCAAATGCTGTTGGACATAGCACTATTTATTCTATTATTTTGTTGGTGGCCCTTACTGAAATCATATTGTCCTTCAAACAAGTAGCAATCAATGTGCAACAACTTCTTTTGTCACATTTCATTAAGATAGAGCTAAAAAATATAGCTTATCATCACTCCCTAAAAATGAAATATGCATGAGTGAGGAGGTGCAGATCATATCTCACATTTCAAAATATAAAAAAGAGACTCTCATGCATCTCTGTCATTCTCTTTTTTTATCTGACTTTTTATCTAAAATTTTTCATCGTAAACATAACACTATATATATATATATATATATATATATATATATATATATATATATATATATATATATATATATATATATATATATATATATATATATAGAGAGAGAGAGAGAGAGAGAGAGAGAGAGAGAGAGAGATCTTGACGTCACTTTCAGTCCGACGCACGTCAAGCCCTCACATCAACCATGCAAATCAAGAGTGATGATATAAATAATGCTATTAGTTTCTTTCTCGGTTCATGCAAAAAGGTTCTTTTTACAATGGATCAAATAACTCGATTTTGCATGGAAGATTGTGGTGCATTAGTACACAAATGTCAATATGTAGAAAATGTTACATCCTACAACCACCGATGGGTTCTATTCATCTGTTGTGTTAAATAGGTTCTATTATGTCTAATGTAGTTTAAGATGGATTTGATAGAAAAATAGGTTTCAAGTATCAGATTCATATATGACAAAGTTAATAGATATCTTATATGTTGTTAAATGATAATGGTAGCGAATAAGAATATTTTTTTGTATATTTGGGTTTAATATCTGACCACTTCAATCATATTACAATATCTTTCGATTGAGTTGGGTTTCTTTCCTAATCTAAATAGTTATTCAATCAGGTTTGAGTTCGAGTTCGAGTTTGAGTTTAGGTTTCGATGAATCTACTAGACGCTTTCTCTTAAATATAAGTGTTGCGTTCCCTAATATGTATCCAAACACATTATAGATAAAGTGGATCTTACAAAACAACATGCTAAGGCTTTGTTGAGCTTTCACCTTCTTAGAGGTATATATCATGACTCTAGATCATGCAAAAATCTTACAAAATGGTCATATCCATGTATGTATCAACACCACCACCATGAGCTCATTTGCCTAGGAGGAGGTTGAAAATGAACAAGGCAATTCCATAGGATCAGTGGTACTGGCTGATATTTAAGTTATGTAGCACACTTTATAGACATGGATAGCTAAGTAGCACCAATAATTGCGCCTCCAAGTACACAAAGGATGTGTTAAATGTGCTTTTATCCATTTGGTGCAATCTTATGGTAGGAAGTTGATGAACAGTGGTAGGTGTCCAAGGTTTGCCTCTTTGTGGATCACCAGTGAAGCATGACAAAGTGGTGCAACAGTAGCTTCAAAGCATGAATTGTGCATGGTTTGCACATAGGAAGGAAATTGGCAAGGACACACTTCATTGATGATTTCCTCCATGTCTCCTTCCCAAGAGACATCCCTAGCTAAAGAAAGAAATGAATAGGATTCCCACTCTTGCTTCTCAATTCATATATTCATGCACACTTAGATCACACAACATATATATTATACATGTGATATTTATCGATACTACAGTTCTCGGTGGCGTGGTAAATGTCCTGTATCATTCTGGTATAAGATGGTACTATATATTTTTTCAATCTGTTTTTATGATTTTTCTAAAACTCGATACTTACTAATATGACGATGTTTTGTAGATCGATATGTGCCGATATTGATATTGGTTCAAGTCTTGATCCATATTAAATTATGAACTTTGATATATATATTGAATTGGATCACTAGACCTGTATAACGAGTTCAAACGATCATAGACATCAAGTTTATTTTTCTGTGCATGGTTAATTTTGTATTGGAGAATCTAACAAATATTCACTTGTTGCAAATATTTTTTTCTAATCTTTGGCAACTTGATCGATTATTCCCGAATGACCAACTTGTGACTACGTTTCCAGGCATTAGGTACTGATTAGATGTCACCTCGCAAGCTACGCATAGACTTGAAGAGGGAGAAACAAATCAGACAAGCTTTTACCTATCAATCTATCAAATCACAGGTCACAAGTCGGCATCCGACAAGGTTACAAGCATGCCTGTATCTTAAGAGTTGGTCTCTCAGTGCTCATATATGTTTAAGGAGTTGATGCCTAGGGCTATTGCTGCAACTTCTCCTGTGGCCAACAACACTTTGCTCACTCCAAGGTGTCCTCTATGCTCTATTCAAGGCCATCAATGTCGCAACTTAGTTGCCCTTTAACTAGCACTGCCATGATGAGATGCTAAGCAATGCCACATCCTAATCAAAGGCAAAAGAAAGTAGATTGTTCCTTGTAACCAGTCGATTGTGATTGTGCTCGGTCATTGCTCTCCCCCACTTGCATGAAAAGTGCATCTAGAAAGTCAATTATATGATCTTGAATTCTGATTCTACTTTGTGATGTTGCATGTATGGTATTCATAATAGCAGCACAGTGGAAGTGGGAGTGATCATAGAACATTATAAAACCCAGCCATCACATTATGGTCACTTGATTAGTAAATCATGGAATTAACATCATTAGAGGTGTGAGGACGAATATACTTAAAACTCTAAAAGAATAAAAGGATACGAGGGACTAATATGTAGAAAACCCTACGAATAATGGTAGTTTGAATGGATCATCAGTCACTTTGCATGTTATGTGCAAATGAAATGGTTCTTTATAGGTTATATCAACTCTGATCATTAGAAGTTTTAATGTTATTTCTTCTCGCTTTAATTGTCCTAACCGAAACCGTAGCCAGTTGCTCCTCCAACTCAATATTATCATTATGGCTCCACATAAGTGTGTGTAGGGCATTGATCTTACAAACAATAAGGACAATTGCTCCTGTAAATGAAGTGGTGGCCTGAGGGCCATAAAACTGCTCGACATGGATTCTGAAAGAACAAGAAAGTATGAGCAATGAGGATTGATTCAAACCATTATGGATGTCTCTGCTCCCTCCTCTTTTGCATGTTGATCCCTGTCCATGTTTCAAGCAAGCAAGCAAGCCAACTGCATCAGACAGAAGCCATGAGGAGACTGCTTTGTCACTGATTACCTCACTGGGTTCTCATCGATCTTTTTGCTCAGCAATCCAAGAGTTCTTGATACTTGGCATCTTTCACCATCGGATATGTTAATGTCACACCGCAAGTATGACCATTGCTCTTATCGGTTCAGCCTTAGGTTTGGTGCTCCTTGGAGAAAAGAACTTGCCTAAATCTCTATACCACAAACCGGTGTAGCTTTCCTTGGCATGTAGCATATCTAGGCCAAATCTTCCTATGCTGAAGGAAGCTTCTCAGGAATATAGCCGGTGAAGATTTGCACTCGAGGGACTATTGGGAGACAAAGAGGGGCCATTCTATTATCTATTACTAACCTTCTTCTAAAACCTAATCTGAGTGCAGCATGTTGCCAAAGTGATAATTGTCAGCTAAGAAGGTCGAACTCAAAATTAACCTTAAACTTATGTTAAGTTTGTAATGACTTATTCCTACATGTTTAAGTTGTAAGAAGATGGTATCCTAACTATCGATGTTGTAATGACTTATGTTAAGATGGTATCTTCATAAACATTAGCGTAAATACAGTATTTTTTTTCCTTTTAGAAATATAAAACCAAAAGCAAACAAAATGCTTTCTTTTTTTAAGATAATTGAAGAAAAATAACTCTCAAGTAGTCCCTTTTTGTTGTTATTAAAAGGAAATTGTTGATTGAGGAATTCCTGAGGTGATGTGATCTCTCACAGTCTGATCCGATATGACTCGCAAATATCGACAACTTTTGTAGGTCGATTCATTCGATCTAAATACATGTCTTCAACAAGATGTACCACATGAGGAAAACCCTAGCTAGCTGGGATACTGGACCCACAGCTAGGTCACATGATGTGTGGTGATGATTCTCTCATCAGGAAAACAGGAAAATATGATGAGAGATTTGGTCACCAGTCACCTCAGCATTCGATGCCTACTCATCGCAGATCTGATAGCTCACACAAGCCTCAGGAGTGACATGGATGCTGTACTGGATTCCCAGCATGTGAGTATCCTTTGAGAGAACAGGCAAAGCTTTAGAGTGGCTCTCCTGCAGAGAATCTAGCAAAAAATCTTGTTTGAAGACATTAGAAGTTGACTTCTGGCTCTGCCAATCCAGTTGATGAGACACCATATATGTCAACCCACAGATGAGTTTCTTTTTGTTTTTGGCAGTAGAACACTAATAAATATGTTGAATGAATGAATCCAACGTGGATGAATGCATCAAACTGAATTGGTTCCAATATGGAAAGACATCCTATGTGTAAAAAGTGATTTGACGGGCAAGATTAATCATGATTAATACGATATCAAATAACTTAGTTGATAAAGATCTTAATTATTGATAATAAGATCGAAGATAAAATTAAATTTACGTAACTTATTATTTATAATAAAATTAATATTTTTTATTATGATGATCAAAACTAGACTAGAACACTTTATTTGATAAAGAAAAGAGAGATGTTTGCTTTAGCAAATTGAGAAAAAGGGAATGAGGTCACACATTAAAAGAATAAATTAGAAAGATGCAAAGTTACGAGTTTGAATTTAAGAAAATTAAATGCAATTGCCCGACCCAATCCAACCCTAACTCGAATCATATGATATATGGATTCGAAATGGGTGTTAGATTCTAATCACTCCGAAAATTCGATGCGAATTTGGATTTAATTCATAATGCTGACTTGAATATAACTGTAATATATTTCTAAACTTAGATTAGGTAAAAAATATAGTATCATGTAAATTCATATAAAAGACTATGGATATCCAGCAGAATATGCTACGTGCATGATGATATTTTTTATAGTAGTTTGATTAACATTGAATTTATTATTATTATTATTATTATTGTTATGTGAGTATTTTATTTTTTTAAAAGCTTACTATTTAGAACCTTTTTACTATTGACAATTACCTTATTATTAATAACCTTTTTTAAAAAAATAAATAAATAATATTTTATTATTTATAGCCTCACTAATTTTAATTTTATATTTTTTTTCCTTCCCAACAATTGTTGCTTGTGCACCTGTTGTTATTGTTGGTCTCCCAGCCCATATTCCTTATCGATAATCACTGTCACTTAACTCTTGTTTCTTATCATCGATCATTACCTCTCAACTCATACTTCGATATCACTCACTATCACTCGACCCCACTCATTGCTCCTTCAACATAGTCCTCAAAGGAGGAAGAAGATGATGAGTACGGGGAGGAAAATATTTTTTTTATTTTTATAAAAATAATTTTTTTTTTTTTAAAAAAATATAAATAGTAAAGAGAGGGTTGTACATAATAATATCCTTTTTATCCTAACAAATCTTAATTGAAAATTTCTATTTTTTTTCTTTTTTTGACCTTAGATCCAATGTACAACATATAGAATCTGCATTATTTCAGTATCGATTGTTAATTTATTGGATATAAACACCACCCTGAAGAGAAACTTGATGAGAAAGAAATTTCTTGAAAATTAATCATTATAATATTCTATAAATATTTTTTTAAGGTTTGATGCATATATTAATTTTTTAAAAAAATCTAGGAGCGCTTAGAATTTTAATTTTCCAATAAATCCAACGAAATTTTAAAAAAAATCTCATGTTCCGATTTGGAGTAATTCGATAGAGGATTTATGTTAGTAGTCCATTATTCTTGATTATATATTTATTTATTATTGATCATCTTAATTATTCTTCTGAACCGAACATTGACTTGTTGACCAATGATTTAAGGAACAGAGAGGGCGGGGGAAGTCAACAAAGACCAAGTCAACTTCCCATTTGCCCATGTGCTTCCTACCTCTTCTCTTTTTGGTTACTTCTTTTTACAGCCCCCTCTCTCTGTTCTTGTGCTCACACCACAAAGGAGGCGGCATCATCCGATCTCTGGGTTTCGTCCTCCGTATCTTTGACAATGACCAACATGCGTCCCCAAACCTATCGCCAAGATCTCCTCTGCACCCTTCTCAGGCTGCTGCTTTCGCACACCCATCCCACTCCTTCCTCCTCCCCTCCCTCGTTATAAATACTCCCCACCTCCCTCTCTTCTCTTCTCGACACTCTAATCAATGGCTCTGCCAAACATCAGCCACCTGCCACCATCCTTCATCGTGGCTGTCTCCCTCGTGACCAGCCTCATCTCCATAGTCGGCCAGCTCAGGCCATGGCCGCCCACCCTTCCTCAGGGCCTCCTCACCCTCGACATCGCTGGTGAGGTCCTTCTCGACCCCGACGCCACCGCCGGATTCTCCACCGACTTCGGCTGCCTCTTTCGGGCCGCCCCTGCCGCCGTTCTCCGCCCCTCGGCCCCCGACGACATCGCCGCCCTCGTCCGGTTCTCCTACTCCTCCCCTCAGCCTTTCGCCATCGCCGCCCGGGGCCACGGCCACTCCATCAGGGGCCAGGCCCTTGCACCCGGCGGCGTGGTCGTCGACATGGCGTCCTTGGGCCACGGCCGCGCTGACCGGATCAGCGTGTCGTTCGATAATGCGCCGCTGGTCTGGTACGTCGACGCCGGAGGCGAGCAGCTCTGGATCGACGTCTTGCATGAGACGCTCAAGCATGGCCTCGCCCCCCGCTCGTGGACTGATTACCTCTATCTGACGGTAGGTGGCACTCTGTCGAACGCCGGCGTGAGCGGCCAGGCCTTCCGTCACGGTCCGCAGATTTCCAACGTCTACGAGTTGGATGTCATCACCGGTAAGTAAGACGATTCTCATCTTTATTAGGAGGAGAACACCAGCAACCAGCGGTCTTGGATCACTGTTACAATTAATCGTACTCGATGTTTGCTTCTTGAACAGGGAAAGGTGAGATGATAACCTGCTCACATGAGAACAAGTCGGACCTATTCTATGGGGTCTTAGGAGGACTCGGCCAATTCGGCATCATTACCCGAGCTCGAATCGCCTTAGAGCCAGCGCCGCAGCGGGTCCGGTGGGTGCGGCTCATCTACACTCACTTCGTCTCCTTCTCCAGGGACCAGGAGCTTCTGATCTCCATGATGGACCAAGGCTTCGACTACGTCGAGGGATCGCTGCTGATGGACCACACCCTAATCACCAACTGGAGGTCTTCCTTCTTCTCCAAGACGGACTCGGAGAAGATAAGAGGGCTGGCGGCCGAGTTCGGCGCCATCTACTGCTTGGAAGGAGCTGTATACTACCACGAGTTAGCCATGGCGTCTCGGGTGGATCAGGTAAAAGTACCGCTGCTGCTTTCCTATCTATCCCATGCAACCTGTTGGCTTGTACCCATCGTGATATCTTCCTAGGACCCACGTGGCTCTCCCTACTGAGATCCCCCGACCTTGTTCCTCTCTCCCACAGTACCAAGGACTATGACCCATTCAGAGCTGTAACCCATCTCAGCCCTCATGCTTGTGTTCTCAAACATGGGTGTCCCTGTTGGATGTTGCTGCATGCACCCCTCGCTCAGCTCTCTCTCTCTCTCTCTCTCTCTCTTGTGTTGCACAATTGCAGCCCTCACTGACCCATTATTATTGCGGTAGTTAACCAAACTGCCACAAGGTCGTGACATGTTTCCACGCCTGTGGGCATAGCTTTTGACCTTGGCACAGGGGTAGTTTGTCATCTCTATCACTGACACTGCTCGCTCCTTGACAGAAGCTCCATCTGCTGCTCCAACGGCTGAGCTTTGTCCCCGGTTTCGCCTTCACCAACGACGTCTCCTACGTCGGCTTCCTGGACCGAGTTCACGATGGGGAGGTGAAGCTACGCTCCATGGGGCTTTGGGAGGTTCCTCACCCATGGCTCAACATATTCGTGCCCAAGTCCAGAATACAAGACTTCGAGGTTGGGGTCTTTAAGGGCATCCTCATGCCCAATAATTCCACGGGACCAGTGCTGATATACCCCATGATCAAGAACAAGTATGCGGAGTTCATGTCTTCTTCTTCCCTTACTCAACGGGTGGTTATTTATTGTGTGTACTAACGGGGAAGATGCATGTATGTTGTGCAGGTGGCACGATGAGATGTCGGCTGTGACCCCCGATGAAGAAGTCTTCTACTCCATCGGCCTGCTGCGATCGGCCATTACCGATGATTGGCAAGATTTGGACAACCAGAACGATGATATATTGGGGTTCTGCCATCGAGAAGGAATCCAGTTCAAGCAATACATGCCTCATTACGCATCACAGCGAGATTGGAAGAACCACTTTGGCCGCAAATGGGATACGTTTGTAGAGATGAAGAGGAGATACGACCCCAAGGCGCTGTTATCACCAGGACAACGTATATTTACGTCCTCCCTCACAGATCACGTCTAGGAGTAACCATGTCTTGTGTTTACATTGTAATCAAAGCTTCATGACAGTACTTGACTGCCATGGCCGCCCTTCGTTGTTAGCATGCCTTGGTCTTGATCATAAAGCAGGAAAGTGATAGGATTGGTGGGTTTCGAACAGCATTGGGTCTGCTCTGAAGAAATGGAAGGACCTCGTTTCACACAGACTGTTATGATGTCCTTCCTGTGCGGGTTGGACCACTACTGTTGGCATCACCATAGATTGTGCCAAAGATCCAAGCAGATCTTGGGCGAAGAGACCAGAGATTTGCGAACGCATCAATGGATTCTCCCGGGTTCAGACATGCCAAAACTGATGAACGTACGGTTCTCAGTTCGAATGGGGACAACATAAAGTATTTCTCCCACCCCTTTATTAATGCCAAATTGATCTTCAAACTATGCTTCCAAACAGGGTTTCCATTAATTCTCCTTTTTGCTAATTGAGCTGTAGCCGATTGCCACTTGCGTGCTTGACTCATCAAAACACTTTGAGCCTTAACCCAAGAGCACTGTCCTTTACTTGTGCTTCTCACATGGTGTGAGGACGGAATACCTATCCATATCGAAAGATATTGATTTAAAGTGATCTAATGGAAATTTTGTATAGTTTTGGAATCCTAAGACTGCACTACTTCCAATAAAATTCGCATACCATATAATATAACTTTGGTTCGAGAGTCCAATGATGAGAGATACATATTATTATTCTATATAATTAGAAAATATTTATGTATAAGGGAGATTAAAATTTAAAAAATTTAAAAAAAATAAAAAATATATATATATTGAGTTTCATCCACAATTAATATATGTATTATTCACCTTGATAAAAATATATCTTTTTATCAGCTTGAGCGTAAAGTGACTCTCGTCCTCATGATGTTGTAAAAGCCAACAAGACTTTGTACATAACATTATAAGCTAATTCCGAGTTAATAACAATCTAATTAATCAAAAGCAGTCAAACATTATCTAATTAAAGCGGATCTGAACACAGAAGCTTTGTTCCAAATTATAAGCTACCCCTGCATGTCAGGAGGGCCTAACAACCACAAGATCTATGAGAGATTCTCATCACTTATTAGTGGTCGGTGTAACGACGACCTTTTTCATACAGCATGGATGCGAGACTAACGTGTCTCATTTTGACATGTCAATTATTGAATCATCTGTCATGACTTAAATCACAATACATTCATCGATTTTGTATTCATGCTGACTCGAGAACACAATAATTATAGTACATGAAAATCGATGTATGTATTCCGAAATGAATCCTTGTTGATTGTTTTTATTTGATATATAAATTGATGATTATATTTATAAAGGCATTGAACAATTAATCATTTTTATTTTTATTTTTTTATGTGGATTTATATAACATTTTGATGCGCAATTGAAGGGCGAGGAAGGGAGTAATTTACTTATTTAGTACGCCCAGATGTGATATTTCGATAAGACCGGAAAAATATGAGGAAGGAACACGCAATTGTTAGGTTAGATCGATTAGGTGGCCAACCAAATCAAGGTACAAAGATTGGGTCCAGTGAGTCCCAATTAACGTGCCAAATGTGCTTGTTGCAAACACTCGAAGATAATGCCAGAATCCAAATTCCTCCAAGTTCAAGATCGAGTATCCAAGCTTTCACATCAATCCATCGCTCCACGTCATCTTCAAAGCCCGACTCCAGCTCGACAACGTTGCCTCCCTCCTGTTCTCTTGAGACTTGGCCTCAGCAGCCACAATCCCATCAAGATTTGGTCAGCACCAAATCCATCCAAAATCTCAGGGAATCTAACCAAGATGTAACTGTCGACCCAACATATTGTCGTAGATTTAGACGATTACCATGCCAATCTCTACGCGCACCGGTACAATGGATAAACACTGATATAAATTTGCACTCAAAATTGCATAACCCGATCACATTTCTCTTTCGAAATCTTTGCGGCATTTCGCCTCTCTTCATCACGATGATCTGGGATATGGATTTGCCGAACAGCTGTTGGCGAGATGGGATCATACATATGGGTACAAGTCAATCTAAAGATATCCATCTAAATTCCAAATCATGTCAACGAAATTTGGAGCAGCTGATAAGATTCCACGGCTGCAATGTGCTACCGAAACTCGAGGAATGGTGCATGATCTACGTCATGAAAGGACTCGTATCTTCGTGCTGACCCACAAAAGATTAGGGAGCCATGGAGGACACGAAGTGATATGTGGGGATTCTCCTTGTTGTTCCCGGAGACTTGAAGAAACTACTGTTTCGGGGAGGGGGAGGGTTGACTGCATCAGATGCTTTCTGCGGGGTTCCAACGACGTGAGTGATTATTTATTAGCTAAACATATAAATAATAATAATAATTAGATGATTTTAACGACTGATCAATACTTTAAACGTTAGAAATAATCGCATAAACCCTTATGTCTAATTAATATATATGAAAAATTGTCAGATGATATACATATGTATAATGTGAATGGAATTATGGGTTTGTGGAAGCGTGCACGACAATATAGCTTTCATTGACAAAGTCACTTCTGACACAAATTTTAACTTTTAGTGATAAAAATTATCATCGAAGTTGCGAGTATATGTTGGAAAAAGATTCATATATGATGAGATAGAGATGGATTAGAAATTAATTTTAAGGATTAAAGAATCTCATTATCTATGTTGGACTTGGTATTATGAAGTCCAGACAGGACTCCGCTGACGCGATGAGCGACCCACCAGGGGTCCACCGGTGTGTTCCCCGTTGGGGCCCTCCACGTCCTGCGTGAAAGTTACGGCGCTCCGCTGTGACGCAAAGCACGACTTAGAGACACGAGGATCACTAGTCAGCTAGCCGCCCCCACCATCTCGGGTTCCACGTCATGTGAAGCACGTCTCGGACGGGACGCAGCTCGCCATCTGTCTACAAAAATTAGTCAATCTGATGGTTGAGATTAATCCCGCTGGGCGGCAGGCCCCACATATTACTCCTCCAAACATCGGTCGACACGTCGCATAGATAGTAAACAGTTTCGTGTTCTTGGTATATGACGTGATACCGTGCGTAACACGAGGCGGACGATAATTTCAAACCGGGCCCACCGTGCATCTGCTCGATCTGATAATGTGAAGTCAGATTTGGCCAGCTTTAACGGCAGAATGGATCGAGATTGGAATACATGCACGAACGAGATCAAATTACATCATAGGTGAAGAGTCCTGTTATCTTTCCGGTTGCGTCGTGATGTGCATGGTGGTATGGGAGGGTTGGTGTGGGCTCCAATCCCCTTCTCAAAGGATCTTTGGTATATCTAAGTTGTTCCCCAGTTGTCTCATTCATATTGCTCCTATGATGTTCCACAAGAAGACAGCTTGCGTCATTTCCCATTCCAGATTGGTGTCAGCGATTCCACGTACGTTTCGCCCTCACCATCATGCATGCAAATCAAAACTATGCTATCGGTACGTCCACTTGCCATGTCTCTATACGTATACGTTTATTTTTACCTGGACAGATGCTGTACTAACAGCTCAGTCTAGTTTTTGGTCGTTTGTGATGGTCCAGGGGCACGTAGTCAACACGGACACGCCATGTTCATTGTTATGAGATGGAACAAGAGCAGGGAGGAAAGGTGGCATGCTTTTCATGGTCTCGTTGGAGATTGCAGGACAAGCCCAGACAAACTGTAAAGAGTTCATTCCGATGAATCTACCCAGCTATTCAATTTGAGACTGATGTATGCAAATTATCCTCTCATGTGGACATCCCATACGTACGCATTCCCCATGCATGAAGACAAGCAAATCTTTCGGCTGGGCCATTTCACTGGGATGACGATCTTTATCTTAGATTTTGTTGACCAAATCGGCACGTGAAATCAAGAATTTTTGTGCAGGATCTGAGATATTACTTGTCTACATACACCGCTCTCCCCCTTCCTTCCCTTCTTCTCTTGTTATAAATAAGCCTGGGGTATCGCAGGCCTAATCACTTCACCTCCACCACTCAAGTCGCTGAGCAAATGGCTTCGCGAAGATTTAGTCACATTACTACAGTATTCCTCTTAACTATCTATCGTGCCATAAGCCTTGTTTCTGTGGATTTGCCGGACACCCTTCCACTTGGCCTCCTCGACCTTGATAACGTCGATAAGATCCATTTAGATCCCAACACCACCACACAATTCTCCATCGACTATGGCCAGCTCAGTCAAGCGGCCCCGGCTGCCGTGTACTGTCCTTCGTCCCCCGATGACATCGCGGCCCTCGTCCGGTTCGCCTACACCTCCCCCCGGTACTTCACCATCGCCGCCCGAGGCCGCGGCCACTCCGTACGAGGCCAGGCCTTCGCCCCCGGCGGCGTGGTGGTCGACATGGCATCCTTAGGCCGTGGCCGCGCCGACCGGATCAATGTGTCATCGGATGACGCGCCCGCGCGCTGGTACGTCGACGCCGGGGGCGAGCAACTCTGGATCGACGTCCTGCATGAAACCCTCAAGCACGGTCTTACTCCCCGCTCGTGGACTGATTACCTTCACCTCACGGTCGGCGGCACGCTCTCGAACGCCGGCATAAGTGGCCAGGCCTTCCGCCACGGCCCGCAGATCTCCAACGTCTACGAATTGGATGTCATCACCGGTACCACGTCCATCTTTCCGGAACATCCTAAGCATATACAAGCTTAATTACTGTAACAGTTCTGCTGAGCGTATGGTTCTCTAACAGGGAAAGGTGACATGATAACGTGCTCTCATGAAGAGAACTCGGACCTATTCTATGGGGTCTTAGGAGGACTCGGCCAATTCGGCATCATCACCAGAGCTCGGATCTCCTTAGAGCCCGCACCACAGCGGGTCCGATGGCTGCACCTCGTCTACACCAACTTCGACATGTTCACGAGGGACCAAGAGATGTTGATCTCAAAGTTGGAGAAGGGATTCGACTATGTCGAGGGACGACTACTGAAGGGGAAGGATGTTAGCAGTTCTTCTTTCATCTCAGAAGAAGACTCGGAGAAGATTAAATTGCTCGTGGATGAGTTCGGTGCCATTTACCTCTTGGAAGGAGCTGTTTACTATGAGCAAGCCACTGCATCCATGGTTTATCAGGTAAACACCTAGAAGAATCTACATATATCATGGAATCTAATCTCCGTCAGATGTTATAAACTGATTATTACACGAAATTTTAGTACATAACTTTTGGAAGGATATCTTGTTGGCTTTGTTGCCGTCGTATGTCCTTCCAGGAGTCACTGTTCAGATACTAAGATCGCCATAATTCTTCTCTCATACAGAGTGATAAAGACTGAATGATTCCTTGATGCATGCACGCACGCAAGCAGTCTCATGCTTGTGCTTGTCTTGTTTCTAGTATCAACACAGTGTCGATTTGCTGTCAGGAGGTTGAATCGCTGCTCAAACAGCTGAGCTTTGTGCCTGGCTTCGCCTTCACGAAAGACGTTTCCTACATCGGCTTCCTCGACAGAGTTCACGAAGAGGACACAAAACAAAGCTCCACGGAGCATGAGGACGTTCTCCATCCATGGTTCAACTTGTTCCTTCCCAAGTCCAGAATACGAGACTTCGAAAGTGCGGTCTTCAAGGGAATCCTTAAGAATAACAATCCCGTGGGACTAGTGTTGATCTATCCTTTTAACAAGAACAAGTACGTGGAACTCTCTTCTACCTTGGCCAAAAAGACGAAGGATGACATCTTTCATGCATGCATGACTGTGTTGCAGGTGGGACGATAAGATGTCGGCGGCGATCCCGGACGAAGAAGAGGTTTTCTACACGATAGGCCTGCTGCCATCTGGGACGAGGGAAAACTGGGAGTACCTTGACAAGCAACACCATGAAATACTAAGCTTCTGCCATCAGGAAGGGATCGAGTTCAAGCAGTATTTGCCTCAGTACGTCACAGAGACGGATTGGAGGAAGCACTTCGGCCGTAAGTGGCATGTGTTCGTTCAATTGAAGAGGCAATATGACCCAAAAGCACTGCTGTCGCCAGGTCAACGTATATTTACCACCCCGTTGTAGATTGTGTCGTGCAGTAACTCACTGCTCGCATGCATGCATGCGGTGGCAAGCTACGTAGCACAGGTTTCATCATGTAAACAGCTATCTCGTATGTATGATAAGAAAACTAGCTATATATAAGAAGAATCATCGTGTCAGTGAACAATGAAACACAGCTTATAATATTGCAGTTGGTCGAGTAAAACGAAGTATTGGTTGGCGTCGATGGAGTGAAACAATGGTCAACATAGTGAATCCAACAGGAGATCTACTTCAATAATTGGATGGTTTTTTTGATGCATGGATTAATAATATCACACGTAAAATTGAGTACATCACGGTTTCTTTTCAACAAAAGATTCATGAAGATCTTGGAGAAACAGCGACAAGATTTGCTGATACATCAGTGGATTTTCTCCTTCTGTCGTGACAGTAATAGGTGCTATTGTCTATTATCTCATATTGTTCTCCTTCTTAATGTGCAAATCATGGTCAATTTTTACTATGCATGGTTTCACATACTATTTAGCTTTGATACTTTTAGTTGACATGTATTAGCTGTGGACATAAACCGGAAATAACTTCCATCCAACTAAGTGATAGAGATTGCAGAGAAAGGAACGAGGTATTATGGTTCCTACATAATTAAGATTAGACCAGCTAAATTCTTCTATAACAATAATAAATACTAATTAAGATGATGATGAGGACAATAATAATAATAATCAATATTAAAGACCTTAATTCTTCAAGTATTGTTTTTGGCTTCCTTGACATGTTCCATAAGTTGGCTTAAGTATCGGATACTTCCATGTTAACTAAAACTTTCTTGTACATGCACCACCGGTTAGTGATACTGTATCGAGATTCCTAATATAGTTGACATTCGTATTCTTTGTATGATAGTTTGTATGATATATAACATATGACATAGGACTTATATATATATATATATATATATATATATATATATATATATATATATATATGTTAGTATTTCTAAGAAGTGTGTTCGTATTCTTTATCCCTTATAATAATTTTCTATTTTCGAAACTTGTGATATAGTTAAGGTTTTTTTAGCGGTTTTGGTTATGGACATCTTAAGTCCTTATAATTTACTTATATTTAAAATAACTTGTATATTTTTAAAAATATAAGCCCTCCTGTTAAGTCTGAGTTAACATATATATAAAAGTACGTGGTATGCTGACTCACAATAAATTATTAATATAATAATATATATTATTTAAGTTTAAAAAAGAGTTAAGGTTCATTTTAACTCTTGTAGAATCTATGACTAGTAATACACCTAAGAGGATGAAGAGGGACTAGGAGATCACTATGTGCCTAGTATCGGACCGGTTGATGCACATCCACCTGAGGTATGACCAGAAGCTTCTGAGCTCATCGTCAACGTGGGAGAGGTTACATTCATACAATGACTTGTTAAGCAGTAACAGCTTGGTGCTGCTACTAGTGATCGCTTCCACAATGATGCCTCCTCCCACCATTAATGGAGGTCCCAATTTTTTAAAAAACTTAAATTACATGTCTCATTATATTAATGGTTTATTACGAGTCAACTTGTTATGTAAGCAAACTCTAATGTCCGTTAACTCATACTTGATTAGAGAGGTTTATTTATTATATTTTTTTAAAAATATATATGTTATTTTAGATACGAGTAAACTAAAGTCAATCGCATGAGTGATGACACATGTGACTTAACATACAATCTTTTTGCTTATTATTATTATTTGATATTTTATCACTTTATATTACATGTTGCATGAATATATTGTGATGTTCATGGATTTGTGCAATATGAATCGGATCATGATGAGATCACAATAATGAGACAGATTCACCTTTAAACATATATCCTAAATAATCTCAGGTATAGATTACTCGAAAGGAACATCGAGATAACCGGACATATTGGTGTGTCGTATATCCATCTATATGACGGATGCAATTTGTCTCATAGCTGCTCATGTGGGGATACTAGGGGTATAGTGCAGGTGCTCATTGGAGAATAAGTTCACCGATTGATCCGCTTACGGAATATTGGATGGTTGATGATGCCTTATTGTTAGATAACAATTTTGTCGTCTCAATGGTATACATGGTTCTTGGGCTTGAGACACCAAGAATGTCTTATATGAGTACTCCACTATTTGATACTAGACTTATAGGTCTAGATGTTTTATATCTAGCACAACCAATCATTGGGAGTGGTAGCCAACCTTACGAGGGCTATTGAGTGTTGATAGAAGATAATTCACTCTCGGTGTCATGAGAAGAATATCTCAGGTGTTCTTACTTAGGAAAATCCCTAGCTAGGGTCATTCGGTTTGAGAGAGAAAGAGTTCTCTGAGAGAATTCGATTAGAACGAGACTCAAGAACAAAATGTATATGAGTGATACTACCATGCTCGATATATAACATTTGGGGTATTATATAGATGAAGGACTAGAAATACACGGTACCTGAGGACATATATGTCTAAAGGATTGGATTCCCTTGTATTGTCTAGGGACTATGGTATAGTGACCTAGTACATCTGCAATCGATGAGGCGAGTGAATTATTATGGAGATAATAATTCGTTGAACCATAAGGAGTTTTGATATGTATGACTCACGACTAGCTCGATATTGGGCCTAGAGGGTTATACACATATGGTAGGTATTGCGATGAGTAAATGTTCGGATATAATATATTCGTTGGAGCCCTTATCTTATTAGATATATAATAAGCCCATAAATTATTGGATCTTATATATGAGATTTAATAAAAGCTAATAAAATATTGTTGGGTAGAGACTCACTATTTTAAGAGGCTTGTATAGTTGGATAAAGATCCGGTACCTAATATGACAGGATATATTAGGGTTAAGTTAATAGGGAGTCTTTATGAATATGATGGAAACAAAGACCCATATACTGGAGGTTCTTTTTTACTACCTCCTCCTCTCTCCCTCTCCTCCTCATACTATAACCCCTATTTGGGGTGTGTGGACAGTAATAAGGGGCAACCCCAATAGCAACACTAAGTCGTTGCTGCCTAGCACGACATTGCATGCACACAACCTCTCCCATTCCGACAATGAGCTTAGAAGCTTTCGATCTTGCCTCAAGTATATGTGCATCAACTAGTCCGATGCTAGGCATGTAGTGGTCTCCTGGTCCCTCTTCCTCCTCTTAGGCATTTTTGTCCCTATTGCTTTCCACTTCGTCCTCTCTTGCGCACTCACACGTCGCACCTATGACGTGGTGGCTTAGCTCTCCCTTACCTCAACCTTCGGCCTCTCCTACCTCTACCTCTTCGTGAGAGAAGTAGCTTACAAGGTATGGTTGTACTCATCATGATTGAAGTGGGTCTCCTTCACGGTGTCGAGCAACATCGTGGTGGGTGATATAGTGGCATGTGCCCTAGAGCTAGCGAGTGATATCTAGTAGATCTAGCTCACTAGCTTTATGGTGCATGCCATAATGTCACCCACCACAACACTGCCCTCTACCGCGAATGACACTCACTCCGATCCCGATGAGTATCACTATTCCTTGTAAGACACCTCTCTCGCAAAGCATGACATCACAAAGTCGGAGAGCAAGCGAAAGGAGCGGTGAGCTTGCTAGTCATAGATGTTATATTCATTCTCCTACATGTCCGCAAACTAAGTCAGTAATGTCTACACCATATGAGATATGGAAATGGAAGAAGTTCAATTTTAATATTATTAAGATTTGAGGCTGTCTTGCCCACATTAAAAAACACAACCCCGATAAGTTGGAATCGAGGATGGAGCAGTGTAAGTTCGTCAGATACCCCAAGGAAACTTGTGAGTGTTATTTCTATCATCCCGAGGATCAAAAGGTCTTTGTAGCCAAGAGAGCAGTGTTCATTGAGAATGAACACATTCTTGGTGAAGACAGTAGGAGCACGATAGAGTTGACCATAGTCGGAGAACCTAGCTCAAGCATCACTCTACAACCCGAGTATGTTCAAGTACATAACACACAAGTTCTGACTTTATATTGGTCTGACAAAGTATCACATCATTCTGAGAGATATGCGGGATATATTAGAGGAGATGATATTGATGATATTGATCCTCAACATCCAGTAGATATGACTGATGAATGGTGGAATACTTAATTTTTATTACATTTTAATTTGTTATAATCTTATGGATTATATAGATGACACCATCACTTACCCTTCACAAATGATTAGAGATTATAATGTTGAAGGTGAATCCTAAGCACGCCTTTTAGGTCCGTTAAGATCATCCACTTAGAATACTATCATTCTCTCTCTCTCTCCTTATATCATTCTCTACATAGCCTCCATAAAATACTCTTATTAGTAGATCCGATCTTGTAACAATATATGCTAAACAATCTCTTGGTTATTTTATATAACTTTGAGAAACTCTCTTCAAGCTTTCTAATGGTACACACTCTATTTCTAACTATACGTAGGCCAACAAAACTTAAGTAGATGCATTCATTGTAGCTGATGCACTTTTTTGATTATAAAGAGATTATTTTTCATGTATTAAATGATCATTGTTCGGATTACAAGTAGATCTCGATTACGATTTATGCTTGCGATTGTCTTATAATTTTATGATAAATTTTTAGACCATGAAACATATCTTATTCGAGAGTTACTATATTTTGAAGTTGCTTCTATTAACCACCAATTTTACTAATAATACTAATTTTAACAATAAACGAAAGATACACAATTAGTAAGATAATCGTGCAAACAATCATTCCGAAGGCAACATGCAACAATACCATGATAAAAGTGTCAATAAATCTAGACAATAATTTAACAACAAAGTCATTTATCAAATATGTGAAATGCAAGATCATGTTGTTAAGAAATATCATCACTTATAAATTGTTATTCCATAATGTTTTAACCTCCATACACACCTTATTCTATATATCTTGCTATACCACATGATTTTCATTACTATCATCACGTGCTCTCTTTGTTGCTTAATCCTTTCAATATTTATCAAATTGACTTATTGATTTTGATGCTTCTTATCATGTCATGTATGACTTAAATAATTTATCTATTTATTTGGATTATGATGGTTTAGATGATATCATAATTAGAAATTATAAATGTGTTAAAGTAACTCATATTGGTTCTATAAATCTTCTCTCTTTCTCAAAATCTTTATTTTATGATGTTCTTAGTGCTAGAAAAACCTAAGCTTTATTTTTAAATTATATTATTTTAAAATATTTTATTAAATTCTTACACTCTTTGTTTATTATAAAAAAATTCATCACAAGGATACATATCTAAATAGAGATTGAATTTATAAGTTGTCAACTATTGCATCTCAAACCAAATTCATGTTTGCTTTAGCCTCCCAGCTCCATTTTGACATAATGATTCGGGACATCTATCTTTTAAGGTTCTAAATTATATTATTTATTTTTATAATTTACCTTCATCATTATTATCTTGTCATCCTTGTTGATATAATTTATGTAAATATAATAAAATACACAAGTTTTAATTTTCTACATCCTCACTCACAAGTAATTCACCTCTTAAATTTATATATTCTGATATTTGAGGTCCTTCACTAATATAATTTTATAATGGATTTAACTATCATTTTATTTTTTATCATTTCATAAAGTATATATTGTTATTTCTCATGAAGAAAATATATAAAATACTTATGATTTTTTTTAAGTTCAAGCTTATTATCGAAAAGTTTTTTTTAATGATCTATTATTTCATTTTATTTAGATAGTGACGATGAATTTCAAAGCCTTTGTCTAATGAAATCTCTCATTTTCTTACGCCTTCGTATATTCATAAACATAATAGAACCATTAAACATAATAGGACTTTGGAATGTTGTTATTAGCACATCGTCCAAACTGATCTTATACTCTTTACTCAAGCGTTATTACTTCTTTGATTATGATCTCATATATATATATATATATATATATATATATATATATATATATATATATCATATAAATTTATCTTATTAATTATATACCCACTTCAATTCTCGACATAGTTTCACCATTTGAAAAATTATTTAGATTTATTTCTAACAATAGTAAATTATATATTTTTGAGTGTCTAAGTTATTTATAGTTAAAACTTTATATTCATAACAAACTAGAAGCCCAATCAAAACTATATGTTTTTCTTAGATATTCTACTAATTAAAGTGTTTTTAAATGTTTTGATTCATCAACCAAAAGAATTTTTATTTCTCATTATTTTTATAAATTTTATTTTTCTTTATAAATTACTTGGCTCTCTTTTACCTAGATTAACTTCTAATAACTTTGTTATCCGATTGTTTTATGAGAATCACGCATTAAGAGAATTTATAGTAAAATTTGATTTCAATATCTTTTATTTTAATTTTTTTTTTGTCTAACATACCCTATACTAATTCAATTACTATATCTAAAAATAAAACCTTGAAACCAAATAAACCGTTTTATTTGTATAAAATAATCAAAAAATTTATTTGTTTGGATAGAAACGACTGAATTAAAATTAAAATTTTAATTTTGAGTTTCGATAAGAAATGTCTGAATTAAAATTATTTATTTTTAAATATTCATTAATTAATGACAAAAAAAAAGAAAAGGATTAAAGGTGGGCTGGAAAAGGAAGCCAGCCAGCCTTGCTTAAAGCCAGGCTGCATCCACCAATTAAAACTGTCAAAAATAATAATTCGAGGAAAATAAGAGGGCGGATTCCGACCGACCGAGCCGCTTATTTCAGACAAGCTTCCCTTCATCAGGCGCGAGACCGTCAAACCCAAAAATTGCGATACTCTTCGACCTACCTATTTAATGATTGGCTCTCAGGGCGAACAAGTGGGCCCCTTCCCGTTTGCAATCCAATAATAACACGTTGACGACACAGTGGGTATCGAAGGTATCGCGTCGACGAATCGCTGGCTCATTTATTTTAATCGATGAATTTTGTGGGTACTTATCAATTGTCACTTACAAATGCACCCGTTCGTGATTGGAATTCTCTTGGACCCCGACGAGATCTAATCAAATGGAACTTGAAGGTGGGTCGGGTAAATTCGATTCTTTGGTGAAGTATTCGCTCAATTGATTAAATTTTATCATTAAGCCTATAAATATCTGCCGCATCGCTTCGGCTCATCCCTCTAATTCTATTTACCCCCATAACCCCCGAACTAGGGTTTTCCCTTGCCTTGTCATCTTGGGAAAGAAGAGGAAGAAGGAGAAGCGGCGGCGGCAGAGGAGAGCGAGGATGAGCAAGGACAAGCAACAGGACAGCGTCAATCTTGCCGATCTCGGTGCCGGTCGTCCCCTCCCCCGAAACCCTCTTTCTTCTGTTCTCTCTCTCTCTCTCTCTCTCTCTCTGCGTTGTCTCGTATTTCTGTAAGATTCTTACGCCGGAGCCTGATCGATGTGTAGCTCTTAGCGAGGAGGATAGAGCCGGTCTCGTCAATGCTCTGAAGGTGCGATCATGGGCCTTCCTTATAGTAGATAAGATTTTTGTTTGACGTGTTCTCATGGGTGCTCTCTTGGGCCGCAGAACAAGCTCCAGAGTCTTGCGGGGAAGCATACGGATGTCTTGGAAACGCTCAGACCGGCGGTCAGGAAGCGCGTCGACGTGTTGAGGGAGATCCAGGTTTGTCTTGTTATTCGACACTCAAGTTCTCATAGTCGCTTTGTGGATCTTGGTGTGCTATGATACTTTATTGTGTTTTACGTTATTCTGTTGGCGGAATCTTATTTGGGCACTTGGTTGGCGCTTGTTGAGTATTACGATTCCCTGTATCTTCTGTATTCTAATTTCGAGTAGATATTTGACTGTCAGTTGTATGTTGAAAATTTGAATTCACTAAATTAAACTATAACATGTTTAAGAAGGCGGACATGATCGATCGTGCGAATCTGATCTGCTCTGCTCTGTGTTTGCTGGTTCGGATCATTTTAGTACGCCAATGCTAGTCATTGAGAGGGAAGATTCTCATTCTATTTAAGGTCCTATAGTCTAATTTTGTAGTTTATAAAATTTTAATGGATTTTAAGTTTTTAACCACCATGTTTACTTGTGGATGACTATTCTATTTGTTATTTCAAGTTGTTCAATCTGCTAACCTGTTCTACAATTTGTTGTCAGTTGTGAGAAGTTAGTCAGCATTTATCTCTCCATAGAGGAACGATTTTCATAAAATATAACTGTGTTATTTAGTAATTTATCTTGATCTGCAATGTACTGAAGCCTTCTATATCTATTTGTTATGAAGTGTGAGATAATGCACAAACAAAAAGATTTCTTCACGGAGTTGTATATTGAGACACATTTCTTCTTTGAGAAATCATCTTTTTCCTTCAATAGGTTAAGGGAATATTTCTGTTCTTTTTTTGCTTTGCATACATTACATGAATAAGGAGGGACAAGCAATTCCGTGGTTGTAACAGATATTGAGTACAATAATTGTACAACCACATACACTATGTCATTCTTTTTTTTGTCTTCACTCCATCTCAGTGTCCCCCTTCTTCTTCCCCTCTGGCTCATCGCATCTTTTCATTCTTCTTTTTTGGTTTGTTAAATCAGGTAGGATTGATCAAAATCAGCAATTTCAGATAAATCTGGTTTTTTTTCGCTAATTTCATCGATTTCTGACTACAAACCTATTATATTTCTGACCATAAGTCCTACAAATCATAATATTATCTGTCTTAGGTGACATCAAAATGGGCATGATGTATCATATCAGAAATGCTTTTCGCGTGTATGCTTCTTATTTCCACCGCAGTCATGTTGACTCCATTCCTCATTTACCATAGGTGTAAAGATCATCACCTCTGTACATGTCTGATCAGACTATATATTCTACCTTCTCCAGATTTCTTGCGAATTAGGAGTATTTGATCCATATCATGGTACTTCTTGTGTGTCAATATAAAATTATCTTAATATAGTGTTGCTCCCTTTAAACATCAAAATTATGGATATACATACATGCATGAATGCTGATTTTTCTTGTCATTTATAGATTGTTTTTAGACTTTCACAAATATGAAATTGTATTAACATCTATGTTTTTTATTTTCTAGAGCCAACATGACGAACTTGAGGCAAAATTTTTTGAGGAGAGGGCTGCACTTGAAGCTAAATACCAGAAGTTTTATGAGCCATTGTATGTGAAGGTATATGATTAGTAACTGATGATTTTTCAGTGAACTCTGGATATAAGCTTCCATGGGGAAGCTTAATGCTTATGTTTTTTCACTCTTGTTTGGCCTTTTGCTTCTTTTACTGAGCTTACAAATTATGACTATTCTTATAACATCCTTTCCACTTGGAATGAACAGAGGTATGAGATTGTAAATGGTGTAGTCGAAGTTGAAGGTGTTAAAGACGAACCCGCAGAAGAAACCCCTTCTGAGGATACTAGTGATGGTATTTTTAGACACCTTCGATGCTTTAATGTTTTTTTTTTCCTCCAGTAAGTGTGTACTATTTTTGAATGCTTATTATGTTTCTTCTCGCCTCAGAAAAAGGTGTGCCTGGCTTTTGGCTCACTGCTATGAAAACAAATGAAGTGTTAGCTGAGGAGGTAACAGAGTCTAAAATAGTTCCCTTTTTTCTTTTCTCTTAATTTTAGCAATGTCAGGTACATTAGTTTTTGTTTTGTACAGATTCAAGAGCGTGATGAGGAAGCTCTGAAGTATCTAAAGGATATAAAGTGGTGCAGAATTGATGATCCCAAGGGTTTTAAACTTGAATTTTTCTTCGATCCTAACCCTTATTTTAAGAACACTGTTCTGACAAAAACATATCACATGATCGATGAAGATGAACCAATCTTAGAGAAAGCTATCGGGTAAAATTTCTTTTAATTAGCATTGACTTAGTACTGGATTTTCTCAAATTGTTGGCTTTTCTTTGTAGGACGGAGATCGAGTGGTTTCCAGGGAAGTGCTTGACTCAAAAGATACTTAAAAAGAAGCCAAAGAAGGGTTCAAAAAATGCTAAGCCTATAACAAAAACTGAAGATTGTGAGAGTTTTTTTAACTTTTTTAATCCACCAGAAGTACCTGATGATGATGCAGATATCGATGAAGAGACTGTAAGATTTTATCCCTTAAAAAAATTGTTGGAGAAAATTTTAATTAAGTAAAAGCACATCTAACCTCATTGTCATTCTTTTGACAGGCTGAGCAATTACAGAGTCAGATGGAAGTCGATTACGATATTGGGTAAGGCTTATCTGTTTAGTTTAGCTGTTTAGTGGTTCTTCGCGCTGTGAATAAAATAGATAAATCTCTTTGATGAGTGTGTCCATAATTCTTGAAGGCAGAAGTTACCAGTGTTATTCAAGAACATCTTGAGCAGTAGGCAGTTGTTGTGTTGCTTGGCCTGGACCAGTTATTATAAATTGTCATTCTACATTCTCTTGTCAAGTTCCTGGTTGGTGGCATACTGAGCCAGTAAAATTGTTGATCTGCAGGTCCACAATCAAAGACAAGATAATTCCTCATGCAGTTTCGTGGTTCACGGGGGAGGCTGTTCAAGATGATGATGAACTGGAAATAGAGGAGGAGGATGATGAAGAAGAGGATGATGATGAAGAAGAGGAAGAGGACGAGGATGATGACGATGATGAGGACGAGGATGAGGATGAAGAAGAACAAACAAAGACAAAGAAAAAGGTGAATGTCCAATATGTTTTAGAATTTGTTTACTGTTTGAAAGCTTGTACCGTGGGAGTACCCGATGGTGATTTCTGTTTTTTGTTTTTTCTGTTTTGCTGCAAACAGTCGACTACAGGGCACAAGGTGCGGTATTTGTCCCCTCTTTTATACCAATCGTAGCCTTCATTTGAGTTTCTCTGGTCACTTCTTCGCTAAAGCTAAATGATTATTTGTGAAAATGCAGAAGAGCGGAGGGGAGCAAGCTGACCGGCCAGCGGAGTGCAAACAACAGTAACACATTCAATATTGGATGAATTATTTTTGTTGGATGTAGCTGTGGCATTTCTGCATGGAGGTTTTGGAATGATCTGGTTTTCGTATGCTGCTGTCAGTTTTTATCTTGGAAACCCTTGGTATGTTCCAGAGTGTAGTCATGGGGGGCCTGGTCTTGCATTGAGTTTTTCGGAATGATCTGTTCTTATACCTTGCTGTCAGTTTTATCTGGAAAAACCCTTTGGGATTCGTTATGGGGGAATCAAGTTTTGTGCTTTACAAGGTTTTTCTTTTGTTGCATTATGTCTAGATTATTTCTTCTATTTAGTTGTCTACT
Source organism: Musa acuminata AAA Group (assembly GCF_036884655.1). Lineage (NCBI taxonomy): Eukaryota > Viridiplantae > Streptophyta > Magnoliopsida > Zingiberales > Musaceae > Musa > Musa acuminata. Next base: position 6,883,074 of record NC_088333.1, read on the forward strand.
GGACAGATGTGTATTTATGTCGTTAATTATGCTGAGGAAAATTATGCTTTGGTAGAGCAGCACAGATGGAAGTAGTAGGCATCCTTTTGTCTCTGCCCGCCTCATGATTCTTTTTTTCTTTCTACCTTGTATCCATCGTAGCTCATGAGAATAAATATGACGTTTTTGGCACGCCTATATGGCTTATATATTATGTGAAGATTATTGTCACGTAAAAATCATATTAGATTATGAGTTTAATTAATGGAGTAGATTAATTGGGTGCATGAAATCGAATTTTGGTGAAGAAACTTAATGGGGCAGTTATTCCGTTAGTTTCCCAGTCGTTTGTCATCTTTTGTTTTTTTAATAATGAACGAACGTAAATTTAAATTGATATATTTTGAAATGTCTTAAGATTAAGGTAAAAATTGAAGATTTATCATAGTTTATTTTGAAATATATAGAAACATCTGATTAATCGTATTTGACATTCCAACTTGATCATCTGGTTAATTGTCTTTTTGACATCCCAACTTTATGATTCGTGCATTTTCTTGAATCGTATTTTCCGACGTTGGAGGGAGAAGAGGCGAGGTAGCGACGGCTCGCAGAGAGAGAGAGAGAGAGAGATGTAGTCGAATGGAGGCACTGCGAGGTGATTTGTATGGGGGCGCGTTGCTTAGGCAAACATGGCTTTGAAGTCTGGGAAGAGGACTATTGGATAGAGATCGATTAAACTATTTCCTCATCATGAGTGTTACTGTTTAGGATGACGAAGAAGGAAAACACGGTGAGTGCCTTAGGCATGTGCTCCTCTCAGACAACGAGAGATCGATGTTCTCCAAGTCAAAAAGTCTGCCCTTTGCGTGGTCATCGTCGCCATGTCCTCCTTCATGTGGTCCTATTACCAAGACCTTTTCACTCTCGCCTCCTCCTCCTTTGAGCAACCTCTCATCTCTCTCTCTCTCTCTCGCCTTCGTGCCATCTATGACGAGCACGAATCGTCCTCCATTTTTTTATCTTCCTCCTTCAACGGTAGATCGTTAAGGTATTCATTGACGTCTGTGATTTATTTGCATTGTGAGTTGTGTCGTGGGTGATTTCACTCTAAAATGTTTTGATAATTTAATCGTATCATGACATGACATGAATTTTCATAGAGAGAGAGAGAGTAAATAATAGATTCATAACTGTTCTCTGAATTACTGTTGGAGTTGGAACTTTCTCCTAATACTCCAAATGCACTGTATCATGTATGTATGTATGTGCCACGAGACGATTAGTGGTAGTGCCTCGACCATATGTCATGTTCAATATTTTCTAGGTTTTATCCCCTTAAAATATATGAATTCCAAATAGGAGATTTTGGAGTGTCATGCTAGTGAAATAATCAAATTCTCTCTTAACATATCAGAGAGAAGCCAAAATTAACCAAAAAAAAGTATAAATAGTAAAAAAAAAAAAAAACCTAAGGATATTCAAGGATCTGTAGCGACCATAATTCATTCCAAGTGAATAGAAAAATACTATGACAGTATGTTGGAAAGCAATCGTACAACTGTTAGGATCCTAGTAAATAAATGTGGTATTGGCTAACACTGAATTCAACGAGATGCAAAAGTAATAGAGTAATAAATGGATAATAGCTTTAGGAGAATAATAGAAATTAAAATTGATTCCGGTAAGATCCCCACGATGATACTTGGTAGTTATCTCGGAGTCAACATGACACCTCGAGGTCATCATGGTGCACGCGCATGGTACGAATTCAAAGGGACGCAGCAAGCTCCGCGATGATATGTGGTCGTGCTCGTGCCACCCGAGGTCGTACAAAATGATGTCACGTGACATCGAACCGTACAGGTCGACCTGTTCTATCTGGAAAATACATACCGATCGTTTAAAGCATTATGGGTCATTAACAACCTAAGTATGATCGACCCATGTGACAGATATAAATATCGAACTCACCGAGTTGAATCGAAAGTTCCCCTCCCGACATTGACCTTTTGTGCAGGAGGGCAATGCCGAAGCGAAAATCCAAATCCCACCTCGAGTCGACCATGGAAACGTCGACCCTGACCCGACCTTATCCTTCATCCGCATCTTGAATATCCACATGGACCCCATCGCATGATCGGGATCGGACCAAACCACATCGACTCTAAGGAAACGATGTGAAGACACCAACAAATGATGTGCTCCACCCTCCTCCATCGTAGCCAACACCAACACCAGCATCCCCCGTCCCTCTAAATGTAACTGATGTTGTTAAGTGAGTTGAATGTGCCTGACATGGCGTAAAACATAGAATTGCGCTTCTCTCGTTTTCAAGAAAGCTACAAGAAGTGGTAGCAAGGGATAATACATAAGCCGATACGCACCCCTTCCTTTTCCACTCCTTCGCATGGTGGGTTAGACATGCCAAAGTGGGATACATTATTCTATGCTCGCTGCAACTAGTGGAGGTTGTGTAATGTATTTAACTTACATTGCAGATGCAACCTTGTAACTTGAGTTATGCCTTGTGGGAACACAATAATAATAATAATAATAGTAATAGTAACCGGTGATGATGAGTTTCCACTTGGGAAATGAAGCTGCTTTGGAGTTCCTTTTCTTTTCCTAATGGTCTTCGTAAAGAGTTTTGTTTCACTTAGTTTTGTTTCACTTCTACACGCACCGGATGAATTGTAGGTTGGTTCTCCAATTATATTTCCTTTTATTTAATATTAATATTATGAAAAAATATTTTTGACATTCAAGTTAACTCGACGTGGTTCAGACTCGTGTGCATACGATTATCTAAGGTATATTTCAGATGGAAATACTAAACTCTCGAGAAGATCATTTGAGATGTCAGATACACAAAGATCGAGGTCGAAAAAGATTTTCTGAATCGACCTCTCTAATATCCAAATTAATAACTCAAAGTAAATGAGTACAGTCATAAATAGTAAAAAAAGTGACTCCATAATTTTTATACCTAATAGTTAAAGAATAATAAATTTTATTGAATATTTTTTTAGGACAGTTTTTAACCGTCTTTAATAATCTCAATTTGACACCACACTGATATCATGTGGATGACTTATTGTTACTGTCACATGTGGAGTATCAGAGTTCCGGATCAAGGTATTTATTAGAGTATCTGAGAATTATAGTCAAAATTATTTCCATGTTGGTAATATTGTTTCAAAGTTTGCTTGTCGAATTTGTACACCTGCCGAGATCTCAGCATCTGGTAATTATGTTTGGAGTTTTTTTTTCTCTACAATGCACTAATATTTTGCCTAATAATAAACTATTTGATGATTGAAATCGGCCTAATAATATTCAAAATTGAGTTTCAATTAGTGGTTTTGATTTCGGGTATCGGAACCTATCGGTTTATGCTCAGTTATATGAGTATATTGTATATAAATATAATTTAGTGTATGTAATAGTTGCGACTTACGATTTTGTTGTCGTTATTGTTTCTTACCCTAGTTTTGGTATCAGCAGTAGGACAAATCTAAACAGACTCTTGAAGGAATCATATGCTACCACTTGATCAGATATCAGAGTTAGGCTGCCTTCTCCTCAAGAAAAATGAGAGTTTTACCTGCAGACACTATCTGCCACAAAAACATGATCAAATGAACAGCTAAGAGCACAGAGAAGACATGGATGAAGCCAAAGCCAAGAAAACCCCACCACTCAGTAACTTGTCAATGTCCAGATCGGCCACCCAAAACCATTTCTCCTCTTCCGTGCTTGTGTTGTTCTTTGTGATCGTCGTTTCTGAGTTGGCAATGCATTGCATCAAACACCATCAAGCATCATCTTTTTCGTTTGCCAACACCCAAAACACTTGCCCATTTGTTTCGACATGTTCATCTCTGATGGATTAATCCTTTTGCACCGGCTGCAGCTCCAGACGTGAGTAGAAAGTTTTGGATCCTCAGCTTTTCGTCTCGCTCGGGAACAAAGCGTGAGGCACATCGGCCGTGAAGTTAGTATGTTGTTTAGTACGGACTGCAACTTGGTTTGGACATTATAGTTTGTCTTCTAGGGTTTCCCTGCGACAGGCAATATAATACATGCTCCATGGTTAGCTTAGTTTAGTGGCCATACCCTCATCGTAACGAGCATTAGATTATATGTAGAACACCACTCACCACTAACATAAGGATTAAAGACATCTTACAATGCGCAAATGCTTAATGGACAGTGTTAAGTAGTAATCAACTCCGGATTAGGCCAACTAAGAGAACTCGAACAACACAAGAGAATGCAGTGCTCAACTCCGGATTAGGCCACAAGAGAGAGCCATCAACAATGTAGCCGCGTCTCTTTCATCCTGTGGGAACACCTCGTGGAGTGCAGCTGAGTTGGTGCCACGAAAGAGCAGCTTCCTCTTCTTAAACGGGACGCGACTGTCATGCATGTCTTGCTTCTTCTCTCTGTGTGTCCCGCTTGAGGCATCGGAGGGGATCACCCCACTGTTCATGGCAGCAGCTTCCATTGCCCGTCTCGCCTTCCGCTGTCGTATTCCACAAGCATTACAGAGGGACTGCAGAGCAAAGTAGAGGATGAAGCAAGGCTACCGTCGATGCATGGATCAGACATCATCAACAGTCGTATACCTTGGGGCCGTGAGGGCCGCTTCTCCACAGAGGAGTCTTCGTTGTGCTACAGTTAGAGCAGACTCTGACTTGCTCAGCTTGTATTTGGTCTCCTCTTGGTTTTCCACCTTCAGAACTCATCATCATCTTCTTCATGATCCTCATCTCATCCTCTTCTTCAGTAGTACATACCCAGTGATAGTTTGACTCACCGATCATCAACGAGTGATCCTTGGGCTACCACAGACAGAAGATGCGAAGATCATAAGCTATTGCACCGTAACCAGTGTCTCAAAGAAAGCTACACCATGACATGAACTCGATTCGATGCACAAGTAGTGCGTTACCTCTTGTTGCGGTAACTGTTTTGGGAGGGAGTCGTGTCCACCATCCGCTCCATGATCATGAGGGTCGTTGAAGAAAATGGGACATGAGAATGAAGAGGTCTCGTTTGCAGCTACTACTGTGAAGAGAGGGTGACTGGTTCGATCTTGATCTCCCTCCGACAGAGGGATATCAGCAGCGTGGTTCAAGACGAATGGAGACATGGGAAGACAGAGAGAAGAGAGGAGAGGAGAGGAGGAGTAGGGTACCAAGGAGAAGACACTGGGCCAGAAGGCCTTTTATTGATGAAGAAGATGTTGATCAATCAAATGATGGAACAGTAAATTTTCCCGAGGGAGTAGCTTACTGGCATTCACGTGACCATGCCACATAGAGAGAGAATGATGCTCGATATAGACACATATGATAGAGAAATGAAGGATACATTGCAACCAAATACTAGAGTACTCCAAGACACCATGAACACAACTTGTGGAACCAATAAGATGAGATGAACACTCACCAGCAACTGATCGAGGACACAGAGGAGGTGATGGGCACGTAATTAATGCGAGAGTTGGCTAAGGGTTAGTACTTTGGGATTCACCTCTCACGTTCACAGAGCAGAAAGAGTGACCACATCTCATCTTGTCCATTTACTCCCACTGTTGTTCTTGGTCCTGTGAGAAGTGGTAATCATTGAAGGACACATCTCTTCATTGACATCGTATGCTTCCAATTGGCATAAACCAAAAGAAAGATCTAAATGAAGCTATGGTACTAGAAACTTCACTGTTGGAATGGGCATTTTTTTTTGACTCATCTTGTGGCCTCGAAGTCACCATATCTCCAAACAATCAGACAAGAGGTACACTGTTCCGTCTGAGTTGTCAACCTGGAGGCATCTCCTGAATCAAGTTGAGATGTAAAAAGCCTATGCGAAGCTCATACCCAAATCGACTGATGAGTATGTCTATGCTTCAAGTTCGTTAAGCATCTTATCCTCATCATAATGCAGCTTTGGTTGGACAGACGGTATCATTGTAATTTTTTTTGACTGAGTTCGGATAAGTATATATCCTGCCTGCTTTAGAGAGAGAGAGAGAGAGAGAGAGAGAGAGAGAGAGAGAGAATTCACTGACAGGACGTGGAAGGCGTAGAGCACAACCAAGAAAGTGTAGCTTTCGAGAGGGCATCTACAGTGGTCATGGTTTGAAGCTACAAGACACTGTAGACAGCATGCTACATGGACCTGTTCTCTCTCTAAAGAATCCCCAGACGATTTGGCCTTTCTTTATATGAGACTCTCCAAAGGATTCAGTTGATTGGCATCCGAAGGGCCTCTGAGTGCGCGAATGATCATTCTTGGACTTCTCTAATGGCTCTTGGTGATGAGGATTATACTTCATTTAGTTTTTCGTATCCCAGAAAATGGAGAGAGAGAGAGAGAGAGGACAAGGGAATTTAGTTGGTTGATGTATACACATACATGGTGGATACCATACCTAGGAACCAGAATGTCGGCAACAGCGTGAAGAGAGAGTACAAAGAGACAACCTGTTCTATCACAATGATGACAACTTGTTTTGGTACATACCTCCCCCCCTTCTCAATCAGATCGAGTAGGGTTCAGATCTCTCACTCTCTTTCTTACGTGCGCACACGTACGGACGTCCTCACCAATTATTGTGGGTGGATCGTTCATATTCAAAATCACATTGGAGAATCATTTCGATGCTAGATAGGATTGCATGGCATGGGTAAGATTCGTTTTTCTTTTTCCTCTCAACTTTCTGATAATAATACGTTAGTATCAAATTAATCCGACCTAGTCTATTTTTCAAATATTACGGTGACAGGATCGTGGTAAGGGAAGAGAAAAGGGCCATATAATCCAATTGGGATCCCCACATAAGCTAATATTTTTTCAAACATTAACTAACGTGAAACATTATACAGTTAAAGAATTGGAAAAAACGGATACAACGATACACAAAGGTAAGGATGAACACGAGAAACTAACATTTTATTGAGACTGTAAACAGGGGAGGGGGTCTGCGACTTGTGCATCCCTTCAATTTTTTTTGTTTTTCCTCTCTTTCTTGTACCTTTTTTTTTTCCACAACAACAATAGTTACAACTTTGAGCTGATGTGTACAGTTTCAATCAGTTTCAGATTCGACTTGTGAATCCAAAACAAAATGACGGAATTATGTGCTACAGTGATATAAGCACCACATCAATATACGAGTTTGAACTAATACCAATCTTAACTCTTTAAGCTGCACTTCGCACAGCTTCAGGACTGGATCACATGCCTCTAGCCAAAACCTTTTTGTTGACAGATCTCTTGGGAAACTCTAATTTGAACTGATCTAGAGAACACATTTATCTGTTACGATAAGGGTATATTTTGCAACAAGGAGTTGTGCCTTTCGCTGTTCCAGCCCGAACACATTCTTAATTTACATGGCTCGCGATGTCTTCAGCCGGTAGCTACACATGTTATCGGGCAACATGTAAAGCCATCAATTTGCAACCACCAACTTTTGCAGCTGCCTAAGAGGTAACAAAAGCTGTGCAAAAGACGGACGTTTATTCGGCTCACTGCATGATCAACCAACAGTGTTAGAGCAATATTTATTAACTATGTATTTCAACCAGCGAATTAATTTTGAAACCAACATCTATTGTTTCCAATAGTATAGGCACAAAGAATGATCTAAAAATGTTAATTTCTATACAATTGCCACTCTAGTTAAAGTGGCATCACCTTAAAAAGTCAGTTCAAATATAGACATAATCCAAAGTTGCAGACACCAGGAAATTATAATTTGGTATCACTAGACCCACTTAGGGCTGCCAAATGGATCAGATGCAACTCTAACCTCCTCATTCACAACCCGATCATTAACTCAAGTTGGGTTGAGTCAGGGCTGATCCAAAATGCAACCCCAGCCTTTTCTTCATCACTTAACCAAGTCCAACCCGATCTATTGTATACTTGAACATCATTTTTTCTAGCTACATAGGCCCCAAACAACTCAACTCAACCCATGACTGACCCGACCTAAGGAAGCTGATTGTGGTCGAAAACCCTAAACCTGGCTTCTGGTTGTGTGTTAACCATTAACCAGCCTGAGTAACATTCTAGGGCCAAAGTTCTTCAAAAATAGATCATTTTTACTAATTAACATTCCTTTTTCCACTGATCTAACAACTTTGCAATTTGGAAAAAGTAAATTTGCTAATTCACAAATGCAAACGGCAGCGGTACAAGAGGTTAGTAGAAGCTGCCATGCTGCTATCAATGTGAGCCAGAGTGCTTACCTTTCCCAACAATCAGTTATTATTTGTGCAACCACTGGATCAACCTCTTTAGGTATGTCAAGACGTCTGTTCTGGAACCCCACAGCTCCAACTACTTGCATTGAGTTCATCCCACCCCATGGCTTGCGCAAAGTAGCTAATTCCCACAATATGACACCAAAGCTGTAAACATCACATCTGAGACACATAGAAGCTTCTTATTACCAAGAGTCCAAAAAATTTAAACATAGAAACTTCTCCAGAGTCAAAAAAATTTATCCAAATGTCAAACTTACTTCTCGTTTGATGGTTCATTTCGTAAGACCTCCGGTGCCATCCACTCTGGCTGCAGGAGTGAATAATCAGATGGTACATCATAACAAAAAATTGACAACATACTGATTCTAAGAAAAACATGATGTTTTTCCACACAGAATCTTTTATTAAAATTAAAATTTAAACAACAAAAAGATAATGATAGGCCATGTGAAACTGCACAAGCTTAAAAATGAAGTTGAAAAAAAAAAAATCAAAGACCTAAGAATATAAATCATTGGAGTGATTAAAATCAAAAGTACTTGAATACGAGCTGATAAAAGCATAGCAATTTTTTAATATACAATGATAATAAGAACCAACACTTTTATGAAATTATTGCAAAATACAAATACCAGAGAGTACTTGATGTCAGAGGCTGAAATGATGTAAAAGGATCATGAAAATAACATTTGAGAATTTGATTACAAGTATCAAGCCTGGACAATGATGTGAGAACAAAGACAAGTTGCTCAATAATATCACTAAACCATTGGCAATTTATGAGCATCCTCTACAGTCACAGACAGAAAAATGAACATGAGGAAGGGCTGAAAACCAGTAAATGTTGGATGAATCACTTTTGAATCATGCCATAGAACATGTTTAGTTTTTACTATGTAAACTAAATATCTTCTGGACTTTTACCTTCGGTAGTCCTTTATTAGAACAAGTGGGTCAGATTCAGATCATATCTACCTAGAATACCAATCCAATGATCTTATGGATTTAGACAATGAATCCATACCCAATAACTTGAGAGTGATTTATAAACATCAACAGATGTAATCCTAAATCCAGATCTGATCCAATAAGGTAAATGAATCTGAAGATACCTAAGCAACAATTTAGGTCAGGTTTTAGGTTATCGGTCCACGTTAACATTCCTACTTGAAATCAAAAGTACATAACTTGTACAAAAGCCTTAAATTCAGTATTAATGATCTAAGGGGAAATTGGCGAAAGTAAATTATTTTTGGTGAAGTTAACAAATTGGTAAAATATATGACCAAAAAAATGCTTAATGCAATGGAATAAGAAATGTACTGTTCCAGATGTTGACTTCGATGACAAGAAGGTGTGATGCTTCAGCCTTGACAAGCCAAAATCACAGACCTGAGACAATCAAATGCAAAGTATATTTTTCAGATACAAGTGTAGAACAAAATCAATGGACACCATATCATTTGCATCATTTATAAAACACAAAACAGCATTATTGAAATCACAACCATCTAGTACATCCATCATTGTTTGCTTTTAACTGTATGTAGCTAGGAGTCTAAGAGCATACTTGTTTAGATATTCTGATAGCAAAAAGCGACACCAACAATTAGCATATATAGTATGAATCACAATGTAAGAACCAAAAAGGTCAACAGAGGTTTATACTATTAACTTGTTTGGAAAACAACTACCGTTTCAAAGTGGAGAATTAACTGCATCATTTTGTTACAAATATTAGTTTGCTTTCTCGATAGAAGTACCAGAATTACACCATCCAAAATAGATTTTCTCGAATCATTCTTTAATAACAGCAACTAAGTGATTAACATGCTAAATTCCTGTTTCAAGCACTGATTAATAGTTCTACTGATTCTTGGATTATATATCTACACATGAACATCTTAGAAATTCCATTTGATATTCAAACTTATGCAACTGGTCCTTAAGCAATATAACAGTCTGCCAAATTAAACAAGAATTCTATAAAACTCACCATAGCGATTGGAGTTAGACAGGTAACCACTTAAACAAAATGGTCAGAGTTTGACATCTTAGTCATCATGATGAACCTACCACCATAAGCAACTATGATTTTGATGCATAACAACTGGATCAAACCTACTGACCTAGTCAAAGCAGAATTTCCTATAGAAATTGAATATGTAGCATATTATACATTAGATAAGTCAGACGGCATGATCAGCCAAGAAGATCATTGACGAGCTTACAGTAAAGTATTATACTTAGGTCATTCAGAATAAAAGAGATCCCAGACACCATTCTCCATTGCAACTTGGACACATGATTCTCACCAAACCCCACCAAAAGATCTGAAAATTCAGAGTTAGAAAAACAGGTAATGATAATTCTTGGAGACATGTATGTAACAAGAGTCCGCATCATGTGATGAAAAGTGAAATAGAAACATTTGCTGTCAGCTCTCCATCTGGAAAATGAACTTTTGTACTATAAAAAATAATTTGTGCTTCTCCTTAAAAGCAACTAGGAACATATTGTGTAGCTCAACAAAACAATCATCACACATTCCACAAGCAACAATGTTCATTAGCATTCGGCTATTCAGTACAGGAATAACACAAGATGTCCATATTAGCAATCTGTCAAACTTCACAAAAAGTATTGTAATAATTAAATCTGAGAGAGTACCTTGACCACCCAACTCTTATCAACAAGAAGATTTGGAGACTTCAGATCCCGATGCACAATAGTTGGATGACTAGCGTGCAAGTAGTTCATCCCTTTGGCCTGTCAATACGATCCAGGTTGAACTGAAGGTGGATAAAGCATGCATAACCAGATAAAGATCACAAATAAATGAACTAGTACCACATCCAATGCCATCTTTAGTCGTCGTTTTTCATCAAGTTGAACATTAGGGCGATGCAACAATCTATATAAACTTCCCCTGTGAAAAGAAGAAAGTATTTTGCAATAATTTAAAGTACGATGTTAGATTCAATGTGGTTATATGACTAATGGACATAGTATCAAAAAAACCTTTTTTTCTTTCTTCTGCTTTGTGAAACGGACAAAGTAAACTGAGCAATCAAGTGTTTATCATGTGGACTTCTGCCAGAATTGTTGCTACTTTAGTAAAAATGTCAACATGCTACTAGCTTCTCATTTAAATTACACTATGATGCGCCTTACAAGTGATCGAAAACTTGGCATAAATTGTTGGTAGTAGGTCACTAAATAAATGCAAGATCAACCCTTATTGCTATGAAGTCAACATATGTCATGATCCCAAGACCAATATATGAAAACCAGTTGGACCATACTGGTAAGCAAGGATTGCAATCTCATACCAGTGTACTACACTAGTCCCTAGCCAGACTGGTACGTAACGACCATTACACAACATGGGACACTGGTGTGTGCTGAGAAGGACAAGAGGTGGCAGTGGAGGAAGAGGAAGGAGGAGGAGGAAGGAAAAATAGGAAGAAGGAAGAAGATGAGGTAATGAAGGAAGAATAGGAAGGAGAGGAGGTAGTGGAGGAAGAGAAGAAAAGGAGCAAGACTAATGACAGTAGTGAATAGTGATGACAGTGGGCAATGGGGAGGTAGGCGGCGGCTAACTATGCGCATCGAGGCTCTCGTGATTAGGGATGGAAGGCATGCAATTATTTTCTACATGGCCGGATCAGACCGCCATAAATGGGTCAGGTGCACATATTGATTCACACCTGGACTGATACTTACGACTGATATGCATCGGTCCAAGTGAAAAGAAATTCCATGCTGGTAAGCAAGGTTTGTCATCTTAAACTGACCAGGCATATTGATTCTTATCTGCAACAATACGTACTGAAGACTCGAATATGAAGAATATAAAGGAGTAGAAGGAAGAAATGGTGATGGAGAAAGAGGAAGGAGGAAAAGAAATGAAGAAAAGAAAGGAAGAAAAGGAGGCAATGGACGAAGAGGAGGAAGAAGAAGGAAAATTGAAGAGGATGAAAGAAGAGGAGGCGATGGTGGAAGAGGAGAGAGAAGAGGAAGGAGGAGAAAGAGGAAGGAAGAAGAGAAAGCTTACCCTAAATTGGAAGCGCACAACCGGCGGTGGGTGGCAACAGTAGGCTTTGCAAGTATGGTGAATGATCATGAGCCCTAAACCAGCAGTGTTAAATAGGTTTTATTTTAATGTCAGAATAGACCACCCAAAAAGGGTGCAGTCCACATTCTGATTCACGGACCGACAGGTACCACTAGTTTCATACTGGTCTGAGCGAAATGGCAGTCTATTCTGGTAAGTCACATTTCTTTTATTCTCTCAATTCATTCTTGGTTATATTGGGCTAGTAGTACCATACTGGCGGGGGTCACTAAAGAAGAGGTCAGGGAAGACATCCTAACATCAATCAAAACCGTTGGATGTCAGGTTTCTATTTTACATAAGTTCTCTGTTCTGTTTCCTTTAGTTTCCGAGCATTCTGAAGTTTCATGTCGTGCCGTGAGACATAACATGTCAGCCATTGACTAAAACAGGGAGTTTTGGCAAAAATACCTGAATGGCATGCTGGAGTACTGGACCAATAACATGATGACTATTTGTCCAGTACCTTGCAAAAATGGCCTTTACAATTTGTCAAAAAATAATAATAATAAGCTTGACCCGAGTTAATTGTTGTAGACCACAAATTCATATCAATCCAACTTGCATTCTTTGTCTATCGGATTAATTGGTTGATATTTGATATAATACCAAAACGGTCATATTGGATCTTTCTAGTAAGCAAAAGCATGCCTAAGTGATATACCTCAGGTACACCAAGATAGAATACTTCTAGTTGGCCAATGTGAAAATTCTGAAGAGGAGGATTCTGGGCTAAGCCCCCAACTAACATGAGAAATGTTGGACCGGTACATAGTACTAGATCAAAGTACTATAAAAAGGTTAGAATTGAACATTTTCAGTCACATGATATGACCAACTATGTATACATACATGTGTGTATACATGTATATACGTATATACATACATATATACGTATATACATATATATATACGTACATACATATATATATATATATACATACGTACATACATATATATATATATATATATATATATATATATATATATATATATATATATATATATATATATATATATATATATATATTACATAGGACAAGTAGAAAAAGTATGTTGAACAAACCTTGGAAGAAACTCTGTTAGTATTGACAAATTTGGAGGACGGGTCACTGCTCCCATGAAAAGAACAACATTGGGATGTCGTAGCCTTGACATGATTTTGACCTACACCCATAAACTCATTACAAATTAATTTGAAGTTAAAAAACAATAGCAAACTCCAGGTTTCATTATTAAAAATGTAAGAATGCAACATGTTGAATTCATCTAAAGCTTACTTCATATCTAAATTGCTCCAGAGCATCACCAGAGAGATCCTGATCCAAAAATTTCTTCACGGCAACTTCCTGGAAAGATGACCATGTTGCATCAAAAAGATCAAGAATGGAAATAGACAATTCTCAAGCAATCATCCAACTAGACAAATAAATCAAGCAACCATCAATTAATTCCACCACCATCCTTCAATCTCCAAGATCTTCAAAAGCTCCAAGTTGTATTTTATTGAAGTCTAGAAGTTTACAGGTTCATTGATAAAATAAGAACAAAAAATTGACAATCTAGTATTACATTTAACTAGCATTATCATAAAATTGGTTTAAAAAGGTTCATCAAAATGCTAAAACAAAATAATTTGCAGTCAATTCCCTAAAAGAATTCAATAGAATTCCTTTTTAAAATTAACTAGAATTGACTATTAAGTTCTTTTAATTTAATGAAAGACAGCTTCCACATAAAATAAGTTTACAGTTTAAATGGAAGGAGACAAGGGTATTTGACCTCCCATAAATTATGGTGTCCAAAAATGGAATTGCATCTCCAATCCTTCTCAGGTGGACTTGCAAATCCTTCCTCACTACCAGAGTAAATTCACCATTAACCATTTTTATTTCTTGTTAAAATCTTAATTATTGCAAAATCTGATTAGAAACTTGAAAATCCATAGAATAAATATTTAGACTGCCTTATAGGGTCTGCCGTACCGAGCCGTACCGCTCGGTACGGGCGGTACATACCGGTCCGACGGGTTTTCGGTACGTGGACCGACTGTTACCGGTCTGAGGTACTGTAGCACTGCTACAGTGCTGCAGTACTCGGTACACCTGGGTGTACCGCTCGATATACCGTACCGTACCGGTACCGAGCCCAGATCGAAATACCGGTACGGTACGATATTGCGAACCTTGAATATAAGTACTTTATGCATCTACAACCACACTAAAAACTTAATAACTCATGATGAACATTCCTACCGGTCAAGGAAAAAAATTTATTTATTTGTTATGATAAAATGTAAGCATCATCACTTCAATGCATTTATCTATCTGCTTTAACAAGATAAGGATATAGCAGATTTTGTCCAGAAAACAATAGAATTACGAAAATAAATTACAAGATTATAGCTTACAGTGCCGTTCCAGTCTGCACGATAGACTTCCCCATACGAACCTGCAACATAAGAAGTTCTACTATGATAAGAATTTCTAATAAGAAGTGTCAATAAATAACTACTGGCCGATGGATGTAGTTTATGTTTGACTTCTAGGACTATGCATTGAGAAACCGAGCTTAAATATTGTTTCCAGATTAGACTTCCCGTGGAATAGTCCCTCAAAGAAATGAAGGCATGAGTTTCATATTTTAAAAACTCAGCAGAAAACTAGAAAGTGGAAAAAAAGGTAACAGTCACAAATGAAAAACAAAAGGAGAAAAACAATAGATTAAAAAGCAGAAAGGAGGAGAAAGGAAATGCTGACAAGAGCCAAAAGCATGAACCAAATGCTAGTTAAGCCCCTGAAAACATTATTGTGGAAAATGCAGACCGAAACTCTTTGAAACAATAGCAGAACTGTGCAAATCTTGGAAAGCTTCCTATGATCACTAATAATGGTTCATGCAAGTCAATCATAAAGGTGACTGTGCAATAAAAATTCATCTTCTCAAGTTAATTTTGAAAATGTCAATTAAGCTCATACAAGAACTAGACAACCATTTGGCAAGTTGGAAAACCAAACTGATTAATGTTGTAACTGACATCTTAAAGAAGTGGCAAAGTGGATACTCTGAGCTACAAGCTTGCAGGCTGAATATGCAAAATTTTCTTTCAGAAAGAACAATATAAGAAAGATTTAAAGAAAAAGCATCATAAAAAGTTTGTGAAACTTTAAAAATTGAAGTTTCAGTGGATTTATCATCCAAAAACAGATAAAGTTTATTAGATTAACAAATTGAAGAACCTGCTTCATTTAAAATACCTACCTAGACCAATTCTCTCTCCAATCCGAAGATCTTCCCACGGTATCTCCCATTCGGCAACTGCATCTAGTATTTTACTTGTTTGTTCATTGTCAGAAGTACATAAGCCATGCAGATTAGTTTGATAGAGTTTTCCAGAAGAATCTATTGCACTCTCTTGAAAATCTTCAGAAGGAATATCCCCATGTCCATCAAAATCAAAGGTTCTTCCTGAATTTTCCTGAGAAATATGTGCAACTGATGATCCAAGAATACTTGCACAACCTTTATGGCTGGACTCAGCTTCACATGGCATAGAATATGCATTCAATTGTTTCATGCATGAAGATCTTGACATGACTGCACTATCAAAAACTGGACCAATGAATTTACCAAAGGAATCATCAATACTTCCATCCACCTGAGCATCAGGTAAGACTAACCACTCATTTGTTTTTTCTATAGGTGAACACATGCTTTCATCAATATTTTGTATTGAATCTTCACCAAGATGTTGATTCTTTTTTCCATTATCAGCATTCATTGGACATTCTGCTTCCATTGAGGGTGAAACAGAAGGATCAAATTTTGAAGTCAAACAGATCACAGGTAACTCTGGCTCAATTCTTCCTTCTTTTGCCTCCTTGCAATCGCTTTGGCTATGGCCCTGTTCTATTGAATTTGGTGGACTTAAATCAAAAAACAAATCTAGCGGAGGTGACGCACCACTTTCTAACAAAACTGCACGCAATTTCTGAGCAAACTCAGGGTTCTTTGCTGCAGTGACAACATATTTGGAAACATCATTAACTTTCATCTGTTGAGAAGAGGAAATAACTTCTTTAGGTTTTATTGTGTCCGCTTGTGGCCTAATAGGCAGAGGGCAGAGCTTTCCATGTTCACCTTCACATCTTACAATTTCATTGTTCTCAACATTATTTACATCAATATCTTCTGTTTCAGCAACCAAGCTTGAACTTTCTTCTAGCTGCAGTCCAAGTTGTCCTGACAATAAGCTGTTATCAGAACTTCCTTCTAATAAATCAGTTTTCCTCTCAATCTGGCAACTAGCTTTATCAAGAGCTATGCATAAATCCTTAACAGTCTGTTCAATCGTCTCCGAGCCCAGCAAAAAGTTTCCAGAACTTTCAAGATGAATGCCGGGATTCTCAGTAGGAATTAATGTGCCCGGTGCTCCCATAAGATCCACTATGTATTCACTGTTACATATGAAAAGATGTATTAATTTTATTTCAAATTATATACTTACGTAACTCTTTTTTTAAATGTCCACAATCTGATTGTATGGATTCAACAATTATTGTGGATTACAAAAATAACGACTACAAAAACTTTGCAGCTTGCTGAGAACAAAATCAATTTTTTCATACAAGAAACAACACAAGCTCAAAACGGAAAGGGAGATGTTAGAAATTCACATCTTCAGACTAATTATTACAGGAAGAGTTACAACATGATTAATGAAGGTAAAATAAATCATCATCATCGAAGTATCCAAGACTGCACCCATCAAAATGGGGTCTGCTGTGATAAGATCCGAGGTACCATTGAAGGTGCTAACAAGTATCGGTGGAAAAGCCAAATCATGCGTAAGAAGTACATACAGTGAAGCCACACTAATGAAAGAAAGCATTCCACAAGCTTAAATTTTTGCGTAACATCCAGAAACCAAAATCTCATAATGATTAAGCACCACAGTATTTTGTCACATAGACGAAACCAATGGAATTCATCTATGGAATTAAACTCCACAGTATTTTGTTTCAAACAACCAAGATCCACATTAACAGGTAAAGCACTTGGTCGGACAACCAAATCCAAAGTACTACAGAGATATAATGATTTTAAATCCAACAATAAAAACTCTTTAACTCATCCTCCAATGTCATTAGACTAGAATTTTTGCCAAGTTTTGCTTTCCTCAAAAAGTGATTATCATAGTTTTAGTCTAAGAGTCATAGGATTAGTGATCAAAAAAATCATCATAGCAATGAAGGCTTCTAAACCAATTCATCACAATTGCATGTTAAAACCATGAAAAGTGATAGTCACTTGAATCTTAGACAGAAATACAACTATGGAAGGTGATGTTGTAAAGGAGAGAAAAATGGAAGCAGAAAACTGATTTCATGACCCATCGAGAACACAAGTTCTCTTAATAACTTGATTTGATGGAGAACAGAAATTATTTTAATAACATCATATATTATTTGAAAAATAAAAAAAAAAACTCAAATTAAATTTTAGTTTAATTTTTTTCATGTAGCACAACTTTATTTTGACAACAAGAAGATGTAGAGTCTTCCTTACCTCCTGCATATCTGTCGACTTTGAAGTTTTTAAAGAACCTGTTGATTTTTATTTTGGATATAGTGAAGACTTAATATTCTTTTTTAATACAACTGCAATACGCAAACATTCTTATTTTCTAATCTACATTATCAACAATAAGTTGCAGATCCGACTTACTATCTTGCCTAACCAATATGCTTATAAAGTCCTATGTAGACATGTCAAAGCCACCATTAATGGGTCTTTCCTTGACCACCCTTAACTTAGACCAAGAGTCTAAATCTTGGCCAGGTAATAAAATTTGTCCTTGGGCAATCAGTTCAGTACAAGTACAATGGGCTATACTATGTGTCGACACATGACATGAGTACAGGTCCAATGAGAGGAGACATAGAAGGAGGTGGAAGAGGAAGGGTAGGAGGAGAAAGAGACAACAAAGAGGCAGAGAAAGAGGAACCAAAGGAGGAGGAGGAGGAGGAGGAGGAGGAACCAAAAGAAGAAAGAGAAATAGGAGACAGCAACACAACAAAAGAAGGAACAACAGCAGTCACGACAAGGAGGCCAAAAATAGATGAATGCCAGGGCGGTGTGATGGATTAGTTGGCCTAGTAACTTTAGGAGTTAGTGTGAAAAATTGAAGAGTCATTTGCTCTGTCTAGGTGCTAACCTTGGGACTCTACTCCTGTATTAAGTGAACTTTTTTTCTTTTTAGCTGTAATAAATTGTCTTAAAGTTGTTAAGATCTCCTAGAAGTCACATTTTGGGAATCTGGAAGGCATACAAGTTCCCTATAAGGTTACTCTTAGGAATCATTACATATATTGATTGTACTAAGGCTTCTAAATCCCTATAAATATTGAGGCTTGTCAATAGATCAAACACTTCAAATCTGAATGAAAAAAACTTGCATTCTCTCTACTCTTCTAATCTCTTACTTTCCTCTCTAATCTCACTCCTTTCTTGCTTTCTTTCTATCTATTTCTCTCTTTCTGTTCTACATCTTGGTGGCAGCAGGTGCAGAAGCTGAAAAGCAAAAGAAAGAGAGACGAGGGAACTACTGAAAGTTGCAAGCTTTCAACAATCAACAGTTGTTTTCAGCCACTAATATTTAAAAATTAAAAAAATTATCTATTTCAATTCAGATCAGAACAAAATAAACCACTGCAAATGTAGATCCCTTGTCATACTGGTAAATACTTAGTCATACTGAGTGATAAACCAGGTATAAAACCTTGAATTAAAGTACTAGTATTTATTCAACAAAAACTTTTCTCCTTACTTTCTTTCTCGGGTAGCCACCCGTATCCATCTCAACGCTACCGAACATCCATCACAACGCTACCGAACATCCATCACAACATCCTCATCTCAAAAATACATTTTAGATGTGCTAATTTCAAATTGTCCAGTGTTCTGGATTGGAAAGCATGGGCTCTGCAACCATCTTATAAAACATTCTTCTATATAAAGGGGAACACGATGCTTGTATTGTACTCTCAGTTTCTATCCACTTTAGTCATCATGCATTGTCTTACGTGAGCAATATCTTCTTCAGTCTTCCTTATTCAATAATATATACAAGATAATAACAACTTTTGCTTTTTGCATATTTGTCGATGCATATTGCAACTCACAACCAAGTTCCGAAACCAGAAGAAAGAATGATTCTGTTAGGTAGCTTATAGTCAATAGAGAATTTTGCTAGATTTGACATGAAGGTGGATCCCTTTTCTATCTAGCTACTCATAATGAAAAATCCATGACTATTCACTATGCTCTCTGAAAAAAGTAGCTTGTAATTGTCTAATGAGTCTATTTTTCTAATATTCTTCATTTAAGGACAGTACAAGCAGGTTCCCTCCAAATTACATTCGAAAGATTCATTCACATAGCTATTCTAGCTACCAAACCAAGCACCAAACAAGGTTTTTATTTTATGTAAAATTTTCTCTCTCCAACACACAATGCCAGAACCAAATACAAATGCCTTACAAAAACATAGCTATGTCCTTCTCATGTTAACATTCCAATGATAATGTGACATAATCTCCATAGCTTTTAGTTGATAATTATCTTCTGGTTAACAGTCTGAATCACTTTTATGAGGGATCTAACTCAACAAAACCATAGATTTTAAATACTAAAAAAATGCTATTGTGTCATGGTTGCTTGGAGGTTCAGTGCCAGAGACAAGATGAAGAAAATAATTAAATACTGTTACTAGATGGAAGCAATGGTTGTTTCACCTTGGTTATCTTTTTCTTACATGGAAATATAGATTCCAAGTAAAAAAACCACGCAATTTCTAGATTATTTAATTAAAATATTTAATTGAAAACTAGGCTACCCTAGCTCCATTAGAACACCAAAATGGTGAAGTTAAACAACACTAAGCAGCAGCAACAACGAGTACAATATAAGCCATAATTTCTGACTAAACTAGACTATGGTAGGAAGCAAACAACAATAATATCCAAAAACAAAAACAAAAAATATCAAGTTCAGTGAGTCTAGCTATTGGTAGGAAGCAAACAACAATAATATCCATATTTACAATTATATAAGCATCAATTGTTATATTCATAGAAATAATATCAAAAATTAACATTTCATGATAAAAAAAAGGTTTTATATTAATAAAAATTTTGTGCTTAAATACTAGCATTGAGGTGATATATCTCAATATCAGAGTTTGTTTCAGGAATACGTATTAAAATATAAGTTGATGAGCAAGCGAAAACACCAACATAAGATAAGATTCATTAAATGCATTTAACGGAGATAAATAGCAAGCATAAATGCAGAATGAGGAAAAACAAGATAAAGAAATCCACCTATCATAATCAACTTTAATAAAGTTCACAGCTCCTTCATCTGTACCAGTATAGTAACTGCCTTTTACAAGTTTACATGGCAGGTTTATCCGATCAGCTAGAACCTGAAAAAGATTAAAAAAAATATATATTCAACTCCATTTGTTCAACTGTAATTGAAATCAAACAAGGAAACAAGGAAGTAGTCTACCTAAGTTATTTCTATTGTTGAAGATTATACCGATGATCCTATTCCAAAAGTTAAAATGTAAGTAACAAAAGCTCAATGAACAAATTCAAAAGTAATCTCACAAATTGGAGAATTAGTCAATTTTGTGATTTGTTTTCACGATATTTAACCAATACACCATAATTGTAACAAATGTCTCCTTCCATTCTGGGTCAACCCCATGACAGTTACATGCATTCCTGGGGACAAAACTCAAAAGATAATTGTTGATTTAATACCCATCAAAGATAAAATACTATTAAAAAAAGATAAAATACTATTCCATCTTTTACATGACAATAATAGAACGAATAATGAAAACTATCATAAAAATATGACAAAATAACCTAAATCTCATATGAATTATCAAACCCCTAGCGTCACAAAGAAAGCTTCTAGATGTCCACCAACCTAACACAAGAACATGCTGTTTGTGAGTGTTGTTGGGGGGTGTCATGGGGGGGCCGGGGGTGTGTGTGGGGTGGGAGGATGAACTCACAGAGTGGGTGTCTGGGCTGTGTGAATGATGATGAACTAATGGAGTCTCTGCTTATGGATCATTAAAAGACCTTGCAATGAAAAGAAATAGTTGTACATCCATGTAAATCAGTCATTCAAAGTGAAGAACAATGCAATATGAGTGATACAGTTAAAAGTTACCATATTGTGCTGATATAGGTGAGATGGAAGTATGAAACAACACAAAGTACTTCATGTGCTTGATGTTCTAAAAATAAATTTAGTTGATCTGTCTAAACCAAAAATGTAGTAAAAGTGTAAAACAACCTTAAAAAGTAAGGCCCTGTGGCGAGATAATCCAATCCCTAGTGAGCCAAGAGGAAGAACAATAGTGTTCAAAGAATTCCGCAATTCACAGCTCTTAAGAGTCCACCTTCTTAGCATATCAATAGCATCATCAACAGGACCACCCATATTACAAACAACAAGATCTGCAATCTTCTGGATCAACCCGCTGGCAAGCAAGCCATGCTCTTCTACTTTGCTTTCCAAAGCAATAGCGATGGCCCTCCTCTCGAGCTGTTGAAGTGCATGGTCAACTGTCTGATTCACTAGAATCACTTCATAATCAATTTCATCAGACACCGATATTGCTTGGAGATCTACCAGAGAGGGTATTTTTTCTCCTACACCGGCATTTGAGATAATACCATATACATCATAAAAACCATCCATCAATTTCTCATCATAGTTCACAACATTGTAACTCTGCAACAGAACATACATGATCAAGAATTATCCATTAAATACGTTATGAAACATAACATGAGAAAAATGAGAAAAAGATCCAGAACTCTTAAAGTTAAAATGAACAGCCAAAAAACTTCTTGAACATATAGCAGGGCATCACCAACAAAGGGCATCAAATAGAAGAAAAAAAAGGGAACATGACATGCATCAAACGATAAAAACAATATTAAGCTTCATATCCTAAAATAGCGAAACATATGCTTTCAGATAGGTGCTCCAAAACTTGGTTTACCAGCTTCCTAATTTTTCAAAAAAAATTGAGGAATAAATCCATGTCATATTAAGAGAACCAATATCAATTTTAAGCACCTCGAAGTCATATAGATAAAGCTTTAGAAGCACATGTTCTGAATTGAAGGTTAGCCCTGTGTGGAGACCTCCTTCAAAATACTTACTACGGTCAACAAACTTGCTCAAAAAAAATCTCAGAGATAACTTTTGAACTATGCATTAGTCATATTCCTAGATTGTACTGCCTTTATAATGGCTTCACAACATCTTTTAATATCGGGAGTAAGAATTTACATTTTAAACCTTATAAAAAATGTCTTCAATCATCAATTCGTGGTTCTCTCTGTAACATCTGACTAGTTAACTAGTGGAAAAGGGCAATTTAAACCATTAAAAACAAAAGATCAATGCCAGATCAAGAACCCTAAAAAGGAGAACCCTATGAAGAATCGACTCACCCAATACCGGAGCGAGAGGAATTCCATTGAACGCTCATCCGCATCACTGACACCAATAGTGGCAGATGTGGCAGCTCCAACCCCTGGCGAGCACCCCAAGCTCATCCGCTTGGCTGCCTTGATTTGCACGGAATCAGGATCCTCTAGCCCGTCGGGATCCGAAGCACTGATCGCCAGCGCCAGCTGCACATGATATTCCTCCTCGAACAAACTGAAGTCCGATCCCGCCACAGCCGCCCCATCGCACCGCGATCCCCCGTCCCTGGGCTCCTCCGCCGCCGCCGCCGCCGCCACCGTGTCTTGAGCCCTCCCTCTCGAACTCGACGACGAAGAGGCGACCAACGAGGACTGGGCGGAGGAGGCGGGCGGCCGAGAGGGGTTCCTCGTCGGGTCACCACCAAGCCGCTGATGATGATGGTGGGGGTGGTCGTTGCCTCCTCCACCACCTCCGCCGCCGCCTCCGATGTGGAGCTTTCGTAGGAGATGCTTCATCCTCGACATTGACCATGAGACTCGAACCCCTCTTCTCTCTCTCTCTCTCTCTTCCACTCTCTTCCACTCTCTCGATATATTTATTCCTTTGGATTATATTAATTAATAATTAATTAATTAATTAGCGAACTCTTATCTGGATCTAATCGCACCATAGCGATTTATCTACGATTAACCCTCGTCAAACTCGGTCATAATACCCCTCGAATATACCTGATTTTAAATGGAAAAAGAAGTGGAGCCCATGCGAGACTGACCTCTGGCCACAGCTTTCTCAAACCACACGACGAGTGGGTCGGGAGAACGTACGAAAAAAGAAAGCACGCGATTACGCTGCACGACACATGGTCGCTAGTGGAACAAAAGAAATCATTCCTTCCGCCTCTTTTGTTACCCACAGCGCATTCCAGCCCGTTATTGGAGGAGTCATGACTGGACCAAATAGGACCCAGTTTCATCCCCGAATACCAAGAAAGGTATAAGTTTGTCTGACGTGAAAGAGTAGCAGACGCGGGCAGGGCAGATTCGCTGGAGATGAGTTGACGGCCCCCACTAAAAGGAAGGAGTTGTTCACACAGGGGAGAATGCATCCATCGGATGCAACTCTCGAGGGGATAATGACAAAGACTTGGACTTCGGGGCATCTCTCAAATTACGCCTCACTTGTAACGCGTACTTGCCCTGTGATTGGAGGCAGAAACGGGCCCACACAAATCAATCATGTGTTCCCAGGCTTTCCCAACCAATATAAAATCTGGGGAAATCTGACGCATGGAAATCTGTCATTATATAAATGATAACTAACTCATCGAAATTAACGCTAAACTTTGTATCGAGTCGATTAATATCTTATTTGCGTTTGAATTGTTAAGAGAAGAATTCTCGTTTGAAGTTGGCTCGATGTGATCTCAAATCAACCGAGCCCGAGTCAAACATGAACTCGAGTTTGACCTGTTCACGACGTCAGACTCGGTGGAGTTGTCTGATCGGAATAGAGGAGAGTGATGTGCATGTGAGGATTGGACGATCGTGATGAAATGGGGAGTTGTTCCTCGATCATCATCACGACTAAATCAACGGATGGTGGAGAATACCACTTCACTTGAAGGTTGACGGCTTTAATTTTGACCATTCAGCTTATAGGCAATTTCTGGTCTTGATTATATTGTTTTTTAATGTATTTTAGTGGATATATAAAATATTGTAATTGATATAATAAATTTTATTCCTAGAGGATAAATCAATCCATTGCACGATAAATTTTAATGTATTGCGAGTCGTGGTGACCGTTGTGAGCGGAGCAAAACATCAGTTATCTCATTACCCTAGAACCCCTCGGGTGGCACAAGGCTGGATGAAGGCTTTCATATAGCAGGA
Organism: Musa acuminata AAA Group; assembly: GCF_036884655.1. Taxonomy (NCBI): domain Eukaryota; kingdom Viridiplantae; phylum Streptophyta; class Magnoliopsida; order Zingiberales; family Musaceae; genus Musa; species Musa acuminata. The sequence goes on from NC_088333.1 coordinate 6,907,871, forward strand.
ACGGTGCTGCCTCTCGCTTCGCTTGCTCGCACAGTCAAAAATGACATGTTTTGACTTGTTTTTGGATCGTTTTTATCTGTTTTTGGATTATTCTTGTGTGTCACGATGATTGTCACCATATGAATCGATCCACAGGTGGATTTTTTTTCTCGTAAATTCATATAAATTTATGATGTTTCTTCGAATCGAGATGATGTAAGTAGATTTAGTTTATATTAATTATATTACAATTACATATTTTATGTAAAATCAAATAAAATATAGTTTATTATAAGCGTGACATCATAAAATTTCTTCCAACCGCCTCAATCTTTCAATATAGCGTACAAATATAATATACGTAATGATTTCATTTAAATCTATATGATTTTATAATTTTTAAAGTCAAATTTGATATATTTTTAAGTTGATTATGTAATCAAGTATAAATTGGTTCATTATATGAGTCGTTGTTTTTTAATATAAAAATAATAGTTATATAAGTTTTTCTATTTTAGATAATTTTAATTTGAATTCGAATAGATAAAAACTATGTAACAATTTTTAATGGATAATTAACATATTTTTTATTTTTTTAATCTTAAGGGTGCCTCAAGTAAATTTTAAAAAGAGAAGCACCACTAGTAAAAATGTATCATGAGTGACTGTTTTATGTAATTTATATAAATAAATAAATAATATTTTAAATAGTTAAAAATATATATTTTTATTGATAACCCCTTTTTGTTATTTACAACTTCATTTGGAGTTTAGTATTAAAACTTTTTTCTTATTATTTACGATCCTTTTTTATTCATAATCATTGAAAAATAAATAAAATAACATTTATTATTCATAATCTTTCTTTTTTATTTTTATTTTATTATTTTTCCTCATTTGGATAGTTTACAAATATATAAAACATAACATCTTCTCGGTTAATATAATTGACCTAAAAGATAATATCTTTTAAACTATTATATAATGTAAATAATCTTAAAAATATTAAATTATTATAAGAAATATTAAAAAATTTATCTTCTCTTTTTTTATGTTCAATTTATCTGGTTTCATCATATCTTTCTTTAATCATTTTACATCGTCTTTGATGATTAAAAGAACTGAGTAGGAGAATGATGAGAAGAAAATAAAAAGGATCATAAATATGGAGTGAAAAGATGGAATTAAATTATAAATTAAGGACATATATCTATTTATAAAGGGATAATTTTAAAATATTAAAAGTTCTTAACATAGGATTTTAAATAACAAAAATAGGGTTAGAAATAATAGTCTCCATTCATTTTAACAACTTTTAATATTTCTAAGATACTCTTCCAGCTTATTAAAAGTATTTTCAATAAACTATTCCAACTCCATACAATTAAATACTTACAATGAAGATTTCTATTGATAACCTCTCTTTGTTATTTATAACTTCATTTAGAGCTCTCCTCTTACCATTCACAAGACTATAAATAGTACTTTTTATTTATTCTAATAACTTTTAATATTCCTAAGATACTAATTACATAAATGCTATCAATTTATTATTTAATTTTAAGAAACTCTTCTCACTCCATACAATTATTTTTTCTTTCATTATTGGTGATGTAAAATAATAAATAATAATAATCAAATGAGATGATCTAAAGATCGAAGATGAAGTAAATTTTTTTATTTTAATGTTTGTTATATTGATTTAATATTCAATCTCCAAGATGACATATTCTACACTAATAGAAAGGTTATGAGAAATAATGATATAATTGATAATTAAATGATTATATTTAGTAAAATTATATCTTATTATTTTTTAATTGATTGTATGAAATAAGGGATTGCCAATAGATAACAAGGTTTGTCATACCGAATTGTACCGTCCGGTACGGGCGGTATGTACCGGTCCGACAAACTAATAATACACGGACCGCTCGTTAATGAGCGGTCCGATTGTAGCAATGCATTGTAGCACTGTAGTGGTACAGTGCACTGTAACACTGCAACAGTACAGTTACTGTTGCATTGCATTATTATAGTAGCAATACAGTGCACAAGTATACTGTAGTAATATACCGTAGCACTGCTACACTATTCGGTGCACCTGGGTGTACTGCTCGGTACATCGTACCGTATCGATACCGAGCCTCGATCAAAACACCGATATGATATGATATTACGAATCTTGATAGATAATATCAATTTTTTTAAAAAATAATATATATTTTATTAATTCACACCAATGATTAGTGGCTGTTAAATATGTGGATTGGACAGATATTAACATGAGTATATGCATATGAAAGATATAAATATCTATATGTACAAATGTAAAATCTAAACTTTTAGAGGGTTATGGAACTTTAAATTTGGAGGAGTAAAATGCTATTTCTAAACCGTGAAAGGATAAATATGTAAAACATCCTTCAATAGAAAATCCAATCTTTCTCCGCAGTTGGTTTCTCTCTTCCCTACTTCGCCAGTTCAAACCCTCGCCTTTTGTTCCCTTTCCTTCGTGAAGTCTCCCTCGTGTTCTCGCCGCGTCGATCCGTCCCTTCTATCTTCTCCGGACCAGCGATGGCAGCGTCCTCCTCCTCCGCCGCCGAGTCCCTCCGCAGGGATCGGATCCTACCCGGCAAGCTCTACTTCGACGTTCCCCCGTCCAAGGTCGCCGTCTTTTCGCTCGATCTCCTCTTCGCTGCAATTCTTTCTAAAATTGTTGGTTCCTGTGATTCGATTCTTGAACGGATCTCAGGTGCTGGTGATCTACTCGTCTTCCTACGACATCGCGTTTCTTGGAATCGAGAAGATGTAAGCAGATTATCATTTAGTTTATACTAGTTATTTTATGCTTTCTTGTCGACTCATATTTTCTTTCGATCGCTTCTTTTGCGTCATCGTAGTTAGGGTTCCAACTTTTTTGGGGAGCAAGGGGTGTCGCCAAATTATGGGTTCAACGATGTTGAATTACCATTTTGACTGGGTGGAACACCAAATTTATCTATAGATCACGAAGATCGTGTTTGTCTAGTCCGGATAGAATGGAAGTTTGAAAAACTCTATCAACGTCAGATTCCAATTTATGTCAGTCGGGTTCAGAATACGGTAACTCCTTGAACGGCTTGTTTTCAGTTCTCTTTTTGGTCAGTGGACTCGAAGGCTTAGGTGGTAATGTCATTCATGATTATTCACACTGGTCGTTCATGGGAAATAGCTTCTAGGATTGCAATTTGTGCTGTAAGTGGGTGGTTTGTGAGGGATGTATACTCAACTTTGATTATTGTGAGTTGAGGAGAGTAAATATCTGTAATTTTTCTTAAATTTGTAAGTGCATTTAATATGTACGTTTGGAATGAAGAATGACAAATATTATATATGTTCATGACTATGATCAGTACTATGCTAAAACAGCAAAATTTGTAGCAAAATTGGTGAAGTGACAAGCCTGTGCTGCTTAAAGTTATAACTGATCACTAATCTTCCCCTTTATGATCATGCTTCTATAGAGAACAATAAACCAGCTGGATAAACACATCACTGAAGTTATCCAACTATATTTCCATTGTAATATCTAAACGGGTGCAGATAATAGCAATCAAGACATAAGTTGTTAATAAGTCTAAATAGAATGGTTTTCTGTACCGCCCGAGTCAGTATGGTATGCGCGTTACATACCGGCCTAACTCGCTACCAAGATGCGGCTCGCCTAAGTCTTTGTCAGCATGCCTCGGTGTAACATGTGTTGGCGCATCGATACACACTGATACTTCCCGTATTGACAAATTTCTGAGATGGGTTTGGAACCCTGCTAAATAGAACTCTAGTTGTACCCAAGTCATCACTAACAGATAATAACAAGTGATTGTGATACAACTCAATTGATGTTAGAACTTAGTCAAACGTAATCCCGTTGGACCTGCTTGCAATCTTTTCTTTTTCTGCAAATTGGCTGTAAATTAGTTCTTATACTGATTTGATTTGATTTTATTTTATTTAAAAATATTCAAAATTTCCAAGTTGTAGTTGTGAGTTGTGACAAGCGAGTGCTATGATAATAATTTGGAATAAAATAAGGAATTTGATTGAGGAAAAGGAAATTAAAGGGAGAGGTGACTTGGATAATAACAAAAATAGAAGAGAGACAAAATAAGATTATAAAGGCTTACTCAAAGTCTCAAACTATATATGTCAATTCCATCTCACATGAAGAATGAGCATCTCAGATACATAAAGAACTACTTACTCTGCTACGAGGTTATTCCTTCCCCTCTTCCCCACCCCCAACCCACCGAAAAGAAAATATTATTTAGCATTTTTTTATCGTCATACATTTAACCTATTTCATCCAGGCATCCATTTGATCGTTCTAAATGGGATTGTGTTTGCCAGTGGTTAAGTAAAGAAGGTTTTTTTTGGAGAAGATGCAATCAGTATAACCATTAAAAGCTTCAAAATATGACTTACTAGTGGTACGAAGTGCTTCTGTGCTTACTTAATATATAGATCTACATCTACTAGTGCCTCTTTTTATTGCATGGGGTTAACATGTTTTTCAATCAGGTGCATTCAGAATCATTCTTGAATTAAAAGTAGTTTAAATATTTCCATTATTATTGAGGTGATGCTTTTCCTCTGTCTTGGATACATATATCTTTTCTGAGGCATAAATAATTTGAATTTTTTTTCAAGATAGTATTGACTACGGATGGTGTATGAGCAGAAATTATGCTAGTTTCTCACAGGAGTCTGATATCTGGTGATGTAACATAATGTCAGTCATAAAACTATAATAATATAATTCTGAGTAGTAAGTCTAAGAAGTTTCATCATTTAGGATGAATTTTAAATTTAGTCTATAGATCTCTATTTCTTGTTCCAATTATGTACACGCATCACATTCAGACACAGGCTTCACACAAATTACAAGTAACTCCCATAACAAGCCTTATATAAAAGGGAATCAGATATTGATAAAGTAAATTAAAAGGATATCTTAAACTTGAGTTTTTGGTCAAGAAGTGATAAGATCTTATATGTTTCTCAGTTATGCATTACTGTTGTGAATACATCAGTGGCCTTTCTATTTTGTACAAATTTCCAATGAAAATATAATCAAGGTTGCTGTTTTTAGTAGCTTGGTTTTGTACCATTATTTTGTTACTCTCATTTAAGAAATTCTTCTTCATCTTGTTGTTCAGCCTTCATTTTCGATCATGTAACAGCTATCTTGTTCACACTTCCCATCAGATACATGAGCAAATACCATCCAAAATCCATATTTCGTTACATTAGATATCTTCTTCCTTTCTTTAACAGTATCCTTTGCAGCAGAGAATTTTCCTTGAACTCATGCTTATAATGAAGGTTTAGTAGAGGTGTGAATTGAGTTAATGTCTGTATTCAAATTTTCAAATAATTACTTTGCTTTATCCTAGGTTCCCCAAGTTGCACTGCTTTCCAACTACCTTGTTCAGAATAGAGTGCTTTACCCATATCGTAAGCAGGTTAGGATTTACTTGTCTTTTCTCACTGCATCGACATATATAAGGAAAGAGGTTTTAAATTTCAAATTTTCAGGTGAGAGGTTCCATACTAGCAGCCAAAATTGCAATAGAGTGAGGATGGGCCATCAATGTTGGTGGTGGCTTTCATCATTGTTCAGCAGAAAAAGGAGGTGGATTTTTGTGCATATGCTGACATTTCACTATGCATTCAGTTTGATTTTGTTCGTTTGAATATTACAATGTAAAAAGCTTGTTTCTCAAAAAGTTTACATATTACCTCTTGTATTCTGGACATGTACAATGCTGGAGTTTATCCTTTTGTGAGTATTACTATTCATGAAATTCAATTCGTTTTTAACATGCGACAGTGGCATTCTTTATCATAATTTAATTGCTTGATCAAGTATTACTCGGTGTGATCACCAGCATTTATCCTGTAGTTGCATGATTGAGACCTAGGACTTTCTTAGGTCTATGATTAATCATTTAATAGATTTGTTTGGATTCATATGCTTGGATTTTCAGCTCTTCTGTTTGAACATTTGCCAAGGTATGAACAACATGAACCACAAACTTAGCCCAAGCTGGTCTTGGATTATACACAACAATCTAAGACTCGGGAGTTTCTGAAATGAATATTGCCTTGGAATTCCTTATCGTTTCTTCCACTGTAATCCTTTTCTCTGCTTCAATATCACCAGTTAGTGCCATATCGTGGCACAAGCCCCCTCCAGACCTCACCACACAGAAACATAAGTAATGAGACAGCCTTATGATTAATATGGCCTGCAGTATGGCTCATGAGATCGAGCAGTTATGGCTATGACTATTGTGATGGCTTAGCTAGAAACATGTTAATGCTTCTGTCAGTATCTTCTCTTTATAGCTGTCTGATTTGATTGACAAGACTCTGAGGCTAAAAGATACATTGATCTGAAAGTTGAGTTGGTAGTAAGTCATGAGTCGTTTCTTGGCTGCTTTTCCTAGTCATTACAAAGCTGTTAACTTGCTTCTCAGTATTCATGAAATTCTTTTGTGCTTTTGATTGTTCATAGAGTGGGACCAAAACAAAGGAATATCTAGATAAGCTAGATGAAGCGCTTGAGGTAAAACCTTCACACATTTTTTTTCTCTGCTATTGTTGATCATAGTGTCCTTCACCAACTAATGATTGATTAATGGTCAATCACGACCATGCAGTGCATGTAATGACAATTGCATAAATTCATGTCACTGTAATCTTCCCATTTTCAATGTGCTCATTCTAAACAGGGTGCTTCTGTTTAATTGGTCATTTCAAATGGATGTGTACTACTAGAGACCTTGTGGATTCTCATTAGAATGAGTTGATATCCTTTATATGTTATGGATATGAAATTACTCTTCCCAATAACGGATCAGGTAAATATTATAAACCAGTGTAGATAAACCATTTTTGTCTTCTGTTTCATAACTTTTTTTATATATTTGTTGCTAGTATTGTGGTATTTGTATATTGACCCCTCAGATATTTCATATCTAATATTGATCCCTATTATCTTGTAGCATAATACATATTGGTCCTACCTATTTATTAGTCATGCTACATGAGAGACTCATATCTTCACTTGTATTCCATGAGGAAAAACATTTTGGTTTTCATACTATTTTTCTCATGATAGTTTCTATTCTCTAACATCCTTCTTTTACCATAAATCTTCCATTTGGATTTCAGCCTTGGACATAAAAATACACTGGTTACAGGTTCATAGTTTAATGAAATGACCAAAGAATAAAGACAAAGAGTAATTATACAGAGGAATAAGATGAATATAACTTTCAGCCAAATGCAAAGGCTTGCATAAAGTCTAATACTTTATATAGCTGAATATTCAAGTTGGAAAGGGTAGCAGGAAGTTAGTTGGATAGTATAAAGTTGAGGAGGATTTGAATTTTGGAGCAAGTACTAAACATCCTTTGAATTTTTAGGAAGTATGATTTAGAGGAACAAAATGGTGAAATCATCAAACAAACTTTATAATAAATGAATACTTGATTGCCACAAAATAACACTCTTGGAGTGCCTTTTTCTTGGTTCAGTAAACTCAAAGAAGTGAAGATAGTGTGCTCTGTGGACTGAAATTAAGGGGAACAATATTCAAACATAAAGTGAGAGTGTATGCAACTAGCAAGGATTTTAGAGAATCATTTAGTGAAAACACTTGTTATAAATATTACTGTACTTTCATGATACAGACTCTTGTTTATGAATATTTTCTTCTCTAAATGTTCAATACAATGTCATACAATATGGAAGAGGTTGATACTGTCATTTGACTGATGATGGGTCTATGTTAACTGGATTTGAATTTTGAAGGGGTTCTACAATGTCAAATATTTTAGCAGTAGTGATGTCGAAGAACATTATCTTCTGCTTTGATGATGGTTGATACGAAGTCAGACTAAAGAAAAACATTGAGCAAGTTACTCCTCTTTAATTCAAATTGGTGCTTCTTGCCTGGTGTAGATAGCAGCATAAGATATGATCCTTGAGAACTTCATTCCTAGGAAATAATACATTTTGGTTGTTATTTCATCTACCTCTCCTATCTGTTTTCATCTGATTTGACATGGTTCAAAATGTATAGCTATCCTCTGTTTACCTACTTTTGCTGATCAAAATGAATTATATATTGATATATGCTTGGTCCACAAGCATTTGCTTGGCACGTAGCTATCGAAATGGCTATCAGGGGGTGCAATAATATCTTGTGAGATACAGAGATTCTTGTGAGTAATGACTGAGCTAGTTTCATTTTGATCCCAGAACTTCAATTTGTGTCATCGATGTACTCAGCCTATTTTAGGCTTATCACTAGCTGTCATCAAGAATATTTGACATAATGTTGACATATAAGTGCAATCAGCTAACTTATCCTACGTTTAGGTCAAGTAATCATGAACATTTAGGTCATGATTATCCACATTTAGGTCAAGAATATTTGACATAATGCACATTTAGGTCAAGTAATCATGAACACAAAGCTAACTTATCCTACATGTAAATATTTTCTATTGCAATTGAAGAATGGCTAGGTGCAATTATTTGAATAGGTTGGAAATGTCAGTTTGTCACACTGATATAGTCTTATATTGAAAGTGGGAAAGTCATTATTATATTAATTTGAGTTTAAGTATCTTTGGGTGCACAAATTGGCTACTTTGTCAAATTATTTAGTAGTTCTATTGGGCTGATTTGTGACAATTGTTATTAGAGTAGATTTAGTACAAGGTCCTATGAAATGTCTAAGTAGGAAAGAACTGCACGTGCTTGGAGGTACATGATGATGTGAAGCTACCGTAGGGTTGGATGTATCATGTTGGCGGCTAAGGATGATTAAGTTGGTGTGGAGATTTTGGTCTAGAGAAAGGATGTCAAGTCTTGGGTAGAGGAGACTGTGATGTCTCGATTAGTTTTAGAAGTGGGAGCATAGTCACGATCGTAAGTAGGTTTAGATGAGCCTACTACGACATAATTCTAAACATTGCTGGCTACGTAGTTCCATACATTAGGTTATTGAGTTAGTAGTGCTATGAGGTCTGGTCATGACAGTCTAATGACATGAATTGAAGTTTACTGATTGATCTCATAATTTAAGGAACATTCAAGCTACTTTATTGAGATTCCAACCGATGGGAGAATACTTCTTGTTTTTGTGGCATGCCACAAATGCTACTCAAGCAGTCTTCCCTTTCAAGCAACCATATGGATATTATCCATCTCAAACTGCTAGAATTACTTATCTAAACTGCTCTGGTTGCATATGATCCAAGTGTTATTATTGTTAAAGATACCTTTTTTCCCCTTGAAGCTTTTTTGTAAAACGAAACATATTCTGGAGCCTCATGTTTCATTTGAGTTTTATTAAACATAAAATTCATCTTACGTTGCAAGAAATGATTTCGATCCTGAGTTGGTGGTGTATAATGCTGGCACTGATGTCCTAGGAGATCCTTTGGGCAGACTGAAGGTACTTTATGGTTTGTATTTTTGCTTGTTGATCAGGAATTTACAGTTTCCCTTTCGTTTCCCTTTTTACTCCAAGCATGTAAAAAATGATCCAGATTGTAGAAAGATATGCTTTATAACTGCTGGTGCATTGCACCATTTCTGTGGGAGATTAAAGTTCACCAGTATAGAGTAGAAGAAGGAATTATAGAAATAATCAAGGAAAGAGAAAAGAGGACCAGAAAGCACTAATATATACAATGAAAAGGGGGGGGAAGGAAAGGAGTCATAAACATTTAAAGGAAGTTACTGAAGTAGAGTTTGTTTTGCGCTAATGCAGGTTTGTCCTGATGGAGTGTCAACTAGAGATGAGAGTCTTCAGATTTGCCAGGGAAAGAAATATACCACTTGTTATGCTTACATCAGGTGCATTTTTACGGTTTCTTGTACTTTGGGCTGTTCAGCGACTTGCTTATTGCTAACTCAATTGTTTCAGGTGGCTTTATGAAGTCGAGCGCTAAAGCAACAGCAGATTCAATTATAAATCTTTTCAATAGAAACTTGATAGATTTGGACAGGCCTCTTCCTCTTTGTTGAAAGTAACTCTTGATGCTTAAAAAGAAGTACACTATTACAATGACCAAAGATGCATTATTGTATATGTACTGTTATCTTGCTTTTATTAATATGATTCTGAAGACGACTTCTTTGTTCAGATAATAATGGTAGCGTTTTCCAGGTCTAGTTTTAATGTTTAAATGACATGAAAGCAACAAATGAAGCTTTTTGCCCCATTCTTGTTTCTTTTCAGCAAATAGGCCTCCATGAGCACCTGCGCTGCTGTAGGAGACAATCATCTGGTTGACAAAATTAAGTCAGGCTGGTAATTTCTGGAAATCTTGATTCAACATTATACATCTACGTCTGCCGCTCCATTTTTCTGCTATCCCTCTGTTAGTTCCAATCAAATTGATCTAATTGATGGCCTATTGATCAATTTAGTTGTGAAATCTGCTTAGCAATTGTCTCATGCAATCTTAGGTGAACTCTGATCTGGTTTGGTCTCTGGATTCTTTCCACAATAATGCTCATCAGTTTTCACTAGTCATAAAATATGATTATGCGGTATGTTTATTTTCAGCTAACATCATCATCAGGTTAATATTTTTTACCTGAGCTGCACCACAAAGTGGCATCTTAATGTTGGTTCTGTTCTGATTGACTTTTACTGATGGTAGATAACTTGGAGTAAATAAAAATCTATTCGGTTTTGTGTGCGTATCTCTGAATATGTTGCTTGTCTGATTTGATGTCTAATCCAATCAGATGGGGTTGACTTTGGCTCAGTATGATTAGCTCCACGCAAGCACATCTTTATCATATGCAGGCAAGTACTTTGATCTCTCAGTCCCATAATTTATAACCTTCTGGTTATGTACAACTGGCAGGCTTGACCAACGGATTAGCACGTGATGTGTCATCCTTCGAGTGAGCTCTGTACAACCTTGTGCTGTGCTTGAACTCCATACTCTTTCCTCTAGAAAATTAGTCGGTAGAAGATAGATAGATAGCAATGGCCTCCATGTTTCTCCATCACATCATTGTCACCACATCTTGAATTGTGTTAGCTTAATGTGGAAGCGTCTTTTATATCATGTGGAGAATATTCCAATATCAGTTTTTTTTTTTTGAAATAATAATGTCATCAGGGTTTTATAGTATTTTAAATCAATAGTTTGAGGACACACGTAAAAAATACTTAGAGAATAATTTAAGTAATTCGTGAGAATAAGGTACTGTATGGGAAAAATAGGGTAATACACAATCTCTACAGGGAGCAATTGCTTCCTAGATTTAAAATACGTGCACAAATAGTTCAATAAGAATCCTCTTTGCATGGTTTAGACGGTGGATAAGGAGCGGCCACGCAAACGAATGGTCCACGTGAAACACGTGGGCGATGATAGATCAGTCGTGGTGACAAGTAGCGTAGAAATGAAACGAAATAAATTTAAATAAATAAAACAAACCATTCATGGTCCACCACTCTTTTCTAATCGATTAGCTGTCGGATCCCCTTCAGGATCCGGCTTCCAAAAGAAAAAGGAGAACGTGCCTTCGCCATGAATGTCTGGATCCTGGCTGATTCGTGGCAGCAAATCTGTTGCCGGCCCTTTTGTTTGTTTATGGTTCCCCTCCCCACACGGGCTATTAATCAATTACTTCACCGACGGGCCAGGTCTACACCCTTCCATTGGCCACATCTCTTGATTAGTATTACCTTGGACTTCGATCTCGGTTGCCTCCGCCGGAGATCGCCGGAGATGACGACCTACGGGACGATCCCCACCTCCACCGGCCCCTCCTCCTCCTCCTCCGCCACTCCCCTCGATTACATCTCCCGCGCCAAGGAGCGGGGCCGGTCCGCGCTCGCCACGCGGCGGCCTTGGCGGCAGCTGGCTAGCGTGCACGCCATGGGCCTCCCGCCCAGCCTCGGCGAGGCCTACGTCCGGATCCGCACCAACGCCTCCTACTTTGCCATGAACTACGCCATCATCGTCTTGCTCGTCGTCTTCTGCAGTCTCCTCTGGCACCCCATCTCCCTCATCGTCTTTCTCGCCTGCCTCGCCGCCTGGCTCTTCCTCTACTTCCTCCGCGACGAGCCGCTCGTCTTCTTTGGCCGCACCATTGGAGACCGGGTGGTCCTGATCGTGCTCTCCGTGGTCACCCTGGTGCTGCTCCTGTTAACCAAGGTCACGTCCAACGTGCTCATCTCCCTTCTAGTCGGCCTGCTGCTGGTGCTGATTCATGCCGTGCTGCGCAAGACCGAGGATCTGGTGATGGAAGAGGAGGCGGCCGGGCCTGGGAAGTGGTACGCGGCCGTCTCGTAGTAACACCGGACAGAACCGGTTTGGGCATGGGTGCTTAATATCTTGACCTCCTACTTCTACCTATCTATTGTTGTGTGACTGCATCGATTTGCAGTAGTTTTATGTAATTGTTTTGCACACCATTTGTTTGTTGTTTTGCCTGTGTGTGACAAACTTATTCCGCAATCCAAAATCTTTCATTTTTATTCCTCCTCTACTGATTTGATCAAATGAGGTGGCTGGAAAATTAAATATCTGCTTTACCGATAGTAATTGGTTCATGCTCTCCTGCCACTTTTGCATATAGTTCATTGTTTGTTTCACTGTCTCACTTACAATTGAACCACTGATTTCTTCTTAATTACATCAGAAAAAAATTGTAGAGAGAAGTGTTTTTGCATATTCTTGTTTTATGTGCTTGAGCTCGTGCTGTCCTCCAAACTAGAACCAGGGAGTTCCTAGAAATGATTTGAGGTGATTGATAGATTTATCTTAGGCAATCTGTCAATGGAAAAGGCAATCTTAAGGACTGTATGATGCTAGATTGCAGATAAGGGTCGATGGCCCATCATGCTTTTATGTCATGATGTGAAAGTGGCAGACAACTACTACGTGTACCTAACCGTGGTCCTAATAAAGTCATCAAAGGAGAAAGCTTCAGATCATGAATAACCTGCTTTGCTATCTCAGGTGATAGATTTTGCAGTGACAAGTTCCCCAAGCATGTATAATATGTTAAAGTTTATCTTGTGCTGCCATTAATTCTGTGAAAGTTTGATGAGAAAAGGTGAATTGTCATCAGTCAATGATCGACATGAAATTTTTATGGATGAATATATTGTATTACAGATCTTTGATCAGTTAGAATGATTGGAACTTAAACCATATTGGAGAAGAGGGTTATGGAGCTTATCATTTCATCTCTGATGACCAACAGCCACATGTATATGCAGAAATAGGAGTACAAGTGTAGAAATTAAGTTCCATTTAGTCATTTCCTTAAAAAAATAAATGGGGCAATATTTTAGCTTATATGTTTAATCATGTTTACACTAGATTGTAAAAATAAAAGGTCCTCTAAAACTTCTAGTATTGACTATGAGAATGTTCAAAGATTAGGTGGGATCTGAGTTGTAAAACTCATATTATTTGTAGGATTGTGGAAAGGATCAGGCAAAACTGGACCGAGTTGGTCCATGGATTCTGTTTGTTTTGAATGTACTTATATGCACCCCTAGTTATTTCCATTATCTGGATAGATTGATAGATTATGTTTCTTAAATTAGTCCATTTCTATTCTTAATCTTTTTGTCATAGAAAAGATAACATGTGAAAAATGCTGTAATACTAACTATGAGTTTCACTGAATTGATGACATAGAGACGTAAATAGACACTTAATGTTGATGTGGGAGGGCAGACTATTGGCCTATGATAATGAAACACTATTTCTGTTTAAGAAAAGGGTTTATCGACCATCGATGTGCACTCTTTCCCAAATTATATATGTTTAGAGATATCATCTGACTTTCTTCTTGATATCGAAATTGAATCCTCCTTCCTTCTCCCACTGCAAGAAGACTAGAGATATCTTACAAATGATGCCAGTCAGACTGATTTAGGTTTTGGTGCTTGTGATTGGTGGCATCGTTAGAAATTGACAAAAAGTAAGTGGGGTTTATGGTATTATCGGTTACGACCGAAATAGATCATTTTTTCATTACATGTAGAATTGATTTTTTAAACCTATTTTAGATTACATGTGAAGAAGCTTATAATCCATGTTGGATGATTCACATACTGAACATTTTATGCCACTGTTGAGAACACAGGAAAGCGCATGTTATAGGGCTGTTTATATTTAGTTTTCTTCGGATTGTGTAATATATCGGCTGATATCAGGCAAGTGTGGAGATGCTCATTTACAATCCTTCTCAGGACACTATGTAGGGGAAAATACTGGCTAGATAGCCTGTAAGTAATCACATTTTGTTGATGTAGGGTCAGTTGTCCTATGATGATGATAATAGTACAAGAAACTTGTTTCTGGTAATAGAAGACTATCTGATTGACATAGCTTGAGATCTTATATATCTTTAGTGTTATAAGAAGGCCCATGGACAGGCTACAATGAGGAGATAGTCCAAATGCATGGTTTTAGCCACTATAATTTAAACAATGACTGGTCTACTTATCATCTTGTAGCCACCAAGTTGAGGACACTCATAGATGAATTCCAGATCCCATGGTAAAGAATAACACTGGTCAGGGCATGGGTTCAGAAACTCTTTTACTCCACAGTGGGTGAAGGATCACACTGGTCAGGCTTGCCTGGAAGAGTTGTAGTGGCAGAACCTTGAATTTTAGCTGATGCTATCCATGGCTAACTGTTGACTATATATGGACAATCTGCTTTGGAAAGCTCTACAGATGGCTGCCAAAGTATGGGTGGTTGGCACTCAGTTCTTTGTCTTTGGCTTCACATAGTGGTTCCCTTGAATCATTTCTGCTATGTCCATTGTCAACTTCAGGTTTTCCAGAATCACCATCAACCATATAGGATTTTCATATGATTGGAAGTTTCTGACAAAAGAGACTGATTTGCCATTGACTATTTGTCACAGAAGATGCATGTTTATGATGCTGCCACAGCAATCAGGTATGTAATATTTTTGACTTGCCATTGACTGACCATGCTCAGTAGAGCACCATTCCATCTCTCTACGCCAAAAGAGTCATCATCTAAAGTGAATATGAGAAAATCAGAACTCCTGCAAGTCTTAATCTGCTTGTCACCATTGGTTCATTGTCCTCCTATCTCATTTTGCAGGCTTGCTACATAATCTAAAAGTCTTTCTTCTTTTCAATCCATACATATTAGCAGGTGTCTGAAAAGTTGGCAGTGGACACATCTTGATTCAGAATCTGCTGTGCCCCAGAAAAGGAGACATGATCTATTTTTCAAAAATCTGCACTGTAAGTCTGAAACCAAGTACTGGCAATGTTCTCATTTAGTTCCAATTCCTTTGAATCATCAAATGAATTGAGACTAATAACAGTGAAGATGGCAGCCACAGAGAAGGATGATAGTGACCATTAGTGTGAAGCACCGTAGAAGTTTTCATTTGGAAAGAATCAAGGAAACATCCCAATCCCAAGAACATCTAGTCATCCCCAGGCTGGTGAGAATCAAGGAAACATGTAAGAACATATAGTCATCTAGTCTTGTTTTATCCCAACCCAACCCTATATGTTCTTATACAGGGTTAATTACATATTATCTATTAGCATAGGCTTAAAAAATTTATATTAAAATTCTTATAGTTATAAAAGTTAAACATATAACTTTATTTATCATAATGTTATCACCAGTTTTACCAACGAAAGCATGAAAATTAAAAAATAATAATAATTTCAACGTCCCAATTATATTTTCAGTAATAGTGAACAATGACATCGTTGGGGTAGATATTGATGCTTTACATGTGTTGGCGTTGATGTAAATGTCAAGCAGTGTCACGCCTTTCCCCGCATCGTTGTCGGCATCAATGTAGTTGCCGAGCAATGTCGATGCAAATGTAGTGCATCAGTATCTACGTCATCTTTTTCTCTCTCCCATTATCTCACCTTTCATCGTTATTTTTTTCATCATTCACGATAGTCACCTACGACTCCTGATGATGTCGTCGTTTGTCATCACAAAAAACATAACTGTAATGTTAAAATTATATTTTTATCTATCATTTTTGTACTTTCTCGTCGGTAAGACCAATGATTTTATGATAAATTAAGTTAGATGTTTCGTTTTCACTTTCAAAACTGAATAAGATAATTTATAATTAATCCTAATTTTTTTTTATAATTATAATCAATTGATTCACTGTTTAATTTGTTGTCTTAAATTAGTCAATTATTGGTCGTTAGTGTCTTACCGTAGCGACTGCTTCGTTTGTTGAGTAATGCTCGTTATCCTTCTTGTGATCATAGAAAATTTCTTGAATCATTGTGAAATATGTCACAAAACTTCCTTTTATATATTTATACTTTCGAATTTATTTATTTATGACGTCTTGGTTCACGTCATCGTCGACGAACATCTGACCTCACCTGTGATCCAATTAACAAAATAAATTGTCGTCTTTGTTGGATTTGAAAACACTAGTCATCCATTCAAGTGATTATCTCTCTCTCTCTCTCTCTCTAATTGTGTTTAGATTTTCATGTTTTTGCAATCCATTGAGGCATTCATGACATACTCACTTCAAAATCACTTCATATATTATATGATTGAGTAAATTTATTATAATCCGTCGTAGCTTATTAATCCAGAGAGAGAATTTAAAATATTAGAGGGAAAGAAGACCATTGAATGGTCAAAATAAGTAACCGCTTCCTTCCTTCGAATATGTAATTTCATATCAATCACTCAGAGGCCCTCCCTGTCGAGTATAAAAGGTCAATTCTGATCTATTATATTTAGAAGCTTGTCATGCTCAGATTGGCCTGTAAGAAAAAACTAGCCAAAGTAATCAAAAAGACAACCACCACAACGTATGTGGTCGACATCTCTCTCTCTCTCTCTTCATCTTTGTGGCACGCATACAGACACAAAGAATCGTTCTCCAAGCCGCTCAGCATAGAATTCATTGCCAACTTTACCAAAGCGATCGCCATCTCCTCTCGCAGACTCCCCTCCAGAAGAAGATTGGTCAACTTTGATGGCCCAGCTAGCCTTCGGCGAAGCACAGCATCATGGAGCGGTGGTCGATGACGCTGCCAACGCAGAATACGCCGCTTCGACCACAGCTTCCTTGAATGCCTCCTCGTCGCAATCACCACTCTGTGACATCAACATCACCATCACCCCACTGAAATCTTTTCTCCGGATCAAACATGAAACTTCCTATGATGCCGGATATATTGCAGCAAAGAAAAAGCTGGTGGCCATCAGCCTATGCTGATAATCTAACTCTATTATTGATCTATGTGTTACAGGATGTTTTACCGGCAGTCAACGTTGGCCTACAATAATCTAACAGTACGTACCTTAACCTGCAGCGTGAGGCTTGCTTTCGTGCGAACATTCGTCTGTGACAATCTTGTGCTCGTCTCCACTGACACCAAAGTGGCACCTCTCATCCTTTTCAGGCGTTCGAGCACATTAAGAATCATATCTATCGCATTACATTCTACCCTCACCGTAACACCGATGTTGATCCGTTGGGTTTCTGATGTCGATTCTGATGACCAGGTTATGCGAACTTGCACTATTTCATTCGGATCTCCGTCTTCCTCCTCCTCGCCCTGATGCCGAAGCTGCACTTCCGGTAGCCTGTTCCTCTCCTCCAGCTCTGATGACCCGGTTATGCGAATTTGCACTGTTTCATTCGGATCTCCATCTTCCTCGTTCTCGCGCTGATGTCGTAGCTGCACCTCCAGTAGCCTGTTCCTCTCATCCAGCTCCGAGATCTGCGTTCTCAAGGTGTTGAGGTAGTTCCTTGTGTTGTCCAGCACTGATGCCTTGTCCTTCTGTTGAATCCAAAGCATGGAAACAAATGAGCAATGTACGATCGATCGGTATCGTTTCGTTTCCTTCTCAGAAGCGTACCTTAGAGCCTCGGGGAAGCAGCATCCTGAGAGCGTCGAAGCTTTCATTGAGCTTCTCACGGCGCTTGCGCTCTGATATCATATGATGCATCTGGTTGCTCGAAGTTCGGGCGTCCTGCATCGGAGCCTCGAACCTCGTCGGGTTCATTGTCGTCAGCAGCATGATGACCTTCTTAATCATCTTCTGGCCGTGCAAGCTTGGATTGGTGTTGGATTTAGGCGCCAAAGCTGGACAGTAAGGCTTGAACGCCCCTACTGAGCGGCCCGCCGCCGGTTCCGATGTCTGAAACGACATCAGAGTGGTAGAAGAAGAGGTGGAGGAGATGACAACAATCATGGCTCTCGTAATCTCAGCGTCGTCCCGGGCAGCTGAAGGAAGCAGGACGTTTCGGTATCGACCGTAGGCTTGCATGGTGACGTGGCGCGGCAGAGCCGAATCAGGCATGATCGAACGACCACTTGATGAGTGCTCGGCACTCCCCACCGATCGAGACCGAAGCGAGGAGGAGGAGGAGGAGGAGGAGAGCCGGCTCTGGTCGGGAATCGGGAGCACCTGTCCCAACTGAGCCTGTTGAATGAACTCTTCTGATCCCAATTGTGACTGCCGTATGAAGTCCTCGCTGAACACTCTTTGGACATTGATCTGCATGTTTGTCTGCAGAAAACCACGTCATATATATAGCAAAGACGTCGAGATGAGGGTGTGATATACACTTCAACAAGTTATCTTTTCTTGTGGTTAGAAACCGTGATAATAGGTGTCATCGCCAAAAAATATAATTGCGAATTTTAGGATCACGGATAAATGTGTATATGCTACTATGATGTATATATAATATATAGATTCTTATTACATTGCTGGGCGATGTCATCCCCAATTCTATCTCTCCGCTTGGGCATCCCAGGAAAAACGCAGTCTGTCACAGGGAGAGCAGTGCGTTGTTATGGTGAACATGATTCAGAAAGATCAAAGAAACCAGCAAGAACGACAACCCAACAATGTCAACCTTGATGCCAGCCTCCTGCACAAAGAAACCATGTACATGATTAAGCGCTATGGGCATGATCGAGCGAGTTGAGGAGATCCATCTTGCTTGGTTATACCTGATAGAATTGCCGTTGAACTCGCATCGAGGCCAAGTCCATCAGGTCTGCAACTCCCAGCTCGAAGTAGGGAAGGCCGTTCTTGTAGGCTAACCCAGGAACACAACTTCAGAAGCACAGAGAAGGAAGCCGGATCAGATGAAGTTGATTACTGAGCAAGGACGTGGTGGCGGGGGCACACACACCTGTGCTGGATGTCACAGATAGAACTCCGGTAGGCGTCGAAGAGACCCATGGAGGGGCTGCCCGAGGAGGAGCTCGGGTGGGTGCTGTCGTCGTCACGGTGCCATCCGACCATGGCGGTCAAGTAGCTGGATGAAGGCCGGGAAATTAGATCCCAAGGAAGAGAGCGAGAATCAGGGATGCAGAGCGAAGAGATTTAAGGGTGATGAAGAGGTATGTATACTTGGATGGCGGATGGTAAAGATGAGACCAGAGGCAGATGTACGAGCATCCCAGCACGCGACCGGCGGTTCGGAGGAAGCGACTGCGGGCGTCGGGGCTGAGGAGGAAGATGGAGTCCATGAGTGGGGCAGAGTCGTGGATACCTGCAGCTTCAAGCTAGGGGATTTGGCTGCCATCTTCCATGTCCTACTGCGCAAGTCGAATGCTTTCCCCTTGTTATCTAATATCATAGTATTGATATGAGCGAGTATATATACATAAGTTGAGAGAGAGAGAGAGAGAGAGAGAGAGAGAGAGAGAGAGAGAGAGAGAGGAATAGTCGAAAAACTCGCGCGGCTATGCCATCCCTCGAGAGAAAATTCGTCATTTGTCGTTCAAAGTCTTTGGTTGTGAAGATGGAGACAACGCAGAGAGAGAGAGAGAGAGAGAGAGAGAGATGATGTGCTCATGGCGTCCTGCAGTCGCGCAATGTTTGGGATGTTTGGGAGTTTAATAAGAGTTGCGTGGTTGGATGAAATTAAATTACTTGTTTAATTTTTATCCATAAAAATTACTTGTTTTTGAAAATTTAACAACTCGACGAACTAAAGTCTAAATCTCAAAGATGAATCCAAATTAAAGTGATCAAAATTATCATCCAATCTAAGATTTAATTATTAAATTATGAATACATTTAAGGATGATTTTTCAAAAAAAAAAATTCTCTTTTTGATTTCGTATTCCCTTCTTTTTTATATTTTTCTAATAACATCCTCTTCTTTATATAATTTTAAATATATCTTCCTCATCGTCTCTCGTCTTCATCGTCATCGCCACTATCACTAACCCTTCCGTGCTTTTAACCTTCGTCTCAGTCACTATAGTCGTTCTGGTTATCACCTCTTCCCTCTCCTTCCTCATAACCCATCTTCCCTATTGTCATATTCGTTTTTTTTTTTTTTTTCCCTTCTCCTCCTTTGCCACACATCCTTTCTTATCATCGACTCATCTTCTCTCATTTCTTGCTCTTACTTGTTATCTCTTTCCTCTCTTCTCTTCAATGATAGCAACGAGATCTTACGAGAGGACAAGCGCCAAAGACATTAGAGGCGACAGGCGAGAAAGTGAAGGTCTTTCGAAAAGATCTAAAAAAAAGTTTTTTTCTAGAAAATCATCCTATATTTAATATATAGTTTGATTTTGTTAAACTTTCTAATTGGACAGGTAAAGCTAAATTAGTCAAAATTGACAGATTGGGTAGTCTATTTAAATCCTTAATGAGATAAAACTATTCTTAATTCATTTTCAATAATCATGTGTGACTTTATCAGTAAGTAAAACTATAAATAGAGTCATATATCATGTTCACATTTAAAATTTTATTTTATGCTTTTATAATATTGTAATAATTTCCATTCGGATTGGTGGCCATGAGATCCATTCTTGTCCTCGTCAAAGCAAAAGCCAAAAGTTAATGCTTCGAAACATCCCCGACTCCGTCTTCCATTTCCTTGGAAGGATGCGATGAACAAATGTGGTGCATCTTCTTGCACGTGTGGATGCAATTCCCTTTTCCAAATTTACCCGACTCATCATCTTAACACCCAATATCTCGAAATCCAAAATCAAGAAGATAAATCTTAGATATTAATAGTCAATATAAATAAATTAAACAGTGATGCATAATTTATTTGGTTCCGCAACACAAAGTTCTTTATGATATGAAAATTACAACTATAAGGAAAAATTAAAACTCTAATTCATTAAGATTTTTTCTCATATTTGAATTTCTAATTCTGTTATTTGCTCCTCTAAATATTTCCAACCTTGTGAAATATATTTAGTCCTTTAAATTGGAATTTATCTTACTTATATCATGAAAAATCCAAAAAATTATATATGTCTGGAAAAATTCATTTGCTGAAACTTAAATAATGATACTAACAACTTAAAAGAAACTTATAAATTGAATATATGATGCTAAGAATATATGACAAGAAATAATAAAGATGTAATGAAATAACTTATGAGATGACAGTGACCATCTTAATTTTTTTTTGCTTTCCCATCTAGAGATAACCCACTTATGTGTGGAAAGAAATGAGCGCAATAATTATCCTTCCTTTCTACGCATCATAAAATCATAAAAAGGAAAGAATTATTTTATGTATTAATAATTATTTAGGTGTTGAAAGAAATAAACGTATCCTCTTTTTCTGCACATCGTAAAAATATAAAAATATAATTATTTTATATATTGATAATTATTTGGGTGTTGGAAGAAACGTATGCAATGAAATGATCTAAGATGATAGTGACCACTTGCGTGTCGGAAGAAATAAGCACAATGACCATCCCCTCTTTCTACACATCATAAAATCATGAAAAGGAAAGAATTATTTGGGTGTTATAACGAGCATCTCCTTTTTCCACACATCATAAAAACATAAAAAATAATTATTTTATATATTGATAATTATTTGGTTGTCGGAAGAAAAGTATACAATATCATCCCTCTTTTCACACATCATAAAATCATGAAAAAAAAAAATAATTATTTTATATATTGATAATTATTTGGGTGTCAAAAGAAATGAATACAATGAGCATCCCCTCCTTCTACACATCATAAAATCATAAAAATAAAAATAAAATTATTTTATGTATTGATAATTATTTGAGTCTCGAAAGAAATAAACACAATGAGCATCCCCCTTTCTACACATCAAAAAATTATTTTATATATTAAAAATTATTTGAGTGTAAAAAAAAAAAGAATTCAATGAGCATCTTTTTTTTATGCATCATAAAATTATTTAAAAAAAATATTTTATATATTAATAATTATTTAGATGCCGAAAGAAATAAACATAATAAGCATCCCCTCTTTTCACACATCCTAAAATCGTCAAAAAGAACATTTTATTTTATGGACCTTCTTCCTGATATGCCACCCTGCATGATTCTTTTGCAGATGATCATGTTTCTTTCTTCCTAGTTCATCTTCTCCTCTTGGAATCGTAGCTCAGAGACTCGGTGGAAGAAATTATACCAGCACGCAGCCTTGCCATTATTCTGTCAGAAGCAGCTTTTTTGTTTTTGGTGATAGAACACTAAAGAACATGATCCACACAATATGAAGGTCCCCATGGGATGCCTCTCACTCAAACAGTAGTTGAGATGAGACTGTGAAACGAAGTCGTGATGAAGTCTTTGTTGGTACATGGATTCTGTGGCCCCCCATACTCTGAATTGTATTGTTCTTCCCGATGCATGTGTGAACCCATGAGCTCAGAGACAGCAACCTTCTTTGTTGGCGTCTCTAGTGACGACGATAAGTAAAGAGTAGACTCCAAAACTACATCGTTGACGTAGGACTAAGTAAACAATGAAACACAGGCAATTAATGCTGAGGCCAATCTCTGAAAGGTCGATTCTAGACAATCTGATGTTTGCCCTACAACAATGTGGAACATACTTTCGTTGATTCTGCATCATGGGTCACTTTAATTAGATCATTGGCTTGAATCTTTCCAATCGTGTACTTGTCTGAGGTCCTCGAACAACTCTGCCAAGACTTGTCAAGGACGATCAACATCTAAGCTTGAGAGAAAATCCACGATATCTGTCATGATTTCGATGGCATATTTAAATGACACTTTTTTTCCAAAGAAAAGGTCCAATGAAGGACCACTGCAAGTTGAGCAGCATAAACGACGAACAGCTGATGACTTGTTCGAGGAGGGTGACGTATGGAAGATGAGATATGAGCTTAAGATATTACCATAAACTTTTAAGGTCTTTATCGATTAAACTAATTGACATATTAGAATATATATATCGAATGAGGTTTCAAACTCTGAGTACTTGTAAATTAGTTTGAGACACCGTATTGTAAAAATATATGAAATAAAGTTTCAAACCCTCAATTTTTAGTAAGTTAATTTGGTTGGTATATCAGATCAGTGTTTAAGGTATAAAAAGAATCTTTGTTATCCAGCATGTCTTACACTAGTAAATCCAAATTAAGCCTAGTTTATATAGTGTTGTAACCTGGTTGAGTTCAAACTGATTTAGTATTGTCCATATGTAGTAGTGTATACAAAAATGTCATGGAATCATGATAGTATAGATTCAGAAAGTACTCCTTGTAAATATTATGTGGAAGTACTGCTCGTAGCAATGCAAACTCCAACTTGCACAAAGAGTTTGATTGTATATCGACCCGTGAATCTAGTCGTACTGACTCATCAGCCATCGTATATCTGTTCGTTAATAAAAACTCCAGCTTACTGCCCACAAACTCCACCCTATCTGCATACATGCATAAACGAATGCTGCAAGGCCTCGGTCATCTCGCTTTAATGTGAATCAGATGATTAGAGATGCAAGATACATCATGACATTATTATGTATACCTCTCTCTCTCTCTCTCTTAAGGAACTGATGTACCAGGTTATGCTGGGTTAGAGTGGACGATTACCCTGGCTGTTGTGCTTATTGTGTTAATTACAAACTCTGTGAGAACAATCATGTAAATGGAACTTTCAAGTATTGTTCGGTGTTATCGAAACCTTGTCGTCGTAAGCCTACACTGAGCATAATACTACATTCAATTACTGCAAGCCATGCACTAAAGAGGATCACTCTTCGGTTATGCTCCCAAGGCTGGGTTGCCAGTAACCAGTTGGTGTTCCTGGAGAAGCATTACCCTGGCTCCTCTTAGGCGACATCTGTCTTCTTGGACTCTCCTTGACGGCTTCCTTGGCGAGCTCCCTCGATCTACCTGAATCGCCTTCGCCGCAAACCATGAGCTCAGTCGCTGCCTGTTCTTGCTTCGAACTCTTGGCTCGATGCGTAAGGCAATGAAACGGACTGCTGAGCCTGTGCAGACATGATCTTTCCATCAGAGATGGGTCTACCGATGATGCCATGGTGGAAGGAGGAGGAGGAGGGGGGAGAGTTGAGCTCCTCAAGAAATGCCGCCGAAGCTTGCGAACAGTGCTCATGGGGACGACGAAGAACTTCTGGCCTGGCAAGAGCTGGGTATCAGGTGCGACGACGGCCCAGGGCTGGTGGAAGACGTCGGGATGGGTAACCCAACATCCGGGGTTATGCGACATGATCTCCGACGCCAAGACCGACCTCTTGTGGTACTCGACATGGCCACCGGGGTAGATGATCTTGACGAACGTGTCGCGTGCTCCGCTGGTGCCGAAGCAAACTGCGAAAGCCATCGTCTCCCTGAAGAAAGAGTTCAGTGTTAACTCGGCTCGTTGGCGTTTTATGGTCTCCCAACTCTTTGGCAATGCAGTGCACTTCTCACTGAAATTTTCTTGTATTCATCGTCACGAGCTACGGAGTTCCCAATGACAGACTTCTGCATGTCTAATCTCCGACTGTCGATACTTACGATGACACGAAGGTTGCGCCCGGGAATGTTTTGTCCTGCATTGGAAGAGAACTAAGTTCCAGGCACAGAATATTCAAAGAGGCTTAAATAAAGATAAGAGGACAGTGAAATGACCACCAATAAAATCTTACAAATACTTGTCTACAGATTATAGAACTCGTAATGTATTTGCGGAGCACAAGAGATCAATAAGAAGTCTGCTAAATGCCTAAACCAAACGACAAAAAAGGTGAACTGGCAGCTTGAATTTTCGCTACACACACACACAATTTCCAGCTTGGTGTTCATGTCAAGGAGAAAGCAGGAAACAGTCAACACAAAATGGCAGATAATGCTACTGGCTCATATCAGGGATGTAGGACAAAATCGCTATATAACAGTCTTTATTCCGGACGAGAAACAGCAAGAATAGAGTTACAATAAAGTATGAATTTTAGTTTTAAGACAAATACAGATATACAACCATAATTAAGGCGGTGTTTAAGAACTTACAAAAGCTGTTCAGGCAGGCATTAAGAATGCTCTAGGATTGGGAGCCAAGAAAAAAAATAAGAGTCTAAACGCTCAGACAAAAACAGCCCGAGTTTCTGAGCTTTTAGTACACCCAGCAACTTATTTGTGCCTCGGAAGATGAAATCCTGAAGTTGAACAGATAAAATCAGTGTGTTGTATCTCTGCTGTAATACTGATCTAAGGTCTTTGCAGGTATGCGGTGGAGAAGCTCGCGAGGGAAGATGCGGAGGAGAGTCCATGCAAGGTCAAGCGATTGGAAGATGTTACGAGTATCATAGGCCCCTTGGGCAACAAATTTCCTTTCAAACTTGTCTAGGAACTCGAGGTAGAGCTGCACAAGATTGCAACATGATAAGCAACAAGTTGATGTATGTCAGACAAAGAGAGTGGAAGAGAGAGAAAGTAGAGAGAGACCAAATCCTCAGACGAGAGTGCCTCTTCTCCCACAACTGCTTTCATTGCTTGAACATCCTTTCCGATGGCATAATTGGCATAAAGCTAGAGTATGACAGCAATCAAATGAATGGACATTCCAGTACAAACACAAAGATCAATAGAAATACCTACAACACTAATCACATACCTGGTTAGAGACATCAGCATGATCACGGCGGGTCATGCCTTCACCAATAGCACTCTGCAGGGAAATCAATTTACATATAAGAGGAGGCTATCTGATGACCTTGACGATCGACACCAAAAAAAAGAATATCCAATACATAGGAAGCATCAAGTACAGAAGCTAACTTTCATCAGCCGAGACAAAGATGGGAGAACATTGATAGGAGGATATATCTGCCAACATCGCAAAGACGTTAGTCAGCAAACCCATAAAATAAGTAATATTAGTTTCATTACCTAAATGCAAATGCAGAACAACAGTGAATATCCCAGGGAAATACACTGACAGAATAAACTGGGTCCTCTGCACTAGCAATATACGTATAATGTACAATACCTGACGATTATGGAGTTGCCTATCGATATAAATTTGGCCTTCAGTGATATAACCAGTAAGATCAGGAGTGGGATGGGTAATATCTGTATAGAAACAGAACCAGTTAACCAAAAGGAGAGTACAACTTCTCTCACTAAATATGCTGCATATCGCTCATGCATCAGGTAGACATGAAAAAACACCATGGAAGTGCAAGAGGTAATATAACTATTTCTCAACTATTGTACTAGAATATTTGCATGAAAGTTCCTAGAAAAACTTATTGTAGTCTGTGATTGAAAGAAAAGAAAGATCAGTACAGCACCAAAGCATGATATCTAATGAATACCATCATTTGGCATGGTTAAAATTGGTATCTGTGTGATGGAGCCTTTTCTTCCTTCTATACGTCCAGCACGCTCATATATTGTAGCCAAATCAGTGTACATATACCCTGGATAACCACGTCGACCTGGCACCTCCTCCCGAGCTGCTGAAACCTAAAAGCATAAAGGTAACAATTGGAAATAGAAAGAAACCCTTTAAGTCCATCAATTTAGTAATAGAAGATAGAATAAAATAGCTTGTGGAAAAAGCAGAAAAAATCCATGAAGACACAAAATAAAAATACACATCCACAGCAATTTGTTGAATGAAAATTGAAAGGCTAATGTATAGTTGGAGAAGAAGAATTTAATAATACAAGGTATTTTAATAGTTTAAAGGCCATAGCACATTTTCAAGAAATGAATATTAAGTAAAACCAAAACTTAACAGAATTGCTTCGGTAACATGAAGAAATCACCAGACAATTTAAAATATTGCTAATATTACATGTACATCCTCATCCATGTGTGTATTAGACATATATGCGTATAGAAATAGGTTTAATAAGACAGGATGCTGTTGATTTTAACAAAAAAAGAAAAGTAGGATAAGGATGCTGTTGATTTTAATATCAGATATACATCATCATTCATGTGTATATTAGACATATAGGCATAAAGAAATACATTTAATAAGACAGGATTCTGTTGATTTTAACAAAAATAAGTAGGATCAGTACCTCACGAAGTGCATCTGCGTAGGAGCTCATGTCAGTTAGGATGACAAGGACATGCTTCCCACATTCATAAGCTAAATATTCTGCTGTTGTGAGCGCAATTCGTGGAGTAATAATACGCTCAATTGTAGGGTCATTTGCCTAGACAATTAGTATGCAATGAATGTTATTGACCATTTTATCGCCAATTAAACATTGCAGGAAAGGAAAATATAAGAATAGCACAAGTTTCCCAATTACAGAAATAGACAAAAGCTTACCAAGTTTAGGAAAAGAGTCACCCTCTCCATTGAACCATTTTCTTCAAAATCACGCTTGAAAAATTGTGCAGTTTCCATGTTTACTCCCATAGCAGCAAATACAATAGCAAAGTTGTCCTCTTCATCCTTCTGATAATTAAAAATAAACAAGTCAATTTTCTGAAATGGAAAAAAATTAGAGTTCTACAATTGCTACAATTGAGTTGGTTGTCGTGGTCATTGCAGCTGATCAGATTACTTGAGGGTGACCTATATTTGCATCTAAAAGGAAAATTCCACAATATAAGAGTAAGGTGACACTTCAGTTGGGTAGCAGTATAATTGAAATACAATTAGACAGCTGGTAGTATTCATAGACAACTGGTAGTTCAGGATTAAACATATACGTGGTTTTACTGATCCAACACCAGCACCAAGGATATAGTTGAAGCAACTAGCATAAGACATTTGCATTCAATAACATTCAATAAATACAACTAATTGGATATATCTATCCATTTTTGTGATACATTTAAAGACTGATAGGCAGGACTTAAGCGCAAATCAGGTGCCACAATAACCAATCTCCGCATCCTGAACCCTAAATGCAAGATACAAGCAAAGCCCCATCCACATATTGCCTCTTACTGTGGTTTCATTGCCATTGCCCAACTACCTCAAGCCCATGAACAGAGCTTGATTCTGCATTTGCAGTTTTGTCAATTGCAGCAAAGTAACTAAATGCACAGGTTGTGCTAATTTAAGTGGACAAATGTTACTTGAGCTCAATATCCCATACTGAAAAAAATATTGGATTCTGTTAACCTTATCAGAAATGTAATAATCATACTCTGAATCAAGGACCATCAAGCACGTCAGGACATGCTGAACCATATTGAATTATTGCTGGGCCAATTTTTGTTGGTACTAGATGGTACAAGGGACATACCAATTAGCACATAAGGTGTCAAAGAGGCACTGGTGTGTGGCCATGCCACAAAACAATTGTCCTTGCTCTGAGGAAAGTTATCTTAAGACTTGCACAGCTAACTGACTCACCACGACTTGCTACTTGATTATTAGATATATGAGTTTAATGGATTGGAAATACCTCCAGAAGATTGTCAGATTTTTCCAGACGCTTTACAAGACCAGCCTGACGACAAATCTGAGCTGCTATTTCATTGTGAGGGAGACCAGCAGCAGAAAAGAGGGGAATCTTCTGACCTCGAGCAATGGAATTCATGACATCAATGGTAGATATTCCAGTTTGGATCATTTCTTCTGGATAGGTTCTTTCACTGGGGTTGATAGAGCTTCCTGCAACATATTTTCCAGAAGTTAAAGAGTTAATTCCTATTTGTAGGAAAGTAGTCAGGACACCACCAAGATTTATATTGATAATCCACTTCCCATTACCAACTCACCGGATATATCCAAATAGGCCTCAGGCAATATAGGAGGGCCATTATCTATTGGCTTTCCAGAACCATTGAAAATGCGTCCAAGCATATCAAGAGATACAGGGGTTTTCAGAACCTGAATCAAGAAAAGACAGAATATAATTCCTAACAGGTAGAATAAAGATGTCATCTCTTCAAACTGTCAGTTACGAAACATGATTGTAAGTTGAATAATGCTGAACATAAATGGGCAAATTCAATGCACATGCCACGTATCACTTTTTGGTAACCTGTTATAAGCATAACAGTGGGCCCTACCAAAGTAAAGACAGCACCAATTCAAGCAGGACAAGTCATTTGTAGTGCACATCATGTGGAGGAGAGTTTCACCTACACAAGCATGTAGGTTTAGTATTCCCACAAACCCCCAGGGAGCTTGCTCAGTGTTGCCACTCCGTGATGCCTATATATTAAAAATGATTGTATGATATTTATCCTACATTGTGTCCATTTCATACCCATCCTCCTGGAAATCTCATTCGTTAAGTAGACAGAACCAGTCATAGCATTTCACATCTAAAAGACCACATAGCTGAATGAACTACTAGTCTAGCTCAAATGTAGTCTTCATCACTGTATTAAAAGCTTGCATAGAATGCCTTGTGTTTTATTATCAAAGCTAAATAAGGTGTGATGCATTAGAAACAAAATGTCAGTGCCTGAATAATTGGGATCCAGGTGACACCTCATTAAGGGATATGGAAATATCATGCTCTGGTTGTACAACAGTAACCTTGCTTGCTTGTAGAAAACAGTTGTATGTTGGCTTAAGTATTCGATCATACAATAAGATACATTGTTAAATAACAATAATTAACTAAATATATCATTTGCGATCTACCATATTATACCTAGTTCAGAACTAAGTCTTATACAACATGTCAAAAATGACATAACGAACATAAAGCATATCAAGGTTTGTGTGTATACACAAATACACATATATGTAAATTATACAGAAAAATCAAAAGATATATCACCTCGCCAGTGAATTGCACAGTGGTATATTTGTTGTCAATTCCTGAAGTTCCTTCAAAAACCTAATCAACATGAAAGGAGGTCAAGTAGAGATAGGCATAAGAAAGCTTTCAGAAACAAAACATCCTCTGGTATCTTTGGTAGAGTAACATTATCCTGAACCAAACGAAATAGAATGAGTCACTTGGACACATTAAAAGTGACAATATCTCGTCATATGGGTAAACCAATAGCTTTAAGTTAAAACAAAGCATGAAAATTATCACTTATTAAATACCATGACAAATAGCCTTACAAGATGGAGGGCCATTCCCCACTATAATTCCTTAAAAAGATCTACATTTGATAAAGCAAATGCATTAAGTTTCTTAACATCTGCAATCAAAGTTTATTGCATTTTTATCCTCTGCTTCCTTACCATCCACCCACAGCATAGCAAACACCTTACAAAAGACTGCCTCCAATGCTAACTAATTATTTATATATTTCGCTTGCAACTGTTGCATAATCTTTATGCATCATCATATTTTACGATATTCTTCCAAGTTTCCAGGTCAACATGAGTGCAAAAGAGTTACCACAGAAAATCTATTCGAGCCTTCTTGTGGTCATGAAGTTGTCCAGTCCTATTTCATCACCAAATAAGATGTTTGGTAGCAAATAATTTCTCTTTTCTTAAACCTGTCCTGCCTAAATAAAGTTTCACTTGCATGGATGCAAGTGCAAAATCTAACATGTATAAACTGACTAAAAAGAGCTAGGAATGAAACTCATGGACCCATTCATACAATTTCCTCTACATAATTTACTAAAATTAAAGTTGCTAATAGGAAGAAAATATTACTTTTCATATCAGCTTCTTCACTATCATTTCATGAATTGCAGCAAGAAATCTGATGCTCTTCATTTGTTTGACTTCACCGTGGCCTTTGGCATGATGTACAAGGTTCAAGTTTCCTTCAACTTTTTCTGTCGTAGGTTTGTACCAAAATAATGTCATTCTTTTAGCATGTGTACAAAGTTCCCTAGGTCAAGAGTTCAACTTCTCGGATTTTAGTAAACTCAGCTACATATTTGCTTTAAGTTCTACAATGAAAATAGTTTTAGTCTGTATTTCTAATTTATCTATATTCAAATACATTATGTTGTTCTTGACTGATTCTTAGCAAATTTCTTCATGGCTGATCTTTGAAGATCTGACACTTTTTTGCCTTGCTTTATCTGTTTACATCACTAGTTGTCTAAGTGGTCCATCCTCTTGACTGCTTATGACATGATCCAGCTAATTAATGTATCTAAAGACATGAAAAATATAGAAGAAAAGACAGGTAGGCTGAACTGGAGAGACAGAGAAATGCCTTCAAATGTTTGCAACCCAAAACCAAACAAACTACAAATTAAGCCTAGAATGTCTTGCATATAAGATCTCATGAATATGGATCTTAACCGATGGTGGCAAAAGATCGATGTCGCCAGCCCTAAATAGTTAGGAATTACGGTTTTGTTGTTGTTGTAATATCTTGCGTATAAGAAACTGATTCCTGATTTTCTAGAATCAGAAGATATTAGCATACAAGAGCTTTAAATTTAAAAGCAACAAAAGTGCTGAATGCTACAAAAAGGGATTACAGGCTACAAGCCACACCATGATCCAAAGTGACCAGAACAGAAACTCTAAAGAAAAAAGCATCTAGAACCAGAAAAGTCAATGTAACGCATCAGCACCTGTACAACAGCTTTTTCACCATCAACTTCCAGCACCTGACCACGTCGGATGGTGCCATCTCCTAATCGTATATTAACAATCTCTTGGTACTTGGGACCCTGAAAGGAGGTAACAATGATAAAAAAAAGTTGAAACTCAAACAACTAAAAAGTGATGCACACTTTTCAACAATATAAGACATTGGGATAGATTCAAATTTCAAGCAGGAGAAAAGATAGAGTGATACTTTCACTTTCTCCAAGATAACAAGCGGTCCTGCGACTCCAGAAACAGTCCGGTACTCTGTGACCAAAAAGAGATCATTATAGGCCCTTCTACCATATAGAAAGATTATTATAAAAAAAAGCATATAAGCTCGAAGAA